>NC_051064.1:22779000-23979000 GCF_004664715.2 Peromyscus leucopus | reverse complement strand
GTAAATGTGCAGCTCACTCTGGGAACTGCAGCTATAGGCTTCTATTTTTTTGTAAAGTGAGTAAATTGGTTTAAAGATGCTCCAGCAGTATTGTTTGTGGGAATGGAAGTGTCACACATGATATTTCAGAACAAGACTGGACTCTTCACCTGTCTGACCACTTAATCCAGCATCTATGATGTCCTCTAACAGACTGTTATATTAGTCAAACCTAGTGTAACTAAGTGAAGATAGAAGTGTTAGGTACTTTTCTGTAGCTGTGATGAAACACCGTGACCAAGGCAACTTAGAAAAAGAATGGTTGATTTGGGTTTACAGTTCAGAGGGTGAGAGTCCCTGACAGCAGGGAAACACGGAGGCAGGAAGTAGGCCTGGCACAGGAGCAGCAAGCTGGGAGCTCACATCTGGAACCATGAAGCAGAGAGAGCCTTCTGAAGCTGTGAGTCACAAAAACATTCTTCTTTAAGCTGTATTAGCCAACTGGTTGAAGAAATGAGAGAAGTAAGTAGTGTGCTTGGCTTTGAATTGGGATTGTCAGTGGTTACTCCAATGGTCTAAAATTCCACATCCACACAATGTAAATGTAAGATGTTCCTGACAAATGCTTTTTAAATCTATGCAAATATTACCAAGACTCACAAAATACAAATGCATTCAGTAGCAGCATTACCAAATCCTTTGGAAGTCAGGCTTTAAAACTGATAAATCTTGGAATTTCAGCAACTATTAAGTCAGAGAAATTAGATAAACTTTAGAAATTAGAACATAAACAGTGGACAGGTTCAAGGGCAACATAACAAAGAATGCACAGACATTTCCTGGAGCCTGTGTCTGTGTCCAGCTGGCATGTTCTGTAGCACAGATATTCTCAATCTAGCAGGTGGCTCAGCTTGCTGAAACACGTTGTGACAAAATTACCCAGGAACTGGTTTCCCTCTTTTTTTTTTTTTTTTTCCTGAAATACAACCCTGAAAGCTTCAAGTAAGTTAAAAAGTATGGTTTGATTTTCCAAAATGTATGTTACAATCACCTTTTAAAGAGATCATTTCTTCCTTAGTGGCCAACCCCTATAAATTCTAAGCACAGAGAAATTAAGCCTTGTAGAAAACTTATTCATATTCTTCAATTTCAGCTGTCTCCATTCTCTACTCTAGGCCTTATTTCCAATCTGAAGCTATTGCTATTGTTTACCATGGAGATTAATAAACAGTTGTACATTGCACGATACTGGTGAGGAAGGACCACGGACACCTCTCCTCCAAAGAGCATTTTTATACATGGGATTTTGCTAAACATTCCCCAGTTTACCCTCGTCCCTTTTCTTTTGATCTGGAAAAATATTCCTTTATATGATGCATTTTTAAGTCTTTTTTACTTTCACTGTCAAGTTTCCTGACCTCTTGAATATCTTCCAAATAATTTGGGGGAATTTATTTCATTGTTTAATATGGGATCAACTGTTTCAAACGGCTCCCTTAAAAAGGTTGACTGAACCTGTTTTAGGTGAGCGAAACTTAGTTTGGGACAAGGGTAGTTATTGACTTTAATATCAGGTCCATAGCTTCATAGGTCAATATAAATATCCAGACACATCAATGACAATACTTGAAGTAGAATGGGGATCAGCTGGTTCTATCTTAAACATTGCTTCAATGATGTACTGCTTCACTTACTATAATTAGGTGTGTGTGTGTATGCATTTATATATATATATATGTAATATATACATATATATTATCTGTATTTTCTGATTACATTCATTTACTATATTTTAATAATGGTTTAAGTTAAGGAAATGAATCATTTAATTATAGATGAGACTCTGAGCAAAATGCTGCTGTTCAGAGTTGATTAGATGATACACAGAAGCTGACACTGATCATTTTGGACTTTAGCATAGGATGACAGAATCATCTCGAGCAGAACATGGAAAAATACACATAATACTCAATTACTTTTCAGTGCAACATCCTGTGCCGCCCTAACTCCAGGCTTCTGTAAAAATAAAAATGGAGTATTCATGATCTAGAAAACAATACTGAAATGGAGTTAAATGCTTTCTTCATTTTTTTTCCTGGTTACAGAATTTTATGGTGTTTGTTTCCTGTATATGCTATTCTATTTTGTTATTTTAATGAATTTATATATTGAAAAAAGAAGTGCTTTTTTCAAATTTTTGAAATGGTTTTAAACTAGGTTTTTGCACAGTCTGATTAGTCTTATAGGCATATGGGAATACACTTAGTTAACAGAACCGGATTTAATTCTTTGCATCTGTCATTATTGGGTTATATCTTCAAAAAACACTAGATCATACTCTGCCTACAATTCTTCTCTTTGCAGAAAATGGCAGTATTTTTTCTTTCCCTTTTAAAGGGTAGTTTAGTTATATTCTGGGTTTAGTTATATTCTGCCTGAAACTAAAGTATAAATAGCTTTTATTTCACCTTAATCCACTCTTGAATAATGATCCTCAAATTTGGGTGTGTAGCCAATCACCTGTATGTCTCAACACCCACAGTTTCTGATTCAGAAATCTGGATAGGGCTCACAAGATTACATGGAATAGGGTCTAAGACATTGGTGATGCTGAAATTGCCATGGTTTCTGGGCAATGAATGCTCCTGGACCCAGTAGGGAAAATGGCATAGGGATTCCTGGCTTCCTCTCTCTATACCACCATCATTTTTATACTAAATGAACATTCCTTCTCCTTTTCACTCCAATGTGGTGGCTATGATAACCTTTTGTCCTCGAGGTTATGATTTAAGGTATGGCTTCTTGTTCCAATCACACTTTGATCTTATGTGAGAGCTAACATTCAAGTGTGAATTCACAGGAAGACAACAGTTAATTTTACAACTCTAATCACATCTCTCTTATCACAAACTGCCCATGGCCCCCACTGACTAACAAATGAAGCTCAAATGCCTTGGTCTCATATTCAAGGTTCTAAATGAACTGGCTGTAATCCAATTTCACCTTCTCATCTGCATCCATAGAATTGGTGCTGGGTGAGATTTCATTTTTGTTCCCACTCAGTGTATGATGCAATAAAATGGAAACTTTCTTTGGTCGGTGTCTCTGTCCTTTTTGTCCTTTCACCAGCATTGCTTACAAGACAAAGTTTTATTTTTGCAAAGGCCGCATGTCATACCCATTTCAGAGCACAAAGATGTAGGATGGTGTTTCTAAGAGGTACGCAGGGAGGCAGCACAGTGTGCAGGCACAGTGAATTTTCTTTTTCTATTTGCTCTTCTTCTCTTCCTTGTCACAGTGTTTTACCTGGAGGTCATTGTAAAGCCACCTGCTAACTGCTTACTGCTGTAGATGGCATGTTTATGGATCACTTCCTTAGTGTACATTGCATAGACTCCTCATGCTGTCACAAGAGCATCATAGCTCCCTTATTCTTATTATAAATGTAATTCTTACTACAAATGTAGAGTTCTAAGTATTTTTATTATCAATACTTAAAATTATGAGGGCATTTTACAAAGCTCTACTCAAAATGCAAGAAATATTTATTGTTTAATTATTAGATGCTTGCAATAAAATATACATTGGATTTACTTAGTTTAGATTTTAGGAACCACTGGCTCAAAGTTAGTGTTCACTTAGTCATTTTTCAAGAAAAATCTAAATCACCTCCTAGTTCTTAGAATTATAGGAAATACAGCAGTGAATTGAAAGTGTGCTTAGTGGAGTGGAAAGAGTTGGAGTGGCAGGGAGCCCATCTGACTTTACTTTGAAGTTGACTAAGCCACAGAAACGGGCACAAGTACTGTCAGAATGGTTACCTACAAAAGTGGTGAAGGCCATGTTTTAGGTGTTTTGCTGTCAATAGCTATACCTCGTTTTCTAGAAGCAAGGAGAAATGATGAGAAGAATCCAGAAAGTGTTAGGAGGTATGAGTCTAGTCCTTTCTTACTAACTGTACAATCTGAGGCACTTTTGATTATCCTAAGAAAGTGATGCACTGGGCTGGGGTGTGAGAATTTTTCTTAGTGATCTGTGGTCTTTTGAATAAGAATGGCTCCCATAAATAGGCTCATATATTTAAATGCTTAGTCAGCAAGGAGTGGCATTTTTTGAAAAGGATTAGAAGGTGTGGCCTTGCTGGTGGAAGTGTGTCATTGGCCATAGGCTTTGAGATTTCAAAAGCCCATGCCAGGTTCAGTGTTTCTTTTTCTTTCCCTCATCTGTCTGTCTGTCAGGACCAGGATATAACTCTCAACTAGTTCTCCAGCACCTTGCCTGGCACCATACTCCCTGCCATGATGATAGTGGACTCACCCTCTGGAACTGCAGCAAGATTTCAATTAAATGCTTTCTCTTGTAAGAGTTGTCTTGGCCATGGTGTCTCTTCACAGCAATAGAACAGGAACTAAGACATAAGCCTAATGATTTGATCTTATTTTTGTTCCTGAGAGACTTGAAACATAAATAAGAAGAATTTCCATGTGTTCTTGCAAATTTCTTTTAGAGACAGCCTGTGTATACCTCTGACTGCTTATTCCACATGGACTCAAATATTCTAACCAGAAGAGTGGTTTCCATTCATAGGCATTTTTGCCCCAAACCTTTCACAGTGTCTGTAGAGTGCATTGTTTTTATCGCTATGGAGTGAAGCTTGATGGGTTCAGACCAGCACCGCAGCTAAGATCCTACAAGGCAAAGGCACTATCTCCCTCCATCCGTATTTATGAGATTATTTAACCCAAATAAATTACTCAACCCCAAATGCCAATTGTGCCAAATCAAGAATTTCCAGCCTAGGTATTAAGTTGTATAACACCTCGGAGAGAGTTACTTTGAGGATGTGTGCATCATGAAAGTGGAGGTCAGAGTTTGGTAATGGGTGTCTTCCTCAATCACTTTCTACCTTATATTTTGAGACAGAGTTTCTTCCTGAACTTGGAGCTCAGCAGGACTGGCTGGTCAGGGAAGGCCAGGTTTACCTCCAGTGCTGGGAAGAGAGGTGCAGACCACCTTGGCTAGCTTCAACAGGGGTGTTAGGGATCCAGACTCAGGCCCTCCTGCTTGTTGTGTGACAAGCTCTCTACTTAGTGAGCCATTATCCCAGGCCCTACTTTTTAGTTTCTGTAATAGTTCTGGGAATATAAAAAGAATTCAATATAAGTTTATTAAATCTAAAAAGCACTGCCTAGTTTAAAAAGCATGAGATATTCTCAGCTCATTAGTCATCCCTTTGAGATAAGATTGTACAGATCCTTGTAGAGGCTTGTAGGTGACTCATGGATGGATGACGCATGAGCTGACTGATTAAGTTAAGTGTCTAGTCATTGCTGAGCACACATCCTGCTGTGTGTAGAGGCAAGAAGCCTAGAAGGGAAACAGAACCATGAGGCAGTGCTTATTGAGAAGACTCAGCACACAGAATTGCAAATGAAAATGCAGCCTGGGATTCAGCCTTCTCAACATGTCGCATTAGCTATGCTTAATTTTTAAATAAAAATAAAATTTTATTTCTCATTTCCTTAATTTAAAATGGTCAATTTTTGAAAGTCCATTACTGATCTATTGACATCAAGCCTGAAATAACAATAAAGTCACAGAAAAGTCCACAAATAAGTACAAAGAAATACAAAGTTGATAGAGGAACCCAGAGAGGAATGGGTAGGACCCATGTGTCACTAACATTTCTTTTGTAAATTTATATGATAAATTTCCAAATTTACTGGTAACAAATCAATAAACAGAGAGTGTTGTAACCAGAAAGCTATCTACTGGACTGCATTGGGTCCAGGAAGTCAGGTGACTTACCACAGGCTTTGATCCATCCACTCATTCAACATGGCCATCAAATCCAAAATGAATCCTTTCACTACTCAATCAGCATTGTGCTCCAAAGCATTTCCCAAGGGCCAAAGTTAGAAAAGCAAGGAAAAGACTTCAAATATTTTTCGGACTTTTTCTATATATTTTGTAGATACTCAAGAAAACCATTTGCCAGTCTACCAGATCTCATCAAAACTTACTAATTTGAAATTTTTATCATAAAAAAACAGGTAATTAGAGTGCCTCTTAACTTCCTTTTAGAGCCTAAAAGATTATGGCTTCAATTTTCAAAGCCATTTTATCAGATATAGTCATCTTAATATTTATACTTTAAAAGTGCACTATGATTCCAGTCAATAGCATCTCTTTTCTTGTGATTACATGGACCCAGATTCTTGTTATTAAGACTGTCATCAGCTGCCTTGGGGTGGTAAAGAGTTTTGTGCCAGTGGCTTCGTTCTTGGACTTCCCTCTATGCAAAGACAGAGATGCTATGACCTGTTGTCATCTGAGAAACGGAGGCAGGAATGACAATATGTTTCATTTAAGTTCATCCTAAATGCAGGTACTGTACACAAATAAGTTCACAGTGGAATAATTAATGTTGTTTGTGGACCCCCCCCCCCCCCCGTTGCAATCATGTCTGTAGGTTTTCTTGGAAAGTCCTAAGTGTTTTATTGTTTGTATGTCCCTAGGAATGAAGTTTAAAAGTAAGAGACAAGAGAAAAGAAAGACAGAAACATTTAAACCATTATGTCAGTGTATTTGCAGTTTGTGTGTGTGTGTGTGTGAGTGTGTGTGTGTGTGTGTGTGTGTGCAACTCCTATACCTGCTTCTGTGGTATCCATTTTACTAAAGTATGAAGAATGAGTTTTCTTATAGTACATTTTTCAAGGACTCTTTAATCCATTCAGAGCGACATTCAGTATACATGTCATCCAACATGAACCATGAACCTGACTCTGCCATGTTCCTCTTAACTCTGAGGTCTCTTCAAGGTTACACAGTCAAGTTCTTACCTGCCACAGGGCTTCCCATCTAGCAGTGGGAGGCACATAGCATTCTCTAAAGAAACCACATCATCTCAAGAGTCAGTGTTTCCAAGGTGGGTATGTATGCATTTCTGTCTTACTACATGTGCTTTACAGTGTTAACCAACATCATGAAAGAGGACAAGTGATGAGGTGTGAGCAGCAGGGCAGGGGCAAAGTCACACTGTAGACTCAAGTTTTCAAGGGCTGACATTTGAGTGAGAACTAAATGTGATAATCTTGGGCAAAAGTGTTCCCAACAGGGAAGAGCAAACACAAATGTCATCAGGTGGGAGGCAGGAGACTGAGAGCCAGGGTGGCTGCACCTCTTAGGGATGCAGTAGTGTGAACCAGACTGGAGATTAGAGGACCCAGGAGAGCCTAGAGATCCTGTTCAGAAATATGGAAGATTTTTCTATTTTGTTCTTGGTGAAAGAAAGGAAAACCAATTGTAAACCATGCTAAGAAGGTCACAGTAATACAAGTGGAAGATGTTTTGTGGAAGGAGGAGTGTGAGAAGAGCAGATCAGTTTGGGTGTCATGACACAACCCACCAAGAAGAGGGTGATTTGGATCGTGGTAGGAACCAAGAAGAAGGCACAAAGAGGGCAGACCCCACTCATTTTGGAGGTAGATGGACAAAGTCTTGTCATGAGCTGGTTGTCTGGACTGAGGCACAAAGAAGAACAAGGGATGAGCTCCAGGTTTTTAGCAGAGGGTCAGAAGTGATGGTGATTCATTTCATATCATCACTCAATAAAACTTCCTCATTTCAAAATAGGTTCTTCATTTCTTTCTGTCAGTAATTAAATATGCCTTGCAAACCATGTACAAAGTGTACCTTCATTAATTAAGGTTTCTACTGACTACCCAAACCATATTTTAAATTCTATTGCATCACAGTTTGAACTGTTTGATAATTTAAAAAAAATATGTTTTATTTTTTAAAGTTTATGTGTGTGTGTGTGTGTGTGTGTGTGTGTGTGTGTGTGTGTGTGTGTATGTATGTATGTGGTGAAGCCTATGTGCCTATGAGCGTCCATGGAGTCTAGATGAGGTTGTCGGATCCCCTGGAGCTGGAGTTACAGGCAGTTGTAAGCCATCTGATGTGGGTGCTGAGAATTAAACTCAAATTCACATTCTCATCAAGAGCATTAGCTGCTCTTAACCGCAGAGCCATCTTAATAGCCCCTGTTGTTGTTAGCATTCAGGCATTATGCTAGCCTGCCCTTGGGGACCTAGCAGAATACTTCACCAGCCATAACCACGTCCTATGAGAATGTGTTTGCTAGCATTTCAGGCATCATTCTGTCCCACCCCGTGGGTCCTCAGTTGTAGCCACTAAGAGCATCCCCTGAGTGCATGCACTGTCAGCTTTCAGACAAATACCTGGACAACCCAGGTTGCTATGTCACTACATCATCTGTGTATATTCACTAAGCCTCCTTTAAAAGTGACCTCTGCCCATTCCTGATCTCTTTCCTGCCATTCCTCTGAAGAGACGGGCTGACCTTCCAACCTGCCTCTCCTCTCTTTCCCAATAAACTTCTGTTGTACAGAGCTCCTTCTAACCGCTGCCAAACTACACCACCTCTTCCATAACTTCTGAGTCTATACTTTTTTTTTTTTTTAAATTAGGCACTTGAAAGCAGGAACTATTCCCATGTTAACTTTCCTGTTCACACCACTAGTCAGCACAATGTCTACCATGGAGTTACTGAGGCATAATTCCATTTCTCTCATGACAGTCCTAGTTGTAGGCCTGATGAGAATTTAGTGACTTCTCACTCATTCTGTGTTGACTTGGACAACAATACAATACAGTACATGCCCAATTGCCTAGTTATTGTGAGTTGCAGCCCTAAAAGGAAGACTGGGGTTCAGTTTTGGAGTCAATTTTGGAAACTATCACACTAAAAGCACTATGGAAGGACTCTGTGAATGAAGAACTCAATGCAGAAGCCATGACCTGCTTTCAGAAGTTCATGCTCTTTGCAGTTGGAAATGGGGTACAGAGTAACGAATTGCAGATACTTGATGAGTTCTTTGCTTTGAACATCTTTGTGTTTAAGGTAAAAATAATTTATGGTGGTATATTTGATTAACTATGCAAAAATGTGTTACATTTGTTTATGCAAGAACATTGCATTTGTTTCTTGTGGAATATTTGTTTAACTATGTAAAGATGTGTTGCATTTATTTAATTACATAAAGATGTGTTGCTGTTTTAACTTGCCTGCCTAAGGTACCTGATTGATCTAATAAAAAGCTGAATGGCCAAGAGTGAGGTGGGAGGTATAGGCAGGACTTCTGGGCAGGAAGAGTAAGTAGTAAGAGGAATTTAGGCTCAGGAAGAAAGAAAATGAGATGACAGGGAGACACCAGTGTCCAAGCATTCAGACATGGAAGAAGCAGGAAAGTAGAACATACAGAATGAAAGAAAAGTTTTTTTTTTTTTAAAAAAAGCAAACCCAAGGTGAAACATAGATGAATAGAAACAGGTTAAATTAAGTTAAAAGAGCTAGTGGTACAAGCCTAAACTAAGACAGAACATTTATAATTAATAATAAGTCTCCACATCTTTATTTGGGAGCTGGTTGGTGACCCAAAGAAAATTCCAACTACAGTAATTGATAGGAGTGTAATTTCTGTATATTCAGTGATAATGAAGTTTGTAGAACATATATGGAGAGATTTCCAAGATATGTAGTAAATATGAATTGCCTCACCTCCATATTTTTACACTTAGTAGAAGAGGATTTGAAATGGAATGCCCTGACTACTCTCAACAGAACTGTTGTTTACAAGCATTAGCTCAGTGATTATTAAGGAAAAGCACCTGTAACCAGGCCTATTCCATGTCCAAGCATTTAATTGCTTTCTTGGGGGTATAACCCTAATCACTTTCTCTTTTTGTTCATTTTATTCCTTAATGGTATCTCCCCAAGAGCCCTCTGGCCAAGATCCTTTCTCCCCTGTATAGTACAGCCCTGTGTTCATGGAGGTACTTATCCAATAACGTGTAATAGGGGGAATCCACTCTTTTATGCATCATGAAGTTGTCACTGAGGTGCCTGAGGGAACCCTTTTGTGATCCATGATTTAGTTACATGCATTTGTCTCCCGATGGGTGTTTGATATTTTCTCATTACCAACGTATTTTTCTCAACATTTTGATAGATTGCCCTGGGAAATTTAATGCCTGTATTTTTTTTTTTCTGAACTATTCAGAAAAGCACTTGTTATTTTCTTTCTTTGTATTTTTGGACTAGTTCTACCTTTTACATTTTGTTTTTTTATAAAATCATTCCAGAATGTAAGACAGCATTCCAGGATATAAGGCAATGTGAGGCCCAGGACCTCTTTTGCTGGAACAATCAAATTTCAACGACGTATCCCGTTACCTTGGTATGCCCTCCCTGTCCCCACCTAAGCTTCCAGTGACAAGGCAGAAGAGAGCTTATATTTAACCCAAATGCTGCATTCAATAGCCCTAATCCTTCATATGTTCAGAAAATTTGAATCTGTTATCTTTTAAATTAAAAACACCAATAAATTTCCAATAAATCTGGGTAAAAACCATTACTGTGAAAATTATTTCAGTGTAATTCTTATATTCAAAATTGTTTCAATGTAATTCTTATATTCATATATATATATATACATATATACATGTATATATACATATACATGTATACACACACATACACACACACACACACACACACACATATATATATATATATATATGAATTTCAGCTTTTGTAAGTCTTCACATTTATAAATTACTGGGTATAGTCTCATTTTATCCTCATTGAAACAGGGTAGGGGGAAGTACTACATACCAGGCATTTTTCCCACTTTGCAAACAGGAGACTCAGGAATGCTTTGCTTCAGTTTCTGAACCCAGGGAGGCTTCATGTGTCTAAGCACTTGGAATGATGGTATTTTTGACACTGCCAGAAAAATTTCTCAGAGTAATCAGCTTAAAAAGAGGGAAGTTTTATTTTTGGTTAATAGTTTTAGAGGTTTCATTCCATGAGTGTTCTGCTCCATTGCTTCTGGGCCCGTGGAGCCACACTGAAGCACAGTAGGAGCTCACAGTGGAGTGTGTCTAATCATCCCAAGGCAGGAAGCAGAGGGAGATAGACAGAATGTTATCAGCTTCCTATTATCCTCTTTAAGGACATGATCCCAATGACCTACCTTCCTTCCACTACCTCCCTGCAGAACCAGCAGCTGTGTATAAGCCTTCCACACTGGGTCCTTAGGACCCTGAGAGCCACAGCATGCACCACTGTGTTATGTTTGGGATTCTGTATCTTCAGGTGTGCAGAGTCTCAACATTCTCTTGAATTTTCAGAACATATGTACTTTCACTATAGGTTTTTCAAAGACTCCTCTCTCTCTCTCTCTCTCTCTCTCTCTCTCTCTCTCTCTCTCTCTCTCCCTCCCTCCCTCCCTCCCTCCCTCCTTCCCTCCCTCCACCACCAGTGTGTGTGTGTGTGTGTGTGTGTGTGTGTGTGTGTGTGTGTGTGTGTGTGTCAGGGGGCAGGGGGTAAGAAGCCTGCACATGCTATGGCAAGAATGTGAAGGTCAGATGAAAATTTGTAGAAGTCTGTTCTCTTCTTCTGCCATGTGGGCTTTTGGGACTGGACTCTGGTCATCAAATTTGATGAAAAAATATCTTGAATATGGAGAAATCTCTGCATCTCACACTGAGAAGTATCTTTTAAGTTATTTTGAGAAGTAGATTTTCTATAGTTAATGTCACCTGGCATTATGCTGTCATTTTGGTGTGCTTTAGCCTGTCTTTTAACTTTAATTTAATTTTATTGTTTATGGAACAGGTCTTAATCCACAGCCAACAATGGCTTCAATGTCACAGCATTCCTCCTGTCTCTACTTTCCATATGCTGGGATTACAGGAACATGCCACTGTAATTGGCACTTGCCACCAGAGGCATTTAGCAGGTATTGACAGTACTCCACTCATAATTTAAAGTGTGTTCCTCCATATTTGAGGATTTGATTTCCTATAGTCCCACATTTTCCCCATGTCTTATATATAACCCTCACCTTCCCACGTGAATCCCCACGATGCCTGATAGTACTTATTATTCTGAGTCAGACAAGATTCTGTTCTTGGAATGGAATTTCATCATCATGTGGGGAGTCCATCCAAGACCAGATCCTACTCAAGAATTTCCCACAAGCTGCTGAGTTTCTGAGCTGACTTTGATTTCCATTATTGTGAACATCTCACAAAATCTGACATATCCAGTCCCTAGAGTTCCTCTTCTAACTAAGCATGGACTTGGCAGGCAGCTAGCTTCTGTTTTGTGGGAAGACTTCAGTGGAATGTTGCTAGAGTAGGATGTTGTATATATGTGATGTATGACATACAATGTACAGAGTGGGATGTTCTGTGTATGGGATGTATAACATACAACGTATTGAGTGGGGACATACAGGAGAGGAGAAGGCTAGCAACCTGTTTGTCTGGTCATCTTATGGGCACCAAAATTCCATATAAGGGATGTCCTGAGCCCTTGGGAAATGCTTGATTTTAAGATCCCAGTCACAATATGTATCATTATTGGATAGAAATGAAGATTATTTGGTTGAAGTTCATTCATAGAACATTATTTCTTTCACTTTTTATCAATTCCCTGCTGCACATAGTATTCAAGTTTTTGAGAAAACTCCAATTGGTAGGAACATATCAGAAAAAGTAGAAGAATTATAGGCAAGTTACCTAGTGTTTCCTCCTTTTTGCTTTTGAAAAAAATTAGATGCTTTTTGTATTTTATTAAATTTCTTATAATATGATGGAGGGGAAGTAATCCCTCAAGGTTGGTCAAATACAGCTGTGCAGTGCTGGGTGCCATCCCAACTCCTGGCTTGAGGCATAGCTAGCTACAGGAGACCTTGCCTGTGAGCAGATTCTGCTGATACTTTAGATGGCACTGCCTTCCTTGCAGAAGAGTGGAACAATTTCAGTCCATGGGTGTGTGGTCAGTTTTCCTCAGCTGCAATGCTAATGCATTATATGTGGTATAGAGAGAACATCTAAGCCCTACAATATCAGAAATTCCTTTCTTGTATCTCAATTCCCATAGCCACAGAGTAACCTAAACATTATTGTTGTCACATGTCCCCCACTTCTTTTACAGATAGAGGAATTAAGATTCAGGGAAATCATGTGATTTGTCCAAGTCCCCAGGCCGAACTCCGTGCATATCCATTAGTCTCAATGGAGTATTGGACTGCTCCTCCTACACACTCATTATTTCAGCAATGCAAAAATAATGTGAGTTTATTTAAAGAAAAATATATGAGGGCAGAACTATGTGTGGCATCTGGGTTGTCATGTTTAGCTTAGCTTGAGCAGCCAAAGCACCAGCTTCATCAGGACTCCTGTCTCAAGACCCAACGCAAACTCACTACACTGCTACCACGTGTGAAGCCAGGCCCTTACCCAGTATACATGCTGAGGACATGAATTGTCATCTCCTGGATTTTAACATATATTACATATAACACTTAGCAGATCCGTGGCAAAATTAAGACACCCAAAACATCCAGTGAAGGGAAGAAATGATGTAGCGAATCATGGCCTCAGAGAAGACCAAGTCTTGTCGTTTGCTGGGCCAGCTTCATGTCATCAGAAGGTTTCTCCTCTGGTCCCACCAAGCCCCCACAGTCCCATGGCCCGTTTATAAAATAATCACTCAGAAGCTTATATTAATGATAACTGCTCAGCCATTAGCTCAGGCTTATTACTGACTAGCTCTTATACTTAAATTAACCCATGGCTCTTATTTATGTTTAGTCATGTGACTTGGTACCTTTTATCATTTCTGCCTTATCATCTTGCTTCCTGTGTGTCTGGATGGAGACTCCTGACTCAGTCCTTCCTCTTCCCAGAATTCTTTTTGTCTGCTCACCCCACCTATACTTCTGGTCAGCGTTTTATTTATCAACCAATCAGTGCAACACATATTTACAGCATACAGAATGACATCCCATAGCAGCCTCAAGTGTTGTTGGAATCAGAAATGAGGTGGCTTCAGGGAGAGCAAAACCAGGTGGATACTAAGAAAACAGTGCATAAAACAAGGAGGTGTTAACCAAAGGTAACATGGCTGTTGATGACCACATCACAGTAGCTGGGTTAGTTCTTCCTTTGTTTGTTAATTCTTGTGTGTGTGTGTGTGTGTGTGTGTGTGTGTGTGTGTGTGTGTGTGTGTGTGTTTCAAAATGCTAACATTACTACTGGCAGTTTTATTTCATTTATTTTTTTTTTAAGGGAAAACCATTAGTAGTATGAATCCTTATGACTTTTTCAGACATTCTTACAATTATTTTACTCTTTTTCTGTTTTTATCTTCCTCCTCCTCCATACTAGAGCCTCCCCATTTTTCCCATCTCCCCAGATCAGATCATGTGTGCCCAGCTATTCTATTGCCCCCAATACCCACCCCAGCATTTTTTTTAATTGAAAATAGATTTTTTTCTTCCATGTAATATCCTGATTATGGTCTCTGCTCCTTCTCCTCCTTCTATTTCCCTCTCATTTCCTCTCCCACCTGATTCTATCCTCTTTCTGTCTTTCATTAGAAAACAAGCAAGCTTCTAAGGGACATTAACAAAACAAAATAAACAAAATGAAATGAAACAAAATAAAATAAGGAAAACAAACACACGGGAATAGGACAAAACAAATAAACAGAAGGAAAACAGACCAAAAAAAAAAAAAGACACAAGAAACAGATACAGACACAGAGACTTGCACACTCAGGAATCCCATAAAGAACATAAAACCAGAAGCCATAATATATATGCAAAGAACCTGTAGGGTAAATAAAAGAGAGAGAGAAAAAAATACAAAACAATTTTTAAAGGATATAATTAAAAAGAAAAATGCAAAGAAAAATGCCTGACAAGGCATTATGAGACAAAGAACTCCCCCCACAAGATGCCCATGAGCTTGGTTTCTGTTGGCCATCCACTCTGCTGGGCATGCAGCTGACCCTTGAAAGTACTTTGTTTCCCTAGTGAGAATCCCTCGGAGAAAACTAAATTTTCTTTTTCAAGTGATTATCAATTGGAATAATATCAAACATTCAGGGTTAGGAACAGGGCCATGTGTCTACTTCTCCTCTCAGCTCTAGGATCCTCATCTAGTACAGATCTGTGCAGGCCCTGTGCATGCTGCCTCAGTCTCTGGGAGTTCATATGTATGTGTTGATCCTGTTGCTTTGGAAGGCATTATTTCCTTGATCTCCTCCATCCCCTTGGGCTCTCACACTCTTTGCCTCCTCTTCCACAGAGGTCCCTGTGCCCTGAGGGGAGGAATTTGATGGAGATAGTGTTGGGAGCTTTATTGAGGTATGTGTGTGGCTAAGTCCTCACATATTCTTAACCAATGTTTTACCATTGAGCTATGTATCCAGCACTCTTTTGTTCACTTTTAACTAGGTTTTCAGCTGTATATGAACTGTATCCAAGACAGGCCTTGAATTTGTAATTCTCCTACCTCCCTACCTCCATCTTCTAAATTGGGCCTGCAGTTCCAGGCCTGCACCTCTAGACCTGCTTGGTTTGATTTTTGGTAGCCTTGGCAGAACAGCATTTTTATCAAGTATCTTGAAGAAACTGCCATCTGGAGAATGGAAGAATTGTCTCACTCACAGAAATTCCAAGTTTCAGTGTATGAGGGATGGTCCTATCTCTGCTTAGAAACCATCAGTCATTTCTGCTGTTGAGTAGACAGTGTGATTAGATAGACAATTGAAATACAAGAAAGGAAATTTTTTTCACTGTATAATGTTTTCAGGGTTGGATAATTTTTTATTAAAGATTATGAGGGTTGTTATTACAGAAAACAAAACTCCCTGAAATGTTGAAGAATAATGCCTTTCAAATATAACATGTTTTGATAAAGTATCTTGCTTATCAAAACCAGAATGCTAACCTGAATTGTAAAGAGGAGTTTAGTGTTTTCTGTTTAAATAATACTTCTATTTCCCTAGGGAATTTGTACAGTGATTAAACTTGGGGATGTTTGACTATTGATTTTATGACTACACATTTATCAAGATGTTCACTACACTTAATAGATAAAGGAAAAAAATCTGTTCTCTGGATGACTACAATATCTGAAACCTTTTAAGGGATCAAAACTATGAGAATCAAATCTAATATCCTTGTGATTCAAACAAATGTCCAGTCCCTGCAGCTCTTTGTACTTTCCTCTATAAGCATGTACCGCTGCAGGCAGAGTTAGAGTATAAATGGTTAATACTCAAAGACAAAGATTATTATGTTCCTGCAGGTAACACTTGTCCACATCAGGGAACATGAAACTTTCAAACCAGAAGAAAAAAAATTAAAGTGGAAAGAAAAAATGAAAAATGTAATAGAAAAGCAAACCTGATCTTAAAATACTCCCATGTGCTCTGGATAAGAACAGTCAATGAATAATGAAGGAAGTAGCGTTTTGAAATTAGACTTTTTCATTGAAAACACATAGAATGATTCTTCCATGACTCCATGACAAAATGATTTTATAATGCAACATTTTAATGCCAATAATCCACTGAACAAACCAAGTAAATGGTAAGTTAAAGACAGAATCCTTTTGAAATTAAGTAATAGTCAACATTGGACATCCAGGCAAATCTCTCAGATATACTCATTTTCTACATTCCTGTTTCTCTCCCTTGCCTGAGATTTTGGGGAACCTGAGAGAAATGAGTTCCTTTTAAAGTAATAATTTTGTAAGTAATATAATATTTCTTCATAAGACTACCTCTCCTCAGAAAATTAAAGTATTTATCTAAAAAGAAGGATCAATGTATATTGTAATTAATTGACAAACACATCATTTTAATTGTTGTATGAGTTAGAGTAACTAGCAGAAGTCAATTAAGACTACAAAGCTGAGTTTATGTTTAGGGATGAAACTGCTTTAATTAAATGCATTTAGACCCCATGAAACATGCTATTAGTGTTTTTAAACACTGCACTGTTTGAATTGAGCACGATGGCAGATGCTTATCATCTTATTGCTTAGAAGGCTGAGGTAGGAGGATCTGACTTTGAGGCCAGCCTGGCCTACAGAATGAAACAAATGAATAAACAAAAGGAATATTTATATCATTTTAAAAGACTGAATTGCCTCTTAGAGACAGGTCCCAAATGAGTGCTGAGGAAAAGACCACACATGAAACCTCACCCAAAGCAGTAACAGCCCTGTAGGTACCTAGGAGAAACACAGCTTTTCAGTGGGAACCACTGGATCCATTCATACACTTAGCCAGAAATAGTTGTGCTAGGTTTTTGTTGTCTGTTTGTCAACTTGATGAAAGTTAGTCATTTAGGAAGAGGAAATCTCAGCTGAGGAAATGCCTCCCCCAAATTGGACTGCTGACAAGCCTGTGGGTATCTTCTTGATTAGTGATATGATTGGTCCCATGCCACAGGGGGCCAAGGGCAGAGTGTGTCCTGAGATTTGTTCAGCAAGGCTATGGACTCACAGGAGCAATCTGTGACACAAGAGGGTGACAAATTGCTAACTTGTACTGTTATGATTTAAAAACGCTAGAGAATGGAACATTTCTTGGACCCGAAACAGTGAGCAAGCAACAAGTTCTAAAAGCAGGCACTACAAACAGAACTATATAATCACACAGGGACTCCACACACACCACCGTGGGCTCGCGGGGGTTAACCCAGAGTCTTAAGTCAGCTAAGCCCAAGTTCTGTCACCGAGTTACACTCCAGGCCCATGGTTCTGTTCTCTGTTTCTTGTACTTAGCTATTTGTGTTCTCACTCCTCTGATGCTGATCCCAAATACCCACAACAAGTTAGAAAGCATTCTACAACAGCTTCAAGGTGCAAGGGAAGGAGCAAAAGCTTGGCTCAAGCCTGGAAGTTCCTGTATAGTGTGGCCTACTGAGAAATGTTTGTCCACAGTAGTTCAGTAACACCGTTTCCTTTTCTCTTTTTTTTGCAGAGGGCTATTTAAGTAATGGATGCCCAAAGAGGGTAGGGTGTAGGAGGGAATTCCTTGAAGAGCAACCCTATGAAAGCCTTCCCAGATATTTGCCTTTAGGATGTAAAATGAGTTATACAAACACAAGTTGGAAAATTGCTGGCCAGATACCAAGGCTGCAAAAGACACAGCACATAAGAGTGATGGATGAATCAAAAGTGAAAACATCAGCAATCAAGGATGCTATTTAAGACCCTGTAGAAAATCCTTGAGGTGGCAGAGAAGAATTTTAAAAATTCTGAAATTATTCTGCAATCTCTGTAAGTCTGCCTTCCGTTGCTTTCAGCATTCTCTAGAATTATAAATATTAAAAGAAATAATAACAACAAAAAAGCTAATCTGATATACAGGTTGAAACACAATGACTTTTGAGGAAAAGTTGAAGATACTGGGTTTACTTGGCTTAGGCAAAACTCAACTACCAGAGAGACTTAATAAATGTCAAAGACTTGGACTCATCTGCTCTCCAGGCATTTCGATGGGGCGGCCCACAGAGCAGGCAGAAACTGCACTAAGAGATTTTGGGTTAACTTTAATAGGTATTTCCTGGAAGGACTCTAAATCTCTTACTGCAATTTAACATAGTGTTACAAGGTTAATCAAACACAAACAGGCTACCAAGGAAAGCTGTGGAATCTTGGCTCTTGGGTAGGAAACCACACATCTCAACTGGTTTAGGTTGACAGCTGCTCAGACCGAATAGACTGCAGTGAGTAGGCCCCTGTTTGCTCATAGAAGATCAAGTAACTGACTTTATAGTTTTTTGACTTCTACTACATATGAGTGAAGTGCAGATTCATGTGAGTTCTAGAAATGAAGAAAATGTGCAAGGCCTGGACCCCAGTGAAATCTGACTTTGATTGCTTGGTCTACATGGGGAAGTGTTGTTTCTAGATTGGCTCCTTTTCCAGACACGATTAATGACAGCCCCAGGTTGGAATACTTTATCATAACACTAAAAGACAGCCCAAATCATTAACATACTGAAGCCATAGAAGTGCTTATCGGTCCCACATTCAAAATGATCTGCTTTGAACAGAGAAAAGGCTTGGGTGGAGCTTAACATTTAAACATAAACACATCTAGTTTGGGTCTTATTAGGAATTTATCAAACACAAAAACCGAAAAAAAAAAAAAAAACACTCATTCCATAAGTGTGGTCAAATATAGGAATAAAAAGGCAGACATTTTTTCATGGTATTAAAGTAGTTTAGGAGACTGCTCTCTTTGTTCTTAGATACTCAAAAAGAATAATTCCTGTGTGGGGGCATACTGTAATTAATAATTTTGACAATTTATGGCATAATTCTAAGTAATTATCTCTATACTTTTCTTCCTGTCGTGATGGGCAGCATCATTTTTTTTATTGCCTTTCTTGTGTTTTTTAGAGAAAGAAACAAGCTTCTATGACAGTCCCTCCATTTTAAATGGATGCATCCATTACTCCATATGGACATGGGGTGTCCTAAAAGGTCTTAAGCTCCATTCACATTACATACTTTATGCATTACATGAGAGAAAATACCTCAAGATTTTTGAAAATATTTATTTTTAAAAAACAGCAATCAAATTGTCTATAATCACATTTTTCTGCCTGGCTTTGAAAGCTGCATTATTCAATACGT
Organism: Peromyscus leucopus; assembly: GCF_004664715.2. Classification (NCBI taxonomy): domain Eukaryota; kingdom Metazoa; phylum Chordata; class Mammalia; order Rodentia; family Cricetidae; genus Peromyscus; species Peromyscus leucopus. The sequence continues at coordinate 23,959,479 of NC_051064.1, read as the reverse complement.
CAGTGGTCCTTCCCATTATGGCAACATATTAGAAAGCCATGCTGTTCTCATGCATTTGAACTCCTTCATGTACGGCACTCCCCATGGGCCCAGAAGAGCACTCTTGCTTCCGTTTCATGAGTCCTGTATGGTACCTACTGAAGTGATGGTTGTCAAAACAGTTGTACAGTGGCCTTTGAATGCAAAGTGTGCCATGTCTGCATGCTAAAAATGACAATAAATCTGAGTATATACATTATGCTGGCTTTTGTTGCCTGGAAAAAAGAAGGCATTTGGGAAATAAACCCCCCAATTTTATTGCCTTTTAACATCTTTTTTCCATTTTATACTCCAGAACTTGAAATTTGAAGCATTCAAAGAAACTGAAATCTCCTTTGTTGCTTTCTTCATTGTAAATTTCCTATAATGTGCCATTAGAAACTACACTCCACAAAGCCAGGCTTCTAAATGAATCCTTTCTGTGAGGCCATTTGAAAACTTCGCACGGTTTTTCTTTGTATGAAAGAGCTTCTGTTGACTGCACAAAGAACAAGCAATCGCCATATACAGGCCAGGCCAAGCAGCCTGGATGACTTTATACAAGGTTGCACTTTTCGCTTCCACCAATCCATGATTAAGCTCAGCAGTGACTGTTATCAGGCTGAGGAGCAAAAGAGGGGCTCTTGGTTTTAATTTGCAGAAATCAAGGGGTTTTTCTGAAGTCATGAATATTTACCACGGACATTCATGTACTTATTTTTCTTTCTTGCAAACTAGTTTCTTTCTAACAACATGAAAACCTCATCTATCAACACAAAGCAACATCACTTTCTTTAAAAAGATTTCATTTATTTTATGTGTATGAGTGTTTTGCTTGCATGTATGTCTGTGCACCCACAGGCATGTACTACCCATGGAACCCAGAAGAAGGCACTGGCCCCCGTGGAAACTGTAGTTACAGAGAGTTTTAATCAATCATGTGGGTGCAAGGGATGAAACCTGGGTCCCCTGTGCTCCTGACCACTGAGCCACCTCCTCCATCACTTCATTGTAACAGTGAAATGACGTTAGTCACTGTTCAGGAGCTTTATAACTGAGTGACCTTTGAGGGGAACACTTAAAACATTGATATGACCAAAGCCAGAGCAAGAAAGAGCAGCCAGATACAACGGTGTGCACCTGCTATCTCACAACTTGGAAAGGAAGACTTCAAGTTCAAGGCTAGCCTGGGCTACACTGTGAGTTCCTGTCAGAAGCTCAACAAGGAAAGGAGAGGAGAAACAGTAAAGAAAGGTCACTAAGTAATTGTGATGTTCAATCCTGATAGTCAAAACTCTGCAGAATCTAGAGTTACCTACGAGACAAGCCTCTAGACAGTGGTTCTCAGCCCCCCTAACACTGTGACCCTTTAATACAATCCTCATTCTGTGATGACTGCCAACCATAAAATTATTCATAACTGTAATTGTGCTACTGTTATGAATAATGGTATAAATATCTGATATGCAGGATATGTGCTGTGTGAACTCCCACAGGCTGAGAACTGCTGTTCCAGGAGTATCTGCAATGGACTTTCTAAAGTGAGATAACTGAGGTAGGAAGACCCACCCTAAATGTGAGTGGCATCATCCCACTGGCTTGGGTCCTGGACTGAATGAAAAGGAGAACACAGCTGAGCATTTGCATCCATTTCTCTGTTTCCTGTCTGGTACAGTGTGATTGGAGTTTCATGTTCCTAGGGCCACACCTCCCTCACCATGATGGACTGTGTCCTCAAACTGTGAGCCAAAATAAACCTTTCCCCCACTTAAACTGTGTTTGCCAGGTATGTTGTCACAGCAACAAGAAAAATGACTAATTTAGTAACTAACTACGGTGGCAAGTCTAGTGAAACATAAGAGTCTGGACAAGGGGTGTGTGGTCTCAGAAAGAGTCAGGAAACTGCCAGTCTGGAAGGGATCAGAGCCATCAATCAGTCAGTTGTGGGTTTCTGCCTTGGAGAGAGGATCTTTTGTTCAAGGATGCTTTTATAAGAAATGAACCTAAGAGCAACACCAGGAAAATTCTGCCTTATTGTTGTCCTTCGAGGCTCTAGGGAGCTGAGTTTGTGCCACTGAGCAAATCCACCCCTGCTGGTATACAGAACACATCGGGTTTCTGCTGGTTAACACGCCTGTCTGACACTCTTGCTCCACTTCATTTCTAACCAGACTCCACTTTGCAGGAAGTGCAGACAGATCAGCTCCCCACTATCAAAACAACTCAGGGGAGTTTTGAAGAATTGGAGCTCTTGCATATTGGGTCATGAATGGCTGTTGAATTTGAACATAGAGAATAAGAACTAATTGGCACCCACCCACCAGTGTGTACTACAGAAATTCTACCTGCTTTATAGCCTGTTCTTGGAACAGAGAGACTTTAAGAATATGTAATCTTTTTAGGAGTGCCAAAGACTAAGTTGTTGCTGGAACTCTAAATAACTACTGAATAAGGAGTCCCAGTAGACTATAAAACAGCACAGGCAGGAATTTACAATAAATAAATAAATGGAGGAAAATTTTGGAAGGCTGAACCCTCACCTTGTGTATGCTGTGCACTGTACAGGATTATGTTAAATTGTAGAAGGCAATACACATTTTCTCTGGTGAAAAAAAGTTTTTAAACCGAAAGGCATTCTGGTAGAAGAGATTTAAATCTATTGTGAACCAGGCATCATTTAATGGTTATGATCTACCTTAATGATTATCACAATTCAATATTATATTATGTCTTTCTAATTTTATGCTTACTGTTTTAAAAGATGAGGTGTCACTGAACTGCTCAGGCTGGCCCCAGCCTTTGGCTATACATCATTCGCTTTTCTCAACCTCAGAAGCACCCAGGGCTACAGCTACAGCCATGCAATCGGTGAGGATGCTGGAGTACCACACCCAGCTACAGCCATGTGACAGGTGGGAATGCTGGAGTACCACACCCAGCTACAGCCATGCATTTGGTGAGGATGCTGGAGTACCACACCCAGCTACAGCCATGTGACAGGTGGTGATGCTGGAGTACCACACCCAGCTACAGCCATGTGACAGGTGGGAATGCTGGAGTACCACACCCAGCTACAGCCATGTGACAGGTGGGGATGCTGGAGTACCACATCCAGCTACAGCCATGTGACAGGTGGGAATGCTGGAGTACCACATCCAGCTACAGCCATGCAATTGGTGAGGATGCTAGAGCACAGAAAGTTTATTTAAGTGGCTCAGCATTATACAGCATATAGGTGGCAGCCCCAGGATTTGAACCAAGGCAATCCAGCTCAAAGACAGAAATGTTAGTTGCGGTAATACACAAGGGTACTCCAAGCAAGGAAAGACTTCTTTAGTTAATTGCAGGCTTACTGCTGTCTTTTTGACAGATGTGAAGAAGATTAAGGATCAAAGTATAAATAACTCTTTGAAAACTCTTCACTCTCATGCATTTTAACTTCTCTGAAAGTCACACAGGCACAGGCTTGAGAAAACCTTTTATAAAAGCAACACTTACATAATGCCTTCTATGTGCCAGTCAGTGAGTGGTCTTAGCAATCTGGCAAACTCCTTTAACCCCACAAGTAAGGCCTATCATTGTCCCCATTTTCCCAGAAAATGAACCTAGAATATTTACGGGCTGAGCCACTGATCAATCGCTGAACTACTCTGAGCCTCCATTTTTCATTTGTAAAACTCAGATACTAATACTTCATACAGATATTTTTAGCTGTGGACTAAATGTTTTGTGTCTGACATGCTAGATGCTTGTAGGAAACTTATTAACAATAAGACTGTCACTCTGTAGCCAGTAGCAATAAGAAACAAAATATATACAAGAAAATTTAACTTTAAGACATGTTCTCACTAAAAACGATGTATTATAACATATCTAACAGTAATATATATAACATATTAATGTGTTTATAGTAAGCATTACAATATTTAAAATATATGCAATCTCTAACTAAGAACTAAAATATTTTAATCTCTTTCATTCATTCAAATGCTAAAGTTCTAGAATGGGAAAACACTGACACAAAGATGGAATCACAACTGTAAGAGCAACAGGTTCCACATATTGCATCTGGAAAATACAGTTGGGGCTAGTTGATTCTCTATCTAAACCGCACAATGTGGCTTCCAGTCATAGGATTTTCACAACTCACAGAAAATTCCTCACTGAGAATCTACAAATGTTGATGTCAGTGTTGGAGAAGAGCTTGAGAGATCTCCAAATGAACATAACAATTTCTAGGACTTTAACTCGGAAAAATTTTTCTCCCACACACATTTTAACCTCTCCAAAAGAGTCGCACAACAAGAGGCTTGTGAAGCCCACAGTATCTGATTTTTGTAGCTATTAGTGTCCTTAACCCAAGCTGCCCTTGTAAACATATGTCCAAGCCTGGAAAATTCACTAAAGTTCTGCTGTTTCTTCACTTGATTTTAAAATCAATTTTCTGGTTGGCACACGAAGTTTGTAGACCACATGGGTTTCTCTGTGATGCTTTGCAACATGTGCTCACTTGTGTGATGTTGAATTGTGTGCTTGATTTTTCATTTACTTTGTACAATGAATATTTCTAGCTGCTGCACAAACATTGTATAGATTTGTGTGTGTGTGGGGGGAGGGGTCTTTTGTGATGCATTGCTGTACATGTGCTCCTGTGTGATATTGAACACTTTGGTGAGCTGTGAACCCATGAGCAGGAGCAAAGTTCTTAGGAAAGAGTTTTAGTTTTTGCCAGAAAGAATGATAACGTGTGAAGAGATAGCCTTAGACAAAAAGTCTTTTCCAAAGAAAGTGACCCAAAATGGGGACTTATAAGGAGCTGTTAATCTTGATATCCATATCTACTTGAGGATGATATAATAAAGGGATACTAGTCTCCAAACCCATTCCCCTGTCCTCACCACTATCCCAGTAAAGTTCTTCCAATTTCTCATGTGATCACCAGATCTATACTGCATAAGATAGTGGTCACCAGGTACATGTGGCCTATGTCAAGATCATAAAAATCAAAGAAAAAAAATGCTCTTGTAACTCTAGACACAGGGGGTCTGTGCCCTCTTCTGGCCTCCTCAGACATTTCACACACTTGATGAACAGACATTTATGCAGGAAAACATATGTACTCATAAAAATAAATAAATACCTACTTAAATAAAAAATGTAAAAGATGATCTTGGCATACATTTTTTCAGATTTGCATATTTGCATGCATTGTTAAGTATTTAACTTCAATTTTTAAGAGGGATATAATCTAGATAGTCTAGCAATGGTGATACTTTTGACTACTGACAATACTACACGAGTTTTCTCTTCTTGGCTGTGCACGCCAAGCCTGAGCTCAGGTCGATCCACTGTGTGGTGCTAGGTTTTGTCTCCCAGAAAAGCCATATTGGGGTTTCTTTTGACTGTCCTTTCAGCCATTCCAATCCCCTTATACTCATGTTCATCACAAAAATTCCTGTGAAGCTACACAACACAGTCATTTCTGCACACATCAGGGTGAATGGTGGTATGGAACACTCTTTCAGAACTCAGAAACAAGGTTATCAGTTTGTTCCTTGTGAACCTGTGATAATGCCGTTTAGTAACGGGAGACTGACAGCAGTTAGACTGTCAACTGGTCAAACAATGAAAGCCAAGGAGCATGAATGAGAAGTCACTGTTAGCCTGTGAGGTAGGCTGGTGCTCTGTTCCAAATTCCTCCCAAGGCTGCACACCACTGACCTTCTTTGTTCCCACTTCTTGGAGTGTATACCAAAATTATGTTTGTAGATGACATTAAAAATCAGAATAAATACTTTCTTGATAAGCTAGTGTTTCTTAATTATGGGATGCTCCTTAGAAACACAGATGCCCAGACTTTGCAGGAGGGCCTGAGAGCTTGGCTTTTTGCTAATTTTCAAGGGGATAAGACTTTCATCTTTAGACACTTCAAAGTAACAGAATGTCCCATTGACTGAGACACCTTAATGGAGATCATTTCAATCAGCAGAATTCTACTTCCAAAACAGAAACAAAACAACTGCTTCCTTGCTACTCTCCAAAGCAAACGTGTAGAATTTCAGAGAGCAAATAACAAAATTGAGGCTGACATAAGGCACTGCTCAGAAGAGACAGGGATCTTACTTGTTGCTAGGAACCCTACACAAGCCCAGAAGCAATACCATTTATAGTGACCTTTTATCTGAAATCTGGCAAGCCATTTTTCCTAACAGCATCATCAACAGTGTTTAGTACTTTGACAAATATGAGTGATTACACAAGTAATTCACTGATTTAAATATAAAATATAAAATGACTTTAGAAAATTACAAGATCTACAGAGACCATTGCTATAGCTAAAACCTCTCCCTGGTTTTAAAAGGCCATTAACACAACTTAAAGATCCTTGCATGGAGCCATCCCTTGCTTTTCCTGAGACTTTCAAGCCCAGCACATTAGACAAGCCCATCCTTACCACAGAGATGGAGTTGGAGAGCAGTGTGCCATCCTGGCTCAGCATGTTGGACACGGTGATCTCTGGCAGGTCCATGTTTTGTGGATGGAATGGGAGCAGGCCATTGTGGTTCATGGGGTGACACAGAGAGTGGTACCCAGACTCCACCTCATTCAGGTGCACCAGAGAGTGGTCAGGGAGGGAAGGAGGTGTGATGGGTGGAATGTTAAAGTCTTCACTTTCCAGACTTGGACCAGGGTAGGACTGAAAAGACAGGAGCAGCACAGATGGAAGTTAGTGTCCACTTGTTCACTCTTGTCAAGCACAGGAACTCAGGGGCCCTGTGGATATACCTACCAGAAGCATTACAGATTTGACTAAGATATCCAAACACTGGGTTCACCCTGGTGCTTGTCTCTCTTACGTATGGAAGAAGATGCCCATGAGACATCCTCTGCCCGTGAGACATACTCTTTTCGTATAATACCTGCTTCTGTAATGTGGCTTTGTTTTCCTAGGAAGTTGAACTCAAACAGATTTCAATGATCTCATTAAAATTTTCTAGAGTATTAATCTACCTGAATACCCCTTTTCATGAGAATTGTGGGGAAAAAGGCAATTTATAAAATTGTTTCATCAAACATGTTTCATTAGACTCCCTACTGCTAAGATTATGGGATGTAGTAAAAATGAATTCCAGAAGTCTGGGGCAGTTGCTTTTCAGTTTGAAAACCTAGCTGCTTATAATTTTTTTTTTTTAAAGTTATTAGTTAAGAAGTAAGTTAAGCCTGTGCTGAAGGGTGTGTTCACTGAAAGTTTGTTATAGTTTTAAAATGCCATTTTATCATCCAAATAAAAATGAAGATTGCTCTCACAACTTCAGAGAACACTTAATTTTATCCTAAAGGCTAATAGCACTGCAACCATTTAAATTCAGTCCCTTCCATGGTGAAAGATATAAACAATATTAATATTATATAATACTAATTGTAAAATGAAAGTTAATCAGTAAGATAAACAGCACTGGCACATCAGAGGCTGTTCTTTTATAAAGTAGCTTGAACACAGGAAAAGATCGAAGAGGAAAAGAAAGATTATATGAACACAAGCCTGTTTAAGAAGAGAAAGTGGTAAAACTTGAAAATGATAGAAAAAAATAAACATTGTTAGCAATTAACATCAATATACAGGGTCAGAAAGAACTTATTTTGTTAAACAGGTGTCATAATATGAGAAGAAACATTTTGGCTCAGATAATTCTTACAAGTCAATCTTTCAAATTCAGGGGGCCTTCAATTTTTGTGTGCATGAATTACAAAGATACTCTTGTCTAACTGTACAGTGACTGCTACAGTGTGTAAGATTTGAAACGAACAGGCAGAGCAGAGGAGCCAAAGAAAGTAGTGTTCTGTGTTCATTGGGTGTTCAGCCAATAAGCTTTATGCCTCCCTGTCCAAACGCCTCGGGTTATTTTTTCCAGATGGCGTCTATTTGTCTAACAGAAAGAAAATCTTCAACTTGCACTTGCTAAATGTTGAACAAGTTCTGATGTGTTTGTTTAGGTGCCGTCAGAAGGCACAATTAAAAGGAGAGCTACTTGGAACATCTGGAGTCTGGAGGTGGTCACAGAGAAGAATGCACAGGTATCATCTGAAGACTCTGCGTAGGAGAGATTTGCATCCTTTTTACAGAAAATTTGTTTTAAATATACAACATTCTGCTTAAAAGAAGCCACTAACTCTTAATGTTTAGTCACTACTAAAGTCTTTTATTAATAATGTAATTTTTAATGTCCAAAAAGCATGTTAGTGACCTGTGTCCAAATTATAAAATTGATTAACCTGGACATACAGACTTAGCTTGCAGTTCATTGTCGGAGTATTCAATATAAGATACAAAACGGCCCGATGAAGAATGAGAAAGAATGTATATTTAGTCACTACTATTCCATATAAAGTACAGGGAAGGCCTTTTCACTATCTCGTCTTTATGCAAACCTTGTAACTACTTTCTCTCTGTGTGGCTATTATTCCTCCTTCTCCTGATGAGGAAACTGGAGTCCTGAAGTTCCTTAGTGGTTGACTTAGTCCATGTGTGTGGGATGAATAGAAAAGGAAAGAGGCCATTTTTTTCTCTTCCTTCCCTCCTTTCTCTGCCTTTGTTGTGATCCAACCCAGGGCTTTGCAGATGCAAGTCTAATGTACCTGAGCTCCAAGGCTAATCGTTACCATTTTATCTGGCTGAATAATACAAAGCACCTTTGTTTTACAAAATTACATATCAATAGCATGTTTTTCCTTGTCCCAAATCCTACCCACCAAGATTAAATGTTTACTTGACATAAGCACAAGAATTCACAATCTGTCTCTCCACCAGTACTGCAGATAATTTTTGCAATACAGTGTTTAAGAGGTTAATTGGTGCCTGTTTGAAACTTTCCTCAATAAGGCATAACTAATACAGAGGTAAAGGAAAAAGCTGGTTTTAATTTCAGAAGTGCCATTAACCCTCTGAAAATACTCAGGGATATTTCACCCAGGGTATACCATGACTTTACATTCTAGAGTTTCTTCGGTAGTTAAATCTTAATTTGTGGAGTTTTAAAGGAAGGTTTAATTGGTATCGACTTACACTTGGTGATAACAATTGCACTGCAATTTAGCTAAGCTACATGGTTTATTTTCATGTAATTACACATTAAGGTTATTTAATCCGTACAATTATATGCCAAAACCACAGACTCCACAACTTAACTGGTAATGCATAGTTATGTGGGTCAAGAATTTTAACAACATAAGGTTACTTAGCAGCTCTGTCCCTTACATTAGAAGCCATGATGTGGTTTTTGCCATGAGCCTATTAGAAAGTAATTGAAGCCCTATAAAAGTACCATTGTAATTGTTTAAATGTCCATATCTGCCAGAACTTTTAAAAAGTGCAATGGAGGACTAATTTTTTTAAATGTGGAAATGAATTAATCTCCAACACTGGCTTCTATGACATGGCAAGCATACCCTGATTCCAGACCTTATCTGTGATGTGTTTAATAAGTGAGATTTATATTATACCCAGTTTGCAGTTTGAGAGGATACAGCACAATAGGGTGTGATTCAGTACTTATTCTCACTCCACATGAAAGTGCTTGTTAGAATCATCATTAAATATTTGTTTAATGAATAAAAAAGAGGATCACCAAATGCATGCATTCATGAATCAATGAATGAAAGAATGATTACTAAACTGAGTCTTTAAAAACATTAAGTTGGGGAATATATTGCAGTTTCACAGGCCTAAATAACTATCTTATATTCCCAAGACTGCCCTGGCCAGTTCATAGCACAGAGGGAAACAGTCATCTCACACTGTGCCAAATAGCCAAAGTGTCCTGTGAGAAGAGTGGTGGGTTCAACAGACCAAGGAGGGCTGGACAGAGGAGTCTGCAGTCTGTGACTGCATTGTCCTGTGTCTGAGTGTCCTGTGACCTGGTCTGCAAGTGGCTTCCTTACCATTCCAGAGTTAAACAAATGATTCATAATGCAGAGTTTATGATCTCTGGCTTTCAGAGCTGTTGGAGCCTAATTCTCTGCTTCTCATGAGGGCACCTTGGGTGACAGCTAGGGAGCCTGAGGTCAAGTCAAGGCAAGTCTGATGTCCCATCCTCAGAGAGGGTCTGCTGAAAGGAGTGAGAATTCCGATCATAACAACAGAACATTCCAGAAAGACCAGCCTGAAAAGACTAAGGTAAGGCCATCCTGCTGACAAAGGACGAGCTGTAGTGCTTGCACATTAATATGGTCCTTTTCTGTTTCTCATTTATTTTTCTCTTCACATTGTGGCCTGGATTTCAAGCAGTCAACCATTCTAAAACCCTCCCAGCAACAATGATCATGTGATCCTTTCTAAGGTCTACATATTCCTATAAGGCAATAATACCATTTTTTTTTTTTTTTTGCTTGAAATAGAGGTTACCTAAGAGTTTATCCCATGTTCTAGGAGAATCCCTTGGGCTGGGGTCTGGTACAGAATTCAGAACAAGATAGGTATGGAGTTTCAAAGTGATATTGACTTCTTGGTCACCATCTATAGTCTTATATCAGAGGTCAGAATCTAAATCATATATCTCCCTTGTCCCCAACAAATGTGGAAGTCACTTTTATGAATAGAAGAAAGTACTTAGGGATAGTGAGGGAAAATGCAGTCCTATACTTTCCATTTAGTGTTGAGATTTACCTTGATAAAAGGTAAGTTAGAAATAGGCATGCAAATAAACTAATCTAAGCACATCTATGACAATCCAGTGATGCAAAGTAACTCAAAACCCCCTTGACTACGGGCTCTTCACTGTGTACAAACAAAAGGAGCTCCCAGGGCAATGCAGGTGCTGGGCCTCACTGTGTCCTGCAGAATCCAAGCACTGTTGAGTCCAGGGTGGGACAAGGTGTACTAGCATGAGGCTCAGTTAATTTTGAAAAAAACAGATGAACCCTTCAGGCTGCAAGGGGATTGTTTAAATCATTAAAGTAGCAATTTAAAAATGGTATCCTCCTCAAGAGAGTAAGTTGGTAGTTGTAAATAACAGAGTCCATGGCTATTGCAACTCATTTTTTTAAAGCCTCAAAAAGGAGTATTTGCACATTTTACTGAGAAAGTGCCACCTAGCTATCTGATGAAAAGTGGACAGGTTGCATATGGTAATGATTCCTTCAGGGACTAATCAGAGTTGTCACAGCATGTTGGAAAGATTGGCAACTATGGAGTCCAACAGGTAAGTTCGCATCTAGGGTCTATGGTGTAGGCATGTGTTTGTATGGACATGTGCGTGTATGTGTATGCGTGCGTGTGCGTGTGCGTGTGCGTGTGCGTGTGTGTGTGTGTGTGTGTGTGTGTGTATTTGTAGAGGTCATAGATCAATGTTGGGTGTTTTCTTCAATCCTCCACCTTTACAAAAGGATTTATTATTTTTAGTTTATATGTATGGGTGTTTTGCCTACATGTCTGTGCAACCTGTGCCAGCATTGCCAGAGGAGGCCAGAAGAGGGCACCAGATAAACTTGGAACTGGACTTACAGATGCTTGTTAATTGTCACTTAGGTGTTAAGAACTGATCCTGGGTCCTCTGTGACAGCAGCCAATGCTCTCAAGGGTTGAACTATCTCTCCAGCTCCTCCAAATTATCTTTTGAAACAAGGTCTCTCACTAAACTTAGGGCTTACCCATTGAGTTGGCTGTTTAGCCAGTGAGTTCCCATGATTCTCCTGGTTCCATCTTTCCCACTCTAGGAAGCACAGGCAACTACACCTGGCTTTTCCATGACTGGGGATCAACTCCAGTCCTCATGCATGGGGGCAAGCATTTTACCAACTGAGCTATCTACTCAATCCCTAAATTGCATGTTTTAAATCAAAGGATAAAATAATAGAGAACAGAGAGTGTGCAAAGAAAACCAAAATGCTGGGATTGACTTACTGGGAAAAGGCCAACAACCTGGTTCCTTACGGAGCCCTGCAGCCATGCAGCCTGACTGTTGAGTTACCATCCAGGCCAAAGGGGAAGGAATTTGTGAGCCAAAACGACTATGCCAAAAATGCACAAACAATATATTGCCAGACTCCTGGTTGTGTCCTGAATTCTGGGTGTGTGTGGAGGTCTTCCCAGAGCAGTTTTTGGCAAAGAGGCAAATTGCTAAGGAAAGGGTTCAATTCTAAGCTTACAACCAAAGAGACCAGGGTCAGGAAAAATCCAGAGAAACTTTCTGGTCAACTTTTGAATTGATCTGCTTGCATGCCTTTTTAGTCATTTGATTAGAGCCAACATCCATTCCACACGTGCAGCCTTCTCCAGCCCCCATTTCAGTGTAACAGGAAAAGAGTTCTTGCCTAATTTCTGGAAGGTCTCAATCTCCTGACTGTTTAATTTCATAGGTGCTCACTTCTTGAGCTACTTTGCTTTATATATTCCATGCCCTAAGTATCCTGTTTACATTATTTTCTCCATCTGCAGCCCACATTTCCTTTGCTACAGCCTGGTCTTTATTCTGCATTCCCATTCCACATCATTTCTTCTGCAAATGGAATGTTAATTTCACTGACTTTATTTTGGACTGAAGAGAATTCAGGTTTTCATATCGTCCTGCTAGAGAGTTAATTCATGCCGACCAGAAACAAATAATAAAAGAGTTTCTTCCAGCTTTTGTCTTTTCTTCACTTTGCAAAATCTAATTCTCTACCAGTGAGGCACTGTATTTTGTGGGTCCTTACCACATATTGCAATCATTATGCATAGCACTCAATCTTTGGTGACAAGAAGTCCCATAACTCAGAAGAATTCAAAAGATACCATCTTGTACACATCTTTAAATTATGTGATGGACTCATGCAGTCATGCAAACACCAAAAATATGGCTAGAGTTATAGTGCTGTAAAATATGGTTCTCATATAGAACTTTATTTGAAAGATAAATAAATACTACTGCCATCAAACGTATATAGGATGCCTTAATTTTTAATCTGTAACATAATTCCTGAAAGTCAAGGACAGAAAAAATGCCAGTGTTTAAACATGTTTTATCATCTATTATTGAGCATTATCTCTGTGTACTTCAAATAACTCAATGGAAAGAAAAGTGAGCTGAGAAATTTAGCAGGAAAAAAAGCCAAAAAAACAAAACTAAGCTAAACAAAAAACTCTAAATATAATCCATATACTTTCTGAAGTTAAAACACTGCATTGCAGAGGTGATTTTCCCCAAAGGCTTTGAACAGCATCAACTCAATCTCTAATTTCTTTTGAGAAGGCCTTCAGAGTTAGATCCTTTTTTCTGATTCTTTTGTGTTCGTATGAACAAGGGTTGATAGCTTGAGACTATAATGTATTACTGTGGAAAGCTTTGGTCTGTTACATAAATCATCTTAACACTCAGCAAGAATTGTCTAACAGTGCCATTGATGTGCTCAAGCCAACGATCCTGAAAACAATTTTTTTTTGTCTTTCTTCACATGCTAGACAATAGCAATAAATCATCTTCATTTAAAAATACACAATCTACTAATTTTTCAAACAATAGTTATCAAAATAAAATTTTTGGCAGAAAGCATAACATTTATTTTATTTCTGTTCATTAATTTTTAGAACCTTGTTAAAAAAATAGATAGTTAATGCTCATTCAGTATGGAAACATTTGCTGAATGCCTACTCTGATGTTTAAGACGTTCTGCAAAAAGCAAGTTGAGCTACAAAAAAAATCAGAACACAGTCTGTAGGAAGGAGCAAATTGGGAGGCAGAATAGGAAATCTAAGCCCCCTGTAAAGGCCATATGCTTGAAATGTCAAACTAGGTGATCACAGAAGGCGATGGAAGGGGAATTGCGCAGAGCAGGAATGTTGAAGTGCTGCTATCAGTAGATTACACAAATCATAGGGCCTGTAGATCAGATATTTCTGTCCAAGTGTGATGAGGGAGGACTATGTCATGGCTCAAAGTAAGGCTTTCCCCAGAAAGGCCAGTATCAACAACCAAAACCAAGTGGGTTATTGGCTCAGTGCAGAGCTCTGCTAGCACTAGGTATAAGATCACAGCTTGGTTATGAAAAATCAGGATGCAAAGCCTGTGTGAAACCAGAAATGGGGTCTAACTAAGCATACCCAGAGAATCTAGGAACTAGGACTGGAAGAGCTGAGGTCATAAGAGCTGAGGTCATTTGTACAGCTTCAAGCACTCTGGGAGTCACAAGGCCAGCACTTACACCAGATGTGCATGGGACCTGGTTGCCTGACCCACTGTTTGTCTCTCATGGCTGTTACTGGTAGCAAAGGGCTTCTTATGCCATTATTTATTAATGATCTTGGAATGGGAAAGAGAATTGCTTCCTCTTAGTGTGTCCTCACAGTATGTTAGAGGACATTTTAAAAACCAAGCATGAGGTGTAGTTGTCATAAATAATGGAAAACAAAAGCAAAAACAATAACTGATTTCCTGACAACAATGTGCTCCCACTACCCACATGCGTGATGAGGGAAAGCTGAGGAGTTCCTTCAAAACCACAGTCAGGGTCACACCTGATTTTCAGTGACAGACCACCATTCCATGTTTGCTGTTTACTGGGCTAAATGAAGGATTTAATTTCAATTTTAAATATATAATCTTAGGTAAAATGTAACCTATACTTTTTCAACAGTTTTTTTTTTTTTTTTTTAGTTCTTATGACCGAATACACTCAGAGATCTTGTTTTACAAATTGTTTTATTTTATAAGTAATCTAAGTAAATCAAGTTTTGAAAAAGGAGAACAGTCCTGGAATGTATGTCTTCCTAGAGCCTTTTTACTGCACACTTGATATTTCATTTTGACCTTTTATTTTCATTTTTAATAAGGAAAATCCTATCACAGGGATCTGATTTAGGAGTTAGAAACACCATACACAAATGTCAGATCACCTCTTAGTAAGAACAACCACTTTCTTTTCTCCTCAAATCCCAAGTCTATACAACAGAGACAATAGTGGTCAACTCATGAAGAGGTTGTCATGGTGAAGTAAGAAAAAGGAAAGAAATGTACAGGCTATGGGTGATGCCCTAGTCCACAAGAAGCAGTCAATACCTGTAAGATATATTTATTTCAACACTGTGTAATTTAACCTCTTCACATATAACATCATGAATGACTTTTAATGCTAATGGACACTATTTAGACCATTGTTCAAATCTATGTATATTATTCATCATTCTGTAATTTATTTCATTAGGTTTTAATTTTGAATATTTAGACTGTTCCAAGTTTTCCTGTTATGAATCACTGTGATGAATCATATCCATCTATTTCCTTAGGAGAATATTCTAGAGTTCTATGTTTATGCTTAAATGGAATCACAGAATGCTACGAAAATTTCATGTTTAAGATAGTGTGTTGAAATCTAATGAATTTTGTTCACTTATTAAATTTTTTAAAAAGTATGGATTTCTCCTGTTCCAAAGTATGTGTAAAACAAGCAAATCCATCAGCGTTTTGGGGCTGCAGTCTCCTTGTCTGCAGTGTATGTCTGTGGTGGTGCAGACAAGACTTGTCTAGTGAAGAGGAGGAGGAAGCAATCACTACCAATAATAAACCAAATCCTGATGCTGCAAGTAGCCACCTTACAGAAATACAAGGCTTTTATATGTGAACAAAAATGCATTTGCTGATTTTATTGCTTAAAAAGTTCAAGTAGCTACTGTTTTATCTGGTCGAACCTAGTAATTCTCAAAGCACCCCATGCATGTGACACTGTGCAGGTCTTTTAATTCGGGAAAGGACTGAGGCTAAGATGCCAACAAGTGACACAATTTTCAAATAAAATGAAGCCTCATCTAACAAAGATGGAGGCTAACCTTCCCAAGCCTGAACAGCTCATGTGAAATTTACTTTTTGGTGTTTTCCATGTCACTTAAACTGTCTCAGCCCCCTGGAGTGGTTGTAAGGATTGAAGGGGATGCTGGCAAAGCTTTACCTTGGTTTCACTGGCAGAAAGCATGGCTGACAGTCACTTTCATTTTTATGAATCTAATTCTTTCTTGACACAAGGAAGGGGTATATTAAAGCTTCCAGCAAACTTAAATGTCCTACTAAAACTCATCATCTGCTTCAGAGCATAAGAAATAAAGGAGAAGGTGAATGGAACACAAAGGCAGCTGAGTAAGATGGCCAGCCTTGCGACTGTCTCCTCAACAGAGAGGCTAATGTAAACAGCTATGCATCACTAAGCTGCCCTCATGAGAGCATGGGACCTGGGAAACTGGCTAAGTCCACAGTTTCAGAAGTAAAGTCCTCCTTCCAGTATGGACAGGGATGAGTTCAGCTTCCCACAGGTGAGGGCTGTGTGGAGCCACCAGCTATCACCCCTGTGTCCTCCCAAACCTTTCTGCTTTGTGATTTCAGGACCTAAGAACTCACAGTAGGTTTAGCTCTTAAAGAATGCCCTTCCTGCTGTATCCAGAAAAGCCCCCATTGTTGGTCTCAACCTGTGACCCTCCGAGATCTGGTGAACTGCCCCATCGGAATAATGTGGTGCTGGTCTTTGCGGTCACTTATTGGGATTTCCTGTTGATAGGATCAATAGCCAGAGCCCATAGACAGCAAGGTCGGTATGGAGAACACAATCCAAGACATCCACTAACCAATGCCAACCTATTAGGGTTTCTGCAAAATATGTTAAGTATCTAAACTATTAAATAATATAGGTCACATGAAGTATAGAAAAATACAGAAATCAATAAAAATTAAAGTGAAACCTCTGAACTTCTGGGAAGTCCAGCTAGTTCTGTTTCCAAACCCAGGAACTGAAACTACTTAGGGAAACTTAACACTTCTGAAAGGTGTTTGGGGCGGCAGGTAAGGGGACAGCAGAAAGTACCAGAGACCTGGGGTGAGTGGAAAAAAAATCCCTCAGGCCTTAGCATTGTACTTACACTAAAAATGAGCATAATATTTCCTACTTGACATATTAAAGTTTTAGTGATTTTTAGAACAAAATGTAATTGCCTTGGAAACAGTTGGTATACACAGGCATCATGACTCAACACACTACTGTTCTGACACTGAAATGCCACTATGTTTTTAGGCATTCTTTGGTGACAAGTTTATTATGAGTGTCCAAAAATATAGTGTGTTATAAACACACACATTTTATCACAAAAGTCATACTCATCTATGTGTCAAAGAAAAAGAAATTCAAAGTATAATTGTGAACAAGGCAAAAAATTAGTTTCACACTGTATCAAATGCTGTTGTGTGATGGTCAGCTGAGCTCTATGGCACAGGCCTCTTTCCATTGCCTGCATGGCATGCGGTCTCTAGAGGTTCTCCCACGGAGAAAACCTAGCTCCAAATGGAGCTTGGCATTTCCAGGATCTGTTTTTACCACTAATGCTGCTCCATTCATGTGTTTTCATAATTTTTATCACTGAGATGCATTTCCCTAATGCCTGAAAAAACAGACTATTAGACAATTATAATGAAATGCTCAAGCATGCCCAGCAACAAACATTCATTTTCTGAAAGTAAAAAATGAGTCTTATATTCACAAATCCCACTGCTTGGAAATGTATATGATACACAACATTTAACCTGTCAGCAGCCTCATTAGTGTCAATGAGCAGAAACTGGCAATCAGGGGATGGAGAGCTTCACATGTGTTTATGTTTTAAAATGTTCCTGAAATAGCTCTGCTGGCAGGGTTGAAACACAACACTTCTCCGGGACAAATGGATTTCAGCCTACATTTTATGGTCTATCTACATTTTTAAGAAATTTGTATTTCACACATGGATCATCATTGTAATTAACAGAGTCAACAGTCAGCAACATAATAATAAAATGAAATAAAATAATAATTAATAATAATAATAAATTTAAGTTTAACTATACTGGTACATAAATGATCCAGAAAATATGCAGGAAGACTGATGTGTCTTTAATAAGCATGAGCTTAAAGACATCTATTTGTATGGTGTCTGTATTCAGTATCCATACTACCATTAAGACATTTTCATAAAGTAGAAGAAATATGTGAGCTATTTCAAGATATAATGCAGAGAAACAGACTTCTATGTAAGAAGCCAATTTAGGAATAAAATAACATAAACAATAGTAACTTGTATGTTTAAGTGAGGCATCTTTTAAATTTTGAGTAATGAAGATGTCAAGCCAAATGCTAGAGTAGTTTAACTTAATTAGGTGGCCTATTTTTCCAGGCATCCTTTCATTTCCCATTGAAAACTCAGCTTGTATGCAAGGCAACAGGAGCAATTTTGTCTTGTAATGAATACCTCAGGGACTGCACAGTAATCATGTGAATGTTATACTGAAGACTGGTTTGAGTAACTAGTCTGTGCTTGTTAAGATGCCAGAATCTATTGGGCTAACTAGATTACTCAATGCATGCAGCTTCATCATTTTATTGGGCCAATGGTCAAAAAGTCAAGTCAACTTTACTCCAGAAAAATTTCCAAAAGGAATCAATCTAAAAGTAATCAGTCTAATTTTTAGTTCAAATTTATGTCAAAATTATGGACTTTTTATGGCCCATGATAAAGATTTTTTTTCTTAAAAAATACCACCCTTTCTAGGTTCCTTTTCCCATGTCTCATTTACACTCTGATCTACTAGAGTGTTTTCTTATTAGGAAAACATACAATTACAAAATAGAGTCATTGGCATGTTTGCAAATTTTAGAACATAATTCTAAGAATATGTTTTGAGAAAATATTGGTGCAAAGATGAATTTGGAGAGCCAAGTGGCCGCACTGCTGTGGGGCTGTTAGCCACAAACAGCAGCAAGTTGCTGCAGTGTGGGTCTAGTTATTGTCTAACTCACTGTCATGTTAATTCTGCAAGTCTTGTTCTTGAAATGACTCTCCCAGGAGAAGGGGACACTGGCATCCCAGATTAAATATGTCCTAGCTTATCCCCAGACAAGTGGTGATACAGCAATAAACCAAGTAATTCGAGGTACATTATGTTTCCACAATACAAGGTTGAGAATCTTTGCAAATGGAAATCTCAGAGAATCAATGTGACAAAAACACACATAATATGCTTACTTATTTACTTATCTTTCAACAAATGGCGCTGCATAACTCTGACAGTTCAAATATTATTCCAGGCACAGAAGACTCATAAAGAAAGAAGAGCAACAAGTCACACCTTCAAGGGTTCACAACAATACAGGGAAGACAAGGCCAGACTCGGGGGGGGGGTCTTGTGCCACAGAGTGAGAAGTTTGCTCCTCCACAGCAAAGATGTGAGACACCTCCAAGACCTTGAGGTCCACCTCCCAGTAACACCGAGGAGAAGCAGAAGGTGGAGGAAGTGAGCAGGTTAGATGAATTCATGAAGGATGGTGATCAGAGCACAACAGTATGGTTGAAAGAAGAAAAAAGACTCAAAAGTCATGGGGGAAAAGTAGAGTCCACACTACCTGGGTGAGTTTGGTCCAAGTGATGAGGAAGCCTACACAGGACTGTGCTCACAGATTGGGTAGTGATTTTGTCAGTATGAGAAAAAGAAGTTCGACGTGTGAGAATCTGAAAGCTGGAGGGCATGCACTGCACCTTGAAGAAATGGTAAATTGGAGTCTGCCAGGTACAGTTCCCCAGAAGAGTCAGAAACCAAACCGGGGCTCCCAGGTAGAGTTTTCCCACATGCACAGATATTTTGGAATTTTCATTTGTACTTGATATGTAGTTTGAGTCAGGGCTTACTACTACCGCAGGGAAACAGTGCTGCTATACTTTATTGTTTCGGTTAGCCTCCTGAATAAAGAAGTATGTGAGGCAATTAACTTATAGAGGGAAATGTTTCTTTTGGTGCATAGTTTTAAAGGTTTCAGTGCATGGCTGACAGCCCCATTGCTTTAGGCTACTGGTGGGCCTGCTGGATAGCAATTGAAATCAAGAGAGAAGGGGCTTATGGTCCCACAATCTGCACTAAGGGTGTGTCCTCTATGACCTAAGGATCTTCCACTTGGCCCTATTTCCCTTCCAGATAGTACTATTATCCAGGAGAGCATGGGAGGTGACGTTTGGACCTCTAGGGACAGTCATCTAAAGCATAGCGTTTACTACATTTTTGAGACCTTGAGAGTTTGATAGCAGATAAGAGACAAAATTCTAGTGCAGATTGGAGATTGGAAGGAAGCAGAGAGAAAATGGATCAGAAACTGAGAAGAATGTAGAGTATGCTCTTAGATCTGGGAGCTTAACATTTAGGGTTCAGTATTAGACTCTGAATTAGTACAAACAAGTCATTCAAGCAAAGTATAACTCCCCAAAGAGGAAGCAGCTGATGGAAAGGAAGAAGAAATGGTAGAAGGAAGGATGCTGGAAGCAGGGTGGGTGGCATGGGAGTGGGGCAGACAATCATATAGAACAGAAAACAGTAAGTGTTCTGAAGGTCAAGGGCAGGGATGAAATAGTTTCTAAAAAAAAAAAAAAAAGGTTTTAACCATGAAACCTAAATGCCTCCATTACTGAATATCAGGAAAAAAAAAAAAAAAACTTTGAAAATCCCCCATCAAGCGACTCTTCCTTGTATAAAAGCACTCATCCTCCCCATCTTTTCACACAGACCTGTCACTGTAAGGAGCAGAAGCAGGGACCTGGAGCACACACAATACTGTCCCTAGGAGTGGACACCAGGGAGCAGAGTAGGAAGATGTACCGTGAAAAGGAATATTCCTGAAAGGCTTGTAGAAGAAGAAAGAATGGGAAGCAATGATGCACAGCAAGGGATAGACTCTCTCAGGGGCCACAGAGAGCACTGATGAAGACAACTAGGTGGTCCCCATCCCTGTGATGCACTTAATTCAGAAGGCCACTGACACGTCAAATCAAGACACATCTAAGATGCTGTGGAAGGTACTACACTGCAGCTGGGAGCCAGCGAGGAGCTTCATGTGGTAAGCAGTAAGGAGCACTCCACAGAAGGTGTATCTGAGAACCTGGAGAAGGTTCTGGTGGAAATCCAGCTCAGGCAGGAAGCCCAGCACCACCATGGCATGCTTTCTGGTATATCAATCTAGATAAATATTAAAATAATTTTTTTGTATCTATTCAAGATATGCAGTACAATGTGGGGCGTCAACATAAAATGATGGTTACTGCAGTGAAACAGATAAATGTGGCCATCATCACAGAGGAGCCCTTATCCTTGTGTGTGGCAAGAATATCATCTACTCATCTGGGAAGATCTTAAGTATGTTAACAATGGACTTCATGTTGGATCTCCTGACTTGTTCTTTCTATGTGTCTGCTCCTTTGTGTCTTAATCTAACTCTGCTGACTCTCTCAAGCATGACAAGAAGGATGTTCCCTTCCCACCTGGCTCTCCTATAATCTCTTCACATCTTCCCTCAAATTGGAAAAGAACAATCTTGCAAGGTCAAGAGCTATCCAGCAACAATGGTCCCTTTGGACAGGGCTTGGAAACACACAAACAGAAATATTGCACTGCATGGAGTAAAATGATTGCATTCAGGATTAAAACAAGTGAAATGGTGTTTAAATCCAAGTCCTGAGTGCCCAGAACAGTTACACCTGTTAGAGCAGAAAATAGTTTTTCAAGTATGGCACCAGGGTGCAGTGGCAATGTTGCAGGCTTTTCTTACATACTTGTCAGTCTCATGATCCTGGTGTATTCAATTTAAGACCTATCAATTACCAAGCCATATGCAAAAAATTTTAAGAGTCTGTATACACTAGCTTAAGAGGTAGAGAATGCACTCAGCGGATAGGGGAAGGAGCCCTTTGAGACTATCTGAAAGAATATCAATAATTTTTACAGTGTACTTTCATTTCTGGAGCAGCTCCAGCATAGGCTTTCTATAAAAATCATCTCAAGTTCAGGATTATGCTATATGCTTGCAGAAGCATCACAGCAAAAACACTGTTCCATATGTTGCTACTTAGCAACGTAGTCTGTAAGTCCCACAGCAGGCACCAAGCAAGCTGAAAACTAAACAGGAATTATAATGTTGAGTGATGCAATGAGGCAACTTGTCCTGGATTACTAAACTACGCAGCTGTTTGATGTTAGGTAGGAAACGGAACAAAACTCTTTTCTTTCCTACAGGGTGACTAAGATTCTATTTATGGCTGCCTAAAGGATACTTTGATTAAAATTCCCAAAAAGAACACCAAGTAATGAATTCTTGAACACAGTATATTGCAGGAAACAAAAAGAATGTTAAGTATAAAATTTAGCAAAGGCCATTGACTTGGGTAATATGTGACGTTTATTTGCATCTAGGGTATGTACTGTCTTTCATTGTTCTAATTTTTAAAACACCTCATTTTAAAAAAGAACAAAACAAAACATTTTCATACATTCTGAATTATTTAAAAAAAAATACCTTGCTCCTGGCTCACAAAGATGCCATATCTTTAGAAAGCACAAAATTATTTGGATGTCTTTATTCCTTCATTGTAAACAGTCACTGTATTGGAAACATTCTTAAGAACTCCTGATGAAAATATTAAGAAAAAATAATGCTGTTTGTTTGATTTCAGTAAGGTATTAATATTCTGCACTATAGTCAAATTTAGAAATCTAAGGAGCTGAATTGCAAAGATGCATATATTCTGAAGTTGCCATCCTTTATCCAAAACTCCTTAAGACGGACATAATGATTCTCTGCGAGTGAGCAGCTGCTTTATAACAGTAATCATTTATTGAGTTTGTGTTTCTACTGTTTCAAACAAATTCAATTAGCCTTCACACTTCAAAACCCTAAAGGCCCAAAGAGATGGTACTGGCTTGCTTTAATCTAATAGTAATACTAAACTTGTCAGTACAGTTTTGGGATTGATGGTTAGAAGCAAATTAATAGTAACATTTTTCATTTTTTAATCAAACAGTCCGATTCAGAACTACCTATGGGTCCTGGAGGGTACTTAGCAGAATGAATTCAGTAAAGAAAGAATTCTACATGCAAAGCGTGCCTTTCAGAGAGGTTCATACACTGATCTTCTCAATAGAATGGAAGCCGACAGAATCTGGGTCTTTGAACTTCATGATGATCTTTATGGTTGGACAATATAGTGGAGTGTCCAGAATGTATGCCAGACAAGGCAGTGGTCACAATGACTTCTAAATAAATTCTGAGTTCATGGAGACATGTGCCTGCCTGTTTTTAGTTAAGCAGAAGACATTTGCTCACAGAGAACACTCCTGTTATTGCGTTAGATTGTGTTTTCTGACAACAACCATGAAAGAAAATGGCTTTGTATGTAGCCACTTTGCACCCCTCTCCTCTCAGTGATCAAACGAACTCAGGCAGATAAATAGGTATTGAAAACTGCTACCTGGGAGTTTATGCTTTCAGGAGCTGGCTTTTGAAATCTGAGGCAAATGTGATTTTTTTCCATTGAAGAAAAAAATAGGTTCATGTCCACAAAATGCTCCCGTGAACTCTCCCTACTCTCATTTATTCGCTTATTTATTTTTGCTTATAGTGTTCAGATATTCTATGTTATCCCGGCACCCTAGGGCAGTTATAATTTTGCTTTAACTGCCCTCTCTGGATTAGAGGGCCCGGTTTTAAGTATCTAAAAATAAATAGGCAAGCATTTACTTTTATAAATGTAACCATTTACATTCCCATTCCACTTTTGTTGTCACTTCTCATGATTAAATACCTTGTCAACCTTTCCTAGGGAAATGGACACAAAGGTGCCCTTGAAAGATTTCAATCATGTTTGTGCTTGGGGACCTAAAAGCCACTCTCTCCCCTGCCCCCCAAGAAAGTCCTAAAAGCAGCCATCTAGAACTCACTAGCCATAATACCTCAGTGATGAACATAATGCGTGTTTGAAAATGGCCCTAAACAGTTGATAATTGAAGCTATTGGTGGCATGTGTCGCTTACAATGATAAACTCATCCACAGTCAGAAACACAAATAACTTGCACCTGTAAAGACTTTATTTCCTAAAGGTAACACAACTGTTTAGGAAAGCTCATGCTGGCAAAACAGCTGCTTGCCATTCTGGAGGGGAAGCAAGGTAGCATCCTCCAACAAATGCCAAAGCTGGTGCTTTATCAGCTCCATCTCATTAACTGGAAACAAGGCTTAAATGCTTTGTTTATAAATTATGATTATTCCTGATTGCGGCAGTTACTGATAGTGCTACTCATTTGCAATGCAACTCTTTGAATTTGTTTAATTACAATTTGAAACAAGGCAGAGAAGATTAATTAACCCACCTGGCTGGCTGGCACATAGTCCTGGCTCGGCTCTGTCATGCTCATATACATGTTCTCACCGTCAAACTGCGAATGAAATAATAGTAAACATTGAGCAATCTTGACTGTGTGTGTATGTGTGTGTTTTTCTCCACCCCCCCCCCAAACTGGAAAACAGTAGCCATAAAAAATAGCATGGCTGAGAATATGAAAATCTGTCACAGTCAGTGAGCCACATCTTTCCTCTGATGCTTCTGTTGTCATCTTCCCTGACCCTGCGTGTCAGTGATTTGGAGTAATTAGTGCTCTAGTAATTACAGCAAGCGAGCAAGAAATGAATGGTTTCCTTTCATCTGCAATCTGTTTTAAAACAAAATGGCTCATTTTGCACGCCATGTATACATACTGCAGTTGGGCTGTAATGAAGTATTAAATGAATGGCATGCTTTCTGAAAAGAAAAAAAAAATAATGGAAAATACAAGGAGGGGCAGCCCCGTGCATTCTGAGTTAAGCTCTCCAAAAAGAAAAAGTGCAGAGTTTCATAATGGACTAAAACTGGCTTCACTCTAACAGTCTTTTGATTAGAAAAGCATTCTAAATTTATAGTAATATTTGAAGAAAGCATGTGCCACCATAACCGTGGCTAAGAACGGAATATAAGAATAACAAAGAAAACAAATAATAACATACAGGTACCATGATCAAATTTCTTTTCCTGAAATTTTTCAAATACATAGAATGAATATAAACAGGCCAATGCATACAAATTGACCCATATATTTGCAAGTTAGGAACAAGAGTGAAGGAGGGTATTCACAGGGCAGCCCTGTTGCAGAACTATGAAACAAGCCATAGCATTGACAGCAGCAGAGTACACTTGGCGATGCTGGGTTTGAATCACTCCATTCAATCTGTCTCTATCTGGAGTCTCTTGGTAAATGGGGAAAGTATTCCTCTTCAGTTAAAGGAAGATTTTTCCTAAGGTAATCATCACATGGACCAATATAATCAGCTTCAACACTAGGTCTGGATATGTGCTTAGTAACCGGCTTTTGAGACAGAGGAACTTGCAAATGTGAGAATCTACTTTTCAAAACAAAACAATCACTGATAGAAGTACAAGTTAATGAAAATAATGAACATTTTTACATTCCACTAAACTGATGAAGGCAAACAGAAAGCCATGAGTCAGAGACAGTCTATTCCATTACCTATGGATTACTAGCCCCATAAGAAGGTTATACAGGCCCCCCACAGAGGTATCAGAGCCTCTACTATAGTCAGCAATAGTGAATTGTAGTGGTAAAATGCCCCCAAATGTAGCACAAATCTTAACGGGTCTTATTAATAAAATCAAACCTGAAGCCAGGTATTAGGGTGAATGCAGGAAGATCAGAGAAGCAGAACAAGCCACAGCTAACCTCACCTCATCAATTCCTTAGCTGATCTCGTTTCCTCAAACTGGAAGCCTCTGAGTCCTCATCCAGAATGAATCTCAGCTGAACTGCTGCTAAAAGTCTAAAGGCTTAACCAGACTCTAGTTTCTGGTCCTCATGCCTTATATACTTTTCTGCTTCCTGCCATCACTTCCTGGGATTAAAGGCATATGTCACCATGCCTGGAAGTTTCCAATGTGGCTTTGAACTCAGAGATCCAGATGGATCTTTGCTTTCAGAATGCTAGGATTAAAGGCGCGTGCTACCACTGCCTAACCTCTATGTTTGAAATTGTGGCTATTCTGTTCTCTGACCCCCAGATAAGTTTATTGGGGTGCACAATATATCAACCATACCCTAATGACACTGGAGCACTCATTAGGTTCATCTCAAATACTGAAAGGATTTCTTCATGTATCACCCTAAAGACACATTTCATATCTTGCACACTACCTATTTCAGTGGTGACAAGATCCTTTGTTGAATGACATGGTTGTTTGTGCAATCCAGAGGTTAGCACAAGTGGAGAGGAGAGTTGTGTGACTCAGCTGCTCCATCAACTGGCTCAGAGGTTTTGAGTCCTATTGACTTACCAAAGGATGATGTTCCATCAGTCAGGTGAGTTCCCCTAAATACCAATCACCCCACATATCCAACACTTCAAATTCTGACAAAGAGCTTCACAGGGAATTCTCCAACATGGCCTGCTGTGGGATACACTGGTTTGTTTGCAAATGTTTTCTATGTTAAAATGCCAAAGAACCACTTAAAATATGGACAGTTTTTTTGACTACGACAAACTAAATGCAACAGAAGTACTGAAGTGAATCAGAGCTCTGTGGTCCATGCATATTCTAGAATGTGTTACTTTCTATTTCATCTTCTCAAACTCATTTTCTAAATCTGGCATCATCCTCAAGCCAGCTAGAGCTTTGAAGTTTTGGTTTTAATCTATCCAAAGTGTAGGCTAATTGAATATGTTCATGTTACTGTTCTGGATGAACACTTTCCCTCAAAATGTACCAAAGTTAAGTGATTTTGAGCCAAGGCTGAAATAGCATTTCACAATTAAAAAGTATGCAGTTATAAACATTGCAATTTTTTTGTATATTCCATGTCCCTTCTACCAATAAACTTATCTACTGATATGCATTAACTAATTTAATTTTTTGACTACTAAGAGTTGGATTTTATTATTAATACTTGAATAATATAAATGAACATAGAAAGGGGCAGAGCAGTTAGACTAGACACTAGATACAGCTTCTACCAGGCATTTCTGGTATTAGCCATGGCTGACTAGCACATGCACTCACCCACCAGAGCAGATCAGCATATTCTGAGTCATAATGGTAAGTCAGCTACCAATTCTGAAGATAGTGTTACTGCAACTAGTGACAGTTCAGGTTGAATATCCCTAATCTGGAAGTTGGAAAGCCAAATTGCTTTTAAATTTGAGATATTTTAAGCACCACAATTACATCACAAGTATAAAACTCTACACATCTTTCTACAATAAAAATAATGTAGGTACATTAAAAATAGTATATGAAATTGCCGTCTGATTATTGATATATAAGTAAATGAAATGTGAGTGTCTTGCTTACATTTAGATCATCTCTCTCTTTCACACAGACACACACACACACACACACACATTTCAAAATCTGGAAAAAATGGGAAAGTTGGAACACCTTTTATCTCAAGTTTATAGAAAAGAGCTATTGAACTTGTATCTCTACACTCTTGAGACATCACCCAGAATTTCCATGGTCTAATGGGGGACTTTTGTTAATGTCCCAGAAGATTGAGTGTTTAGTGATAAGCTTGTTGGAATGTCACTGGATGCTCAAAAGACTGTGGAGGTTATAGTGGTTAATTGTAGGAGTTAACTGACTGGGCCTCTGGGTGCCCAGGGATCTGGCAAAATGGTTTTTTTGGGTGTGTCTCTGATAGTACTTATGGATAATGGCTATATTTGAGTAGGTAAACTGAGTAAAGCAGACAACTCCCAATATGCATGGGCCATATCCAACCTACTGCAGGTCTGATTGCTCTGGTCTGGTGCTAAAATGTGACACTGGTGTTTTTCTACCTTCGTAGTCAACAGAAACACTGGCTTTTTTAAAGTCTCAAGCTTGTCAGTAGCTCTCTCCAGGCTTTGGCTTGCCAATTGTAGATTTTTGAGTTGCTCAGCCTCTGTAACTAAATGGGTCAATTTCTTATAATCTACCCCTTTACAAACACACACACCCACACACACACACACACACACACACACACCCCTGTGGGCTCCCCTGGGTGGGTCTGGATTTCTGGGCAAGTGCTATAGTAAGGGATGGACTACACTAGGTAGTGGGTGACCTAAACGCACCCTGGTTACTCTTTGGGCCCCCATAATTTAGGGTCAGCATTAGATCATCAAAAATGTTTATTATCTAATTAACAAAATTCAAATCATACTTGCTTCATTAAGCAAATTATCTTCCCAAAGAAAGTGACAGAGACTTTAGAAGAGGGAGGAGATTCAGTTTTCAAACAAGGTTTTGATGGATTTTTGCTTGTTTTTTCTTTGAGTGGAATCTAGGACTTGGGGCATTCCACAAATATGCTACCACTGAGCTACATTCCTGGCCCTCACAAGTGCTTTGAGGGTGATGCACTCCAAGTTTGCAGTAGGTGAAAGCCAGCTGAGGGGCTGGGGAGATAACCTGGTCAGTTAAGTGCTTTCCATGAAAGCGTGAGAACCTGAGTTCAGTCTGCAATGCCTACACAAATGCCTGGTGTGGTGGCATGCACCGTTAGTCCATGCCACCTGTGGAGGTGGAAACAGGTAGACTCCTGCCTAGCCTAACTGGTAAACTCCAACTCTCAGTGACAGACTGGGTCTAAACTGTAAAGCAGATGGCATCTGAAGAAGGATACATGAGGTTGACCTCTGGCCTCCACAGGCACACACATATGTACCTGTACATATGAAAACAAGTATGCATGTGTGTGCACATACACATGTGCAACTGATTAATTTACAAACAAAGCCCTTAAGAGGAAAAAGAAGCAAAAGTACAGACAGGAATGGTAAGGGTGCCATCATCCAAATGCTGTCTCTAATTCCTCAATATTCTGATTTGTAAGACTGTATTTAATATAAGAAACATGGGTTGGCTGGGAACCGGGAGCCCGACTCTATATAAGCAGGCTCCCTCTGTATGAGTTGCAAAACAAATGTCTATACATGCCCAAACAGGCCTCCTCCATATCCTTGTGGTTGAAGGCTTGCAATTGGACCCTGGCTGAGACAGCGAGAGGGCAATGGTATCCTGACCCACTCTTCACCATCAGGCTGGATTTTCTTAGCTCACCACACCCTGTCCCAGAGCTGCTTCCAGGGGCTCAGCAGGCCTCCCACTACTCTAACCGTCGTAAAAGGCATCCCATGTTATGGGCTTACGGCCAGTTGTCATTTGAAGTAGAATTATAGCTCACAGAGTCCTAGAATTTTGGGTTTGGAAAGCTCCCTAAAGACATTTATCTGAATTTCTCACATCGTGATGGAAGAAATAGATGCTTTGTTAGTCACATGGACCATCTGGGAATAGAACCAAGGTCTGGATTCTGAGTAGAAGAGCTTTCTACTATGATATACTGCTTTATTTTCTATTACCCATAAAAGGTGGGAATTGGACTGTACTGCTACAGATGTTCCACAACCTGCAATGGAGTTATGTCCTGATAAAATCATTGTCAACTGAGTAAAATAATACATGGGATACACCTAACCTACTAAACATACCAGCTTAGCAACAAAACACACTGCAGAGTGCTGATTGCTTCTGCCTATGATTGCATGGCTGACTAGGAGCTGTAAATTGTTGTCGCTGCCCAGTATCGCAGAGAAGACTGAATTGCATGTTGCAAGCCCAAGAAAACTACAACATTCAAAATTAAGACTGGGGGGCTGGGAATGCTGTTTAGTAACAGAGAACTTGCAGAGCACACACAAAATCCTGGTTTCTATCCCTGGAACCATTAAATAAATAAATACCACAATTGTGGTGTCTACTGAATTCATATTGCTTCTGCATTCTCATAAAGCAAAGAAAAAAAGTGTTAACTTGAACCATCTTTAAGTCATGGGCTGTCTTATACGTAATGTATATTTGTGTATTCACAGATCTGAAGGCACAGCAGGAGCATTATTACACTCTAATGACCCTAATTCCCTCTACATGGATCACATATTAGATAACCATTATTAGATTATTAGTAATTACCTCAATAAAGTTGTTTCATTAAACATAACTAACTGCATTTGCCCATACCTTATGTTTATCACAGTTAGTATTCTTGGAAGTCAACTGAATTTAGGCATTACAACTTTTCACAATGTGTATGACCATACTAGGACTTTTAATTTCCATGTTTTCTCAATTTAAAACCTGCAGCAAAGTTTGAAAGAATAAATAGACTTGACTTCTTTAAATCTAAATGTAAATGGCATCAACTCAGGATTAGCTTTTCTGACCAAAGGCTTTTATATTCTTTATTGTGTTTTCATTTCAAAGCACCAGGGGATGCAATCACATAAAAAGTCATTTATAATCTTCTACTACAGTTTTTGGAAATTGTTTTTAGAGGATATTAACCAAACCCATAATCCCAAAGAGCCTTTCAAACTAGGTAGACATTATTTCTTCTATTTAAAAACAGAAAAAAAGACATCTAGTGCTGTGTGAAGCTGGCCAGTGATGAGAAACAGTGGGCAATGTGAGGCTCTTAAAACAGGGACACAAGAGACATCTGAGTGAGAACACGAACTGCACACCAGTCACTGGCTCTGGACCAGAACATGGCATCTTTTCTTATGGAAACCATGGAAAGAAAACCAGAAAACTGCTCCTGAAAGAGAGAAGGAGAGAGAGGGAGACAGGGAGAGGAAGGGATGGAGGGAAGGAGAGAGAGAGAGAGAGAGAGAGAGAGAGAGAGAGAGAGAGAGAGAGAGAACCCCAAAGAATTCATGCAAAGTTACCACTCTGTGTCTATGAAGAAAAATGCACACATTTCTAGTTTTCTATAGAGACCTTTGATTACCAAAACAAACAATGGAAATGTTTATCATACTGATGCGTTAATATGACATTTTTTAGAAAATCCATCATATTAATCATAAGAAGGAGTAATAATTTTCAAAATAAAATTTCCATTTCTGTACTGTTTGGTCCAACATTAAAAGCTGCATTTCTTTCTTTCTTTATTGTAATTAAAGAAATAACAATTTTGGGCAGCTAGTCCAGCTTTTTGCTGTTTTGTCTGGATGCAAACAGAGCTGGGGATTTAGGTGAGTTTTAAAATGCTTGGATAGCAGATACAAGACCTTAGGTTCAATCCCTGAGCCAGAAGAAAAAGTCCATATGGAATGAAACACCTTAAAAGCTAAGCATGGAGCAAATGCATGGAGACAATGTCAACAGTTATGAGGCTAGTCACATGCATAGCCACAGGGATCCAGTATCATCCCACTCCTCCACATCCACAGCGTCCTCTTTTGCTCAGGAGGGACTGGAGGCACTAGATGGGGAACACTTGTCTGTTATCTTCCAGGCTCAAGGTTGCACCTGCTAATGTGCAGCAGTCACCCTGCATGCTGAACCCTATGAATGCATTGGAAACATGCTTGCACAGGCAGAGCCAGCCTATGATACAGGCAAGGAAAAGAACATAGCTATTCTGCTTCTGCTTTCTAAGTCTGTGTGTTGCCACCCAGAAGTTCAAAGAACTGAAGTGGAAAGGGGGACCACTGTCACCTCTGGCTCCTGTGACTTGAACTGGAGTGATAAAGAATGCACAGTATTGCTGGAATAGCATGGCATTGAGTAGGGGAGAAAGAATTCCAGACAAACCACAGCTTACAACCTGGCTTCTACTTTGAAGTCACACATATGTTCTCATCGTATTTCTGTCCTAGCAGAACATTTACTTGGGGACTCATTGCCTTTGCTAATGCTGAAACCTGAGATTTTCATTATCAGCCTAACCATTTCTCTAGACCATGTCTTGTGATACATCATATCAGTGGTTTGAATCTTATGGAGAGAAGCCTCTAAATTTCAGGGTATGGCTATCATGCAATGGCTTTGATGTCCTGATACTTACAAACAAATGTACTATGCTCATACCTTCTGATCATCATGGGATTCTTTTAGTAGTACCCTAACAAGCTCCCCATGGATAACAGTAATGCCACTGTGGTTAAACCAGTTTTAACTTCTTCCTTTGCAAGCACTTCCAATCTCATCAAATATATAGTTTCCATCACAGCTGTACAGTCACTATTAATTAGCCCTTATTATATAGATGATAAGGAGTTTGTGTACTTCTCTGAGATGGATTGAATCTCAATCTCCTATCAACTCTGTCTTCCTGCTCCTCGGGCCTTAACTAGTAACCTTTGCATCCGAGAATGGCTGACACCAACCCCATAGTCACAAAGACCTTATTCCTAGCCACAGCAGCTATGTGTCCTTGAGCAGGATACTAACCTGTATGGAAAAATTCTGCCTTTATGTGGGGGCCTGAGGAAGCTGACCCACAGCATCCACGGGCGTGGATGCAGTAGGTTAGGGTGTAGGGATATTATGAAGGGAGGAGATGATTGCTTGTGTTTCCTGTGGTCTTCCTGGAAATGGATCTGTTGTGTGATTTGTTCCCTTTATCTCTTCTCAGACTTACCTTTCATACCAACAGTCAGGCTGCCCAGGGCTTTCCTTGCTAGGGTTAACCTGAGAGCTTGCATTTACTACAGGGTGGGCTACAGCAACTTCTAATGCACTAACAGTTAAGTGACTGCTCTGCAGGGCTACACTAATCTCACCCAGTGTCTGTTCTGTTTTCATTGTAATATGGGTAAGAGTCTTTAGTTCTCTCTTCCATTCTTATGCAAAGACAGAACCAGTGTAGAAGCCCATAGGTAGAAGAAACAAGATCACCTACATTATGAACATCATTCCACTATTTAAAAGCAAAAAGTTCAAGTTTCTAAAAAAAAAAAAAGTCATCTACCCCAAACCTTCAAAACCAAGTGATCAATTTTCATTATTCATTGTGTCAGAAAGAAAAGACTGTGTGGATGAAAGCTTAACTATCAAGCTATTCTGCCAAGTTTAATGAAAAGTCATTCAATTCGATCAAAATACTCATGATACACTTGCACATCTTTACAAAATATGCACCTAAAAACCTTCAGGATCAGCTAATAAGGAGCCAATGTTTTCTAATACTACTCAGGGGCCTGGTCTCATAAGGAAATACCCGCATAATTCTGAAATTCTATAAAGCTTGAAGTGGTAAAACTATGCTGCTCTGAGAAAGCACAGAGCCAAATGGTTGCTTTAGAACATTCCTTGGCCTCCTCATCTTGTTTTAGGCCGATTTTTCTGGATCTATGAAAGGAACACTTGAGAAGTGCATCAAAGTTGCTGGCAACTCTTACCTAAGCTAACTTACTTCCACATCCTATCATTTATCACCAAGTTTGCCATAGAACCTAAGTACTACTTCAGTGCAGAACAACAAGCATGAAGCCAATTAGCCTGGCGTGGCTGGCTCCTGCACTGTCAATTTCCCTCTGAAGAAAAGGACATTTCCAGATTCTGACATGTAGAGGAAAGGGTGTGAATATTTTTCAACATGCGTCTGGTCTGGAGGAGTTTGTTCACTTCTGGGAATCTCCAAGCAAAAGAAATGTAAGCCTGAAAGAAATTCAGGGTGTTGAGAAAATCATGGGCATTGAGTGACTGGATGCATGTGAGTAACAATGAAGTTCTATTCAGACTAGTTTAGGGACAGTGAAGATATGCTGAGGACAAATAGTGATTGAGTAATTTTGAGATTAAAAGTGATTCTAAAGAGTAACTATGGATGTTTAGGGTTTTGAGCTGTGCAGTTTCATCTGTCTGTAGTAAGGACTCAGACAAACAGCATTTGGACTGAATTGACAATTACATTACAGGAACAGACTCAAATATTTAAGTCTAACAGCAGGGTAGATGTGGGAATGTATGTTGGTGCACCCAGAGAGTCTAGCCAATGAGAAATGCAAGTGGTTCCACTGTGACACATTTTGGCCACTCCTTCTCTTTTTAGAGACAGTCTTTGGTATTTCTTTAGAGTCTGGAGTTCCTCTATTCTAAGTGAAAATACGATATTTTAAAATACTACAGGAGAAAAATCCTCCAAGTCACTGGGTTTGAGGATGGTTCTGCTAACCCCTTAAGGGCCACGCTCTTCTTGGGAAATAGAAAGTCATGGAAAGGCAAGCAATTGTGTGTTTTTCTTTAACATCTTCAAATATCATGTGGTTCCATACATTTCTACTATTTCCTTGGATGATCTCATGACCTTATAATCCAATGGGACTTTCTTTGATAATTTTTTTTATCAAATAGAATAGATCAGTTTTTTGTGCTTCTGTTTAAGTTTTATACATCAGATATCCTCTCCCCAGGGTACGCTCATTACAAATGTTCTGAATTCAGATCTGAAGGTTCCCTGTGCTCATCTCCTTGCAGAAGATCTAAATATTCCACACAGTCATTCATTCATCCTCCTGCTCTCATTTCACATTTCTGGGGCTATGTCCCAACTCTTTTAGCCTCTCATTTGCAGAACATGACACTTTGTCTGGGACACACTCCAGCAAATGTTGGAACTCCTGTGTGAGGCAATACGGGTACTTCCACTCAAAGCCTTGCTTACTCTATCGTGAGGGGCAGTTAATTTCCTGTGTCTTATTTCTGTAATGGCACCTTTTGTGGAAAAATTGAGACTGGAAGATAATCCCATTTGATGCTGACAGTCAGACTTACTAACATGGCCATTGCTACACATCAAAATTAAGTGAAAATCCATCATGCACTTCTAGAAAACACTGTGATAATGACGCACCATTTCTCAACCAGATGCTCATTTAGCATGCACTTAGGTGTGCAGGGTGCGCACACACATGCGCGCGCACGCACACACACACACACACACACACACACACACACACACACACACACCATGGTACATGCAGTTTTTATATCATTTTGCTGATAAGCAGAATGAGTGCTAGAGAAATTGTGTTAAGTGTTTTAGAATCTTTCTGTGTGCATTTTCTCTTCACTTTTCTCTGATAACTCTGGACTCTGCTTGCTTCATGATTTGTTCCTGTCCAGACAGTTGGGCTCCTATGCCTTCCCAAGAGCTCCTCTGCCCAGAATATCTCCCCCAGCTTCTTATTCTTTCTCTCTTTATTCCTAATAATGCAATGATCACTGAACTTATCAACTGACTTGGAATGTATCAGAGTGTGAGAGATGATACTACTACTAATTATTAGCAACTGAGCATAAACTTGGATTCTCCTAACCAGGGACAGGTTTCCTACCAAAAGGCACACCTTGTAGATGTCATTGATGGCATCGCTTCTCTGCCATTGTGTAAGCGCTCTGTAGCACCCTGTGCTTATGCCAGCCTGTATCGCACTGTACTGTCCCTGACTTCACTCTGATATTGAACTACGGGCACCATAAGGTCAGAAACTTTCTGGCCTAAACCTGCCATAGTTTTACTTCCCCAGTGCCATTACAGGAATGAGTAAATAAAAGTCAGTGCAATAATATAGCAACTATAGCATTGGGAGCATCTCAGGTCTCCAAGAGTCTCCAATAATGTTTATTTGCTATGACTTAATTTCCAAATAGTATCTGTGTATGGAGACTGATCCTCTGGGGGCATGGGGCAAAGGTGCCCAGATCATATATCAATTTTCTATTGTAAAACCTACTGTTCTACAGAGATTAACTCTCTCCAGCCACTCTATAGTTGGATTATTTTGGAAGGGAGCTCATTTTGCAGAATCTCAGACAACAGTTACAAGGTTTGTGGTAGAGAGCTGTCCAGGCTTCAGGTTCCTTGATCCTGGCATTAGCCAGAGATCAGATTATGGCCAAGATGCTCCCGGTCAAACAGGTGTGTGTTTTTACACTCAGCATGCAGCCACAAGTGAGCTCTTCACTACAGCTAGACCAGCATGCTGATGACACTCTGGCAGGACAGGCAGACCAAGGGTGCTTCCTTCTTTCTCTCTCGCACATGATTTAAGGGTAATTTGTGGATCTTGCCCATGCATAGGTATGGCATGACCGGACAGACATGGGAAGAGATGCCATCTTGGAGAGATCCCAGATGGGAGTCTGGACCTAGTGTTTCCTCTCAGATTGGCTTTGGAAGGAAGAGTGAAAATTATAATATCCTTCTGCGATTTTGTCAGATTCAAACGACATGTACAAATGTTTTTATGAATTATTAAGTTCTATACCCACATGTGCTGTGCTCTGTTGTGGAAACCATGGGACTTCCCCACAGGCAAGTTTGTTTAACGGTTTCCATCAGTGATTGGAAACGTTAATAAGAGGAAAGACGTAGAAACAATTAACTCAGTGTGCCTAAATTTGTCTGTAACAGATCTTTAAGACAGAGAGTTACATGTGGACCTAAGTTTATTGCCATATGTACAAATTCAGTCCAACATTAAATGAGATGATTGTGGGAAAGTAAAGGAAGGAAAAATAAGTTAATAGTGAAGTAGTCAGATCAATAACTTGCGGATCACCCCAGATGTGCATGTGTGGGCAAGGAAATGCACATAAATATGTTATTCACACTTGCACATACTTTCCTCTTGTGTGCACAAAATGTTTTTCTCTTACAAGTTTTTAATCAGCTAATATTTAACTCATTTGTAACTGTGCTTGAAGGCAGCACTTGAGGTGCACTGCTAAAAACCTTCATGCAAAACTTCAGAAGTCTGGAAGGGCAAAGGCATGCACAACTCTTCTCTCATAAACAGGAAATACTGCTCACTTACAGCAAAAATATGTCATATCTCATCCACAAAACTAATTTATCCATTAAGCAAATTCATTTACATTGAAAATTAAGATACCAAGTAGTTTCTTCCTAAAATACAGGATTATGTGCCTCAGTGCAGTGGTACAATGTGGGATGGCATAATTGTTCTATACATTTTATTTTTCATAGCTTAGTAGTTGTATGCATGAAATTACCCACAAGCTAATGATCACTATTTGTCATTGAACTGTATATCCACCATTTGATTTTCTAGTTCAACAATTACATGACCTAGCTAGACCCTAAGGTGTTTTAGTTATCAGTGACCACTCTTCTATTGCTGCCATAGAAGAAAGAACATCACATCTAACCAGCTCTGTTCTGTTATTCACCTCTGCAAGAAGAGATGCATTATTAATATCTCTTGCACATTTCATATTTGCTGTGAAAGATTTTGACATAATATATTTTTATAGCCATTAAGTAAATTAATATTAATGTTAGATTAAGTGGTTTCCAGATTTTTTTTTGCTAGAAATGCCTTATGAATAGTTCTGGGCAGAATGTACATATTTTAAATATGTCTAATGAGTCTTGTCTCCAAGAAATCCTTCTATGTTACTTGAGACATTAAACTTGAAGAAATAAGTTTAACACACTGAAGTAAGAAGAGGATAGAAGCTAAACACTAGAGAAGATTAAATGATCAGAATGAATTTTTATTCTAAAGAGCAGAACAATGCTGCCTTTTCTTCAGAACTAATATACCTCTCCTCCAAAAGTCATCGTATTGTGTCTAATCCTCATTTCACATAATTTGAGAGCAAAGCACTCTGGACACATGGCAGGAAATAGGCCCACAGTGATTATTTAAAATCCGTATTTTATATTACCTGCTGCATTCCATTTTCAGGCAATGAACCAACACATGTGAAGGTCCATGTGTATTAATGCTTCCGAAAGCTAATGTGTTTCTCAAAATGCATACTATGCAACCTTGATACACACTGTAAATCGTGTTTTTTAAAACAGTGCATTTCACATTGTTACATTGTTGATGGAAAAGAGTTTATAGATATGCTTTTGCAGAAGTGCCTATGAGGTGCCAGGCATCTGCTATTTTCTCCTTAACTTCTCTTTATATTTTCTCCATTAGCAGCCACTGAACACTATATTCAGCCAACTATTCTTTGATGGTTAGCCTTACAAAATATATGGTGTAAGGTGTACCATTATTTAAAGGGTTATTAGTATTTGCTTCTTTCTTTTTTAATTTAAAGTTTTGTTTTGATTTCTTCTTTAGTTGCTTACACATAGATGTATCTATCCTTAATAAAAATATTGTGAGGGACATATGATGCAACTCACACCTTCCATGGAAGTGATTCTTAAAAGAGATGATTTTACTCCACTCTGCGAGGGCATTAGACATTTGCTAATACGTAGAGACAGTTTTGATTGCTGAATGATGGGTATTTCTACAGTTAGGAAGCTGAGGTTCAGGGGTTATATTCTACAACGCACAAGACAGACCTCCAAGAATGGTCTAGCCTCATGCCAACAGTGTTGTTGCTGTTGTGAAAGTCTGATCTGTGTTGAGTAGCTTGTACTCATTTTCATGACACAACCTAGAGGAAAGGTGGAATGAACTGTGAAATGTCTCATGTGAATAACAAGGGTGGCTGCTTAGATTCTAGACCAGACAATATGTCATTTTGAAAAATCACACAGACACGGTCCTAACAATAAGATATAACCACAGAATTCTCACCTGGCCTGCAGCTGTTCCAAGTCTTTGGGGGATGGTACTCAAAAGAATTATAGAGCCTTGAGGATCTTAGATACATAGTCCATCAATTCAAGATGAACAGACATTGTACCTCATACATACTGCAGTTACAGATATTCTGAGTAAACATAGAGTAAGAAAATGAGTTCCTCAAACTATATACAAAATTGTCACTTGTCACGGTTAAAACCTAAAAGCTCTAAGAAAAACTAATAAATTTGTTAATTAGGATTCTATTTATTCTTTCCTGTGCAAATCTAATCATTTGTTTGCAAGATGCTGCATCTTCATTAAAGTCATTAGTATTCCAAGTAGATGGTTGTACTAATTTTCTAAGTGGAACTGGAATTTCACTACTGTGTTTCCAGCAGCTCTTACAAGTGAATATTCCCACATAATATAATCTGTTTTAAATGAGCAATCTTGCCAAAAGGTATGTGGGAAAATAGGCAATATTACTAATTCTGTCAGTCAGGCACACCAAGAGCCCAGCGAGGTAGGACTTCTTCTTAGTTAGAATAGGTGTTACCAAAATGAAAAAAAAAATACAAGTGCTAAGACGTGGAGAAAAACTATATTCATTTTATATGTAATAAAAAAAGAACACAGTATTTGTCAGAATGGATATTAGTTCAGCCCTTATAAAAAAGCAATATATAGGTTGCTCAAGACACCAAAAATAGAACTAGCCTATGCTCCAGAAATCCTATTCCTGGGTACAGGGACAAAGAAAATGGAGCCACTGTGTTGAAGAAACAGCTGTACTGCCTGCATTTTGCAGCAGATTAATAATAGACAAACTGTCCATCATCTGAAGATTGAATAAAGAATGTGTCACACTATGGAATACTATCTAGTCACAAAAAGGATGAAATCTCATCATTTGTGACAGCGTGGATGAACTGGAGATAAATAACATACAAAAAACAAGGACCTCTTGATCTCACTAGTATGTAAAGTCTGAGAAAATTGATCATGAGAATAGAATGATGGATATTAAAGGCTGGGGAGGGTCCAGAGGAGGTGATGAGATAGATCAATTAATGTGAGAAACGAGTTTCTGACATGCAACCATATAGTATTGTGACTTAGGTTGATAGCATTCTGCGTGTTTTTAATAAGCTACAAAAATATTTTCACTACAGAAAAATGACAAATGCTTTAGGAAATAGCTGTGTTTACCCAGATATGACATAATGTTTTGGTGTATAGAAACATCATATGGCAGCCCATAAGCTTATCAGTTAAAAATTGAAAATGGGCAATTCCTTACAGCAAACAAAGACAGTTAAATTAAACTCATAGTATCCAGGAATGGTCTTATTATATACGGCAAACATTATATGTTGCACACATATAAATATATGCAAATTTTATATGTAATAAACTACTGAGAGGGACTATTCCATTTTAAAGAAATAAAGTCTCTTCTACTTTTCTAAGGAAATAGAATCTATATCAAGTTGTCTCCTAGAAGAGCAGGTTTGGGACATATTCTACAGCTTTCAGGCAATGCATTTGTCTCTGCAGCTGTGACTAAATTGGTTGGTAACATTATGGGTGTGGACTTCTGTTTATCTGCTGGGTGGGTAGAGGAGGAACCTCAGCAGTAGGTGGCCATGGCTATGGAGGGAGCCTTTAGCTGGCCCCTGGCAAACTGGTGAGGAGAGGATCTCTTTGTGGACAGCCAGTGGTGAGGTGGAGTGCACAAGGCCACTTTGGTCTGAGCAAAGCACACGTTGAAACAGGTGGGAGAGTTCAGAGAAAAAGATGACATCAAGAATTCTGGGAAGGGTTGATCTGAGTTCTCTTCAATGTCTTAACCTCTCGGGCACTCTCTATGCTTCTGGGGGGCAATCCTTCAAATGGTTCAGAGAGTTTTCATTAAAAATACCATGAATTTGCTGGCAGAGTATGTTGGTGATCTTAGGGGATGTAAGCAACTTAGTGTTTAGCAGTATTCAAACATTCTTAAGTAAAATGCTTTATGTATATTTTATTTTTAAAATAGCTAAAAAAAAAAATCTTAAGGAGCGATCATTTGCTTATGGCAACAGTGAGCTACATACAGCAAGGATTAAGGATTCCCATGCACCGCCATCTACACCCATCACACTTCCATTAACAGCATTTCCCCCAGGGGTGGCCATCAGTCTACACTCACCTGTTGTCACTCTAAGCCCACAGTTTCCATAGACAGCTGAAGCTGGTGCTGTATATTCTATGGGTTCTGAGAGATGGAGAATAACACGTGTCTGCCATGGTAGTGTCATACAGGAAAAAAAGTTCTGACTGTGAATTTCAGTTTAAGTATTTTTGTCTACACATCTTATGTTTGAGAATTCTTCACAGCCAGTCCTTCCAGCTCTGCCTCCAGCAGGTGCAGGTGCTGAAAACGAAGCACAAGGCCTAACTCTCTACATACATGCTGCGGCATCTGCTGGTACTGAACATTCGCTGAAATTTTTACGAACTAATAGGAGGGAAGGGCTATGGAAATGGCAACCCTTTAATCTCTGCTCATTTAACACGATAATTTTCTAGAAATACAGAACTAGATAGGGAACTTCACATTGATTAATATGTTGGAGGGTAGATTCACAGAGCCAACACTAGTAATCACCTCTCAGGCTGCTCATACTTGCACTGAATTTCCAGTTGTCCCCAACAATGATTCTAGGTTAGTGTCCAGGAATGTTCACAAATGACTAAATTTGATAAAAATTTCATTTGTGTTTCAGGTATGTAGATACAGAACAAAGCAGAGTAGAGAACTGTGATCATCCTATTAACCCGATGAATGTGGACAAGACTTAGTACTTCAAACCTTTAGATAACATTTTCTGTTCTCCCTGACCCAGTTTGTTAACTAGATAACTGCCAAGATTCCAATTTCATTCTGTTCTACAGAAAATTATTTAAAATTATCAGTATCTTAATATTTTAGCATTGAAGTTGTGTCTCTAATTCTGTGTTAGCATGTAAAATGAAGGATGGAAAGAAGAGACATGGCCACAGAAATCTTCTCTTTGTCTCAAATGGCTGGCATGAATTGAAAACAACACTGCCAAGCACCCAAGCATGGGACCTAGATCAGCAGCCTCGAAGCAGGATGGCAATTCCTGGTCTGCCTTGTTTTGTGCCTTTCATGACTTGTCAGTGGTCAGTCTTTCTCTTTGCATGGTGAGGAAACCACACTGCTGATTTGTGGGTCACTAAAAGGACCAGAAAAGCCAGCATATATCACTACTTTAAATGGAGCTCACTTGGAAGTGCTCTCCCAAATGCAGTCACGTTCCATATAAATGTATTAATAAGATTAAGCAAAGCTGGTCTGGGGAGATGGCCCAGAGGGTAAAGTACTTGCTCCATGGACATGAGAACCTGAGTTTGGACCCCCAGAACTGACATAAGCCTGATACAGTAGTGCCTATCTGTGATGCTGGAGTTCTTATGGAGAGATGTAAGGTGGAAACAGGAGAATTTCCAAGAGCTCATGAGCTGGATAGCCTGGCATGTGCACGGCAAACAAGAGACTCCCCGCCCTTTTAAACAAGGTAGAAGGCCAGGACTAACAGTCAATTCTGTCCTGACCTCCACATGTGCACCGTGCCACATGCATGCCACATTCACAGAGAGAGAGAGAGAGAGAGAGAGAGAGAGAGAGAGAGAGAGAGAGAGAGAGAGAGAGAGAGAGAGAGGGAGAGGGAGAGGGAGAGGGAGAGGGAGAGGGAGAGGGAGAGGGAGAGGGAGAGGGAGAGAGGGAGAGGGAGAGAGGGAGAGGGAGAGGGAGAGAGGGAGAGGGAGAGGGAGAGAGAGAGAAATAGGAAAAGCAATGACCAAAGTTATAAAGAAAATTTGAGATGATGAAATTGTTCTTGAAGATAGGTTCATTACCATAAATTTAACAGGGTATTTCATGTTAAATGAAACTATTATTTTTAAAGAAGAAGACTACTCAAACAGATAGCCTTGGGCTTATAGAATATAAAGGCAGTAAGACCTACAAAGGAAATATGATCATAGATGGCAGTCAAGTGTCTTCCGTGTCTCATCTTCCCTTGAGTGATGTCCTTCTTAATGCTGGGTTCAGAAAGAATCTGTAAAGCATCTTACCTCCATATTGGTCCACAACCTGTCCCCCCACATCCACTGTAGAGGTAGAGATTATGTATGTCACACTGGCACTGGCATCTTAAAAGGTCTAAGTAAGAGGCTAGAATGTAGCCACATTTAGGATATCTCAAGACTGCTCCTAAACCTTTTGTTTTCTCCCTTCTGTTCCTTAAAATCAAGTCCAGTGAATGGGCTCACCATATGATCCAGCAATCCACATGCTGGATACACACTTAAATTTAGAAAATGAAATCAGCATCTTGGAGAGATGTCTTACTCTTATTCATTGTAGCACTAGTCATGGTAACCAATAAATGGAATTGAGTGTCCATCAACTGATGAGTAGATAAAGGAAAGAAGGTACATATGGGAAACTGTGAAGCCACAAAGAGATCAAACCTTGACATTTATGAGAACGCTGAGAGCTGGTGAACA
Organism: Peromyscus leucopus; assembly: GCF_004664715.2. Classification (NCBI taxonomy): domain Eukaryota; kingdom Metazoa; phylum Chordata; class Mammalia; order Rodentia; family Cricetidae; genus Peromyscus; species Peromyscus leucopus. Next base: position 23,916,647 of record NC_051064.1, on the reverse strand, counting down.
TGAGAGTGACTGAAGTAAGACAGAGACAGAAAGACAAACACCGCATGACCTCACCTGCAAGTCTGGGCCTCAGAGATGAGAGCAAAATTGTCTCTATCACAGATGAAGGCAGGAGTGATGGGGAAAGGCTGGCCAACAAACGGTGAATTGTAATAAAGCAGAAATGAGTTCTGGTATTCTCTTACACAATAGGCGACTAAAGACAATAAAATGTACTGTAGTCTTTTATAAGCTACTAGAAATGATTATGAGGGTTGTTACCACAAAGAACAAATGATTTAGGAAATATAGATGCTACCTGGTTTAAACGTTGCACAGTGTCTGTCAGTTTGGAGATGACACCAGTCAAGGACTGTGTTCTATTTCTATGTCTCAATAAAGAAAAATCAGGTTCAAGTTGGAGATGTTGCTCAGTTGGTGGAGTGTTTGCCTGCTATGTATAAAGCCTGGGGTTCAATCTTCAGGAACTCCCACCACTGGCCATGCTGACATGTGACTAATCCTAGCATTCTGGAGGCAAAGGCAGGAATATCAAAAGCCTAAGGCCAGCCTGGAACACATGAAACCCTGTACTAGAAAAAAACAGCAATGATAAAAGAAAGGAAGGAAGGAAGGAAGGAAGGAAGGAAGGAAGGAAGGAAGAAAGAAAGAAAGAAAGAAAGAAAGAAAGAAAGAAAGAAAGAAAGAAAGAAAGAAAGAAAGAAAGAAAGAAAGAGAAAGAGAAAGGGAAAGAAAGGAAGGGAAGGGAAGGGAAGGGAAAGGAAAGGAAAGGAAAGGAAGGGAAGGGAACGGAAGGGAAGGGAAGGGAAAGGAAAGGGAAGGAAGGGAAGGGAAGGGAAGGGAAGGGAAGGGAAGGAAGGGAAGGGAAGGGAAGGGAAGGGAAGGGAAGGAAAGGAAAGGAAAGGAAAGGAAAGGAAAGGAAAGGAAAGGAAAGGAAAGGAAAGGAAAGGAAAGGAAAGGAAAGGAAAGGAAAGGAAAGAGAACTAAGCTCAACCCAAAATAGCCTGGGTATCAGTTATCATTTTGTTCCTCACTCTCACTGTTCACTGACTGGTAGTTTCTTTTTAAAAATCTATCCAAAAGCTGGGCGATTGTGGTGCATGCCTTTAATCCCAGCACTCGGGAGGCAGAGGCAGGCGAATCTTTGTGAGTTTGAGGCCAGCCTGGTCTACGGAGCGAGATCCAGGAAAGGTGCAAAGCTACACAGAGAAAACCTCGTGAAAAAAAAAATCTATCCAATGGTTTACTTCTTAATTCAGCACTGTATTACCAGTCCATTTTTCTATTCTCATATAATGCAGAGAGGGAAAAAAGCCAAGATAATTAAATCTCTTTGCTCCATGGTCTTACAGCTGTTTATTTGGTCCAGTCCATCTGGTTTTGCCCATCTTCAAGCTTATTCACTATTCACCATTAAAAAGAAACGTTTTGATGATTTCTCTCTATTAGTATCTTCTCAGTTTAGCAAATCCCCCAGCTACTTCAAGGTGTGAGTTTCCAGGGAGAGGTGAAGGCTGATTCTTCCCAGAAGAGTGTTCCACGGCTCTTCTCAACTGTTCTTCTATAGTTACCATCTGCTCATCCTGTGTATGTCTTAACGTTGCTACTTCTCTACTAAAACACCTCTTATTTCCACACCTGCTCTTGATTGCCACATTTCTGTTGCTGGTGTTTGCAAAAGGAGCTTTTTATTTTGTGGCTGCCCTAGTGTTCACTAATGCCTGTATGGACTTCCTAAAAACACAGGTGGAGGTACAGACCACGGTCATGCAAGAAGAGAAGCATCTCTGTTGTAAAATTCCCTGCCTGGAATAGGATTCCTTATCTTCCTCCTTCTCCCCGTTGGTAGCCACACAAGAATCTTCAATCTTCCCTTTCATTTGTGTATAATCTCATCTTTTCTGAGTCTTTGCTCACTTGACCTGGGATGTGAACTAGATTCCAGAGTTGGTCATTGCAAGGAAACTTCTGTAATCCTGTTGTTTTGATTTCCAGCATAATGCTTTATTAATTCTTAGAGTGCTTCATACAATGTGTCTGATCATATTCACCCTCTCCATTCCTCCTCCTAACTATCCCCAGATACATCCCACCCCTTACTTCCTGTCCTCTTCTTCTATGTGGTTTTGCAGTCAAGTCCAGTTTGTACTGCCCAGATAATCCCAGGTTTGGGGCTGGACACTGGAGCATGGTCAGTCTAATAGGGGGCACAGCCTTCAAGAAAACTGATGTTCCTTCCTCTAGAAGCCATTGACTGTCCATAGCTTGTTTGTTTTCAACATCCTTGGCATTTTGGTTTTGCTTTCTGGCTCTCTGGGTTTATTTGCTTTACTTTCTTACCCTAGCATAGTTGCTGTCCCTAACATCACTCTCCTGTTTAGTACCTGCTTCAAAGACACAGTGCAGAAGCAATCAAAAGGCTCGGCTGGTTAATTCCTCCTCACGGTCATGTTTTCCGCTCTCATCTTGGCTCAAATACCACTGTTCACTTTTTCCGAAGAGTTGTCACCACATGTTCCACTTTGTCTATTCCAAATTTCCTCTGATCATTGCAAGCCCCATCTAGGTGACCTCTCTGAGGACAGTATACTCTCTTAGTTCACTGAAGGGTCTCTCTGAACGAACTAGCAACTAGACCTGCCCAAGGTCTCAAAATTTTGTTTGAACCCAAAGTCTTTTCTTTGCTCCCCAGTTTTAGCCCCAGGAATGTAATCTTTTCCCATTCTAAGAATAATATTCTTCTTTTCCCCTTGCCTATCTTGCTCGATTGGCATGCCAACTCAGTTGTTGCTTAACTTTCTTTACCTCTTCTGCACAAAAAGCCTTGGGATCTTGTTTTTCTGTTACACAGACCACCAGCTCATCCCTACATGTAACTACTGCCTCAACCTCTCCACTTTCTGGCATCACAGTATCACCTAAAGACACTGCTGCATACATTTCCCCACCATACTTAATTTCTGAAGATTTCTTTGGTGTCTTTACTCCTTGTCTTCATTCCTCATTCTTTCTCTCACCCAGAAAACAAAGTCAGCCTTCCTGATGAGGTCTCCGTTGTTGGTTCTGCTACACCACCATTCTTTGTCCTTACACACAGCTTCTCCCAGATCAAGGGCTTATCACACCATCTTTAACTAAGATGAGTTTCAGAGATATCTTTGTAGAAGTAATACCTTTGCCACCTCCTGTTTTCATTGTCACCCTTTGCTGAATATCTGACTGTGTATATAGCTCAATTCTTCTTCCTCATATATTGTTAGTATTTGGTCTTGTTTGTATTTGGAGCCTGGCACCTGCTCCTAAATCCTTTAAACATCTTGTGAACTGCTCTTTCTTCTTTATATACTAATTTGCAGCAGATAGCTGCCAGACATCCCAACCCTTTACTACCTCTTGTTTAGACTTTTGCCATCCTCAGCAATATCATCATCTAATTTTTCCATATCCCTGCCTGTGCCCCATACCTATCATCTCTGTCTACTTCTTTCCTCTATCTGCATCTTCACCTATATTTTCATCTCTATCTTCATCTCCATCTATATATACCTCGATGCTAGGCACTGAACCCAGGGCCTTATGCGTACTAAAAGTGCACACTACTATTGGTCTACATCCCCAGCCATTTCCAGCTTCTCTAATGCAATCTATCAAACTAAATCTTGAGGATAATTTTCTCAAATTTCAGCCTCGATCATGATTACCTGATCAGAAGTATGTCCTTACTTCTCACTGCCCAGTAAATAAAAATGAATTCTTATTCTGGTTTCCAAAGGTTCTTGCCATTGACTCCCTTCTTAGTGAAGCTGGTGCCACTGCCAAACCAAGCTGTTCCACATGCCCTGTGAAGTCACCATTGCTATCACCTCAACATTCATTCATGTGGGCTCTCCACTTTGAATGTACCCATATTTGACTATCATTCTTCTGCATATTTCCCTTATTCTCAGATCACAGTGATATTTAACTCTCTTCTAAACCCAGAAGATGTTATATAATATACCCATATTTCTATGATATTGTCATCACTGTCTCCTGACACATGTGTGTGTCTCACTCCACCTATTTGCTTCTAAGTCAGCCTGTAGGACTCAAGAATAACTCGGTGCGGTGCCTGTGCATATGCCATTATGCAAAGTGATGGTTCCTATACATGACAGAAGGCAGAGCTCCCAGGGAGCCAAGTCAAACACAGATGGCTGGACCACTCCTGTGTCTGAGTCAGCAGGACAGGGATGGGGCCTGATAATTTCCATTCTTTGAAGGTTCACAGGCTGTACAGCTCCTGCTGGTCCAGGGGCCACACTTTTGAGAGACACTGGCAAAGACTTCTGAGTCTGGGTTAAATGTAGTTTCTATCTCTTAGTTACATGGAACGTCAAATAAGTGGGCATGTTTTCTCTATGCCAAGTTCCTTCTATGAGAAAGTAAAACCACAATACTGCCAAATCCACAAACATCAGCAGTGGCTGTTGAAATCAATCACTAAAAGTTTGTAGAAATCCACATAATCAAATGTCAAATGAAGAAAAATAATTAAGCCATCCACATTGGAATGTCAAATCCGTTTTGGTGACATTTCTCTATGTGCCTTTCTTCTTGCTCCAGGGTATGTTTTTGAGTTTTATTCTCTAGGGAAATAATCACTTGCATTTTTTTTCCTATACTGCTGCGTCTTTTTTTTTTAAAGTGCAAGAAAAACCAATGATATATTTAAAATCAGATACAGCAATATATCCCACAAATTTCCTTTTTGTCTACAAAATGCCTCTGAAGACAATTTGGCCCATCAGCTGAAAGGCTGCGTTCCCCACGAATGAATGACGTGGTTCCCTCTATATGTGTTCCTTAAATTTATGGTCAGTACTAGGATGAACTGAATTTTTCTCAAGAGAAAAACTCAAGAGAGTGTTAAAGAACTGAATGGCCAAGATAAATGATATTTTAAAAATATTTATGAAAGTCAAATTCAATGTAAAATATCCATCATGACAGAAGAATGTGTTGTAACACTGGATTTGGCAATGATTTTGTAGATTTACCCAAAAATCATGGGTAATGAAGGGAAAAAAAACATAAATTGGGTAGCATCATACTATAAACTTGTATGTTCTTAAAGATATAATAATATGAGAGAAAATATTAAGGAGTTCATGTGAAGGATGTAAACATATTTCTATCAACTCAGCAATAACAAATATCAAACAAATGATTTTAAATTAGAGACTTTTCCCATCAAAAAAATAGAAATGAACAAAAGCACAAACAGTAATGCCCAACACTAATCAGTAGGCATCTTCCTCTTGCCTCTGCAAGAAGAATACAGGCATGCACGCGTGCGTGCGTGTGCGCACACACACACACACATGCACACCACACACGGAGAAATCTTTCTAAATTTAAAAAAGAAAGAAACAAATAAAAAGAATTGCAGGCATGATGTAGAATATATACATATAAACACCCATGTTCATAGCTATAGTCTGCATAAGAGTCAAAGGGAGGGCCATCCAGGACTTGATTGATGGACAGACAGATACACAAAATGTGGAATGCAAGGAAATATTACTCACACACGAAATGAAAGAAATTCTAACACATGCTTATTAGGAGTGAAACCTGGATGCTGTGGATATTGCTCTATATAAATAAAACACTGATGGCCAGTGACCAGGTAGGAAGTAGTTGCCAGGCAAGAAGTAGGAGAGACAAGGAGGGAGGAGAATTCTGGGAAGCAGAAGGCTGAGGGGAGGGACACTGCAGCCACCGCCAGGATAAGCAGCATGTAAAGACGCCGGTAAGCCACCAGCCACGTGGCAAGGTATAGGTTTATAGAAATGGATTAATTTAAGATAAAAGAACAGTTAGCAAGAAGCCTGCCACGGCCATACAGTTTATAAGTGATATAAGCGTCTGAGTGATTATTTTATAAGTGGATTGTGGGACTGCGGGGCTTGGTGGAACCTGGAGAGAAGCCCTCCAGCAACACCTGGAGGTCTTCTTCTAAGTTAAACAAGGCACTTACAAAATGTCAGATGCTATGTGGATATACTTATATGACATTTCTAACTAAATTTATAGAGACAAAAGCATGTGGCAGTTACCAGGAGCCTGAGGAGGAGGGAATGGGTTTACTACTTAAGTGTGGAGTGTCAATCATGTAAGGTCTAGAATCTGGTGGCCCAACAATGTGAAGTACTTAGCATTACTAGACAGCACTTCTAAAAATGAATAAAATTAGGGCTGGAGAGATAGCTCAGTGGCTAAGTGCCATGGCTGCTCTCTAGAGGACCAGGCTTCAATTTCCAGCACTCACATGTCAGCTCTCAACTGTGTATAACTCCAGTTCCAGGCAATCTGGCACCCGCTTCCCACAGATATGCATACAGGAAAACACAAATGCACATAAAAATAAATAAGTCTTTAAAAAATTACTAAGATGGTAGATTTTTGTTTCGTGTATTTTACCATAATTTTAAAAGACAGCTGAAAAAAATCTAATGAACCAATGATTAAAATGTTAAACAAGGAGGATGCAGTAATGGCTCAGGATTAAGAACACTTGCTGCTCTTACAGAAAAGCAGAGTTTGAAACCCATAACCCATGTGGCAGCTCAGAACTGTCTGTACTCCAGTCCCAGTGGATATGACACCCTCTTCTGGCTCTGAGGGCAAAGCATAGGCATACGTGCAGGCAAAGCACACAAAATATAAAACAATTTTTTAAAGTTGAATGGCATGTTGTATGGTTTGATGGTAGAGATCAGCTGGCCACAGAGCTGCTTGCCTTGCTGGGTTCTTTGAATGGGGTTTTAGCAAGTATCAAGTATCAGGGGGGCCAGGAGCTGCACAGCAGCCCGCTCCTAGTCAAAGCTTCGATCTTCTTCCTCTGAGAGAACAACAGGGTCTGCAATGACCCACGAGGCAATTCATCTTTTAAGGGACAAATTCTGACTATTGATCTACATTTTGTGGGCTCTACTTACTGCACAAATATGAATCCTCATAATGATAAATGGCATATTTTAGTTTCAGCATACTTCAATAGCTCATTTATAAATTCTCTCCAGTCTTTATAAATATAGTACTTAAGGTTCATCATGTAAATTTCCTGATGGGGAAACAGTAAGGCCAGACCCAGCACTTCAGCCAAGTACTCACTGTTTTGCTAATCAGAGAAAGCATTGGAAGCACGAGGAAGACCTCACCAGGATTAGAGCCCAGCCAAGCACTGGTGATGTCACCAAAGTGTGCCTGAGAACTAACTCAGGCTTTAGACAGTCTCAGTGCACTCTCAAACTTAAGTTTCTGCCACTTGAGTCCTTCAGTTGCAAGGGAAACCACAGCAAAGCAAGGGAGAATGTAATTTGCTGTTTTCTCTATGCAGTTCAAAATAACTCGGAGCAGTATGGATTGCATGAGCCTCTGGAATCAGGAAGAAACTTGAGGAATATGCTTTCTATTTTTTTTTTTTTTAGTTCCGACTCAGAGATATCTGAATTACGTGTTCTATTTTCTTTATTCCTGTTGAGCACAGACATTGAACTGTATATCCAAGATCTTTTAGGGATATAAAGCAAAAGCCATGCCACGCATTGTGCTCCTGTAGGTAATTCAGCATTTGAGCAGCGGTCAAGAGATTTATCAAAATGCCTCCGAGGGAAGCAGAGTTCATGTCCTGGCTCATCAATAATACATAAATAAACTAAACAATTAGGTACAAAGTGTTTATCTTGTCAGACAACTTATTAGCCAATAAATGATACTCTCTCTCACAGCCCTAAGTTCTAGGAGAAAAGATGAATGAGGACAGGAAGAGGGTTGGACTATGGAGAGAGAAGGGAGCACCTTAGACATGCCTGTAGTCATCAGGGATCCTGCCTGTCTCTTATCCTGTGGTGGAGAAATGAGACCTAAATGTGAGAGGAGGGGGCCTCTGCTAGAAGCCCACAACCTCAGTCATTTCCTTCTATAAGGAGATGGGAGAATCATGGGTAGATCATGGTGAAGTGGGTAAGGTCTCAAGTTGGTCTCTGAGACAGAAAATGGAATCATTGAAATAGTTTTAGACAATGACCTTAGTCAGACAGTGTCCATCACTTGTGTGAGGGTCTAATGAAGCAGAGTGCCTGCTTACGGGCATGGTATAGCAAAAAGTCAGTGCCACACAGACCTCCCTGAGTACCAGGGAGGGTAGTGGCCAGAGGAGAGGGAGATAAGCAGGGACACCCAGACTCCACAGAGGAAGGGTGTGGACAGACAGAGCCCCTCCCACCTAGCTTTGCTTTTATGCATAATATAGTTGAGTTTGTGTTCCTAAAGTTAGTTTCCTCTATAAATACAAATACCCAAAGCACCAATTTTGAGGTCAGCTGACACTCCTTGATGTGGAAAGGTGCAAAACTAAGTTAACACACTAGTTGCTGGACTAATTCTGACTACAGCTGGTAGAGGGCTGGAGAATCTCAAGTAGACTCCATGATGGAACATTCATCTAGCCTGTGCAAGTCTGGATTCACCCCCTAGCACAGCAGAACATTGTGGGGGAGGGGGAAGGTAAAGTAAGACAGAAAGTGAAATAGAGGAAGAAAAGACAATCCAAGGAAAGTTCTAAATCTGTGTTAAAGAGAATGGCACAGAGTGAGAACTATCCTCGAGAGCACAGCCTCTAGGTGGGTGTAAAGGTAGCCAGCCTATGTTTATTAACGAATGGTGGGACACTGGGTAAATTTTGTCCTTTTTAAAAAAAGACATTTATTGTATTGTACGTGTATGAGTGCTCTATCTGCATGTCTTCCTACACACCAGAAGGGGGCATCAGATCCCACTGTAGATGGCTGTGAGCCACCACGTGGTTGCTAGGAATTGAACCCAGGACCTCTGGAAGAGGAGCCAGTGCTCTCAACCTCTGAGTCATCGCTCCATCACTGATTTTGTCCTTTTTTTTCTATTTCTTTTGGAGTTTAAAGACAGTCTCACCCAGCTCAGACATGTCTTAAACACTAATGTAGTCGAAAACTCTACATAGTCAAGTATGGCCGTGAACTGCTCTTTCTGCTCCCACCAGTAAGTGGGAGGATAAGAGGTGTACAGCAGGATGTGTGACTGGGAAATTTCCTCAACTCTTAGGATATTGGTCAGCTTTGGCACTACACTCCTGTGACCAAAAAAAAAAAAAAAAACAGGCATGGGGGAAGGGCAGAAGCCAGGTCAGCTAAAATGAGGTTTATTTACTTCTTTCAAGTAGGGCAAATCATGCAGTTCATGCCTCCCCACTCCTGAATATTAATGGAGATCTCTGCCCTGAAGGTTTTCCTTGTAAATATATAGCAATTAAAACTCAAAAAGAACTTGGTTTCTTATATCCTTGGTAGTAATTAAAAAATCCTACCTGAGCCAGGCCTTTGGAATACCCAGAGCCTTACTGATCCAATTCCATTGTGCAGTGTGATTAGTAATAGCAGATGACTGCAATGATGTACAGATGTTCTCTCTACAAGCACCTATGGATGGATTGTGATCAAGAACTCCAAATGATGAACTACTCTAACAATTGTACCATTGCGGAGACGGAAGAGAGGCAGCTAAAGGCTGTGAAATAAACAGGTTTTACCAATAAAACTAGAGGATATGTGTGTCTCCTTGTACCATGCTGGGAGCTGCAACTCCAAGCTATCCAAATGGGTTCAACCTCTGAATTGTTACTCAGCTATGATGTTTGGAAGGCCAGCTTTAGTAAGCATGGTTTTCATCTTGAAGGCTTTCACCCTATGATGAGTTCATGGTACCCCTTCTTATATATGTACCCTATACTGAGCTTTATATGCTCCCAGACTAAAAAGTAAGTCTGAATCCATAGCATATCAATTCATCTAAATTAGAGACCCATAAACTACTGCTGCCAGCCAAATCTGGCTTGCCACCTGTGTTTTTGATTGCCAATCCGATTTATACTTTATGCCACCATACCGATGCATCTTCATCTCTGGCACCTCCATGGGTGCCTTTGGACCATGGGGGCAGAGCAGCCATGGAACTTGCACAAACACTTATCATCCTGCACTTTTCAGGAAGTTTGCCAACTTTCTAGACAGGTCAGGCTAAAACCCTCGCAAAGTTGTGACTAATTGTTTTGACGAATTGGTCACCCATGTTCATCAGGGTGCACAATCCTTAAAGTGGGACTCATAAAACCAAGCCTGCTGGATATTAGGAACTATCTTGTAAGAATGGATACAATGAACCAATGAATTTGAGAAAGGCTGAGAAAACGCTGGGAAATAATCCCAACTTAAAAAAAAAAGTTTACTATAGATTCCCGTTTTCAGTCTGCCAATATGCTCCAGGGATATTCAAGATGAAGTGAGGCCACTGTTTCTTCAGCACCCCCATAATGCATCCTAGGAATGGTACACAGTGCACACTGAGAGCTGATTCTGTTGTCTCTATAGTAACTTATAAGGCAGGAATTTGAAAGGCAGAGCAGATGCCAAGGCTGAGATGCTCACATTTCTTTGCCTGATCACTGGATTCTTTATTTATAATATGGATTAGACCAAGTTCTTCTCCAAGAGCCCAGCAGAGATCAGTGAGTTCATCTTAAGCTGAAAGCATCATTTAAGATGAAACCTGCCCTTATTAGACTGGCCTTCTGAACATCTTAGTTCTTTAAACAACAGAGCAGGATATGGCTTGTATCCACCTGGCTGACTTGGGGCTGAAGTTCTTCTGTCCAGTATTAAGAATTTGATTTAATACCCAACAAAACAGAGCAAAAATTTTTTAAATTAAAAAAAATTATTTAAAACCTGAAATCCAGTTTCTGCCAAATGTGGATTTTATTTGTTTAAGCAATTAAAATAAAATAAAAAATAAAATAGCATTAATCTGAGCCAATGAAAAACTGGGGACCAACTCTATTAAGCATCACCATGCTTTAGAAAATGTAACTCTTCAGACATGCTGACTGTGTTGTGCAGTGAAGTGTCTATCTCACGTCTATCTGGGACTCCACAGGGGCCAAGTGGGTGCTCTGGTGTGGGGTAGCCACTGAGACAAGGAGTGCCCCTCGGTGCAAGGCTGTGGCCCAGATTTGGTATATTTTCTTTGCAGCTTTGCACACCATACCTTGAATGGTTTTTTTGCCATTAACTATGAGATAAATGTCGGCTTGAGTCATTGTTTCTCTAGTGTTAACAAAAGAACATATGCCGTTGCACTGGAATCTCATTAGGCCCTCCTAATATTGGAGCTGCAAAAGCTTTTGTGTTTCTGCAAGGAAAAAAAAAAAAAAAAACCATACCCGTATTCCCATTAGCTGTATTTGACAATGTGCTAGTTATTAATATAAACTGTTTTCAAATGAAATGTTCTACAACCATTCATCTACTTGTAGTCAGGAAGGTGGGAGCACATTGTGGCTAGTATCTCACAACCAAAGCCCCAATAAGGTACGAGAGCCCTAGTGGCTGTGTCAGCCCTAAGGTTATTGTCCATATTTCAAGACAATAGCATGAGCGTCCTTGACAATGAGTCCCAGAAACGGCTGAGGCTCTTAACCATGCCACATTCAACTCTTAATACTTCATACTGTTTCAAGTCCTAATAAAACACTATAATGTAGGTGTTAGTTTATGTGCATTCTTCAAAATTGGGAAACTGAGACAGAGAGCACATAAAGAGCGGATCTGTAGCCAGGCCTAGGGATGCAGTCTTGTAGTCTCAGCTACTTGCTGTTACTTGGCATCTGAGGCAGGAGGACTGCAAGTTTAAGAACTGCCTTGGGTACAGAGTGATTTCAAGGCCAGCTTTGGAACCCTATGAGACACTACCTCAAAATAAAATGGGAAATGACAGCTGGTAGGCTCAGCAGTCAAGTGCTGCTCCAATAGGGAAGGCTTGAAGTTAAGCATTCAACACCAATAGAAAGAAAAGGGGAGAAAGGAAATGGGGAGGAAGAGAAGAAAAAGAAGAGGCCCGAGTCCTATACTAGCCAGATAAAGAGCCGAGAGTTCACAGGCTTGTGTCTAGAATTTGTGCTCTAATTCCCTGGTCATGATCTCAGGGTCTGCTTGTCTTTCCAGGACTTGTTTCATTTCCTGGATTCCATGAACTACTCTGGGATCCTTCTTCTGCACTTTCATTTTTGCTTGGATTACCTGCAGTTGGTTTCTAGGCCTTGCGATAAAAGAACCAAAGAAAGCACTCATCTCTTTCCCAATGAGGTCTCTTCTCTAAACTGTGCGTGAAAGATGCTGAAGTCCAGACCTATCCAGTGCACCTTCAGTTGCTGCTATTGTGTCACACAGATGAAATATAGACTAGTGCCAAGAGGGACGAGACTGGCTGCAGAAGGCATAGAGGAGCATCCTACAGACCACAGCTCCTTCCTTTCCACAGCTGGCCAAAGTACCTTTAAGCCATTCAGCAGCTTAGTCTGCAGTTGAACAGATACAAGGCTCCTAACACTCAGGACATCCTACAGTTTCCTCTGTCCACATAGGGGTCAAGGGCAAAGCTGAACATGTATTCTGGCTATTCCTTTAGAACAATAGTGCCTTTTAAATTTTCCTTTGTCCAGTGGTGTATTAGTTTTTAATCTGACATATATTAAGGGCTTTAAAAATATTGAGTACATTTCCAACAGAGCCCTACAAATTTTCACATGAAACATTTACACATGCTGGACATTGAGGTAGAATGTGATACTAGGCTCAAATTCAGGTGTCATGTCCCTGAGTATAAATACTTAACCTCCATACCACTGTTCTATCTCCAAACCACAGAGACGTTTCAGAGTTGCAAGTCCAAATTGTCTTGTTTAGTAACTTTGAAGGAAATTTGCTAATTCAGGACCCAATCAGTAAGAAAACTAAGCACTAGCCTTCCAGCTAGAAAGGAGAGACTTGCCCCTACCTCACAAAGCAACCGGGGAGTCCACGACAGCGCACTTTCTCAGGAGCACCCAACAAGGCATTCATTGACTGTTTCATTTGTGTCTAAGATGTCTCCCAGAATCCTTCATCAAATGCTTGGTCATTACCTTACGCTGCCATTAGGGGGTGGTGGAACCTTCCAGACATGGGCCTCATGGGAGGAAGTTAGGTTGCTGGAAGCATGTCTCTGAAAGCAATATTGGGAACCAGCTCCTTCCTCTTCCTGCTTCCAGCCACCACAAGGTGCACATTTACCTATTATACCTAAATAAAGCATAGGCCCACAGTGCAAATGGAGGCTGAGACTGCTGAAACCCTGAGCCAGAGTCAACACTTTCTCCATTAAGTTGCCTTGTCCTAAGTGTTTGATCGTGGTGACAATGAGGGAATGTAACCTAGGGAACACTGAGTACACTAAGCAAAGCCTCCGGCAAATTCACACAGCTCTTCCTCACTCTTCCTCATCACTTGTTTCCTTGGAGTGTTTTCTGAACCATACCCCTCCCCCTATCCATAAAAGCCTCATTTTGTTCAATGTTGTACCTTTCATTTGTAAAGTCTATCTTTTCCTACTGGCTTCAAGAAAATGTTCACCAGGACTCAGTCTACAGCAGTGGTTTTCAAATCCCTTGTCAAAATTTAACAAATAAGATCTGTTGAAAACAATTTCAAAGAAACATGCAGGACCACACTCCAGTATGTTCTGGGTTCTCTCCTTATTTTGGTGCAGGTGTTTCGTCTCCAGCAATAAATTTATCTGAAAAATCTCCTCTAGCATGTGTTGGTGTCACAGGCAGACACTCGGGGAGATGATGCATCTTGAGGCTTACGGACAGTTAAGGCTCTTGTAGCTGCAGTTCAGGCAGAGAGCAGCATCGGTGTTCATACTGCAGCCCTCACTGCAGAGCAACTGCTGCAGCAGGCGCAGATCTGAGCAGGGCAGGGCTGGCAGCAAGGGGCTCAAGCGGTAGCCCTGTTACACTAGTTGTACCTGGCAGGCCATGCTGGCTCTGGGCAAAGATTAAAGAAAAAGGCCCCGAGCAACCTCAGGCTATCTGTCTCTGCTACACACGCTGCCAGCTGCGACTTTGTAGTTTATGTAAAAATAGTTGTTTTCTGAAATGTAATGAAAGCGAGTCCAAGGGTGGCAATTGGAGACTGCAAAAAGCAAACCACCTTCCAACACAAATGCCTAAACCCACAGGAATTCTAGCATTGACTGACAGCCAGGAGGCAGCCATATGATGGTTCCCTTGATGTCTTGGTCAGTCTTTGTACACAAATGATTGCTACAGGTAGGAACTATCTGGGTGTTTCCCAATGGGAATATTGTTAACATTGGCTTATTCTTTTTTCTCTCTTTCATAGTGGCACAGAATGTCTGCCTCTGCAATGGGCAGGATACCCTCATTCAGATGTTGCCAAGCCCTTTTTTTTCCTCCTGAAATGCTTATGCACACAGAGAGGGGGGGGAGGAAGGGAGGGAGGGAGGGAGGGAGAGAGAGAGAGAGAGAGAGAGAGAGAGAGAGAGAGAGAGAGAGAGAGAGAGAGAGAGAGACTTATGGATACAGCTGGGTCTCAGGGCATGTCTCAGGACTCAAGACAACACAGCTTCAACTCCCAGTTTAAAAACAGCAAAACAAAACCCATGCATACTTTAAACTGCTAACATTGTTTCAGGGGTTTGGTAGCAAATATGTTGTTGTTTTTTTCTCCCAGATGGACTCATGGTCACCTACTTCATATAAAATTCTGAACTAACATTAAGAATCTTGAATAATAGCTTTTTTAGGAAATTGTGGTTATTTCTTCTCAAGAAAAAAACAAACAAAAACTTCTAATTGTAGTTACTAAATATATAAAAGACTTTCTCCTCCGGGGGAAAATATCTAGAATTAAATACTACTTATCTTTTGTGTGTATTTACACTTGCACATTTGTGTGTATGTCTGTGTGTGTGCACTCATGCATGTGACATCCAGGGGATAACCTTGAGTAGCCTTCCTTGGTGTTATCTACTTTTTGTTTTGCTATACTGGTTATTTCTGAAAGAAGATCTCTCACTAACTCTGAAAGTTGCCAACCTGACTAGTCTGGATGGATGGTTAGCAAGACTTGGGATCAGTTTATCTCTGTGTCTCAAGCCTGGCATTGCAAATATGGACCACTAAGTCCAGTTCGTTCGCTCTTTCTTTCCTTCTTTCCTTCCTTCCTTCCTTCCTTCCTTCCTTCCTTCCTTCCTTCCTTCCTTCCTTCCTTCCTTCCTTCTTTCTTCCTTCCTTCTTTCTTTCTTTCTTTCTTTCTTTCTTTCTTTCTTTCTTTCTTTCTTTCTTTCTTTCTTTCTTTCTTCTTTCCTTCCTTCCTTATTTCCTTCCTTCCTTCTTTCTTTTCTTTCTTTCTTTCTTTCTTTCTTTCCTTCCTCCCTCCCTCCCTCCCTCCCTCCCTCCCTCCCTCCCTCCCTCCCTCCCTCCCTTCTTCCCTTCCTTTTAAACAATTCAGGGCATTGATCTGGGCCTTCTTGCAAGCACTATACTGACTGAGTTGTTTTGTGTGAGCCTTCATTTTGTTGTTATTTAAGCCAATGAACTAGAACTTTGGTCACAGCTAACAGCCTGACATTTTTCACTTTCCTTATTTAGAAATAAAAGTTTAAAAATGAAGCGTTGGTAAACTATGAGGCAATTTGCTTTGTTTTTTACTGCATTCATTTGCAAACTCTTTTGCTGGATACCAAAGGTATTTTCACACTGCAGAGCTCCTACTACCAGATGATGACCTGTCATAGGAAGTAGAAAAGGGAGCCAGGACACTGTTCTATGTATGGCCTGAAACTGGGGGTGTCACCAGGTCTGAGAACAGGAACTAGGCACACAGACTGGAACTAGAACCTAAGTGAGGGATCTGTTTGTTGACAGGATGGTGAAGGACTAGCATTGAGGACCTCAGTAATTTGCATGTGAGAGACCCAGACAAATCACTGACCAGAACTGACCACTGATAGAAAGCACTTGATATGCATTAGAGTTTGGTGTCATTTGGGATATTAGGCATGTGGTCAGGGAGAGCAATGGCGAGATCCACTCCACAGGCTCCCTGCCTTCTGTGGGTACTAATACGCTGTTGCTGAAAGCTTCCACTAGGTTTCACATAATAAGGAACCTACCATCTGCTCACAGGATGTCTAAAGCACTGGCTAGGAGTTGATGGGGGAGCCTTACTCGCATGTAAGACTCAAGAACAGCAGAGTTGTCATGGAGAGAAATGGAATGCCTACGTGGAGGCCAGGTCTCTTCTGAGAGAAAATGAGAATGGGGATGTCACTCAGAGGGAGAGAAGATGGGCTTCTGGGGCCAAGACTGCTTGTGCTCTGGTCAGGGCTAGGGGCAGGGCAGGAGGATAATTTGAGAGGCACTTTGAATTTAGGGTCACAAACATTTGCTCTTGAGACACTAAGTGTGCTCTTACATACACTTTGTACCCTCAGGACATTAAGGACAGTGCATCTGACAAGCCTGGTATGGTCTATGATGACCTAAGGGGAAAGGCATCTTACCACACTTCCTTCTTAATACAGAGATGAAGGTTCTGTGCCTGGTTGGGTGATCAGTTGCCATGGTAGCAAAGTAGTCTCTAAGTATAGATTTCACAAAATGTTCTACCTATGGAAAGAGTTTTCAAAAATAGAACACAGTCTATAGTAACCTAGATCCACATTTGCTTGCCAACACATGTCAGAGATTTCCAGAGACCTGAACTGAGACTGGAACAGTGAGAAAACACAAAAATGCACACTGGGAAATGGCCTCTCTTGCTGGTCAGCCCTCTAGGAAGACACATTCAAACGATCATCTTTTTGGTGGTTTATATATCCTGGTTGAGAAACTGCAGCTCTGGAAGAAGAATCGCTAAGTAAGTGTGTGTGTGTGTGTGTGTGTGTGTGTGTGTGTGTGTGTGTGTGTGTAGGGGGTGCTGCAGAAGAATCCATTCTATCTGCACATGAGGACAGGTACAACAGATGAGCACACACACACATTTCCACGAAGGCCAGTAAAGTTATCGTTCATAGACTGTGCTTTCCAGATATTAATGTGCATATGCATATACACACACATTTCTTTTTATTCTTTTCTTTTAATTTAATTGTTTTAATTAAACACTAAATCCTGCTAAGCCTATTTGGAGCACTCAGCCTCTGTGGTGGAAAGGTTCTGCAGTATAGAACTCAGTGTTTCTGCCCCGACTCCACAGCTCACTTCTAAGCACACTAGTGAAAAGAATGTTGTGGCAGTTTGTTTTAATTGTAAGAGCACGCGTGGGATGTAAGGACATGAAATTTAAAGTAGATATAAATCAAGAAAAACTCCTAAGACACTGCCTACTCACACAGAGGGGGCCTCAAACTTGGTTGCTTTGAAGGAAGCTATCAGTTTTCCCTCTTTGTCTGGGTCTTATTCCCACACAGGAGGCTCCACACTCCAAAGCTGGGTTAGAGTGTGGAAGAGCTGATGGCTCCCTACTACTTTCAGGTCCCATCCATCAACCTCTTTCTTGCATTCTTCCATCTTGCAGATCCATAGTCCCTATGCATCGTGCCATCTTACATCATATTTCTATTCAATAAGTAGATACAAAACTATCCCTCCTGAGAGACAGTTGGCTCCTCAATGGTGGGGACATGTCTTATATTTGTTTTAGTCTTTTATCATGTCCACCATCCTTTGGTACTTCATTTATTTAATTATCAAGTAAGAAATAATTGCCATCTCTACAATTAGAGATGTAAGTCCAAGTGTTTGGCATTTCTTACAAGTACCCATTTAATCTCCCTTTTTTTCTTCTTAGTATTCATAGTTGAAGTCCAAACAATAACTTTCATCATAGACAGAGGCTTGGGAGTTAGTTCCCAAAGATTAAATTTCTATTTAAATTTCTCAAATATAAAACTTAGTTCTAGCACACCAAACTTCTTCTAAGCTTACTGTTGAAGACAGCAAACTGCAACTGACAAACTATTGTACCTTTAAAAGACAGACTAAACATGATAGGTGACAATCATTTTGTTTGTTTTAATGTCACTATAAGTGCTACTTATTATTGATATCAAATAGAGTCAAAACAAAACAAAAGCAGCACATATGTTCTGTTGGTAAAGATCTCAACACCCGTTGCTTGACACAGATGATTAAAGTGCATGATTTAAACAATAGCACTATGGACACATACAAAACTAATTATCTCCAAAATGGAAAAATGAATGAGTTTATTTTACGTGGTTAAAAACATGGTGGATTGGAGACCAAAAACCAGGCACATCCCTTCCTGCACTGGTCATCTTTTCCATCACAAACAATACACTTTAGCACTTGGCATAGCAGAGATGCACTTGCCTGAATGAATCTTTACCAACAGGTAAAATATCATTTCCATTACTTGGTGCCATTTCAAACCTGAGTTGACTCACTCAGTAATGGGATAGAGTAAAAAGCAGTTGTTTGCAGTGGGGTTTTTCCTGGGACTGGGGAGTGTTTTAATTTACTTGTCCCAGATGCCACATTTCATCTGGTAGGTATTCCCTTCATTCCGGAGCCATTCTCCCCTTACTCAATAAATATGGAAATCTATTCCTTGTCCAGTTTGAACATTGTAATTTTTAGAGCAGTTTTACTCTTTCTGACAAGCATATTTCCCCTCTCCCTATAGTCCTAAAGAACGTGAAGGAATGCATTCTTTCCTGAATGCTCTGCACGTGCAACACCCATTTCTAGGTTTAAATTGTGTGTGGGCATCTTCTCTGTCTTCCCCACAAGGTCTCCCAGTGTCCTCCCACACCAAGAAGGTGAGCGGAGGTGGAGGCTGTGGAATGAATGAGCTAGGGATGGCTGGGTGCAAATATAATTTCTACGTCCAATTTTAAGTGTTCTCCTTCCCAGGGTCTAACCTTCTAACCGTATCAAGCACACAATCCCTTCTATCACACAGTCACTCAGATTCCATCCTGCACACAGACCGTGGAACCTCTGCCTCCACCTTCGCTCCACCCTCTGTCTACTCCCCCTGCCCCCACCCCATCACCTGTCCCCCGCCCAGGGCTAAGGGCAGAACTCAGGGCTCTTTTATGATTGGCATGTGCTACATGATCAGGCTGTACCCCAGACCCGGTTTGTCTTTCTTGAAATTCTTGCTGGAAAATGGAGAATTTAACAAAACAAGCAAAATATAACCAAGTAATTTAACAAAATAAAAATAAACAAATAAAGACAATACCACTAATATTATTTGACTTCCTTGTATCTTTTTAATGAGGAAGTACTGATGAGCCAGATATGGCTGATGCTTGTTCCTAAGCCCAGCACTTAGGAGGCTGAGAGAATAGAATTTGGAGTACAAGGGCAGCCAAGACTACAGAAGGACACCCTGTCTTCAAGGAAATATATGATATTTTTACTTAGAAAAGAATATCACGACATGAAATAAACTTAATAGGCAAAGGATACCCATGTTTGTTCCCTTTGAGAAAACTATTCTTGTTTTGTTTAAGCAAAACAACAGTGAAATGGTCATGCCAAATTTCTGAAGACTATGGTCTTTCCTGGAGTTAACAGAAGCCAGTTCCAGAGGCTTCTGCTGTGGCCTTTACCCCAGCCTCTACCCTGCCTGTCCTTAAAACCTCCACTCTGATATGCCTCCATCCTGCCCTGACCCTACATCCTCCACCTCAACCTCCAACCTGCCCTGGAGACAGTGCTCATAGGGATCAAACACTGGTCTGATGATCCCGAGTACAGAACACAGCTCTTTCCCTAAACACCCACAGGATGAAGCTGGATCTGTAAGTGTCCAGGAGGATGGCTGGTGAGAACTGTGCCACATGGTGAAGGGCTGACAGTGTCTGTGGTTACAGATGCAGCTCGGAGAGCAGAGCAAGCAAGGGCATCGGCGGGCTAGAAATTACTCTTAGGAGGAAGACTAGACAGCCAGCCAGTTCTTCGACCATCACTCTCAGCTGACCAAGTCTTGGTCTGTGGCCCTAGGACTTGATGAGTCTTTAACAGTTCTAAAGCCTATCATTAGATTTAGAGCTTAAGCTGGGGATTTCGCATCTGTGTTCATCCACTGATTCTACTGGGCACCTGTGTACTTCAGCCTGCCTCTGTTTAAAGATGCCAGGCAAGTAAATTATTTGTCTGTCCCACTTAACATGTCATGTTTGCAGATGACAGTTTGACAGTATCTTGCTGAGCATGCAGAGTATATTTTTAAAACTAAAGATTCAAGCTGGGATTGTAGTTCAGAGGTAGAGCAGTTGACTATCTTACACAAGGTCCTGAGTTAAATCTTTAACACTAAAAAATAAATAAAATAAAGTTCCAGAACCACAGCAATTTGATCATCAAACTAATATTTCACAAGTGATTTCCTTGGGCCCTCCCTACATAGAGTGTGCATTGTAAGTATAGATATTATTTATAGTAAGAGTATAAATTTCAAGATTACTTCTTCCTGGGGTGTAAAGATCACATAAGTAGACTATAATGCCAGATATAATACTTTGATTATTTTAATGAGATTATCAAAGGTAAATATGTACATTTAATTTAACACAAAAATATTTCATTGAACGTGAGAATGAGAATTAGTCTCACCCCAGTGAAATAATAAAGTAAGATTTTCAATACATTGTGTTATTAATCACTAGCAGCCTGAAGGGCACCTGTGATAGAAGTTCACAACTTGCACAGCCTCTGGACCCACAGGACTTTCTGTTTTGAAGGTCCAGAGACTGAACTGGATATTTGGCAGCATGATGGCCTGGGGACAGAGGAGGAGGCAAGCTTCTGAAGGTAAGCTTCTGAAAGTCTCGTTCTTTGGAGAGAGTGCTCTAAGAGCATCAGCTACTAATTCTCTTATTAATTCAGTTCAATCTGTTGCTTTTGAGCCCTACCAAATGTTTTCTTTGGCAACGTGTTTATAATCAAAATGTTTGCTTTAAAATGAAAACATTTGTGTTGGTGACAGGAGTTTCCAAGAGTGGCTATAATTCCCGGTGAGAGGAAAGAAACGGAATTCTAATTGCTACAGTGGGGTTTTGTTCTTTCTTTTCCCTTCTCACTGGTAGATTAGACTTGCTCAAAAGGGAACAATGTGTCTTTGCTTTGGATATTACAGACATTACTGAAAAAAAAAATAACTGATTTTAAAACAACCCGCATGTCTGGTTCTTTGAAATCGAAACTAGTGGAGGAAATCTAAAAACACATGAAATGTGAATTCTTTGATCATTGGAACATATTATATATACACACTCCTCATGATCGGAATAGGATAAAAATATTAAAGCATAGGATGGGTGTTGGTTGTGCACACTTTTGATCCCAGCACTCAGGAGGCAGGGGCAGGAGGATTTCTGTCAGTAGACAAGAGCCTGTTCTGATAGCCAGTTCCAGCTCAGTCAGAGATACACAATGAGATCCTGGCTCAAAAAAAATTTCTTAAGCACTCTGACTTGAAATAGACATTAATTTCATATGGAGTTTCAATTGATTAGTAATGGCTGATATGAAGGTAGTGAGTTATCGCAACTGATTATTCACAGTCAGTTATAGATTGATTAATAAGAATGAAATATCAAGGAAACCGAGAAGTGGAAAAAATTCTGAAAACTGAAACCTAGGGGTTAGAAGAATTGTCCAGATTGTTGTGAAAAAATTGTAGACTCTGAAGGGATGGCACAGGAATGGAACAGCTAGGATCAGGGACTACACCCAGCTTCCTTGAAGATGTAGGTTAGATGGAACAAATGGATGCTCCAGTAAGGTGCTGGAGACAGACTGTGTGACAGAAGACAGACTCACGCCTTTCTGTAAAGGTGCCCTGTGTGTGTGTGCGTGGCAAAAGCTGGCAGAGCACATCAGCAGAGGCAACTGTGCCCTCCATGAATAGTTCCTTAAAGGGAGTGGTATGGGGGTCTTCACATCCAAGTCACAAAGTACAGCCTCTTGAGAATTTCTAGAGGAAAATCAGACCTTTTGAACTAAAATGAGTTGCTATCATACCTTGAATGCAAAAAAAACCATAGCCAAGCCATTTTGTAAGATCTATATAGAATCTTATATAATAGACACAGGTGAGGCTGGAGTGACTTAAAACTCAAAATAAACTCCTAGCAATGGTGGATACGTAGTCTGAACTGGCCATCTCCTGTGAGCAGATTGGTGCTTAGCCCAATTGTCATCAGAGGCCTCATCCAGCAACTGACAGAAACAGAGGCAGACCCAGAGATAAGCATTAGGCAGAGTTCAGGGAATCCTGCAGAAGAGGAGCAGAAAAGGTTATAGGAGCCAGAGGGGTCAAGGACACCACAAGAAAACCCACAGAATCAACTAACCTGGGCTCATAGGGGCTCACAGAGACTGAATCGACAACGAGGGAGCCTGGATGGGACTCATCTACACTCTCTGCGTATATGTAACAGTTGTGTAGCCTGGTCCTCTGGTGGGACTCCTAACAGTGGGAACAGGGGCTGTCTCCAATTCTTTTATAGGCCTTTGGGATACTACTCCTCATACTGGGTCATCTTGCCCAGCCTTAATACAAGGGGAGGTGCTTAGTCTTACTGCAACTTGATATGCCATGTTTTGTTGATACTCATGAGAGACCTGTCCTTTTCTAAACAGAAACAGAGGAGGAATGAGTTGGGAGGTGGGTGGGAACAGGGTAGGTGGAGGATAGGAGGGAGGGGAAACTGTGGCTGGGATGTAAAATAAAAAAATAAATAAATAAATAAATAAATAAATAAATAAATAAATAAATAAAAATAATGCAACATAAAATGGTTTTCTTAGAATTCTGTAAGTATAGAATTTGAGACAATAAAGTGAAGGTAAAATAGGAATTCATATTTAGTCTGAATCCTAGTAAAGTTTTCTTTTCTTTCTTTATAACAATTAGGTATCCTTTTAAAATGCTGTCTTTATGGGGAAAAATTTATTTAAAGAGATCAACTACATACATATTAAATAGTGGGAAAACAGAGGAAATGAGAAGAATGGGTATATGTATTCAGCTCTAACAGATACTAGCTGAGGGGCTATAAAAATAAAGCAAAATCAAATTGATTGGCAGCAAGGGAGAATGATATTAAAGAAAAAAATTATAAGAAAGGAAAATTGTGTCTATGGTTATACACTCTAGAAATAATAAAGTAATTACAGCGAAGATCCCGTGGGATAGAAGGAGGTGCTAGAGGCTACAAGGATGACATTTCAAGTTCACTGGGAAAATGCGCTAGGTGCCATGCAGAGCTGCAATCACACATCGTCCCTTCTAGAGGATGTATACCTGACTTCAGAATTCTCCTTAAAAACATCCATCACATCGGCCCAACAGTGTAAGTTGGCCTTAAGAATCTTTTGAATTATTACTAGAATCTGTAATATAATTTAGCCAGGTCACTATATCACTGGATGAACAACCTGCTTCATCAGATCGGTAACTTCCATGAACTCTTTCAGGATTTCACCTACATGGAAGTTGAGGATCTGCCATATTTGACTTCTGTATAGCAATACTGGTTCAGTAATCAGACACACACATTAAAGCGCTCGAGACCACACAGTAAAGAAATCTGGTTTTGTCACACATCTCAACTCTCAGAGTAAAATTTCAGATCACTAAGGAAAATATGAAAGAATTCAAGAAATTAAATTCAAACCAGCATTTTGGTTATGAAATTGAAAAGTGATTTCTTATCTACTCTGCTTGTTTGTCTTTCTACCCATTTTACCACTAATCTACTTAGAGTGTCTAAATGAGAAAGAGCATATGGGCTCACAAGAGAATGATGACAGCAAGCTTTGGTGACGATGGTGGCTTCTGCACAAAACAAACAAACAAACAAACAAACAAAAACAAAGCCTTCCCTGACAGTCTCAGGTAGTAGTGAAACTGCTAAATAACTATAAGAGTAATGTTGCTCTGCATCAGCCTCAGTTATTCACTTCCAATGTAGCATCAAAGTGTTCACACTGTCTAAGACAATTAGGGAAAATATCAAGGTGTCATCTTTTCAATGTAGACTATGATACTAATATATCAAAGAAGCAAGAAAATTCACCTAACAGCTATTTGGTGTTTCTTCTTCTAATCATATACTAATAATGCTATGCTCTACATAGCTTCAGGGATTGACATAACTGAAGCAATATGGGAATGAAGAAAGGACAGACACTTGAACAAAAAAGCTGGGATCTGGTGAGGTTTGCTCATTCTGATGGAAAGCACCAGTTGATACCTGGGACCTTCTCTCTCTCTCTCTCTCTCTCTCTCTCTCTCTCTCTCTCTCTCTCTCTCTCTCTCTCTCTCTCTCACACACACACACACACACACACACACACACACACACACATGTATATATGTATATATATGAATTCAGGAGGAGAGTTTATGGTACAGAGCTGAACAGAGAGACAGGGTTAGCTAATCTCAGTAGGAGGTTCTGTAGAGGGGTAGTCTCCGGCTATAACCATCCTGGAGGAGGTAGCTTTTGGTTGATAGTTTTTGCACACACTGGCTAGTTGTTCATAAACTCTGGCACTTGAACCAGAGGGAGGCTTTGTCATGCCTCTGAGCTTCAAAGTTTTTTATCACTCCCATTGTTCTGAGGCATTGTGGTCCTTGACGTATCTACGTTCTCATCAAACAATATTCTTAGGAAGGACTTCAACTACATTATGCATAATAGTTTCAACTGAGTTTTGTAACACTGAATATTTATCTCCTTCACTTCTTTCTGAGACACAGTTCCCTCTGCCACTCCAAGAAAACCATACTCAAACACAGGCAAATCTGCTGGTGGAAAAAGTAAAATCAGTAACTCAGTGTGGTCCGTCAGCCATTTCTTTTGATGGGTCTTCAACTGACAGGCTGGCCATGATTAGATACATGGTAGTATGTGCCTGACACTGTTCCTTGGCAGTTCACAGATGCAAATAAGAGGCAGCTGTGGGCTTTGAGGATGGACTCGACTTTGCAGGTGAAAATAAAGACCTTTAAACACACGAAAGCATTAATGGAACAAAAGAAATGAGATTTAGGAATATTATTCTTTTGAATAACTTTGACCTGTCCTTTTTTTGTCAGAAGTTATTATATTCAGGAAGCAATTAAAAAACTATGTCAGTCAAGATACAAAATGATATATTAGAACAAGTTGAAAGAAATTGGGATTAATAAGGGATAAAATTCTCACAGGAGGAACATATACATAAATAATTGAGGTTTCTTTTGTCCATAAAAATTGCTTTCATTTTCAAGAAATTTTAAAATCACCTTATTTAAAATATCAAAGTATTTTATTTTAAAATGTAGGTAGACAATGAGACATCAACATTTAAAAACACTACCTCATCATTCAGAATGTATATTATATCATCAGGTAAATGAAAATTGTATATTTTTTGTTTCATAAGCTACAAAAACCAATCAATAAGATAAATGGATTCATCTTTTTTTGGCAGGAATAAATTAGTCACAACTTAAGCAATTTAGTTGCAGAATGAATAAACCATAGTTCAAGTCAGCAACTGTCCTTCCTTGACAGCATTTGATGGTTGGAAATGGTGTCTCAAAGGAACGAAAAGGGACATACACATATTAACCATGCAGGTGAGGAAAGATCTACTTCCTCCAGTGAGGCCTGAGTCGTATTGATGTTTAAATGCGCTTGCATATTTTAACTGGAAGTCTCTAATTACATTTTGATAAAATTGATCCTTTGGTTCATCTTCTTCTGAAATGAAATACACCTGATTTGTTCTAAATCAACCACAGTCAGAACAAACTCCAAAGTAATTACACTGTTACTTGGTAGCAAAATCCCTCAGCTGTATTATTTCAACATACTTGAAACTAACAACTTATACGCCATTATTTTCAACATGCTTTTCTCATTTGCTGACTTATTTATAACTGAATAAGAATTGAATTTTCTTTTTCAGATCAGATTGAAGAGAACATTGAGTTCCCATGACTTGTCTCCAGCCTAGCTTACACTCTGTTCTCACCTGGGCCTGGGGCACTGTCAAAGAGCCCAGTGATAGCTTTCTAGTGTGAGGAGGAAGGGCACTGTAGTCCATGGAGTTCAGAATTCATGAGAATTATGGAACAGCACAGTGCTGGAATCTCTTTTTCAACAATGAAAGGCAAGAAAGAAAAGAGAAGAAGAATGAATAAAATGTTTAGATTTTGAGATGTTAAATGATTGAAACAGTTTCTATTTAAATGCAAATTTGACTTTTTAAAAGATGAGACTGCCAGTAACTGCACCCTAAATGGTAAAATGAAAATCAATTTGAAATATGAGATGAATAACGTACATGTGGACTTTCTGAGAGTAAATTTTATTATGGAAACCCTGATGTATTTTCTTTTGCTCAATCCATCTCAGATTTTGGACAGCCAGGTCCAGGATGAAAGGCAAATATTTTTTAATATGTTTAAACGCAAATGTGGTCAGCTCTTGGACGCTTTTTCATTCATTTCCGATTCTACAAAGTGATGATCAACATCATGATGTATATGAAAACAGAGGACAAGAAGAAGAGTTTAAGGGCAGCATTATAATCACCAATACTCACTACATGTATTTTACGATGTGGGAAAAAAATCACTTTTAAGAAATGGAAATCACTACATTCTATTGATTCAAGGGCAGAATACTGAGATATAAGTCAGAGAGCTGACACCTTCAAATACATAAAATGTGACATCTGCTCTTACAAATGTACTATATAGGCCATAAATCACCATAGAGAAAAACAGTTCAATGTCGTTTCAGTCTCTGTAAGCTATGGTTTACAGCTGAGAGATAAAAATAGTCAGACTGTCTCTATGACATCTAAGCCACTTTTCTGTTGCAGTGTCCCAGGTTCTAATTTATCTCTGTGGTTGAACAACACGCAATCAATTGTGAACAACTAGTGTAGTTTGAGTCCAGTCAAGTGCAATTTTCTATGGCTTTATCTTTCCCCTCACTGAGGTGACTTTTAGAACTACCCACAGCACACAATCTTAATCTGTGGTTGTCTCAGTTTGTCAAGCTTTTAGTTGTGATTCTAAGTATTGAATAATGGTACTAATCTCCATGTCACATTTACATTTCATGAAATACAGACTTTACCACTTGCATGCACTATAAAATTAAAGATCTGTAATCAAGAATGCTTTATTTGACTGAATGTGAGACCAGGAAGAATATGTAAGTCTTGGCTTCCCCACTTAACTAACTACAGAGATTTGAAAAGATATTTTTTACAATTTCAGAGAGATGAGGTGCCATCTGAAAAAAATGGATGAAGCTTCTATCTTGCAGGGACAGCTTTATGAGACCTAATGCACTAATCGGTACTTGGCAGATAGTACAGATGACGTAGTCAGCAGTCACCATTACCATTAATGCTGCGTTATTTCCTACTATTGCCTTGTTAATATAATAGGATAGATGACTTTTCAGTAAACAATAGTCCTTGTTCACTTCTTCCGGTACCCAAAGAGATTCAGCGCTAGCCTATGCCTGGAATGTATGACTGTATTTTGATTTTATTTTGCTTCTACTTCATTATTTTCAGAAACTGCTTAGTGTAATCTTAACATGAAAATGATCATGGGTAGTTTTTAAATTTTTTTCTGTAATGAAAATAATTACAGCATGTATTAGAATCATCATTTTTTTAAAATATACTAGATGTTAAATTGATCTGAAAAAGACAGTACCTTCTAGAAATCAGTTGCTATTGAGTGGGCAGTGAAGTGCTGTACCCATGATGGTATCCTATGCTAATGAATAAGGACTTCAAGGACCACATTGTTGAATTTGGCCAGTAATAATTTTCTGAAAAAAATTGTTACACTAAAACATAACTATGAGGCTTTCTAGTAGAATTCAACAAATAGCACAACTGGCCTTCCAACTTGTAAAAAAAAAAAATCCCTTTTAATCAAATGAATCTGAATCGAAGTAAAGACCTGCTGATCAGGTTGGCTTGGGATAGACAGGTTTGGTCATGGAACCCTAATTGAAACACAAGGTCTTTGCCACCAACTGCAGTGAAGCCGCAGGCCAGTCTCCTGGGCTGGGGCAGAGAGCGCCACTGTCCTGGTGGGTCTCAGGCCATTTGTCGAGTTGACTGTTTTCTTCCTCAGATCACTTTGTGCATAAACCCACCAGCTCTATCACAGGCCCAGCGCTTGGCTGCCTTCCTTGCCTTTGCTGGTCACAAGCAGACAGAATGGTTGTGTAAATCACTATCATGTGACTATGTCTACAGATTCATTTTGCACAGATCCTGCCTAATGTCTGAGTCAGTGTGGCACTGTGGGCCAGGGTCATTTTTAGTCCTTGGGAAACAAGAGGTCCCACATGTTCATTCATGATTTAGATCCATTGTGCCTCATGTTCTCTTCCTTTTTCCACTTGAACTCCTAAGTCTCTAGTCTTGGCACATGTGTACAAACATACATTATGTGGCCACTGAGAAGGAATAACAGAAAAAAAATTCACAAGAAGCTGGCTTCTGTTTCATGAAGTCTCTAGGTTACTTGACTGGCATTTCTATGAAATTCTGTTCTCTAATGGATTCATTACTTTGCCTTTGAGAAAAGAAATCTCACCATCATGAGGCATGCTGTGAGAGAGGAACCAGAAGAGAGACAGAACAAGGTAGAATTAGATACACACACGCACAGTGTTGGTCCTGGTAAGTTCCATAATTCTACCCATAGTCAAAGACGGTGAGAAGTGTGTCAAGGACGTAGGTCTCATCTCTTTGTTCTTTACATTGCTCACAGATCATCAGTAACGTTCACTAATGTTGACAGCAATACCTGCAGCCTTCCTTTTAGGCACAGTCATTAAGTTGGGTCTGAGGGAAAGCCCTAGTCTTTAATATTGCAGCTATACATTAAAAGCTAATGGTAACAAATGAACCAAAATTTAGAATAAATGGATATTTTTGTGCATAGATCTCTACATCAAAAAATATTTTTTAGAGAAAAGGAAATATGTTTAAATTCAAGAATTTCTGTTGGCTTACCTAATGCTCTAGTTCAGTTTGCCTCCTCACTGTCGGGGAAACAGACCCTCTTTTGTCTCGGTTTTATGAAGTCTAAAGCTAAGGGTCTGAGTGTGGCTCAGTGGTAAAATGTGCTTATCCGGTACTAGGAAGCCATGGGTTCAGTTCTTCCTCCATCCCCCAAACCATAAAACCACTAAAAATAACGCCAGCTATGAAATGCACTATGTACATAGTTGTTGATGGAATTGGGAAGTAAAGTCTGGGGCTGCTGACACAAGAGAAACTGGCAGTTGCTAGCCTATTCAGTGGTGCCTAATAACAGTGAGCTTCTTTCTCTCAGAGCCTACAAAAGAAACACTGCTCCCTCTGTGTCACCATGGTTGGCACTATCACCAGTGCTTGGCTAGAAATATGGGGCCATCATCATTGCTTGCAATTACTGTGACGGTTTGAATGAGAAACGGCCACCAGAGTTTCAAGCATTTGAATACTTGATCCTCAGTTGAAGGCATTGTTTGGGGAGCTTAGGAGGCATGACCTTGCTGGAGGAAGTACGCCACTGGAGGCAGGCATTGAGGATTTTGAGATCCATGCCATGCTCTCTGCTCTCCTGCTTGTGGTTAAGATATGAATGAGCCTCCAGCTCCAGCCACCATGTCTACCACCTGTGCTCCACAATCATGAATTTTTATCCTTCTGGAACCACCAGCCCAGAGAACCCTTTCTTTTTCTAAGTTATGCTGGTCATGGTGTTTTATTACCACAATAGTAAAGTAATTAATACAGTTAGGCAAACTTTTTCTACGACGCTGTCATTTGTCATAGTTCAGTGGAGTCAATTCCTTGAAAAATCTCTTTAACCTACTGAAAATATGTCCAAATTAGAGAGAGGGGGAAAGAGAAATGGCACTTAAAACGGAGGTTTAAACTTCGGAGCTTTCCATGGCTGTATGTGTCACTGTTTTGGGGGCACACAGAGTTATGAGGCATTTACTAAAGTTAAAAGGCTCTAAACTGGCAAGTGCAAACCAGGGACTCTGGGGAAAGTCTGACTATGAAGTTGATCTGTTATTAGCTATAGCTGAGGTATTTTCTTTCTTTAAAAAAACTCTACCTGCTTCCAAATTTACCATGACACATCCTTTTAGTTATTGTATGTCCAGTGAATTTAAAACTTAACAGCATTAATTTATTTTATGAACTAAGATTTTAAAACTTCATGTCCATTTTTTGTTTTCTTTTAAAGATTTACTGTGTGTGTGTGTGTGTGTGTGTGTGTGTGTGTGTGTGTGTGTGTGTTTGCCACATGTGTACAGGTACAAGTGGAGGTAGAAGGCATCAGATCCCCTGGAGTTATAATCACAGATAACAGTGAGTCACTAAACATGGATGTAGGGAACCAAACTCCAGTTCTCTGGAAGAGCATGGAGTGTTCTTAACCACTGAACCATCTATTCAGACCTGTTTTTAGCTTTTATGGACAGGGTCTTGCCCTTACGTCTCAATCTGGCGTGACCTCACTTCCCACCTGCCGCAATCTCCTGAGTGCTGAGGTTACAGGTACGTACCAAAGCTCTTACTAGTTGCTTCTCTCAGTGAATGAAAATAGCTTTAATCAGCAATTATTTCCAACTCCTTGGGCTAACCTGTAAAATACTGGGTAAGCTATCTGTGCCTTTGTTTGGACAAGGGGGCTAAGTCATATCTAAATGTACAAGTTGTCTCAGTTGTCCATATTCTGAGGTCAGTGCAGTTGCAGAATGAAGTAGCTTAAGAAACTGCACAGGTTTGAGTTGCTGAGTGATAAGATTAGTCAGGGAGGAAGAAGAAGCATTGGAGATTTGTGGTGGTATTGTGTTCCCCAAAATGTTGTGTACTCTAATAAATTTATCTGGGGTCAGAGAACAGACAGCCACTAGATACAAAGGCTAGAAAATGGTGGCACTCACACCTTTAATCCTAGCATTCCAGAGATACAAATCCCTTTGGATCTCTGTGAGTTCAAGGCCACATTGGAAATAGCCAAGCATGGTAACACACGCCTTTAATCCCAGAAAGCCAGCCTTTAATCCCAGGGAGTGGTGGTAGAAAGCAGAAAGATATATATATAAGGCATGAGGACCAGAAACTAGAGGCTTTTGGCTGGTTAAGCATGTGGCTGGTTAAGCTTCAGGCTTTCCAGCAGCAGTTCAGCTGAGAGCCATTGGGATGAGGACACAGAAGCATCCAGTCTGAGGAGACAAGACCAGCTGAGGAATTGGCAAGGTGAGATACCTGTGGCTTGTTCTCTGATCTTCCAGTTCATCCCAATACCTGGCTCCGGGTTTGATTTTATCAATAAGAACTTTGAAGATTCCTGCTACAGAGATTGTTTTGAGTGCAGTTTTCATGCAATGAAGAGAGAACGTATGGCCTGGGAAGATGGCTCAGTGGATAAAGCATTTGTTGCACAAACTTGAGGACCTCAACTTGAATCCCAAGATCCTATGTAAAGCTCATCCTGGTAATGCATGTCTACAAACCCAGGGCTCCTGAGGCAGAACAGGAGATAGAAACAGGTGAATCCCTAGCTGCTCATGAGCCAGGTAGCTCGGTGTTCTCAACCACAAATAAGAGACCTTGTCTCAAACAGAGAGGAAGGGTGAGGACTGACAGATGAGAGTGTCCATTGACATCTATGCCCATGCTATGTCACACACACACACACACACACACACACACACACACACACACGCGCACGCGCACGCGCACACGCACACGCACTCATGCACGCACGCACGCAACATGTGCACATTATAAAAAGGCAAAAAGACTGCAGTTCCATGTCATCTGAAGAGGAGCTGGCTGGGTTTGTTCACTGCCAGGGGCTCAAACCTATGGAAGACAGGTGCCACGTGACAGGTCCTCCTCAGATTGCTGCAAGGCAGACCCTTCTACACAGAGACCCCATTTACACCTCCTGTAACAATCACTGCTGGAGAAATCACTGCTTCCTCGTGTTGACCTGGAGTTTTACTGGCAGTCAGATGCCAGCCAAACAAGGTAGGAAACAGACACAAATATGCAGAAAAATGTGGCTAAAAATCTGACTAGCTCCAAGTAATTTGTAACCCAGTTTTAGAATAGATGTGGAAGGAGAGTGGGATGGCTCACTTAATTTTGTAGGTAGTTGACTTGGAATATTGGAGTACTGTAGAGTTTCTATCAGAACTATCTCTTCATTTTAGAAAGATCTTCAGTTTATGTCCAAACACAACTAGAACAAATCTGATGAACACCAACCAGTAGGTGGTTTATTAGGTCACATCAGTGGAAAATTTTGGCTCAGATAGTGAAAATCTGGAAGCTCGATGTTTTTTGTGAATAAAATGAATATGCAAAGTACACTTAATCAAAATATTATTGCAAACATTAAAGAAAATAACATGAATAAAGTGAGTAGTAAGTTTCTAATGCTTAAACAGTCATAAGTATTGAAAATTATGGTGGCTGTTATTATTATTATTCATCTATTAACATGGCCATCACAAAAGAATTTAAACACTGGATGACATGGCTGAAGTGTTTTAGGGTAGACAGCCACTGGCAAGAGACTATGAAAACATTACAAGTAATTGTAAAGAATTAGGAGGTCATTCAAACTGAAATACAAATTTTCCACAATGCCATCGTTGGGCTAGCTCCCACAGTACCATGGATTCTGTGGGCTGTGATCCCAGTCGTATCACCTGTTCACTGCAGGAGATCATGAAATCCATTTAACCTCTCTGAGTCGAAGTCCTCACAGCCCTCTTCAATGAAACTGGGATAATAATACATACCACATAGCATTATCAAGAGGATCAACTATAATAATGTGTTTGACAATGTTCTATAATGAGTCAAGTGCTATTATCAGCAGTTTCTGCGCCATGAGAACACATGTATATTCCTCCTACCATCACAACTCCTATTAAAAACAAATGGGAGCTAATTGAAAAGACTGGCAGGGTTTTTGACGAAGGATCATGGTATATGTCAACTCCATTAGCTTCTGATATGGTTCAGGTCACTGGTACTTGTGCCCATTTGCATAGTGGCCTCAGCATCTGAATAGCGCAGACAGCTTTGGGGAATGAGACAGAGCCCGGGCTCTGAGAAAAGAAGTTTGCCTTGATACTAGACAAACTCAGGGAAAATCGTCAAGTTAATTTCAGATGTGCTATATTTTTAGATCCCTTTTCACTTGGCTCCTGAACCACATTAGACTTGACAATCACACAT
Source organism: Peromyscus leucopus (assembly GCF_004664715.2). Classification (NCBI taxonomy): domain Eukaryota; kingdom Metazoa; phylum Chordata; class Mammalia; order Rodentia; family Cricetidae; genus Peromyscus; species Peromyscus leucopus. The sequence goes on along the minus strand of NC_051064.1, from coordinate 23,883,382 downwards.
GATTTATCTAAAGCACATAAAGATACAGGTGGAATCCGGGCAGTGTAACAAAGGCCAAGGTAATAAAGAGACCTAGGATTAGTCTGCCACCAATGTGATTTCAATCCATCAAAAACTCTTTCTCTTGGGGGTGGGGATCCTATTTATTTCTATTCCATCTCCTAAGCACAACGAGCAGCTTTTCTGTGCAGAATCCACCCTCAAAAGAAGCTGTGCTCCCCAGAAAAGCCTGCCAGCAGCACAGTTAGACCTCACAGGAACCCCAGTCCCAGGTTTACCAACACTGGGGAAAGCCTTAGCAGGGAGAAGAGGCAAGGAAAACTGCTGTCTGTAGGTTTGATTCTTAAGAAAACCAGAGCTGGGGCTGGAGAGATGGCTTGGTGGCTAAGAGCACTGGCTGCTCTTCCAGAGGCCCCAGGGTCAGTTTGCAGCACTCACATGGCACTTTACCACTGTCTGTAACTCCAGTTCCAGAGACCCAACACCCTCACACAGACAAGAATGTAGATGAGCACCAGTGCACAGACAATATAAACAGATAAATAGATAGTTATAAACAATATAAACAATATAGACAATATAGATAGATAGATAGATAGATAGATAGATAGATAGATAGATAGATAGATAGATAGATAGATAGATAGATAAAAGGAAATCAGAGCTTCCATGGATAGCTGGGTTGGCAGACCTCAGTGAATTCTTTTTCTGGTATCCTTAAATCTGATATCCAAGCATGTTTAGCACATCTTTCAAGTTATGTTTCAGTTTGGGTTGCAGGTTAGCATTTCTATCTCTTCCAGTCTGATCTTCCACCAGGTATTCAACCTCTCCCCAGTCTTCCTCCCACTCTCCCAGCTTGTCTGATAGGAATGGCTGTTATTAGGTCTCAGCACTGTTCTGTGTTTACTTGCCGGTGAGCTGACATGCAAAAGCTCCCATCAAGTTGCTGAATGCAGTCATTTCCAAAGCCGCTTCAGTTTCTCTCCCCTCTCCTCTACTCAAGAATCTACACATACCACCTGCTCCTTGGCAGTCACTACTGAAGATGTGACCTAATTAATGGCTTGCCTTATGAAAATACGTTCTGCACAAGATGAAGGCAAACAGGACATGCAGAGGAACTTGTTAAAGAACAAGATGAAGCTTCAAAAAACTTCAAAAGGGACGCACACAACATGGCTGGAGCTGACTTTATGCTGGAATCACACAAGGCCACTAAGAGTCATTGCATTCTCTCTTCCTTCCTGCCACATACTCCCTTTCTCCTCTTAAAATAGAAGCAACTAACCTTTTGTTTCTCAAAGGGGCCACAGAAAGCATATACAAATGACCTAGAATCCAACATAAAGATTAACAATGTGATGGTGTACTGAGCCAGCCACCCATCTGATAGCTGGAGCATGCACTGGAGGAACTGGGATTCTCAGTTTAAAAAACAAACCAAAGAATATGCTTAGGGAAGGAGGAGGCACACTCAGAATGCAGATGGTTCAACTCTAAGTTCTGAGCACTTACTGCAAGTGTTAGAAGTATGTGAGGAAGAATTAGGCCTAGGAGGCCTAACGCACTGGGTATCTGGAAACTGGGCAGTAGACACCGTCCACCAATGCTCAGGGACCTGACTCAGTGTCTTGGCTGTGGCTGGCAGATGACTAAAGCCACTACTCACAGATAATTTTCATTTTTGGAAAAATAAGACAATACTCAGTCTTGGAGCTAGAATCAGGATATTGGTTTCTATCCAGGAAAGACATCTTGGATTGACAATTCATGGTTCTTTAGCTGAGAAGTTAGTTCATATACATCCTATAATGATATCTTTCACTAATATAATTTTGATCATGATCACAACACATTTTTCAAAGCATTGTCTTCCTACAAACACCACACTTCCCCTTTGATTTAGAAAGTGCAGAGTCTGAGCAAGGCAGGAGAGTTCACTGTCTCTCACCTTCCTGGAAAGGAAACAGAAACTGGAGTGAAATGACTGCCTCTGGCTTTTCAACTGGCTGCCAGAAGCCTCCAGTTCCCAGGCACTGGATTCTTTCCCCACCCACCTGTGTCTCAGAGGTTAAAAGTGTCCCAAAATAAACTGCTCAGGAAACACAGGTGACAAATCACACAAGCCCATGGCTCACACCTGCATCAGTGTTCTCTCAACAGACCCACACTCCACTTCTCTTGGTGACAGTGGCTCAGACTATTTTCTCTTTGCTTCATATTCTTCCATGCAGTGATTAGCGACCAGCATTGCCTCAGTTATAGAATTTCCATCAGCCCACTGGTAAGACTTGCTATTCTTTATTGATACTTTATACCCTTTACTCTGGAGTACCATTCCCACCCAGCCAGAATCTAAGGGACAGTGAAAGAACTTCCTGTTTGGGATTTTCTTGAACAGGGCTTCTATCAGTTACATAATATATTTCATTTATAAAGGTGGGAAGTAAATCATTTTAGTCTGGCAAGGTGCCATATGAATGATGAATGCAATCCCTACTTTTGGGAGACTGAGGGGGATAGATCTTGAGTTCCAGGCTAGCCTGGGCTATCCAGACTATCTCAAACAAGACTAGACAAAATAATTCTGTAGTTTAAAACACCATAGGCTTTGAGCATTAATGACTAGTTAAGCAACTCATGTGTGGGCCTAGTCTGCCTCCAATTTTCTCCATCTGAATTTAATTGTAACTCAAAACATTTGTATTTAATTCAATTTCGTTAAGTGGTTTAAGCAGGAAAAGGAAGTCGTCCTCTTCCTTATTTGTGAGTAGAAATTGGGGAATATTTTGCAGGATCATACCTCTCTCCCAAGGAGTGGAGCATCAAAGCTACCTTGACAAATCCAGTAGGAATCTATTTCTAAATCCATTGTCCCAAGGGACTAGTTCTGTCCTCTGAAGGTTTTATTACAATTGATTGAAGGGGAAGAAGGGAATCATTGTCTATAAATACAAAATGCACAATGATAGCTGAATCTCAACCAGGTATCTTGAAAAACTCAACTTATTAAGAATACATATTTAAAAGTAGTATAGTATATTAAAACAAGACCCTGTAGGATCCTCTATAGAGTACATAATATGTTAATTAATGAGGTCATAAATAAAGCAAAGACAACAGGAGTTGTTGCTGTGGCTTCCCCAAAGTCCCTTCTCATCCAAAGCAAGTTAAAAGTGGGGTGCTACCTGGTGAAATGACCAGTCACCTTTTCTCTCCTGACTGATCATTTTATGTTTTTCCTGTCCTTTCTGCTTCTCATACCTGAGTGCAGTGCTTGTCCACTCCCTCTGGGAGGGAGAAGAAGAATGCCTATCCTGACAGAATGAACTCACAGAGCCGCTGAAGTGAGAGTAGCTTCCTTCTGCAGATGAAGCCATCCCAGTCTAGCTACTGCCCACATCCAAACTCTTGGAGACACATAGAAAAACCCAGTGTGAGAGACACTGACAGCCCACTCCAAAGCATCAATGTCTTGGTGATAAAAACAATGATCAATAGAGAGTAGCTAAATGTTGCCTGGAAGACCCCAACTTCATCTCACTACTATATTTATGTTTAGTATTTACTATTATTCATTAAGTATTTCTCCAATCATAGTGGTGTGATTATGTACAGAGGAAAAGCATGAAGGAATTGTTTTTATATGTTTATAATGCAAAATTTACACACATGGAGAGAAATTAGTAATACTGCAGTTATCAAAGGAAACAAGCCCAATTAAAGAAATAGCTACTCCAAAACCACATGCAACTCAAAGCAGAAAAAGACAATTCAAATTTAATGAATGCCTTTAATATTAATTACAGAATTCTTAACAATACATTGGGACAGCTCTCTTGGAGAATTCGGCTTACTGTTTAACAGTTTCTGACTAATTTTATTAACCTGTACATCTGAGAGGATCAACCCCCTCTGGGTTTAATTAGAAGGAAATTCAATTTGGATCTAAATGTCAACAGTGGTTACTAATTATGGCAACGCCTGGGACAGGACGGCCTGGCTGCAATCAGGCAGTTCCCTGGTAACATTAACACCTTTCTGAGTTCCGAGAGAGTTCGGATGTTTTAAAAATAAATACAATTCAGCATGGGACATTGCTAATATCATGAGCCCCTACTGCTAGGTGCAGACATGCAGAAGAGGATGCCAAATTAAATTACAGGGATCTCTCAAACATATAGCTGAATAATAAGCAGCTACAAAACTAGGTCAGGGTTGAAAAGCTGGCTCCGAATGCCCCTCCCCCAACATGCAAAATAAATACCCCACTATCTCTGAATAGAAATCATTCTTTTGTTATGCCCTTTGTCAAGAATACATTATTGCAAAATGATATTTATTTCCACAATCTTCACAGCTGTGAGCACGACTAAATTAATCTTCCTAGAACTGATTTCATTTGCAATTTCATGATTACGATTATAAAATGTAAATTTATTACTTAAAAAAGAAATGATTATAAAAGACATAGATAGAAAAGACAGTTCTTTATCTGTTAGCTTGTTTCGCACGATACTAATGAAATAAATAGCTTACTAACCCTGGAATAAAAACAAACAGTATAAAGGTGATTGCAAAAAAAAAAAAGTGAAATGAAAGCTACAAGATAATTTTAAAAATCAGCTCTTTTAATGGAACACAGAGTGATCATGTGGCTCAGGGAGGACCAGAACAGCCTGTTTGTCTTCGGAAGTCTGAGCACTCATGGTCAGCCATCTGAGGTGTTTCTGTTGCTCCACTGGCGTTGAAGACAATACAAAATTGACTTGGATATTACCGATCTCACCCCACCCCAGCTTTCAGTTTTATGCTTTTAAATGTTAATCACTAAAGAAAACCATTTTCCAACTGTTTAATATTGATGACACAAATATCGAATTAGTTTAAAGAAATCCATATGTATAAGATTCATTTCTTTTAGTTTTAGTAGAATTTAGTTACTAAATTGGTCTTTTCTTCTTTAAACTATATTGTTTCTCATAATTAATATATACATGCCTACTGCATGTGCAAGAACACACGACAATTTAAAAGTAAATATTATTCAATTACTGCTAGTTAAAAACAATAATGACAGGGTTGGATTTTTGTTTTATTTGGTTTTCAATATCCAGGGCAAAATAAACCATGGAACTTATGAAATGTCTTCATTTACATAACTCCTTTCCCAAGCTTAAATGATCCCTTTCTTAAAAATATCAATTTAATTTTCCCCATTTAAAAACATGACTCATGAATCCAGGCAAATACAATTAACACGTGCATTTTATTAAATATATTCAAGTGTCAAATGCCTATTTACAGAAAGACCACTAATGATAACTTAGGCTCAACTAAAATGGATGTCAATAAATGGTTCTATAAGCACTTACAGTCATAATAGATGCAATAGCATCTCTGAATAAATATTAACATGTAAAACTGCTATTTATCATGTCAGTGCAATCAATAGAGACCATATTTCTGGACTAGGAATGCATCAGTAATCTTTCTGCATTTGCTGGAAATCACAAAGCAAAAATGCAAGCACTGTCACAAGACATTTATTGTATTCAATTGGATCCAAACTAGCTGCTGAGGAAAAGGCAATTTAAGCTTGTGCAACAAAATAAGCTATGTATATATGAATAAATTATTTTTTTACTATGATTCCTTTCTATTTGCTTTACCTGCCTAAGATGCTGGGTTTTCAATAAAAGAGTTCTGCATATGACTTTCACAGCTTAGTAGAGTGTGAGTCTGGCAGAGCTTCTCCCAATCCAAATACTTCCTATCACTTCCCCTATGATGAAGGCTAATCAACACTGGCTGAGGGTGTCTATATTGCTTCTTTACTGTTCACAGCCACAATCACTTCATGAGGACTACAGGCTTCTTCCCTTAAAGAGTCCACTCTTCACTTCGGGGAGGCGGGATGCCTCCACCAGTTCCTGTGGATCAGTATCCTTCCACTAGGACGTCACTGTCTTCTGCAGTAGTTGCAATAAACATGTGCTGCTTATCCTACTGACCTGCTTAGAAACTCATACTACCACGTTGTTTAGAAAGAAATGAATTTGGAAAGGCCATGTCCATGTACACTGTGCTTTATCCTTCTGTCTCCTTCCTCCCATTCCCCTTCCTCTCTCCTCACCCTCTTTCTTTCTCCATCTCTCCACTCTACTGTCTCTCTCCCTTTCTCTGTCTTTCTGTCAGTCTCTGTCTCTGTCTCTCTCTCCAGATGGTGCTCAGCACCGATAAATCTTTGTTTTTTCATTTTTCTCCACGTATCTCAAAACACTACCACCCTAGCCCAGGCACCATACCACCCCCTAGGAAGAGAATGACATAACAAGTTGAGCTTTGGTGCTTAACTGTAAAGCTTCAAGGTCACTCTTAAACCAGTATTTAATGACTTTTCTTTCCTTTGCTAAGGTTGCCTTTGAGGTAATTTTCGTAGAGGCACGTTGCTATTAAACACCTGTTAGGTGCTAGATCCCTCAGAAGAATGAAACACACTCTTTAAAACTTAAGTAAAAGAAATAAAAGGACAATGGCATTAAATGCATGATAGACAATGTAATAGACATGCTTCTTATACTGGCTTTAAACTATAATTTATCAGGTCATATTATTCTGAATATCACATTACAAATTCGGAACAGGTGTTTAAAGCTATTTTCCTACACAACTAGATGTTAACTCTTTCTCTCTGAATTAACTGAAGCTTTGCTTAAGATCTGATAACAAAAACGGAAGTTGTAGAACCACAGCTCAATAATAAGGTAAATGGAAAAACAGTTGGTTTCCGTCTCTCTCAACTGCTTTCCTTGATGTGTTCCAGTCAAAAAGAAAAAGAGAGAGTGTGCCTTCTCAATTGTGCCAACAACCACAGGGTAAATGGTAAACACACTCTGCTTTTTTGCACTCCCTAGTGGCACAAAAGCTTCACTTTTGAAAAGTTTTCAGGTGACCTAATTTTTTCATTTTTTTCTCTAAGACCCTAACTTGAAAGCCAAAACTATGTGAACTCAGAAAGCCACATGGTTCAACAAAATTGTTTCATCCACTAACATGACAATGTTTTAAGGAACTCGGCATGACTGTTTGTTGTCAGATGCCATCGATGGCAGCTTTACATGCTCCTCAGAGAAGCTGACAGAGCTTCATGGACAAAGGCTCAAGTGAGGAGAAAATGTCTGAGGTGCCTGTGTGGGAGGGTGTTTGGGGTAGGCTCTGAAAGGAACCCCATTTTTGCCCCTGGGTTCAGTGACACAGAGGAGCCCCCATGCTTCATTTTTGTATGAAGAATATTCAAGAATAGCAATTCTCAAAGTAAGCTCCACTGTGGGATAACTTATGTTTGAACAGGTTTACTATGTTGGGGCTGAGAGGTTAAGACAAGGTAAATGGGCATGAGCATTTCCCAGGGGTTCTGAGTGACACAAGAGCTCTGGATCCACATCTGTGTGAGCATCTCCCAGGAGTTCTGAGTGACACAAGAGCTCTGGATCCACATCTGTGTGAGCATCTCCCAGGAGTTCTGAGTGACACAAGAGCTCTGGATCCACATCTGTGTGAGCATCTCCCAGGAGTTCTGAGTGACACAAGAGCTCTGGATCCACATCTGTGTGAGCATCTCCCAGGAGTTCTGAGTGACACAAGAGCTCTGGATCCACATCTGTGTGAGCATCTCCCAGGAGTTCTGAGTGACACAAGAGCTCTGGATCCACATCTGTGTGAGCTTCTCCCAGGAGTTCTGAGTGACACAAGAGCTCTGGATCCACATCTGTGTGAGCTTCTCCCAGGAGTTCTGAGTGACACAAGAGCTCTGGATCCACATCTGTGTGAGCATCTCCCAGGAGTTCTGAGTGACACAAGAGCTCTGGATCCACATCTGTGTGAGCATCTCCCAGGAGTTCTGAGTGACACAAGAGCTCTGGATCCACATCTGTGTGAGCATCTCCCAGGAGTTCTGAGTGACACAGAGCTCTGGATCCACATCTGTGAATCACTCTTCTCCTCTTCCTGGTGTTCCTCAATTGTAGAAAGAACTAACGCTGACTTAGTATGGACTCACTCTCCTGAATTCCGACTCTATGAACACAATTTTTTTTATTTTAAATAATGTCCACATAACTAATACCCTTCTTATTAAAAGGGCACTGAATTACAACCAGAAAGCCTATAACCACTCAAGACTGAGAACAAATTTGTAATTTTATTACTTTTTACATACTAGTAATTTTTTAAAACAAGTAGATCATCAAGTTTTATCTTCTCAGAGTTGATCTACTAGATAATTTAACTTACCAAAAACAGTTCCAAAGACTCCTGAAAATCTGTTTATATTATTAAACCTTGCAGTGCACTAAACCACTATTACTATGATGCTTTGGTTCCTTAATATATAGTTGGGTAACTATGCTTCATAATTTTTTTCTTAGGTGAATGCGATTAATTGTCTCACCAGGATGACATTTGTTGCTTATTTTAATAGTAAGCACTCATTTGCTTCTCTCAGTATTAAGAACTTGAACATTATGCTTCTTCACATCGAGAGGCATTTACATGATCTGTTAGAAAGCTAACAACAGACTACAGGCTTATAGCCACAATAACTTTCAGAGTTCTGCATTTCCAACATGCCTGGTTAAGAGATTTGTTAGTGTTCAGCACTAAAGCTAGGTTATTAGCAAATAAGTAAGTGGAACAACAACAAAAAGTCCACAGCCCTGATCTTATCAAAATAATTACAAACCTTTAATGTCCCACTAGGGACAAAGAGAAAGAGAATGTGGCCCAGAATGAGTATTGTAATGGAAACAGACAGAAGTAGGGCAGTCGCTCTGCCTTTAACAGGAGACACAAACTACTGTTGAAACTACAAGACAATGAAAGACTGCCCATCCAAAAAAGAAATTTTACTTCCTGTCTCAACTGATAAAGTGTTTATAGTATAACAGAAACAAGTGATCATTTCATAGGTGCCTTTTCCTACAAATGCAATATCACTTAGAACAGACATACAATCCATACGCAGGTATGGCTCCATCAAATATAAGGAGAATGTGCTTAATCTGTGTGCTTTTCTCTTTTAGAATCATGGCTTATTACTACCTCACTCAACAGTTGGTTTCTTTACTCTAGCTTGTAGTTTGGGTACTTAACATTTAGGAAATCCACCTGCCATATACAAAGCTTTCATTCTCATAAAACTTGTTTGTATCTCTAACGAATCTTCTTTCACTCTTCAAATTCAAGTGAGAAGTAGATGAACATAAGAGTGCATAGTAGGTGCTGTTTGTGAAAATAAAAAGCAAATGAATGCACACATATTTATTTAACCATGAGTCATTTCTGCAATGGTAATTTTCACCACAGCTTGGAAGGTTGTATAGGCTGAGCTTCCCTAATCTGAAAATCCAAACACAAAATACTCTAAAATCTGAAATGTCTTGAGCTCCAACATAAAACATGTGGAAATTTCATACAGAGAAACCTTGTTTTACATATAAAATTATGAAAAATACTGTAAAATTTAACTATCCATTGTAAGGAATACACAAAATATTAGCAGATGTCATGTTTAGACTTGGGTCCCAATATGCAAATATTGCAAGATCTGCAAACATTCGGCTGTCTAAAATACTTCTAGTCCTGAGGCATTTTGGGTAATGGATACTCAATTTAGCTAAAAAGTTTTACAGGTGGTTTAAGGACTAGCCTTCAAAAGCAAATACTAACTGTGTTTCTTTCATTTACTTCCACTAAAGTTACTAAAGTTTGTTTCAGTTTTCCACTTTATCCAGTTTATCTTATATTTTTAATTATGTGTGTGGGTGTGTGTCTGTGTATGAGTACACATGCCCACAGAGGCCAGAAGCCAGAGATTCTCTGGAGTGCAATTACAGTTAGTCGCCTGACTTCAGGGCTGGCAACTGAACTCAAGTCCTATGCATGAACAGCAAATGCTCCTAACAGCCAAGCCCGCTCTCCAGCCTTTGGAGTTTTATTTCTAAAAAGAACACACAGATTTTGTTTGTAATATGAAAACTTCTGGTCAGTGAGGTAACACAAGGACCTTCACAATCGGGAGCAAACCCATTTTCATTGCATTTGAGATAAACTGAACTGTCTGTCACTGCTTTGACGGTCCCTACTGGGGCACCTTCTCACTGAGAATGTTTCTTTTTATCCTCTCCGTGGGTCCAAAACTTAATTCTATTTTCTATACCAGCTGGAAGTTAGTGTTTCCCATGGACACAGCAACATTGCACTAAATGAATGTAATGGAGGATTTAAGCTATAGCTCCCTTCAAATCCCTCAATGCCAAGTGCTTGCAGGAAAAGGCATCTGCCAGTGACATCTGAAGAGTCCTTTGTTTTACCTGAGAGTGTTATAACCCAGGTCCCTACTATGCACATTCACTGAACTCATTATCAGTTTACTCTAAATATGAAAGGCCAAGATTCAGGTTATAATAATTTACAAAGGAAGCCATTCCTTTTACTAAAAAGAGTAAAATGGTAAAGTATAATATTTTGAACAAATATTACATCTGAAAATGTATCTAAAACTTCCTAACAAAGGGATAATTCATTCTGACTGTTTTTATCTGTTAAAAATCTTTCATGAAATCCACTCTGCTTCCCCATTATCTGAGCTGCTTTTTGTGGGAGGTAAGGTACTGGCAAGGGATGGGTTGGAGACAGAAATTTAGTAAAAGGATTCTTTGGTAGCTAATAAACACATGGCTATTGTCCCTGAAAACACTGCCATCTGTTGTCAGAAAAAAAGGTCACTTGTTAAATTTTGCTAGGCAACAGGTTTTCTACAAATGAAGAAAAAACTATCTGACAGTTTTTCTTAACTGAGTAGGTCATCCTGGGAGGGGGGGAGGGTCACCATGGAGAATACAATTGGAAACATGTCCATGTTCCAAACCAGCTCTCCAAAACAAAGTAACTCTGTGTGCACACACCTCTGAATAATCAACATGCACTGGTATATGCTGTTTAAACTTCCCTTCAAATATATGCAAAATGCCAACATTATGATCAAAATTCCAACCATCACAGCTGTGTTAATATTATCTTTTTATTAACTTTTCTTAAAAGTTTCCATTAAATTTTATGATGTGATAAATGACACAATATTACCTTGTGGATCCATCATAAAAGATAAAGGAGAAAAATCACCCAAACCATCATCCAGCCGATCTGTAGTAAAGGGGTTTTAAAATTCTGTATGTAGCATATTATCTTCTGTTACAGACATGCATATTCCTCACGGTGGGATCACTACAGAATCCACTTGTCACTTCCTAGTCTCTGAGGTTTCCACATTTTTTAATTAGGAAATTTTAATTTGCACCCTGGCTTAAATGGAGAAGCCATCATCGCATCAACTGAGTCTTTAAATTAGGCTGAACATTTTAGCTATGGCTTAGAAACTCTAAGCAAACAACTAACTAAGGTTGATCGAATTTATGAGGTCAATCAGTCTCATCCTGGCCTTTAAACACACTAATTCACATTTTGGTCACCCAAACTATGTCATTAGTAGAGACAGGATCCATATAGAAGGTTTAAGGGATACTGTTCTAGAGATTATGCACCCTGTTTGCACACTACAATTCTGCAAGGCCCTTTCTAGACCTCAAAGGCAAAAAAGGGGAGGTTATATCTTGCCAGGTTCCACTAGCCAATAACAATAAAGCCAAGATTCAACAATCACTCTGAACTTACAATTGTAGCTTTGCCCTCAGCCTCACACCATCTTCACACATGTGGATTTTGGCATGGTGGTAGAGTGGTCTTTCTTTAATGAATATATGCCCCACAAAACACAGAAACTGTACTGTAAACTCATAGTGAAGAGAGAGGTCATACATGCTGTCTAAGTGGGAGGTAATCATGAAAATGAAATTTAACATTCATGTTCCACAATGGTTCATAAAGTAGAAACAGAAAGTGGAGCACCAAGGTTAGGCAAGAGAAAGAGCCCGAACAGCATACTAGCAAAGCTCAGCTTGTAAGGCTTGGAATTGAGATTTTGACTACCCAGTCAGAGGAGAAAGATGAAAACAAAATGTCTTCAAAAGCATACATTCATGTGGAGACAGCTAAACACCAGCTACCAAATTAAGCTGAGACTCTCCTCACCAACAGTGATGTTATGTCATAAAAAATCTCAGTGGTGAAAAAGACCTCTATTGTGCATCATTTTTCTAGTGCAGGAGAGGGAAATCAGGGCCTCACTCAGTTGAGGCGGGTGTTCTACCATTGAACTACACAGCCAAGTTTCACATTCTGAAGCTCATTCAGTGTACCTGCTTAGCCATCCCAGTCTGCTGGGAAGGCAAACATCTTTGTGACACTTTTGAGCCTGTAGCTAACTGAGCTAATGTGTGTTCACTGCATCTTGTACACTGCTGAGGATAACTCATGAATGTGGCTTAGTAGTTAATGTCCTACCTGTGCTTGTGGCTGTGACACATAAACCTAACATGGTGTCACACACGGATCTTCCGTACTCTCATGAACTTGGAAAATATTTAAATAGACTATTTTTATTGCAAGCCATTTTAAAGTTTCTTTCTGACTCTGATTTTCAGCATTTGATAACTATATAATACATAAAAATTATGTATTTTGTTTCATCAATCCCTTAATCTTACAGCTAGAACATCCTACTTGGGGGAGTGAAGAGTTTTGCTCGAAATACCATCTTTACTTTAATAAGAAAACATGTCCTTAGAGTCTCAGGCCACAGCTTTTTCCAATTTCTAAGGACACTATTGTTTTTTCATAGTGAAAAATTTCTAGTGGTTACAATGTAAAAACTTGAGATCTGGTTTACAAGGACAGGCTCCTGGGATTCTAACATTAAGGAGGCTGAGCCAGGAAGATCATGAGTACAAGGTCAGCTTGCATTACATTTTGAGCTCAAGGCCAGTCTGAGATATACAGTGAGACTTTGTTTCAAAAAAGCAAGCACACAAAAGACTTATTTTCTAGGCTTGGAATTTATTGCTAACTGCTAATCTAACTTAATAGCTTTGGAAAATAAAATAAATTGGTTTTAGTTCTTTGGAGCTTGATATTTCCATCTGTGAGATGGGAGTAACTATATTAATTCTACTGAGTAGCACTGTTGCACCAAGTCTATAGGTTCTGTCCCCCCAATAAAGCTTTGTCTGAAAGTGATTACAACCATTCTGGTCACAGCTTCGGCTTTAAGAAACAAAACCAAACAAAGAAAACCCATGAATTCTACATGTTTCTCACTTTAGTTAAAAAACAAGAAAAGTGAAGAGGAAAATTCAAGTTAGGCATAAGGAAGAGAGGGGTTTAGTTTTTACGGCAATCAAGGGCTTGCTTGGGTTGTGAGTGTGGCTCAGGAACAGAGTACTAGTCTAGCACACCAAAGGTTCTAGGTTTGATCCCCAGCAGAGACTCTACCTAAAAGAAAGAAGCTACATTTAGAGAAAGGAGATCTCACATGAAGCCATCTCTGCTTTGAGGCCTTTCTCCTGCCTATCTCACCAGAGCCGAGTGTAAACTGCTTGGAGGCAGGACACACAGCTCTTCTTCAGTGTATCCGCAGTTGTGAACACAGAGTCTGGGAAGCACGCAGCATGTGCTTGTTGACACTGAGAGGAGATTCTGAAAAGCTGAGTTGTGTTTGGCTTTCAGAAAGAACAGGAATTCTGAAGTACCTGAACTATGCTGAAAAGATACATTTCTAAATGCATTACACAATCACCACTTTAAAAAGCTTATGGATTTTTTTTTTTTAAAATCTGGATCACTTTTGGTTGGAGCCTTTGTTAGTCTAACCACTGAGTATTGTAGTAATGCCCTCATGCCTCCCTGCTGCTGCAGTTCTTAGACGTGAGTGTTTTGAAGCAGGTTGTTCAGGAGCCCATGAATTTGGCAAGCTGTCACATTTCTGTGGTCGACTAATGAAAGGCCCAACAGTAGTGGCCAGCAGGGTTCTATATTCTGCTGTTTCTAAATGCAGTAATGTAAGGAGCCTCACAGACGTGGCCTGACTGCATAGGCACAGTGTCAGGCACCTGAGCTCTCTCCATTCTGGCTGCTACTTTCAAAAAACTAATTTATGTGTGTTGATCCCTTAAAGGGGAAAAAATAAGCTAGAGAAACAGAAGTGTTAGTGTCCCATACAATTTGGAGCAGTGTGTCCAATGATGCACTCTGTTTTAAAAGTAAAAATATAAGTGCATAAAAATTCCAAAGCTAGTCCAATTTGTCAAAGTGGAACTATTCACTATAATGCTGAAGTGTCTTAAATATCGCTCTCAGCAGAAACTGAAATTAGCTACTGGAATCCCTTCTAGGTTTAAAAAGTATGTCACCAAGCTTACCAGAGTCCACTAGCTTCTGAAATGGCACAAAAACACGGGTCATACTTTATCTTCTTTCTATTCTTTTTGGCCAGTTCTTGGGTTCAAATACAGGCCTTATATGTAAAATGAAAGTATTCTACCACTGAACTTTATCCCTTCAGTCTTTTTAAATATTCTTTGATATAAAAATATTGTCTTTGTGGGAAAAAATGAAGCAATACGATTCTTAGTGATAATTCAGAAAATTTTAGTAAGCCCATAGAGTGAAAATAATTGTAACTGTGACTCAAAAGGACCAGATCCTTGTAGTTCAGCCTGGACACACCAGTCACAATCTACAACTGTCAGACTGATATTCTGCTCAAAATGTGTGTTAGTTAGGGTCTTTAAGGGTGAAATACCTGATTCTATTCCATTCTCATAAAAGATATTCATTATAGTATGTATGGGTGTGAGATGATGTTTATATAGTTAAAAAAATCACTAGCTACCTATTTAGTTCAGTTCTGCAGATATTCACTAAGCATGTATCCTGCACTGAGTATGAGACTAGGTCTAATCTCCCCTCACAAAGTTGCAAAGTCATATCCCTAGCCAGGCAACCCATAAGACCTTCCTAAACACACTCTCAACCCTCTATTCTGACCCACTCTGTGGCCACCGTAACCCTGTAACTGCAACATTTTAAGCATACCAACCCGACTCCTCTTGACAGAATTTCCAATACATTTTCTCTGTGTCTCTCTGCCTGGTTCCCAGGGTCCTTCTGATTGTCACTAGTCCCCTCAATGAGGACTGAGGATCCACTCCTTCAGGCCCAGTTCCCCTGCACAGGTCCTTCCCCAGGGAGGGAGGTTCACTCACTGTGCTCCCTTTTACTCTTCACACACACCAGAGAGACTGCAGTCACTGACCTCTGTCAAGGTACATTTCAAGAGTGGAAAAAAGTAATAATAAAGACTCTGTAAAATAGCCTCACCCATTCCAGTCTTTCAACAGCATTGTTTGCACAATGTTTGCCATAGTTTAACAAGCTACACAGTTCTCCATACTGCCCATGGCATTGTAAATCTGTACTGGAGTGGGAGGTGGTAAAGGTGCCTGTTAGCAAGTCTGATGACCTGAGTTCAATCCCTGACTGCAGTCCAAATGGGAACTAACTACTACAAGATATCCTCTGACCTCCACACTCATACCTTGACATGTGTATACACACACACACACACACACACACACACACACACACACACACACACACGTACACACGCCAGAGTGAAAAGAATGGAAAATTCATACTGTCCATGCACACACTACATTTTGATGCACAAAACATGATTCATTTCTCTCTCTGACTTTTCTTTAGGTGGGGTCTCCTGTGGTCTTCAGTTGGTCTCATATTTCTAAGCTCAAGCAATCCTCATACCTTGGCTTCTGAAGGTTCTAGGACTGCAAGAACATGCCATCATGACCAGGACAGTCTGAGATTCTGTCATGGGATGACTTATGTCCAGGTTGAGAGCTGACCAATCTTAAAGAACAGATTTTAGAGATTAGCAAGTCAGGGACTAGCGAGTAAATTGTACAAGAACATCAGTGGAAGTGCGAAGCTTTGTAGGTAATAGACGCAAATGCCTCACTTTCTGAAGCTTTCTTGAACTACATGTGCACACTTCACTGTGACATTCTAGAGACTGCCAGGATGGCTTTCAATCTGATAAGTGAGCTCTTTTTCTTTAGCAATCTGGGTTTGGATAAGGAAGCTTACAAGATCTAGAATCCACTGCTACTGTCAGTGCCATAAGCTTATAACCCTTGGATGGTGAGAAACACGATTAACAGTGCTTGCTGTTTGAGTGACATTCAGATACCTACCAGGCCTAAGACAGAGTGATTGTATCATTTCACTTCTCAGTTTCAAACTACAGAAAAGAAATAATTCTTTACTCAAGTCTCAAGTGAAAAAAGTTGCCTTCTAGCTCTGTTTCCTGAAGAGCATCAAATATTTGGATGCAAAAATTCCATGTGAGTATCAGAAAATTAAATGTAGCTACAGAATTCCTAAAGAAACAACAATAGCTAACAAAAAGAAAAATAAATATATATCCTTGTACTTCAAAGATATAGGGGCATGCTTGGGGGCCAGCCTGGAGGAGGCATGCTTGGTGGAGGAAGAAGAATTCAGAATCCTTTTATGATTAGAAAATTCTGAGACTAGTGTCCTGTTTGCAGCTTTTATTTGGGGTCTCACCAGGTAAGCAAACCTTCTCAGGAACAGACTGGGTGCAATCTTCTAGTGAAACCCTTTTCTGGGTTTTCACTATGATCAGCTGTTCAAGGAGGCACAGCAAACATCTAGCCCTAGAATCCTGGATACTATGTTAGTAAAACACTACATTACATGGGGGAGGCGCTCCAAATGTCATATCTCCATGCACAATCTCCACTAGGAAGAAACTGGTATCTACCCAAGAGATTGTAGAATTACACACCATGAAATCATCCTTCGATCACACTTCAATCAAAAACTGCCATCTTTGTGCTCTGCACACATTTTTTGCAGTCTACTATCTGTGTTTCTGTGTCAGGCACATGACCTGCATCTTTATGAAACACTGATGAGTTTTGTTTTTTTAAGTTTTTCAGTGACTTAAAGATGGTTTAAAATATAGGAATGTTTAAAACCAGCTTTTCAGTCTGACAGCATCAACTAACTGTGTTGAGTCTAAGCACCTTTCTAAAACATTCTTTATTTGTTGCTTAGATTTATCTTCCCATGTTCTCTCTCATCACTAAGCCAGTTATGAAGGAATGATTGTCATTGCTCCATCTGATTTCTATGGACTTCGTTAAAATCATCTCATCACTCACAACACACTCATGAGATCAGTATATTGCCAAGAAGTGCACAAAAGATATTTCTGTGGACCTCCCATCAGGCTTATGAGGAGTTACCCATACACATACGATCCTCATCAGGGATGAATACAGACTTCTATGCATTTGAATGGGGCAATAGATCCTGTGCCGCATAGCTGCGACCCTCTGCTCTCTATTCATGTGTTTGCAGTAAGCTAGATGGAGGAGAGTTTCATATTTCACTGCTCCCATGTGAATTATTAAGCATCATCTCCCAACATCAGATCTTACAACTGTGTTCAAAGTGAGACATCTTTGAAATCTTTTGAAGCATGACTTCATAAATAGATAATATACTTCCCATTAGAACTAACCATATGGATTTGTATTTGTTACTAGATTTTATTTGTATAAACATCAGTGAGTGCCCCATAATAAGTAATTCCTTTTCATAATGCTAATCAAAATATTTGTGCTTCTGTTATTTTTAAATCAATTAGACTGACTTTATCATCTCTCCATAAAATACTTTTAAATCTCTCTCTAGGTATGCTGGGTATGTCCTTACAACTCTTAATTTAAACCGATGGTAGCAATGAGGACCAAAACGTTAGTTGTTCTTTGTTAATGCCACAATTCAGAATTCTTTCTGGTTTGTTTTGTGTTCAACAAAAACTTGGGAAATGTATTTTGTTTCTTCTTGGGCACAAAAAAATGGATTATTTGAAACAAAATATTTATCATAGACAGGTCAGACTATTTTAGCAAATGAATAATATTGGAGAAATTGAATATATTCATACATGAGTATGTGTACATAATGTACATGAAATGCATTTAATATGTGCACATAATCCATATCAGAGGGACAAATCAGTCTAGAAATCTGACCAGATCAGTGCCTTCATTTGTCTGCAACAGCCCAAACCAAAGTAGAGCTTTTGAAAGAACTTTGCTACAACAACAGCAGGTTTCATAATATGCCTATGAGCAAAGCCTGCTCCAGTTTTCAAAACTATGCTGGAAAGACAGTAGTTTGTGCTCTACCGAAGTTTATAAGTAGTTAAGTTTAGAAATATTATACTAACCCTAAAATAGCTTTTACAAATAATTTTTATCATTGTGTCATTTTCTGCTTGATCAGCCAGCAGCTTGGAAAATCTGGAGATTCACCAAGTTGTAAAATTGTGAATTGAGGTTGTAGGAATTTTACTTTGTTTTCATCAGCATAAAATAGATAATTGCTCATGAGGGAGTAGAAATGTTTTCTAACTAAAGTACTTTCCCCTGGAGGGAACTGTACTGTCATTTGTTTTTACTTTCAAAATGAAAACAAATAGAACTCCAATTTCCGAGGACAAGAATGACTTCAGCCCACTGCTTTTCCCCAAACTCTCATATATTCATTTTTGGTTAGATGGAATATAGATCTAGTCCCCGCCCTCCCCCTCACCTCCATGACTTCTATTGCTGCAAAATGTATTCACTTGCTGTACAGTAATTAACAGCTCTTGACTGGAAAACTGCCAGCATGTACAACGTGACACTCTTCCTTTGAACACTAACAAAGTGCATAAGTAATTTATGTTGGATTAAATATCCCTAACAGGGACCCTTAAGTAACCCAATCACTTTAAACAGGCTCCACATGCATGCTCCTGAGCAGTGAAAATGTCAGACAGTGATAACCCACTAATAGCACAATTCTAACTATATTCCAGCCATTAGCATTTTATGACATCAATCCTCATTAAACCTGGCAAGGAAAAAGATACTAATGTTTCCCAATTTTACAGCCAAGGTGGAGAGAAATGGAGAAAATGTAGACAGGTGCTGTCTCCCAAAAAGGATTAACATTTTTTAAAATGTGGTAGCAATTTTCTGTTAGTACCTTTGTTTGCATTGAAAGGGAGACAACAAAGAGGTAATGGCTACAAGGACCTCGATGGAATCCAGCCAAGAGTGAGAGAAAAGACTGGTATTTCAGCCATTGTGCACACTGCTAAAGCACTGTGCCAACTCATCTTCCAACCCATTATATGAAATTTAATTTAACCTGCTATGCAATTAATTCAGATGTTCAGCCTATTTTTCTCATGGCAGAATCCCTCACACAATGCCTTATTTAAATATTAATCAGTCCTCTTTCAATTAGGACTAATTTGCTTCACAGGGTTTCTCTCATCTTCTGATTGCAGGAAAATGGAGGTAACTTGCAACGTTTGAGGATAATTAACATGGTATTTTTATAATACTGATACATCAAATGGGACCTTAATGAACCCCGCTGATTCCATTTAGTAAAGCATGCCTCAAAGTTATAATCAAGAGGGAAGCCATTGCCATCTGTTTAAAATACTAAGGAGCACAATTTAAACACAAAATGCTTATTTCTCTAAACTGTCTATTGGAGAGGTCTGCAAAAGTCATTTTTCTAGGCAAACTAATTGTACAGCATTTTAATTTGAACCTTTTATTGCACATATACAAAACAGTGACATCTTAAGATGTAGGGGCCCTATTTAATTAAATGTTGACAACCACAGAAATAAGTAATGTTTGTTAATGCTACTTTTTAAAAGCAGGGTGTACAGTTACCGCTAAAGCAATGGCAGTCTGTGCTCACAAGCTGTATATTTCTAATGATTCTAATATTCCACAGCTTTTACTTTAATATTTAAAGAACTTTTCTGAACAAAAGTCACCGGCATTCTGTGAAGTGGAAAGACAGCACATGCTGTTCTTTGCTTTTCACGTCACAAGGTAAACAGGTGAACGTTTACACATGGCCAGTTGTTGTCAAAGTGTTCCATCTGCTTCCAGGCAGGTTGAAGGTCAATGTTTTAGGCTTTGCACTGTTGTTCTGGAGTTCCTTGGTAACATCCAGGTCTGTGACGCTATTGGCTCCCCAAGTCATTATCAAAGCACTCAGTGTGCTCCAATGGCAATAAAAGGGGATCAATAACAGATTGCTTCTTTACAATGTTGACACTGGCCCCAAAGATTTCCTCTGTTGACACGGGATGGCAGGCAATGCCTGTATGTATTCAACATGTGAATCCTCATCTTTCCTCATTTTTTTCCTCTCAAAACAGAAAAATGTTAGATCAGAATCTCTGCAACTAAAGTACCAGTTGAGTGTGTAAGATGTACTCACAATATGCAAGATCTATTAAGAGTTCTCTACTTACTGGCCACCCTACGGTATAAAACATATCCTAGTTAAGAATGAAAGGTGAGCAGGACAGCCAACAGATATGGAGAGAAAAGGAAAAAAGCACACACGCGCACACTCAGTGATTAGCTAGATTGGGAAAAGGGGACTAGGTTTAGGCATTATGGAAAATAAAACCCATAACTAATGTAACGATATTTCATCAGTCTTAGTAGTAAACAGAAACAGAAACCAAATGTTCTGTTTTTTCAGGTCTGAAACCTTTAAGTTCCAAAAGCTTATCATCCCAGTGTATGCACAGCAGTGTTCATGACTCAACTAGATCAAACACCTCAGCTATTATGTATTTCAATAAGATCCTTATGCTCATTCATCCCACACTCCACTGCATGCCCTATTATGGGCACTGTCTCCACACCTATGAACTGGTGAACACAAAAGAAACAGTGCCATCTCCCACCCCCAGTCCCCCACGCCCTGTACCCCCAGCTCAAGGAGTTTAAATTCTAGTGGGAAGCAACTGTTGATTCAAACAGTAAGTTATTTATGGACTATCTTCCATCACACAGATTCAAAAGGAGTCCAAAGTTGGGGTAAGGGTGGGGTTTAAATAGGTAAGGATCAGAAATGGAGAGTCAAGCAAGGTCTCTCTGAGAAGAAGACATTGTCCAAAATGTAAAGTCAAGGAGCCAGCCTCAAGGAAGGCAGTGCTTGGGTGGGGAGACTGCAGTCTTGCAATTGGATGAAACAAGCTGGTCAATGTAGTTAACATTAAAAATGAATGCATAAATAGGCCAGAGAAATATACAAAGGGGGATTGGAGGGATAGCTGAGGGCTACAAAATTCACAGGCTTGAGTTCAAGAAAACAAGTTGGTCTCCAGACACACAAGTACAAGGAAACTGAGGCCTGAAAGTCACTCAGCAATTCCATCTGTTCTTCCCAGCATACAGGGGATATAAGAAGAGGAAGAGGGCAATCAGGTTAAACCAGGAAGCTTCTGCAGTGAGCTAAGGAAGTTGTGCTCGAGGCTAGATGAGCAATATCTGAGAAAAAAAAGAGGTGCATCAAATATGGCCTTGAAAGTTTGGGAGAGGTGCTAAAGGTCTTACAAAGATTCTTAAGTAGTTGAGGGTGTTTGAGCAAGGAGAAATTCATAGGAAGAATTTGAAATTATCTTTCAAGCTGATATGTGGAGATGAGACTAAAATCAAGTCTCTCAAAAATACTTGTTTTATATAATATTTGGTGTCAAGTTTACATTATGATGAGATATTTGTGACTACTAATGATTCCATGAATGAGATAAGGGGGCAAACGAGACAATAACCTCATGGCTGGAGGTACAGGAGCGGGTACAAAACCAATGATTACCTAGACTGAAGAAAGGAGATTCCTAGTCTTAAGATCTGGCCATGGATAATTCCTCCAAGTTTCACTAACAGATTTTCCAGTTGGAACCTGGGAGAACCTAGCTTCTAAATGTCTTAGCTTTCGATGCCTCCATCTCCCTTAATAATAGTAAAAGCTTGCTTAGTGAGAGTGAGGATTCATTTGAAATTCACCAAAATTCTGTGAGGTAACTACTATCCCAATTTCACAAAATAGGAAAAGAAAGGCTGAGAGTAGTTATGACTCCTAAGCCACCCTTCCCAAAGGTTGAAGGTTTGGCTAAGCGCTTCTGCTCCAAGTTTTCTAGACATCTTGTCTTTCACTTCAAAGCACCAGAGGACCTATAATCCACAATTCTTTGATATTTGTTCTGTGAGACCTTTGAGGCCAGGCATCATATCTGGTTTGTCCTCTATTCGTAGGCTAGTGGTACTAGAAACGGTTAAGCACTCAGTAAAAATGAACTTAGTAGAAATGAACTCTGGTGTTACCAGTGGCTGAGAAGAGAAAGAATGGGAGGTATTGTTTAATGGATACAGATTTCAGATTAGGTAGTGATGGCTGTACAATAATGTGTGTTTGTAATGACACACAACTGCACATGTAAGAATGGTACAGGTGGTGAGTGTTATTCTAATGTGAATGTGACAATAACATATTTTTATTAAAGATCACTGTCCACACACCACTACTGAACAACAGATATAGTCAGTTGGTTTTAGTCCAGGAATGCATGCAAGTGTCTTCTTGGGAAAGAAGTAATAATTGCATATCCAACATCTCCACTATGTCAGTAGAAGAAAATTCTTTATGTCAGAGTCAAAACTGATGCATTTTCAAGTAGTCTGTGTAGCCTCTAGAGCAGTGACTCTCAGCCTGTGGGTCTTGACCCTTTTGGGGGTTGAATGATCCTTTCACAGGGGTTGCCTAAGACCATCAGAAAACACAGATATTTACATTATGATTCATAACAGTAGCAAAATTACAGTTATGAAGTAGCAGCAAAAATAATTTTATTGAGCCGGGCGGTGATGGCGCACGCCTTTAATCCCAGCACTCGGGAGGCAGAGCCAGGCGGATCTCTGTGAGTTCGAGGCCAGCCTGGGCTACCAAGTGAGTTCCAGGAAAGGCGCAAAGCTACACAGAGAAACCCTGTCTCAAAAAAAACAAACAAACAAAAAAAATAATAATTTTATTGTTGGGGGTCACCACAACATGAGTTGTGGTGTTAGGAGGGTTGAGAACCACTGCTCTGGAGGGATCTAGTGTGCGTGAAGCAAGGAGAACAGGGTGGGGTTACTCCTAGACTCTATCAGACTAGGTCGCCTTAGCAGAGATTTCTTTAATCACCTGTTAACATCTCTTGCCCTCTCAGAGGAAAGCAGCTGAGCTTCTGAGAGAAACAAACAGAAAGAAAATGTACAAAAATTTGAAAGCAATCGAGATTTTGACTCATGCAGAGACCATGTGTAAGGAGACTTTATAGGGATGTGCCACAAGTGCTGTTCTGTCTGAGTGACAGAGGCTGACTTCTTGCAAATGCCCATGACTTCTTCAAGCTCTCCCATCCAATTACTTACCCCTCACAGGCAGGGAGATGGTATCTGCTCACAGTTTAAAGACAGAATGGCTGCCAATGGGCCAAGAGATCATTAATAAGTTAACAGTTACCAGATAAGATCGAAATCTAGGCCAGTCCTATTTTAAAGTAATCTCTACTATAATTACTAATACCAGCTGCTGCCAAGATGCAAACCAACTCCAGGGAAGGTGAGGCTATGGATCCACTCTCGTCCACTGGAGCTCACAGCTGATGCCTGCCCCCTTCCCTGTTCCTATTCCTCCTCAACTCTCTCATTCTTAACCCAAAGCAATGCAGAATGCTAAATCGCGTTATGAATGAAACTACTTTTTACAATACCCCACCCCTTAAGAATAAAAACTCCCAGGCTCAGTCTGATATATAATCTAAAAGCACAAGTTTGGTGTTTGGCCTGAAACATGAGGGAGAAAAATATACAGCTCTCTGTACCCTCAATGTAAACAAATCTAAGGATGAATTTATAACCGGCATCCATCAACACCCTCATCCCATTCTCCAAATGACTGTTGGAGCATGAGAAGAAAATGATTAAGTGAGAAGCAAACACAATAGAAAGTCAATACACACATACATAGCTCTCATGCATTGGAAACCTCTCAGACGGCTGGAGGATGAACTTGTTTCATCCACCCCCAACCCCAAATGTCCTCTGTGGTAAGAATAATTTGAGCAAGTTTAGACACAAAGTTGAAAATCACTGAAGTCCTTCAAGGGTGTGTTGAACATTCTGGGGAGGATGTAACCCTTCCACATCCCCAGCAAGAAACACAGCAGGCAGAAGTGACAGGCCTTCCTCACCAATAGCTCAAAGCAGCCCTTTCTCCACTAGTCTACTCCACTACTAAAGAATTTAAATATTTCCCAACTAACAAGTCTATTTAAGATTTCAGAGCACTAAAGAATATACATCCCACAATGTCACACTCTATAGATTTAGTTACCCCAAGTCATCCATGGTTTCAGAAAACTCTAGAAATAAACAGCTCACATGTTTTAAAGATCCTTTACTACAATATATTGTTATGTTTGTCCTATTTTATTTGTTATTTTAAATATCTTACTGTGTCTAAGATACAGATTAAGCTTTAATATAGAGGTATAGATAAAATAATTGTTCATGTGGACTCAGTACTGTCTATATAGCATTTGTCTTGGAACATATCTCCTATAGATGATGGGAGATTACTGCACTGTAAAAAACACATTCTGGGGCTCAGAAGATGGCCCAACAGATAAAGTGCTTGCTGAAAGCATAAAGATATAAGTTCAAACCCCCAGCACTAATATAAAAGCCAGGCAAGGGGGTGGCTGCCTGTAATCCTTGAGAGGCAGAAACAGGGATCCATGGACAAGGTGGATAACTGAACTAGCTGGAATCGGTGAGCTCTGGGTTCAGTAAAGGACACTGCCTCAATAAATAAAGAAGAAAGTGATCCAATATCAACCTTCGTGCATATCAACATTTACGTACTTATATGCCTATATGCATGCCAACACATGTAAATGCATGCACAATACACACACACACACACACACACACAGAGAGAGAGAGAGAGAGAGAGAGAGAGAGAGAGAGAGAGAGAGAGAGAGAGAGAGAGAGAGTCCTACCTATATCTTCTGGAATGTCAACCTGTATGGACATCGTTCTTGGTGTCCTTAACTCATATTTCTGAATGCTCATTATACTCATGTCTTGGTTAAATGAAAAAAAATATTATGGAATGTTCTCTACCATTAGCTCTTATGGCACACTTCCTGTTGCCTGTTTGCTATAGAAACTAACAGATTAGTACTATCCATGAAAGTATGAGCCCATATATTCCACCTAATAAAAAGACAGGTTTCTATTGCTAAGCAGCAAAAACATGTGTACAGCTGGAACCAATCACTTAATGTGAATTATCATGACCTCAGGAAAACAGTAATTCCTGGGTTATGTCCATTGTTATTTTTTTTATTTGCTTAAGCAAGTAAATAAGAGCCATACACTGCACGGCTGATCTATAATGCCTCGGAGCCTAGAGTCGCTGGCTTTTCTTTCACTCATTCATTTACTCAATAAAATGTTTACTGAAAAATGTGGCCTGCAGAGGTTTGAGTCCTTTTGTTGGAGGATATAAACTGATATGACCCCAAATCTTTCTTCTGTGATCAGCCATGATAGCAGTATGACTAGTACTCATAACAACAGTGAAGAAAGGACGGCTGTTCACACAGGACACTGAGGACAGCTGACCTGCGGAAACACCATATCAACCATCCAGCCATCAGGCACAGTTCCTGTTGCTCGCTGGAATTCTCTCAGGCATTGTAACAACACCCTTAGGCTGTGCTGTGGTTTGGTCCTTCGATGTTTCCCAAAGGCCCGTACTAGAGGCTCGGTCCAAGCTTGTGGCAACCGGGGAAGCCATGGGACTTTTAAGAGGTGAGGCAGTGTGGGAATTCTGAAGGTCAGAGACAGGCTCTCAGAAGGTGTGAGACATCAACCCTCTTGCTGTTTTGCTACCTGCACAGGAAGCAATTAATTTTGTTCTACCACACATTCAACTGTGAGGTACTGCCTTGACCCAGGTGTAAAAGGATGGGGCCAAGTGATGATGGACTGTGAGAGCCAGAACAAGCTTTGCTCTGTCAGTCGACTTTCCCATGGCTTTGTTGTGATGGTGGAAACCTGACTAGTACAGAGGGCCACCATTATGCACACTTCAGAGAGGAACAATTGGCCCAGGGAGGTAAAAACTCAGTCATGCAACTCGCCTTGGCCACAGCTGGTAAGAGTTCAATCTGCCCTTGTTTGCAGCACAGGCTTTATATTTACCTATATCAGTCATAATCAGAATGTTCTGGAAGCTAGGGAAACAGAACACAAGTCAGAATAGGGTAAAGTGAGTACTGGAGCAGTTCCTATGAGGGGTGCTCTTTGAGTTAAATGTTAAGTGTGAATGAGCCATTTACTGAAAGAGTTGCAGTGTAGCATGTTCCAGAGAGGGGGCATCTTAAGGGTATGGAGTCCAGAAGCAGCTGAGCTCTCTTGGAAAGCACCGACTGCCAATGATGGCCTGCTGCTTACACTGTGAACAGTAGAGAGAAGCCTAGAGAGCTAGTCTTCTAATAGGGGCACTGGCCAGCAACTTGTCCAGGGGCTTAGGGCCTCTGTACCTCTACTGTGTCTCATCCAGAGTTCTGCAGAAAATGATTTCAATTTTTAATCATTTTAGGACCCTCTTCTTCTTGGCTACCACAATTTTTTTGAAGTCCTAAAAGCACTACATATCCAAACCTTTACCTCACAGCCATCTCTGGACAAATAATGAGGTCCTTTCTTAGCTTGTCAGTGAAAACATTGTATTGACCAATAAAACTAAAGTGCGTTCTGCTTTTTTAAGTGGTAGGTACTAATATTTCTAGTATAAAACCACCTTACTCATAACTGATTTTATTAGTGGTATAATTTGGAACTTATTCTTTGGTTCAGTGTGTGTATGTGCCCTTTGGTGTACATCAATGAAGGAACTGGCTGTTATTTGTGGTGATAAAGCTATGTTGAGTCACTTGCTTCGCCAGCTTTGACAGATACAGAAAGACAGAACCAAATGTTCTGTCTCCTGTGGAAGTCTAAAAAAAAAATGACCTGCACATGAATATACCGCTGGCCATTGAGAAGAGGTGCAGGCCCAGGGCTGACTTACAGGGCAGCTGGCTTTGATCAGAACATGCTGCAAAGTCACACTGAATTGCAGTGACATGCATAGTGACAAAAAAAGGATAAAATTAACCAAACATGATTTTTAAAATGCTAAGTGAAACAAATGAAGACATTGATTTATTTTTGCTTGTGTTATCTTACTATCCTTTACAAATGCATGGACTCTTGGTATGGAGAGATAGATCATCCTTAGAAGGACATATCTTTTAAGGCTCATAACTTAAAAGATAAGACCATGGGCCCTGGGTGCCTTTCCCAAGCTTTCACCCACTGTCCCCTCAAGAAGAGGCCGAAAACAATCTTTCTTTTTATGGGGGT
This sequence comes from Peromyscus leucopus, assembly GCF_004664715.2. Lineage (NCBI taxonomy): Eukaryota > Metazoa > Chordata > Mammalia > Rodentia > Cricetidae > Peromyscus > Peromyscus leucopus. Next base: position 23,855,972 of record NC_051064.1, on the reverse strand, counting down.
GTAGCCCAATGAAAGAAGCCCTGAGTTCAATCTCCCACAAACAGAAGGATGACTTCTAAAATGCATGTGATGGCTACTAGGATGCTTGTGAGTAAGTACTCACAGTTGGCCACATAGACTCTGTGATCACAGAGGATAAAGTGCTTGCTTGGCAAGTGTTGAGACCTTAGATAGAGTCCCTAGCCCTGCCCCCTCTCCTCAAAAAAAAAAAAAAACCTGACAAGGATTAAATTTGAATAATGTATATGTACATTTCCTTTAAGCATATCCATAGTTATGACTGTAAACTCAGGCAGTTTGTTTTAATTGAAGTCTTTAAAATATTAAAGCTTCAGGGGCTGAGGCTGTCACTCAGGGGCAGAGAGGCCCCAGGTTTGACCTTCAGGACTGAACTCTGCCGTAATATATCATGTTGAGCATATCGTTTTGCTGAAGATTTTAATACCTGTCACTGTGTATGTAAGGTAAGAGTTTCTAAACTTTCAGGTGAATGGAGCCATTAAGCAACAAAGTTAGTTTATTTGTTTTGTTTAAATTATTAAGTTTTGATTAATCATTTTGTCTTATAGTCATTTTGTTTTGATTAATCATAATCATTCTCACTGAATCCTCCAAGTTATTTTCTGACCTCTACATATTCAAAGCTCTACACACACACAAATAGTAGAATATAATAAAAATTAAAACAAAAATACGCTTAACAAGAAACATTTTATTTGCTTCAGATATCTCCCCTCCTATGTAGAGCTGAGTTATCTTAGTCCATTAAGACGTGGGGGCAATAGTATCATTTCAAAACAAGAGTAGCCATTTCAAACAGTTTACAGGGCTTAATTTTGCTCACTTTGATAAGGCAGAAACCATAGTGTCATTGAAAGTTAAGATTATCTTGGTACCAGTGACATTGTATTAGAATGTAAAATGAGGGAGGAAGCTTGGTTGGGGCAGTATTGACCTTGGCCTGTTAGAAACTGAAGAAACAGTTCCTCCAAAGGGGTCAGTGCTTTCTTATCCTCCAAGCTCTCCGATTAGCAGGGACCCTGAAAACGGGATACTTGGTGCTTGGGCTACCAGCCTCCTCTCACTCTCTGACACCACTAGCCTCTCCTCTCCTTGGCAGTTTTGACCTGTTCTTTTTCTTTTTATGTATTCCCCTTCAGCTGAGTCCACTGGAAAGCTAAATCTGAAGTGACTAATAGGATGGCATCCATAAAAGCCAGCACCTTGGCTCTCCTGTTGCCAGAGATACATGTCCAGAATCCTCAGACTGCTCTTAACCAACCTGGAGCCTTAGGCAAGTGCATTGACATTCACTAGTAACATGCTTTCTCTCTTGATCAAATGGCAGTTGGGTTAAAGGACCTCTGACCTCCCTTCCCAGTTTCAGAATTAAAACAATATTCTCAAAATACCCAGAACTCACTTAAGAGCTGCAGTGATTTGTAAGCCCACATAATGTCAAGTCACGTCAGTCATTCATTAGGGGGACTCATCTAAAATGTGTGAACAAGCCTTATTAAGCAAACCATGTCAAACTCAGCCAACCTGAATCAAATGATTGGATATGAATTTGCAGCAACTGTATTGTTTCTGTGCCTGTTATGACTGAAAGGAATGATTATCAAATATTTTCTGAATTGTCTCCTAATGAATCTCAAAGACCATCATAGTGGGAATAGCGATCATCATGTTTCTCCCTTTCTTCGCCCAGTTGGCTTGGGAGTCGCTTATTACCCATTAGTGCCAATGCTCCCTGCTTGATGAAGGAGATCTCTAGCCTGTAGAAATAAAGGTCTTAGCATCTTGTTTATATCGTCCCTCTTCCGCACTTGTGACACATTTTCTTGCCCTCTCCCAACAGTCAAGGTCCCTCCACTGTCCAGTTTCTTTCTCCTCACAAAAACATGCAGCAAAATTTAAAAAACCCGTATGTGTTTCCACTTGGTTTCAGATAGGGAAAATTAATTTAAATACAAATCTTTAAAAGATTGTGTTCTCAAAGAAGAGACAACTATTGTTTATTGAATCAGTGCTTTGTAATTAGCATTTTATTCTGTTTGCTGGCATAGATTCACTCCTGTAATGTAGAAATAAAGATGAAGAAAAAAACTCAACTCATAAAAGTGCAACAATTTTGATGTTTCTGCTTAGCAGGAATTCACAGAGAATTTCAAACAATTATTTGAAAAATAATTAAGAACTAATAAGAATGTGTTTCTGCTACTGGAGCACGACCCATCCCATACTGACTTCTCTCATGAGCACTAGAACTGGAGAGGGGCTCAGGCTGCTGCCCCAGGTCTTCTACAGTTGAGGCCTACTACAGACTTCTTTCTCCACAGTGAGTGCTGGGCTAAGTAGTTCTGTGGAATGTAGGCTTATAAAACACAGTGTTGAGGCTGTATGTAAGCTTCGTCAGAAACCAAGTTTGCTAGCTGAGTTAAACAAGAAACCCCATTCAGAGGCTTCTGAACCAGTTCATTTTAGATCTCTTTCACATGCTTCTTTTCACAAAGGGAGTATAGTGTTTATAAGCACTAGCAAGGTGAAGGAGGAAAGCTGGTCTCTGGAAAGTGTCGATTTCCTTCCCTCTCAGAGAACTCAGGGGTGCCTGCCATCTCAGAGCCTCCTCTAGCCTCAGTTCAGACCTCCCAGAGGCAGAGCAGTAACCTCCAACCCCACCAATGATAGTGTTTGTCAAGGTCAACAAACACTAATTTGAGTGCTAATATTCAGCGCTAAGGCACTACTCATTAGCTAAATAAACAATCCATTTGGGTGTACAACTGTCAACAGGACCATAATCTGCTCACATAGGGATCGACTTCACACACATGCCCCACACAGAAACTCAGCTGCACACTGCCACAGGCTTGGAGCAGACAAAGCCTACTTTGACAAAACGCCGAGGTCTTTTGGGAGAGATATCAAATCAGAATGCCTCTGGAACCCACAGGCCTGAGCAGAAGCTTCTGTGGTCACTGCTCTGAGGACAGCTGGGGGGACCTGTCATCTCCTTGGCCTTTCGTGGTCCACTCTCCCGGCTCTTCTGTGATTGCAGAAAGCCAGACGTGAGCAGCAAGCATCCTGGCTTCAAAACCTGTAGGCTTTCTGCAACTAGGTGAAGTCAAACAAACCTGGCTGCCAACTGTTACTGTCCTATTCTCGGGTCACTCCCTGGCAATGACACTTTCTATATGAAATACCAAGGAGCCCAAAGTGTTGCCTGCAAGTGTAGGGTATTAGAATGCTTCATTTGCCATCACATCCACTTTAACATCCCCCAAACACTGATATGGAGTGCTAAAGCCATTCCAGAGGTCACCAAATCAAAGAATTCCTAAGGTCAGAAGAAACTTCAATGATTTAAGGTGAACATTCTTTGTTATAGCCTAGCCACCTATCCTTAGTAACCCATAATATGAGCAAGGAAGGAGCAATTGAGAATAACCAACTTTGCTACAGCAGCTACTTGTTTTTGCACTCTGATGAAATGGCATTGAGGATCAGAAGTCCCACATATAGGTAGGTGTTCAGTGACTTCTTCAGACTATCAAGCCTATATATCTGTTCTTGATGGTAGAGCCCTAAAATAAGTCTATGTGCTTAATGATATGTGTGTGTATCCACAAGAAACACACACACACACACACACACACACACACACACACACACACACACACACATCAGTGTTGATAGCAGAGCCATTACTTGATTTAAACCATGGTTGGTGCATGACTCTATAGTAACATGGCCATTTTCCAAACAAGCATACTAGAATTTAACCATAGACATGGCTTTTCAAAGTAAAGATTTCTTGATAAAATTCTGATGACTTCAATTGCCTAACAAATCCTATATCAGAATTACCTTCTTGAGTGTATGTAAACTTTTTAAAGATGTATTAAATTTAAACAAATCCTCCTGAGTCGATCAGATATATGCTAGTATAAGAATGTCATATGGGTAAAATCCACAGCATTTTTAAAACCTTCTTACTGTGTTAGATCTTTGAATATTTTCCTATTGTTGTGCTCCAGGCCAAAAAATATTCAAAACTAAACTTAGTTAATAGAATAGGTAGGTCATTTATTGGACATTAGACCAACCTCACAAACTAATGTGGACTGAATAACAAAGCTAATTTTTTAATACATTCTGACTCAAAAATTCTTTCTCTATAGACAACTGCAGAAGAGCTACTCTTAGTGGCTTCCAAGAACGACAATATTTGTATAGCTGTTGTGCATCGTTATTTGGAATCCAGAGTCTCTGCAGGAGTGTTGGCCATAGTACGGGCAGGTCACTTCTGACCTCCTTCCAATTGCACCTGAACAATCCCATTACTCCTCTAACCAAGTAGGGCAGTTCTTTTACTTTCTTTCTCATTTGCTTATGGTCCTGGGCTCTGAAAGGACCAAGTAGGTAAGAATGGAGTCTTGGTCAATCACGTGAAACTGATGGATGCTGGTATTCAAGCCTGAATTCACTTAAATTCTGATACCAAATACAGTAGAGAGGGCCTGAGATGTGTGAATGGATACTTCCTGTCTGTTTATGGCACTGGACCCCAAGGGATGCCCTAAACCATAAGTCTTACAACCACAAACTCCACTCTTCCTTTTTTCTGTTCCCTTTTCTCTTGGGGGCCCAGCAGATCCTCTCTGTACATAGCTATTTCCCCGAGCTGGTGTTGGCCAAACACTTACAAACCACAGAATTATGTTGAGAGGTTCACACTCATTCCACGATGAAACTGTGCGGCTGTGTCATATGCAGAAAGGTTACGCTGGTATTGTTAAAACTTCAGAGGGAGGCAGAAAGGCCATTTTCCTTTTTACGGCAGTAGGCACATGGGAGTGGGGTGTTGGTGGAGAGCAGCCACCAACTCTGTGTGAAGCAACAGTGATGCCAAAACTGCGAAGAATTCACAGATCTGAAAATACAAGCAGCTAAAGCCAATGCCACAGTTGGCAGAGGTAAGAGCTGACCACCATCACTTGGCCCTACATGTTCAAGCTTCTTCAAGAACACCGCTTCCTGCCTGTCCAGGCTGATGCTGACCAAGGAACACTGATTCTCTGTCCGGATTGGCATAGGCCAAATCAGAGTGCTTCTGGGACAGATGCAAGGTACATAAGTGGATATTTATAACATTTGATATTCAAAGCATTTCAGCTAGTTTCCTTTAAAAGAACATTTCATGCTTAAAATAATTTCCCTGGATATATACAGTCTTCTTTCACGTAGAACTGATGATAAAAATAAATCTATATATCTTTTTATTGTGCTATAATAGAGTATTTTAAAATTCTACATTAGGACTCTCTCAAAATACAAACTGTTTTCTCCATACACATAAAGACTGGGCTGGAAGATAATGGTGCTTGGCATCATGTTTTCTTCAAGGAAAAAACATACACCAACTGCCTACCAACACATAAAAAAGTAGAGAATCGAGAGCCACAGATTGGCTGCATGAAGACTGACTGGCTAGCTGCAGTTTTGTTTTCCTTTTTTTAAAAATTTAGGTCATAGGACCATTTAGCCCTTCACATAACATTCTTCTGAGGAAAAATGGTACACATTCATTCACCTTTGAACTGAATTGTCTTAAGATAATAAAGTGTGGGACTCTCACTGTTTTCTTGCTGATGAGGGTAAAACATCATCTCACTTTTCTCATACATAATTTCATTCATTTTTCAGCTTACCTTTTACATACTTTTATATGATTTGCCTTTTTAATTTCTCTTTCAATCACCCACAGATATGTATTTTCTTAGTTATTTCAGTGAGCTATATTTAGAAGCTAATATGCTAAATTTCATTGAAATACTTAAGAGTTTCGACTCCCTAGCACACATATGCTACTTTCTATGTTCATACAATGTGGTAATAAGGGAGTTTTCAAAAAGGTCTTGGAAGGTAAGATTTTATGTTTTGAGTACTTCACAGACAAGCTTTGTAACTGGTGTAAAAATCATTTTGCTGCTGGAATGCAGAGGAATCATGCTTGATGTTTAATGCCCACAACTCTGCTTCCAATGTCCAGTCTGCTTTAACAGTGTCATGGACTGGGTCATTAGGTGCAGAATACCACAAGGTCACATTGAATAACACTCATGGTGATTCCCAACCTGCACAAAAACTAAACACAGTAAGTATTCGAAAACATTCTACTAGATTCTCCAATTCTGGGGTGCTGTGCTATATTCTCGCTCCTTTTCCTGCCTGGAAAAAACAAGTAGTCACGTCTAACATAAAGAGTAACCAATAATTTAAGAAAAGTTGACTTTGGCAGAACTCAAATATATATATATATATATATTTGCTGGCTGAGTATCTTAGGTTATTATGGAATGAGGCCAAAATAGTTAAAGGACTTCATTTGCGTTTGAGCTTCAAGGATTTACCAGGAAGTCACCCAATGCATTCTGGGGTGAGTTGGGCCTTTCCTGGCACTCTTGACTCTGTCCTGTCTTTGTGTTAGCTGACAATTTCTTCCCCTCATTGTTATACAATCTCATTTAATCATTCATGGAGCAATATCACTACAATACTATATTTATGGATAGCCTACTACATACTAGGTGATTTTCTACTTAATAAATATATCACATAAAAAAAAAACAAACCTGAGAAACCCAATTCAAAATCAGTAATAACAATAGAGAAACATATTGTAATTTAAATATTTAATTTAATGTTCTTATGCTATTTATTATTTATTTCAAGATAACCAAATTCTGCTGATGCACACTCTAGAGCAACACTGTGGGTAAGCTGCAACTTTAAAGAAGTAAATAATAACATAATGCTGATGAAGCTCAGAATTGCTGGAGGTTCATAACTTACAATTAGGAAGTGATCAAGGAAGGAACCAAATTATCTACCAGCTGGAAAAGAACATTCGGAGCTTGTGATCCCAATAAACTGGCTCTATGTCCACATTCAGTAGCATGCTTTCCAAAGCACAAAGAGGAAGACACAATCTGCCACTGCTCACAGGTGTGATACCCTGCACCGTGGCATGGGCCAGCCTGGAAGGCACTAGCAGGAAAGGAAGCAGTAACTGCCTGAGCTTCAGGTTTTTGTTCACTGCTAACAGCTGTACCTAGGAACACTTATTGCAGACCCAACCATGTGCGGCTTTTTAAAAACATGTCAATTTTCACTGAACAATTCCACAGCTAACACAAGATCAAACTCAGAACTGTATTTCCAGTAAATGTATAGGTAGTTCAGAGAATTTTAAAGTTGGAAGGGGACTAAAAGATACCACCTAAACCACTTTACTCAAAACATTACTGAGTGACACCTAAATAATGTTATTCAAATTATCAGAAAGGCAAATGCAGACATTGATTCAAATTTCTCACTTTGCATTATAAATAAAAAGAAAAAAAAGGAGTAGTTTGTCTACCAGCAAGCTAAGTTGCAATATGTGCAGTTTTGAATAAGTTTCATGATACTTTTAAAAATCCAGCCCGAATTTAAAATGATACTTAGGAAGATATTAATAGCCATTAATTACTTATACAGTAATGTAACTTCAGAATATTTTTTGAAGTAATCCTTAGAGAAAATAATTGCTATTTTACTAAAGGAGAAAGAGTTAATTGTCTCCTGCCCACAAGATAAAGATGAATGTGATTTTAAAGATGCCAGGTATAACTATTCAACATCATAGAATTAAAAATCTAAATCCTCAAAGCATTCCACCTTATAAACTTTCTCTTTCATCACAATGAAAACATTTTAAGTGGTAAAGCAAGATGGCGGCCAGATGCACTCCTGTGGTAGATACTCAGCTCCCCACAGACACAAAGTAACTTCACAGAGGCTAAGACATCAAGTGAGAGACCACAGCACCTGGTGTAGAAATTGTCTTTACATATTGGCTGGCCTCAAAAGGTAGCTAGCTAGTCCTGCTCTTGACCATTCTGCAGTAATAACTAGAAGGTGCTGGGCTGGTGAGCTGCCTGGCTGTCTCCTCAGGCACTTCCCAATCCTGCACACTCAGCTCCACCATCTGTGAAGACATGGAAACACTAAGAAATGCATAGAACTGCAAACTGCACAAGGAAGTTTCTGTCTGACTTCAAGTCCATGTGCCTCCTCACAGAGCAAGGGAAGGAATTTCGTTGGATAGATTCTCCTTACTTACACTACATGGAGGGAGCCATAAAAGAGAACAAGAGAATCTGCTACCTTCTGATTTTCCCCCAGGAGCATTATTTAAACATTTAAGTAAAATCCTCTACTAAAATTAATTTGTATTTCTATCATGTAGCACACCACTTTTCATGTTTATATAAGCCTGGGTAGCAACAGAGGCATTAACACATGAAATAGAATTATTGCAAAGAAATTAAAATGTTTTTATTATTTCTTAATTTACTCAAGGACATCATAAACAATCCTAAGGTAGTTTGGATTCTAATTTGGGAGTTTATTTTCAATGATTGTATAAGCAAATCAAGGTATCAAGCAATTACTTTTTGATCAAATAATGGGATTTTTTCAAAGGGAAGAAACAAGTGAGTTGTGTAAGGGAATACATGCTGAAAGCATCTCCTGTATTTAAACCTATAGTAAATATTAAAATGGAAAAGCAGTATGCACTTTCAAGTTATAAGAACAGTTAATTAATCATTCAACCACTAACAAATGTGATCAGACTTCACTTGGCAATTATGTGGTTATCCAGAGAATCAATAGCAATTAAGCAGGTAATCAATAGACCTTCTCAATGGGTAACAATGACCAAAGTTTAATACAGTACGTCTAAATAAGCCACAGAAAATATACATTTTTATCAATATACTCAGCTGAAAAGACTTGAAAATCCAACATCATGTTCTACTTTCTGATAAAGATGGAATCCAGTGATCATATCTTGGATACATCGGTGTTAATTATTAGAAGCCAGATTTAGAAAAAGAAACCCTTGACTGAATAAGATACCTAAAGCAGGCCAATTGCTAAGCCATTATTCACCCTGCTGAACACTCAGTGTGGTGGGCCTCCCTAGCTCTCCATTTTTCAAATCTATAAATTATTTTAAATCCCTTGTTATAAAAAAGGTTTCAATAGAATTTCAAACAATGGATTTCAAACACTCAGGTAGAAGAGCATTTGCTGCTGGCCATGGGTACCTCTATGAACTCCTGAGTTAAGCTGCTTCTTTGGATCACAGAGTGCTTTATAGTTTCCCCAAAGAAAGTGAATCTGTTTGAAATATGAGTATTTAGAAAGTTGCCTCTCCTTTGGAATGTAGTCAAAGGAGAGAAGAGTGGAGTGGCGGGGGTTTCTATACTAAGCAGGCTTTGAAAATTAAAAGCAGAGAAGTATATGTTCTTGTATTATACAGTCACAAATGGAAACGATAAAACACACCAACGATTTCAGAAGCCTGGTATCGATCCTTGGATGCTTTTCAAGTGAGTTTGCTTTGCGTCACCTGTTTCTTTATGGCATTCAGCCTTGTGCTAAATATAGGAGAATTTGGGATTTGTGTCTTCTGACACTATATTGTCATTGTTGTCCCCTATGAAGGTTTTCGATACCTTAAGCATGCTGATCCATGAGAGCATAGCAAAACCAGGGAACTGACAAGGGAGCTAGACTTATTGAAACCCACATAAAGTTTTATTTTCTCTTCAGTTATTGTTGGTGGGTAATGTTTGTGAAAGTGTTGCCAGATACTCAAATATGGAAGATGATATACTATAAATACCCACAGGTGCCACCATCTCAATGTTCAACACAGTGGACTGGGAATGTGGCTCAGCAGGGCAACACTTGCCAACTATGTGGGAGCCCCCAGTTGATACCCAGGAAAACCAAAAACTTTTATGTTTTGGTCCATTTCTCTTAAAGTCCTCATACCAATAAAATAAACTCAAAACTGCATTTTGTTTAGTTGTTATTGTGCCCTACTGTAATGTCAAAACTAGCTTAATTCACCTGTATTATCAATTCTACAGCACCAACAAAAAGAGGAAAATCCCATACTTTCACTCTTAAACTGACTGTGTTCTAAAATCATCAAAAAGCTTGAGTGTATTTTCAGCCTTTACAATCTCATTTTGATAGAGTGCAAATGAGTTTATTTCAGACATGAAATACCCCCATCCCCCAAGAAAAGCCAAACGCCTGTGGTTGCCTTCTGCAATTGAGTGCTTACATTAGTCCTCACGAAGACACCAGAGCACTCCCTGCTTCAAACATTAGTCATTCATTGTCCAATGCTTATGGAAGCCTATGGTACAAGAGGCTCTGTTCTCCAGGTGGATCTTATGAAAACAGACCAGGGATGCACCCACATGGTTCAAAGCACCAGTGTAGCTGCTCAATCAGGATGCTGGTACATCTGCACAGAGAAAGGCTGTAGCTCCTACACCCCAAACATTTTACATGAATGTAAAGACAGTGACCACAGTTAGAAAACAGGTCTTTGGATGAGTTATTGGTGCATTAAACTAAAAGCAATGAAATGTATTTGGTTCTTTTTGTAAAAGAAAAAGTTTCCTACTGTCTGATGATTACATTTCTTTTAGTTATTGTATAAAAAGTAGGTGAGATCAAAAAAAATACTGTAAAAATGAATGAGTCTCAAGAAATCTGTAAAAATTTGGGACTATGTTAATCTCACAATTGTTACAAAGACTGAAGCATCTTCAAGATGTAAATAGAACAGATAACAGTAAAAATAAAAACACAATTTGCATTTTAGTGTAAACTAGTATCATCTAACCTTATAAACATCGTTTTGCTCCCCAACTCGAGTCTTAGCAAACAAATAAAGAACATAGTTTTTGTTTGTTTGCTTGTTTTAGTATTAAAAACTTTTGCCAAACTCCCGGATATTCGAGCTGATATTTTAAAAATACTTGTTGGGTGAAATTAAATCTTCAGTTTTCCTATAGAAATAAGAAAATAGTGCCATTGATGGAAGAAGCAGGATTAAGAAGTAAAGTCTCAACAGCACTTGGACTTAAATTTGCCTTCATTATAACTGAAATGGAGATTTTGATTGGCACTAGTCAATGAATAAATCCAAGGAGCAAGTCTGAACAGCCATAAACCCATTTCCTTTCCAGCTGGTGTTTTTGTCAAAAGTGTTTATTCACTTAGAGTCTTAACATCTCTCCTAGAAATAAGAGGATATTACATTTTGACTATGTAACAAGAACCTCCACTAGGATCATTATAACATTATATATATATATATATATATATATATATATATATATATATATATATATATATATGTTTGCTTACAAGTGAATGGGACAGTTATGCCAAGAAGGCATCTCCTGCGTTGATTTATAATTTGCTGAAGTCACTTTTCAATACAGTTACATTTGCCAGGCATGCACTCAGCTCCCAGGCTCTGAGACAGATCATTATAACCCAAATTAACCATACAAAGTGGAGACAAGTTACATTAATTTAGCTCACACCTTCCTTGTTCAATTTTAGATAGCCTACATCTGACTTGGCATAGTATCAGAAATTTTGGAGATTTAATTTTCAGAATTAATTCAGATGTTGATTTTAGTTGACTGACTATTCTTCAAACAAAAATTGCCATTTTACCGTTTACTAACAGGCTGTAAGGTGTTCCCCTGGCAATTGTCTTCTTTCCATTGCATTTCCATGTTTTTAAAAGAGGCACTGTAATCTGCCTCAATAAGCTGACTTCTGCAGTTAATAAGTGCATGGTGCTAGGCAAGCCAGCCACCACCTCTGCCACCCTCCATCTCTTCTGATTAGATTAGCCTGGGCACTATAGGACTGAACTCATCTCAGTTAGAATACATGGTAGGTTTCATAAAGGCAATGTGAGATGAAGTATATTAATACCTGCAAAGTTCTGAGAAACAGGCCTGGCAAACAGCAGTTTTCAAACAGGACTGCAGGGAGCTGGAGGCCTAGTTCAGTGGGAGTCTGCTTGCCAGGCATGAGCCCTGTGTTCCACTCTCAACATCAAAGACAAGCATAAGGAATTTTAAATGTACTCTATGTTTATGCCCCTTTTATGAGAGCAAAATCCAAGCCCAAACAATGATAAATGCAGTTCTAAATGATTCAGGGCTTACATCTAAAATATTTCTTTGACATCCATATGGCAATAAAACTAATGATAATTATGGCTTCGAACGGATGCTTGATGACAATTCTTAGATGAAGAAACATCATTTATATGATCAAATCAACCATTGTTGAGGTAAGTGATTAAAATTTTGTTCAGTTATTTTACTTAATGTGCAAATATGTTCTCTTATGTTGTCTAAGCTATTCAATATTAAAATCAAATACCAGAAGCAAAATTCAAGATTTCTTCTCCCTTTCAATCTCTTAATGTGTGATAATAAAAAAAAGTGTTATTTCCCATTGAACTATAATGATCTCCCACCCCTGGCAAATAGATCAACAGAACACATGCTCTATTTGCCCAGTCTGCTCTGCTCTCTGTCTCTCTCTATTTGTCTCTCTGTCTCTGTTTCTATCTCTCTTTCTTTCTCTCCCTCTTGCACATACACACACACACACACACACACACACACACACACACACACACACAGGTACATGCACGTGCACACATTCATAGTATTGCCTCTAGAATCACAGTAGGTTTGTCTGAGAAATATATTGGTCTGTATCAACTAGAAAAAAAACCATAAAACATAATCTTGACTGTTGTTTCATTCCTTTTATAAGACCAATAATTCAGTTGTCTGATATCCAGAAATGCCGTCTTTACAGCACTGTCTGTTCCGTACTGACATTTTTATACCTTTTTTTTTCTGTAAGTGTCATGTATTTCAAACAGTGTTGTGGGAAGAGTTATTGCCCAGGACTCCCTGCATTCCTAATGGAATCTGGAAAATGTGGAGCAATGCATACATGGTACTGAGAACATGTGCTCAGTGTTTCAGGCTTTGGACCTGATCATGAGCTTCAATATATTCAAGTGCTCAATGTATTCCACTGAAAGGCAAAACAAAAGGATTCCCTAATGATGATTTGGATAACAGTTTTCTTAGAATTATAGTTTCCCAAAACCAAGCAGTACTCTCACCTGCTCTACGTAAATTGAAATGCTATTCTACAGTTTAAAAAGAGCCTCCGTAATTTGTGTTTTCAGAAAGAAGATGAGGAACAGCTGTATTAAGCACCACTCTTACTCTGCATTTGAAGCCTAGGACAAATTTTAACTATTTTGGGTGGAAATCAAAGAACGATGGGACAGTGGCAAGTTTAATCACTTGAACTAACTTGAAAATCTCCCACTCAGTGTTCATGGCTCAATATATGAAGACAAATGCCCCAACCATCTAATAAACTACCACATGTTAAAGCTACAAATTCACAACAGAAAAAATACTTTAATTATTAACCAAATGATTATATTGTAATACCAATAAATAATTTATGCTATGATTATATCTACTATAAACAAGTCATGAATAGGCATGAATAGGGATCATTAGCATACAAGGATCATCCTGATCTTTGCTTCCCCTCCTTCTGGCAGAAGAAAACATTTTTACTTGCAGGTCAAGTTCAAAGCCTCTTCCAGTTTTTCACATGATAAACCTGCTTTCCTTTGCCCTGGCCATCTATCTTAGAGTATGCTGCAAACTGCTTCTGTGATTTGTATCATGTAACTTAAAAATGTCAGGATCAGGATTCAATAATTAAAAGGCAAGAAAACTTGAGTTTGGTATTAAAACTCTTACTGAGACAAATATATGGTTTCAGAAATATATTTAGCAACACTTCCAAGAACAATAAAAAAAAAAAGGTAGTTCTGAGAATCTCTTAAAGGCTAGCCCATTATAACTTTGAAAAAGGAAGTTTCCTCACCACAAACCAAATACATTCCTCTAAATGTACACCGTTTCATAAATTACACAAATGTTCTCTGCCATGTACCACTAGCCACCACACCTCAGACAGAAAAAGAAAGAATGAGGCAGAAACAGAGAATGAAAAAAATGAAGAACGAGCAGAGAGAGAGATTGAGAGAGAGAGAGGGAGGGAGGGAGGGAGGGAGGGAGGGAGGGAGGGAGGGAGGGAGGGAGAAGGGGAGGGAGGGAGAGAAAAGGAGCAGGGAAGGAACAGAGGGGGAGACTAATCTAGCTGCCTTCATTTTCAGCTTGCACTTTCCCAGGCTCTCTTCTCAGAGCTCACATCCTCAGTTGTCTGTCTTACTCTGAACTCCATCCTGGACCTGAAGCTGCAGCAGGCTGGCTATACTATCAAAGGGAGAGGGCCGCTCAGATCAGCGCAGACAGGCCACGGGGGACAAGTTCTTACAAACCAACAGGAACCTACTCTTGGATCCCCACCAGCTTGTGGGGACCCAAGGAAGGCTTTTCACTGTGTGTCCCCTCAAAGACAGTGTTTTCTCATACCTGGGCTTACAAGGAAAGTCCAAGGTCTCCCAAGTGTCACCGTCTCTTCAGTTTGGCCTGTTATCACCTTGCAAATGCCGAGTTCTAGCTAATGAGAAAGATGGCAGTCCTCACTAGAAGGTGAGGATTTCTACTCAGCTAAGATGGGTGAGTGAGCTTTTGAGCCTACAACCAAAGGAAGAGAAAGAGAAGTGGAGCCCCTCTGGACAGGAAGTTCTTCTCTTGTTAAAGGTGCCATTGGGAGCAGGGGGGTGGGGTGGGATGGATGTGATAGTCCTACCTGACATCATAGTCAAAACTAAATCCATTGAAGAGTCAAATATTCTAAAGTCAAAAGTAAAACCACCACAGTACAAAGTGCTTTAGTTTCACAGTGCAGGAGGCCTTCCTAAGCATAACACACAGCTCTACAGAGCTGTGTTTCTTTCTCAAACCCACACGCTGGATCTACAATTATTATAGTACTCACTGGCTTTATAAGGACTTTCTAATCACTAGCCTGCAACTCTAACCAGCCTACAGGGAGCAACATCCCAGGGTTGAAGGGCAGTGTCTTTAAACTGCCAGCAGAAACATCCAGGACAGCCTGTATGTTTCTTGAAAAAGCTTAAAGTAACTCAGTGTTACAACCTGAACTCAGAGCAGTTTGTCTGCCAGACAACATAGAGCGGATAGTGAAAATGAGTAATTTTAAGTGTTCTCCCAAACCAATGACTGCCAAAACTATTTCAATACAATTATATAGAAGCAATGAGGAGACTGTTGAGTAAAATGTCTGAGACTAAAGTTCTTCTATGCTGGGTTTTCAATGTCCTTAGAATTGAAGGTATGTGATGGTCAACTTATGACTCTGACAAGAAAAATGCTCTTTGTGAATACTGCTATTCTGTTATTTTCTGACTTAAAACTAAAGTGTATTTTGTGCAGAAACAAGAAAAAATGTTCTGGCATATATCATTCACTACATGAAGGACCTGCACATAAGTGCAGAATTTCCGACCCTACTGTATCAACAGGAAAGCCACATCCAACTGGTTCTGAAAGTGTCAGAACAAGAAGACAAGTATGCATGCTATGTGATTCTTAGTGAGGAGCAACAAGGAAAAGTGAGAGCCAGGCATCTGTTGGGCAGCAGATTAAGCTTCCCCAGTTCAACTACCCATGCCAGGAGAGCTGAGGAGGTCTGCACATGTCTGCAAAAGCATGAGGAATCTGAAGGGCAGACAATATATACATCGCCAGACCTAGCCTTAGCTAAGGATAGAGTCTGAATGTTACCCATAAGGAAGAGGGGGAAAGATGGATTCTGACTTGTAAGCGAAGTTGTTAACTAGTAAGTTTATATTTTTAAAAATTCAGAGGAAGTATTCAGCATAAAATGAAAACCACCACATAAAACTTGATATTTGTAATCAGCTATCTTGTAAAAATAATCCCCTGCAGATATCTAGCATCTGGCCCTACAATGAGCTCTCTCCACAAGCACTGCTCATACACAAGAGAGATGCTTCATGGCGCACAATGCACATGTGGACTGTAAGAAGAGGTCATGTGTGAAAGGGAAAGAAAAGCAGTGTCCGGCACACCAGACAGAGTAAGCATTAACACCTAGGGTTTCACTTAATACTCACAACACACACCTGAGGTTAAGAGGTATCGAATAGCTTGTCAAAAAGAAAACTGCAGAACTCTAGAACCTATGTCTGAATACAAGTAAATAACTTCTCAATCTCTCTCTCCCCTCGCCTTGTGTATGTGCCTCAGTCTCTCTGTCCCCAACACCTATCTCTTCATTTCTCCATACAGTACTCATGTGCATAACAGTATGCATATGAATAACATATACTTAAATATTATAAATGTAAATGCTGAAACAAAATGCACCTTGCGTGGTAGAATTGCTTATTTTTTGGTTTCAGTTTTCACATTTTCTGCAAGCAATATGAAGTACTTGAATAATCAGCTACTTCTCCAAGATCTGTAAGACCTAAATCATAGAACTGGAAGCTTGAAGTGCTTTATCATCTAACATTACTATGAACACTATCTTTTTGAGTAATGATGATTATAAGAGGCAACAATTCTTTTCAGTCCTTTGAGTCACCCTGCTGGATACAGAGTTCACATAGAATGCTCCCAATACTTCTAGTTCTAATTCGAGTCAAAAACAGAAGAAGGAATTTGTCACTGGAGAAGACCCACAGGATGTCCTAGAACATGCACTACAGTTTACTCTCTGCTCCATGGGATAGAAAGTCTAGACTGTAGATGGAAAACAATACACTCCTTTTTTGCAGACTGGTTTGTGCATTATGTGCCTATTTTTCATATAATAAATGACATATGCCAGAAAACATCTTATCCTTAATTTTTATACAGGAAAGAATATCTGACTTCATAGATTCCATTTTTTCTACATCAGAATAACAGTGACTGAGCAGCTGAGTACATCATCTCATGTCAGCGAAGTTTACCTGTAGTGGGTCCACTGAGAGGAACAGAATGTTCCAGAGCTGCTGAAAGTGGCAGTGGCATTTGAAAGCCAGGGCAGCTGTCTCCTGGAGACCCACCTACCATGGTCTTCTGAGAGCCAAGCCTGGGGAAGAGCTTTCTGGTAGCAAGAAACACCTTCCAGGAAGCCATTCTCTTTTCAGTACCGTCACCTTTTACCAAAGGAACTTTCAGTGGACACAAGTACATGAAGGTATAAAATCAGTACAGAAGTTAAACGTTTACTCATAAGAAGTCATGTATTAACTTTAGAACAACCCATTGATGTGCACAGAGTTCTAATGATTAATGATGAAAACTATTCTGCCTTCTAGTGAGATGGAAGTGCTGACTTACTGTTACATAGAGTTAAATCTGAGGAGGCTGGAGACATGGTTCAGCAATTAAAGGCTCATGCACTCTTGGAAAGGACTTGAGTGTGGGTTCTAGTACTCACAATGGCAGGCTCACAATTTTCTGTAATTCCAGATCTAGAGGATCTGACACTTTTTCTTGCCTTTGTGGACACACACACACACACACACACACACACACAAACACACACACAATTTTTAAAATAAGTACTTTTTTAAAGAATTAAATTTTGAGCTAAGAACATGACTCAGTCAGTTAAAAGCCTGCCGCACAAACACGAGTACCTGAGTTCTGATTCCCAGCATGCCTAAAGGGCCAAGTACAGTGCTACATGTCTGTAACCCCGGACCTGGGAGAGCAGAGACAGGTAGACCTGTGGACCTCACTGACCAGCCAACCCAGTCAAACTGCTGAGCTCCAAGTTCAATGAGACACCCTTCTCAAAAATAGAGGAGAGTGAGAAAGGAGGACACTTTACATTGACCTTTGACCTCCACAGCCATGTACATACCCAGATACTCACACGTACATATGCTCGTACTGACAGAAACAGATAACCATAACACACAGAAAACAAACAACAACAACAACAAAAAACCTCTGGCTGGATTTTTGTTATTGAAGGATGTGGAGCATCTTCAATGGGTTTTGAGCCAATCAGTATTTTGATTTTATAATCACCAGTGCTGAGAATGCTATGAAAAATGGCAGAAGTGTATTTAAGTCTATTTCTGAAACTATTGGAAATTCTGCCATAACCCCAAGACAAAGTCCACTCAATGATTTTTTAGTGAAATTCTCCCAGAAGGAGGTAAGCATGCCCCCTGGCACCGTTCTCTCCACTGCCATTGGCCCAAACGGCTGTTATCTGACAAGAGCATTCTGTACCCAGGAGACTTCTGTCTGTCTGTTTGCAATTAACAAAAATCAGGCAAGTATGCAACCAGTGAGCTACACCCCAACGCTTCCTTTGACTTTTACCTTGAGATGGGAGTTTCACTATACTATCCAGGCTGGCCTTGAAACCACTCTGTGGCCCAAGGAGGAATTGAATTTAAGGCACCTTCTAACTGCCTATAATTATAGTTCTACACCATAATGCTCAGCCTTTTTACTTAAGTGTCCATTAAGAGTGCAAGTTTTCTTGTGTATGTAAGGGGTACGGTGGGGAGGCGTGCCCACATGTGTATGGAGGCCATAGGTCATTATCTACCTTCTTTTCAAAGACAGGGCCAGGGTCTCCTATTGGTCTGGATCTCACCAATGGAGCTATAAGAGCTCCCCTGCAAACCCCAGGGATTTTTTTTTTCTGCCTCCTAAGTTCTGAGATTATAATAAACACTACAATATCCATTTTCTTTACCTGGGTCCTGGGGTTGAACTCAGCTCCTCGTGCTTTCAAGACAAACACTTTAGCAACTGAACAGTGGTCCCAGCCCTTGATAAAGAATTTTAATAGAACTCATGGTATCTTTGGGATAATCAGTGCTGTCATTTTGTCTTGCTGGTCAAGCACACCTTGACGACCAAGGTCTAAGCAACTACCTGGAACTTTCGAAAGAATGAGAAACCAAGACGATAAAGCATTCCTTAACAGTAGGAAGGATCTGAATTCATCTTGGTACATGTGGTACAGAGTAGTTCTGCTGTTTGTCTTAGAGAAGAGGCAGCAGTGTTTGAAACCAATACTTGGCATCAATAAAAATGCAAGTAGGGGCCAGGTGACTGTGGAAGGAATTGTTTTCCTTATGGAGGATGTAGCTTGGTGATAGCACCGGCCTAGCCAGGTGAGGCCTGGAGTTAGAACACTAGTATGAACACAAAGCAAAAACAACAAAGGAATTATTTCCCCAAAACAACACCAACAAAGTACCAGAAAGCATCATCGCTTCCCATTTCTATTTTTCTACAATAAAATGTAATTCCTTTTGAGGAGCCAAAGCAAGTGGAGCTCTTTAATGCTCAACTAGAGAGCATTTGTACTTCCTGCCTCAGGGTTGGGAAGCAAACATTTAGCTGAAGGGAAAAGAAGAAACCTTTCCCTGTTCAAAAATTACTTTATGGAGAAAAGCCATGTATTTAGTAGAGATGCTGAATGGAAAATGAAAAAAAAAAAAAAACTAGTAACACACGTTCCTCCTCAAACATTATCAATGCTAGCATTGTTTCTTAAATGTCCATACACAGCTCTACTGTCAAATAAGATAACGTGGGTTTATATCATTATTCAAGAAAAGAATTCCGTATCAGGCTGCCCATATTTCAGTGCAGAAGGATTCCATTATTTGTCAAGCAAAACACATTACTCTTAGGAAAACAGAAAAGTTGACCTTGGCAAAGAGTTAGTGAAACTGTTCCCTCTTGATTTTCCTCCATGTAGAGTGGGGGAGTGCACATTTTCTGCTGCTCTGAGGCATTGTTTCACAAAGAACTTTTGATACTTTGGCCAGAACTGAGTAGAGAAGACAGAGCTCACATCAGTGTTAGGAAGCCTGAATTCTTATCTCCACCCTTATGTCATACTGTAAAGCATCTTTTAAGAAGGAAAATCATTTAGACATTTGTAACAAGTGAGTCCTGGGTCCATGTGTCCTGACCCTTTATGAGTTCCCTTGGCTTGCCACAGTTCTGCTTCTTTCCCATAAACTGACAAATTTAAAAACACATTTGTTCTTTGACAGAACTCTAAATCCATATAGCTCTTGCCCACTTTATTGACATATTGTTTTGAAAAGTTTCTCTCAGGTGGCATGACCACTGTTTCTATAATAATCAGCAACCCAGTGTTTCATTCTAAAGTCTAAGCAAAATTGTGAGTCTGTCTATGGAATTCTCATGCCAGGCGCCACACACTTACTTTTCCTACCTTTTTTTTTTCTGCTCTTCTCTCTCTAGCTTCCAGGTCTGCTAATGTTCTTGATATTAGCACTTTGTGTGATGATCATAACATCGAAAGAAAATGTTTTGAGGACCAGTACTATGTCTGAAGCAATCAGCATGCTTTGTAACCATCTCCTTGGAAACATCATCAGTTAGAAAATTCCACTATGCTTACTTATCAGTAAGGAAACTAAGTCTCATATCTATGGCTCAATAGTAAGTTATCAATTGCATCATGCTTATCATTCTTCATATTTTATGTTATTAATGATGAAAAATTTAAGCATTCAGAATCATCCACCTAACTAGAGATCATCTCTCCTGTTGAGAGAAAAAACATGTAATTGAAAAAATGCAATAGGATTTTTATGCTGAGTATTTTTTGTGAATCTACTTAAAATCTTCAATAAAGCTGCATCTTTTTGGATTTACTGAGAAATGAGTCAGCAAAGATTACAGGAAATCACCAAGAGATTATACAGTAAGAACGATAAATTGTCAACAATGCAAAAATAGAAGATGAAAACAGAAACTTTTTTTTTTTTTTCAAAAGTGCAAACCAAATCTGTGCTGGAGTGTGAATGTGTCTATCTGTGCATAAAAACCTGGTATGAAATGACTGGTTCTAGTTTTTATCAATGGTGAGTGCCTCTGCTTCTAAATAATCAGTGAGGATCACTGGCAATAAATGCAACCAAAGCGACTGGTACTGATTGCTGTGGTGGAAGCATTTGATAAAAAGACCTCATAAGCAGCAGTGCCCACAACCAGCTCATTTAGCTTCTGTGAGTAGAGACCCACATTGTATCTCTAAAAGATTAAGTTCAGTAATGGTTCAGTAATTACCTGGCATTTCCTGTCTTTGATGGTCAACCTTTCCGAAATTTCCTTACCCCAATATTTAAATAAAATTTAAAAATGTTTATGTGCAAAAATCCCCTCCCTTCCCCTACCTCATAGTCCTTTACCACTAGTGAAAGCTCACCTGGCCTTTGTTTTTCTTGGGTTTCAGTTTGAGGCCGAATGACTGGGTAAGCTATTGGAATGAAGCCCATGGTCACTTCACACTGTATACTATGCCATACAAATCTAGACCAGAAGAACTCAGAAGGTCTAGAATTACCACCCTTTGAACATCACTGAGGAAGAGGAAGGTAGAATGGGACAGAAACGATCCTGCTCTGGCCTGTGCCTTGCATGGGGGCTCAAGAAACCTAGCTAAACAGCCAATCAGCTAATAGCTAATCTATTTTTATGCTCTACAGATTCTGGCTTTATTTTCTTATTTCAGGTTTCTTTTAAATTTTGCTTCAATATTTGCTCTCAGTTTTATTAATTCAGAAACTTGTTTGGATGAATACTTTTCCTAAACAGTCTAGTAGGCAGCCCCAGGGCAGGAGTATTTCAGCGTCTCCAGCATGCTTCTAAGCCCGGAAAAAAATCTGTCCCACTTCCAAAGGATCCTCCTTGAACAGAAGGAAAAGATTCTATCAAAACTTAAATCCAAGTCAGGGAGAAAGTGCTAGTGATGATTTCAGTGTAACCCCCACTCCACCCAGCCTCTGTCACACTGCATTTCTGCCTCCTCTTCCTGCTTCTGGCTCAATCATATACATCCTCATCTATTTCACCGCACTCCACCATGGATCTTTTCTGGTGTTCCATTGATGCAAATATTCTCACCAAATATCTTGAGAAAACTGGGAGATTTCAGATAAGACAAAGATATTCTTTCTCCCTTAAGAATTAAAGTTAAGAAGATGGGCTGGGAATATGGCTCAATGGCTTAATGCTTGCCTACCATGGATAAGGCTTTTTTTTTTATTGCAAACATCTATTTATTTTACAAACTTAAGATTTTTTAAAATTCTTCTTTATTAAGAATTTTTCTACTCACTCCACATTCTATCCACAACCCCCCCTCCTCCCTCCTCCAACACCCCCAGCCCTCTTTCCCAAGCCACCCCACAACCCCACATTCCCCAAATCAAGGTCTCCCATGGGGAGTCAGCAGAGCCCAGCACACTGAGCCTAGGCAGATCCAAGCCCCTTCCCACTGCACCAAGGATGTGCAAGGTGTCACACCATGGGAATAGGAAGAGGCAGGGTGCCGGGGAGGCTCTTAGGACTCTACAAGGTTGACCCCACCTTGGTCTGCTGGCAGTGGTCCAGAAGGTGCCTGGACTGGTCAACTCTGGATAAGGCTCTTAACAAAAGCTAAAGTCAAGAAGGTGCAATGTACAAGCTGGAAATTAAAAAGCTAGACAATGAGAGGAAGTGGGCAATGGCAAGAAGAGTGAAAAGGAAGAGGGACTCAATACCTCGGAGGTTATGGAATCCTTCTTTCTTAGGGACTTAGAGAATGAATATAACCATGCCAAGGAGCTGGGGAGAATAGGCCAAATACAACGGCTTCAGGAGAAAACATTAAGACTGGGTGCAGGATGGTGGCTTGAAAGAAAAATACTCAGGGAAGAAAAGTAATTAGCCCGTGTCATAAAAATAAGACTTAGCACACACATTTTATCCCAACACTTTCAGTGGCAAAGGAAGGCAGACTTTTGTAAGTTCAAGTTCATCTGGTCTACATAGTGAGTTCTGGGACAGTCAGGGTTACATAATGAGAACTCTGTACAAAAAGAAAAAAAGGAAAAAGAATAGAAGCAAGATACGATCATAATTGGGGTTTAATAAATAAGAGTGTATTAAGTTCAGATGCCACAGGAGAGTAAAGGCGATGGCCTCTGCTTCAAGCTGTGTGGGCCCGCGTTCTTGGAGGCAGCTGTTAGTCGCTCTATGGAGACAACTTACAGCGTTATTGTGGACAGGTTGTCTTCTCCATTTAAAAAACCAAGAACCTGTGCTAAGTGGTTAAAACAACTACAAAACTCCCCAGTCTATTACTCTTGATGAGACAAGTCAAGGACACATTCAGATATTCATGTTTCCCCAACAATTACAAGATCATTTGCAAGAGAGATGGCATGTGGGAGAGAAAAATTAAATATAAAGTCATAGAATCAAAGAAAATAACCTGATCTCGCAAGTTTTATGTCAAAGATTTT
This sequence comes from Peromyscus leucopus, assembly GCF_004664715.2. Classification (NCBI taxonomy): domain Eukaryota; kingdom Metazoa; phylum Chordata; class Mammalia; order Rodentia; family Cricetidae; genus Peromyscus; species Peromyscus leucopus. The sequence continues at coordinate 23,832,730 of NC_051064.1, read as the reverse complement.
TTCCCCTGGCAATATATATTAACTTTTCTAATCAATTTGATGTAGTACCTTTAAAATGAATTTAAAACCATATACATCTTTCAAAGTAAAAGTGGGGGAGTTGGAAATATAAACTCTATTTTTATATCTACTGGTTTGAGCACAAATAAGCTTCACAAATTCTGGAGAAAGATATTTTTGTATTAAGAAGCACATTTTTAGGTGATATTAATTACAGGTCTCTAGCACTGAAAGCAGGCCTATCCCCCAATAAAAGGACCTAAAAACTAAGCATGTAGATTCTGTAAGAATCTCAAGTTAGACAAAGAATAAAGCACTTAGACATGAGAGGATTTGCTTGTTAACTGATCCCATGAAGATAAATAGCAAATTTAAAACCCCACGAATTAACTGCTAATGACTGACTTTTCGTGTGATTCTCATATAGCAGTAAAATTTGCAAAATTATCCACTGCAAATCATCAGCTGCTGGTCAGACATTTCTGACTAAGGATGGATTATGTGACTAAGGGTACATCATTTACCAATAGTGTGGCTATGGACTTCACCTCAACTGTGAAGGAGCATTCCAATTTTGTGTATCTAAACATCATACTATAATCTACATGAGTGGAGGTGTCTACAGACATGTTTAAGTAAAGCAAAACAGTCTTAATTCTTTCTGCTATGATGACGCATGCAAGTGCTACCCATTCCTGGAGGACCAATGCTGTGCTGGACGTACTAGAGAATAAAAGCTTTTGGAAATGATACAGGTTTCAAGTCCTCTGACTAATTCCACTGGGATCATTCAAGAGCTTGGATGGGGGAGCTGAGGGCAAGGAAAGAGAGAACCCAGATATCACTGCTGTTGTAATTATTACATTCCCTATGGTATGAGATACTGAAAATGAATGTTTCCTTTCTTAAAAGGATAGAGACCTTTCTTGCTGCAAAGCCATTAGCATATATAATGCACTTGTCTGGAAATCATGGCTTCTCTGTCAAGCGTGGAAGACCTTTAGGAACCTGGGTTATTGTATAACCCTGAATTATAGAAAATGCATAATTTGCAGTCCTCCAGTTTTCCAGCTTATTTAAAAGAACCAGTTTAAGCAATTTCACCTATATCTAATGGCTCAGTTCCCCCCACAACAAGTAAAAGTGTTTATACTATCTTAATTCTGTACAAAATTTTTGTAAACTTACAACTGAAAAAGCATATTAAGGTATTTCATCTATGCCAGTATCTGTGAGTAGTAGCTGATAATTTAAAACCAAATTCTAGAAAGCTGTTAACACTTCTTTCAACACAAATAAACAAGTCTCTCGGAAGTCAAAACATATAAGACTCCTGAGCAGCTTGCATGATCCTAAAGCACGTAGAGTCACGGAGATTAAAGGCCACCAATGTGCACCTTCCGTACGAAGCCATCTCCTCCCTCACCTCAGAGACAGGAATCGCACCTCCGCAGAGGCTACGCTTCTTTCTGATTTCAGTTCTTTCATCCCCAAAGTGGAATAAAATAAGAATTGCTACTTCCCTTATTCGGTTTTATTTCAACCATTGTCACTTTAACATATTTTAAATAGTCTGTATAATTTTTTTTAAGTGAAAGAGCTATTCTGATGTTAATTTCGATCAATCTTCCAAACATATGATTCTGGGTTTTTAAAAGGGGCCCACTAGAGGGGCTTTTTAAAAGTGAACAAAAAAGCACCCCGAGGCTGTCCAATCCACATTTAACCTACTTACATGAAAAGGGAACTACTTTGGTTAAGAATAACTTGCGCACGCTCAGGTTCAAACTAAACAGGCCAGCGTATTAGTGAGGGAATGAGGCAGCAAATAGCTCCTTTCACACGAGCAGAAGAATACTGTGTTTATTTAAAATAGTTGGCACAAATTCTCATTTCAATTAAATTACATTTACTAAAATAACATTTTCATAATTAAAAACATGCAAAAAGTCATTTTTTCCCAAAGTGCTAACAAAAAAATAATCACAGTAGCTTAAAATGGGCAAAGGGGTAAGATAATTGTTAAGAATAAATGTGACTAATTTGGGTTACAATTGCACATTAGTTCAGTGGTTTTCAGTGATTCAGAAGCCATTATCATCCTCTGTTGCTAAGTAAAGTTAATACAAATAGGTACCAAGTTTTGTTATGAATGCTTTTTTACAGGAAGTAACAGTACAAGTTCATATCTTATATTTTTATTGCTGGTATATTACAATCACAGAATATGATCTTAGGTTAGATTAAAACAACTTGATCTGACCTCTTCCTTTTACGAATGAGGAAACTTAGATCCAGAAGTGTTAAATGCCTTGTTCTTAGTCAGTTAGCTAGTTAGAACCTGTGCTGGTACCAGACAGTTTCCACATTGCAACTCTGCAGCATGGAAACAGCCATAGCTCACAGGAGCCAGAGGAAAAACGACAACAGAGTGTACGTCTCTGTGAATTATGGTGGAAATGAAATTCCACTGCAAGTCTGTTGACTTCTTCCACTCCTGCCTATTCCTGAAAGCTCCTATGTGAGCCAAAATTCATGTTCCAATGAAAACAAAGATTACCCAGTAAATCAGGTTAAGTCTCACACACTGATAAGGCTAATAAGTGAATAACATGTCCAATATTTACCAATGGTAGTTTGAATGAGAATTTACAAAATTTTCCAAGAATAAAACAAACCTAGTGGCAAAAGCTGAATTCTTCCATGTAGACAAAGGATTGTGAAACCAGTCCAATGTTCAAGCCATCAGGAAAGGTACACAGGAAAGAAGGAGGGACATTTAAATGAGGAGGCAAAGTATACCAAACCACAAGGAAAACAGACCCACCCCTTCCTACTTGGATCTTGCTGAATGGCAGTCTTGTAGAGAGTGCAAAGCATCATATGACCTACTGGTGCCAAATAAAGTTTCCATCATTCAGAAATGACTTACAATAGTTTTATACATGTATAGCCTAAGAACTTAATGAACAAATACGTCATGGTGAAGCCTAGACAAACTGTACAAAAGGAACAGTGCTGAGCTTTCATTAGCCTCCTTCTCTATTATTAGGTCACATTCAAGCAGAAATAAGTGAAACCATCACACAACAGTTGCTTGTTCAGAACAGATTAATAACAGAGTAAATGTTCTTGTAATCTTAACTAGTTGCAACACACACACACACACACACACACACACACACACACACACGAATAACCGAAGAACAGCTACATGTTGAATCCCATAATGCTGAATATTTGCAACACTAACACAAAGAGTTGCTATGGTTTAAGTATGATGTGGCTGCCTCCTCTGCTACCCAGTTTGCATGTCTTACAGTATTTTAAATATATTTCCCAAATCTTTGCACTGAAAGGTCCCCAATATTATTTTCATACCAACTTCTTACTTTTGCTGCCCTGAGTAACGTTCAGTGGAATACGGTGAGAGGCCTTTTAGACTCAGAAGGACTTGACTACTATTAAGAAAAAAAAGCAAACAAAATTTCTCCCCAAGAGTCTAACTTGCAAATTAATTTCCTTGTTCACTGTCAGTTACTCTCAGCTTACAAGCTGGGGAGTCAACCTCATTAAGAACAAATGCTTATTGTGACTAAAATACAACAAAACCCAACCTTAATAAAAAAAAAATAATGCTCAACATTTCATAGCATCCAACCCAAAGCAGTAAACATATCCATATTATGCAAAGCATGCTCCAGAGAACACTAATGTGCTTGGGATTATTAATAGATATTGGGGTGAAGGAGGAGAGCTTTGGAAAACATTGAGGTGTGTACCAAAATACACAAGGCCTTTTCGGCAGCCCTTGGGACTTTTAATTCTATTGCAAATCCAGAAGTGGGGGGTGGCAGAGGAGAAGTAATGTTATCACTTTTAACTTTGAAAAAACTGAAAATATAGAAAAACAACTTTTCTAGAACTCTATCTGTGTATACAAAACAAAAAACAAAGATAGACTCTAACAATTAGCCCAGTTTAAACCCAGAAATGGGCTGGGGTGTGGCTTAGTGATAACACTTGCCTAGCATGCCTATGTGCAAAGTCTTGAACTTGACCTCCTCCATGGCAAAACAAACCAATATAAATTTAAAATCCACTATAATAAAAAGCACAGAACATGACTATTTCTAAACACATTCCCTCCTTGCTTCCAAGTCTTGGAAACTTGACACAAACAGTTTCAGAAAGGTGAGCTGGCCAAAGCTGCTCAGGTAAATGGCTGAGACAGGCCATCACACCACAGTCCTGCCTCCTTCCATTACCTACAGTTGCTTCACCCATGATTAGAACCATGACAAAATTTTTTTTAAAGATTCCTTCTTTTCTACTAATTTGCCCCTTTAAATTTTTCATACCTCTTTCTCTGGTCAAAATGTTATTATGCTTCTTTACTTTCCAAGATTATAAAACCCTTACCTATCATTTCATTTCTGGTATGAAAATGTGAGGTTATAGTAATTGTGACATAGAAAAGTAAGTAATCTAATCATGGGATTTAATCAATCACTTGTGAATATTATACAATAATGGAGTGTGCTCATGATTTTTAAAGGCTCTTTTGATTAATAAATAATAAGTAGGTGATGTTACTATAATTATCATGCATTTATAAATATACTTCATTCTTTCCCATTTAACATTCATATAGACCTTTCATCCTTCTTTAATTTATTTATTTGTTTATTTATAGAGTTCTAGAGATCAAACATGTATGTCAGGCAAACTCACAGTGGAGCTCCACCTCCAAAGCCTTGTAATATCTTTGTGTTTGTTTTCATAAACACTACAATGAATCATGCTAATTTCAGCACAAAAATTTTTTAAACTTTTTGCTTCTCATTTTTTTTTGAGTTAGCATTCAAGGTAATGGGTTCAGTTGTATCACTTTTACACCTCTATGTTATTATACTTTGTTATTATCCATTCCCTTGTGCCAAACAACAAAGACCTTTCTACACAGAACTGAGTACTGGCATAATAAAGCATCAGTGGCTTCAGACCCCTATAGTTTTCTCATGGGAGAGAAGGTTTTATAAAAGAAGAGATAGAGGATGAAAAGGGAAAGGAGGAACACAGGAAGAAAAGGGGAGAACATGATGAGAAGAAGGAGGAAATGCAAAAGAAAGGAAAAGGAAAGGCTGCTACTGCTGCTGCTGCTGATGGTGATGGTGATGATGATGATGGTGGTGAGGAGGAGGAGGAGGAGGAATGCCACAAGAATAGGAAGAAAACTTTTACTAAGACCTACTTCATACTAGGCATTGCAGACATCTTCAGTTTTTGTCCATTTAATCTTTATACAACCCTATCTTGGAAAGATCTCCCCTTTAAAGAGGAAGAAACAGAGGTGTGGGCAGGTGAAACAACTTGCTACCATCACATAAATATTGGCGCTTAGCCACAAGCCCAGCTAAGCTGACTGTGAAACATGGACTTATAACCACAACACTACACTACTGTCTGCCCCGAAGATATTCACACAAGTACCTATGAACTATGAACCCAGTGGAGTTGTATGAAGCCACTGTAGGGTCTGTAAGGCATGGTAGATAAACTTCTTGGAAGGAGGGATGTGGAAGAGTTCAGGAGAATGATCTAGATGGAGCATGGAAAAGACATTTGAGTCACAGAGGGTTGTGCATGTGGATTCAAAGGGTGGGTTCACACATGAAGGCTCCAAGGCATTCTTCCTGCTATAAGAGCTCTTGAGAAGCTGAGATTGTGCCAGGGGAGCCTGTGTGCCTGGAAACATAGTCAATGGCAGGAGGACTGTATACTTGTGGGACCCAGTGCAAAACCACAGCGTAGACTGAAGTGTCAACAGTAAAAAACAACCAGGAATGGCAAGTGAGACGGAAAGCTGTTCATTAACATGTAGGCATTAGTCATCTACTGAGTTTGTTGATTGCTTTCATTTTTTATTTTTTCATTAATATGAGATAGGGTTGCCTTGAACTCACCATGTAGCTGAAGATGGCCTTGAATTCTGATCTCCTTCCTCAGCCTCTGAGTACTAGGATTGCATGTCTCTGGTATCATACCCTGCTAGTTCATTGGCTTAAGGAGGTGTTAGATGTGGAATGACTACCTTCCCTCTTAGGACCTAGCTTGGGTTTACTGTTAATGGATGTAATTCCCCACATTAGCGATTACAGAGAGGAAACCAGCTGAACTGGGGAAAGGTTTGAACTTTGTGTTTTAAGATTCAAGGTATTCAATTACAGATGCCTGTTGAATATGGAGCTTTAGAAATGAGGTTGTAGAAAGAATGTTAGAGGCATTAGTTATGCACAGCAGTTGAAGCCACTGCTTGAGATCAATTAACATGGAAAACAACACACTTACAGAAAAGAAACCCCAAAGTGAGCCCTGGGCAAGGCTGACACTTTATAACAATAGCTAAGAACCTCACCATTTACAAGTTATGCATATGTCAGCTTCAGAGAGACCCAGAATAGACCCTGACTTTGAGTGAAATGGGATTGGTTCACAGAACGAAGAGGTCTTCCTAAGATAAGGACACTGGGAAGAAAAATCTAGAAAGATGTAAGATGCAATCACAGTGCATGGCATAGTGGGTAAATCCCAGCAGGGAAGGGTTCCAAAGGCAAAGTGTTCAGTGCATTTGGTGACATGGAAATCACTGTTGAACTCTGAGAATGACAAAGGCCAAATAAATCGGTAGGGTAATGAAGGGTCAACGAGGTAAAGGCATACTTCCATGAGCACCCAACCTTTCCAATGCTTGGAGGGAACTGGAAAAAGAAAAAAGAAATAGAAGAGAGAGTTCAAGAGCCAGCTCAGTTCCCGTCCTTGTAGTTTCAAGATTAAAGGGACATGCACACATGCATATGATGAGAGATAAGAACATGCAGAGACCAAAGCGGGAGACACAGGCAAGAGAACACTGGCAGACTGACCAAAGTTCCCACGGATGAGAAAAGTCACTTCCTGTTGCTGTGGTAAAGATGCTGACCAAAATCACCTAGGGAGGAAATCCAAATCCCAATCTACGACAAGGGCAGCAACCCAGGTTAGGCAGGTGCACAGAGCAGGAACTGCAGCAGAGACCTTGGGGAGATGTTGCATACTGGCTTACTTGTCGGCTCACCTTCAACTACCTTTTTCACACCTCCCAAGGCCACCTGCCCAGGGGTGGTGCCACACACAGTGGGCTGTGCCCTTCCACATCAGTAATTAATCAAGGAGGAAAAATGTTCCACAGCCTTCCTTACAAGCAATCTGGTGGGGTCATCTCATGGTTCCCTCTTTCCAAATGACTGGTTTGTGTCAAGTTGACAAAAACTAGCCAGCCCAGAAGAACACCTCTTACTCAGGTGGAAGAACACCAGAAAGGATGAACACTGGTGTGGATGGACAGGATGAGGTGTTCTTGATAGACAGGATGAGATGTTCTCAATAGACAGGATGAGGTGTTCTGGATGACAGGATGAGGTGTTCTGGATAGACAGGATGAGGTGTTCTGGATAGACAGGATGAGATGTTCTGGATGGACAGGATGAGATGCTCTGGCTATAAGGCTGGCTCTTTCTCATGCAGCATATTTGTAGCCCTTTTGGGAAATGAGGAGGCAAGTGTACCATTAAGTTTTGAAAAGTGATAAAATTGTGCAGTTAATCTTGAAGTGAATGGGAAAGGTGGTTGATGTTGTCACAAAATTATGTACTAAACAAAGGTTTTTAAAACCTTATATGAAAAGTAAATTGCAGATAAAGGTAGAATATATTTCAACATAGAGAGCTGTTCCCAATCTCTCACACAGCCCTACAGCCACACATGGGAACCATTATCAACTACCTACCAATTTCGATTTGTTAGATACATACACACATACATGCACATATATGTATATATATGGATGTATTTCCATGTATATATACAAACACACACACACACACACACACACACACACACACACACACACACACACACATCCTTTGTGCCTTTTAGTGATTATGTGGAAAGTCCACAGACATGACAATAGCTTGTAAAGGGAAGGCAAGTTTAATGTCTGCTCCACTGGAACGAGTGGAGCAAACCACTTTGGTCTCAATGCTGATACTCAGTGCACTCATGAGTGGAAACACTCCCTCAGTTTCATGTGCAGCAAAACACATGTCAGCTGCTTGGGTCTTAGAAACAGAACAGTTTGCAGAGCTTCCTGTGAAACACTCCAGTCTGATGTCTTCCCCCTCAGAGAGAGGATGCTCTACTCTCAATTAATTGTTCAGTTGTCAAGTTCCAATAGCAGCTGGCTTTAGTTATGCTTTAATTGAAAAGATGCTGCAGTTGTAAGAAAAAGGTATTAAAAAACTATTTAGAATATACAGAAAAGCAAGTGATAAGATTAGAGACAAAGACTAAAATCCCTCGGTAGGAGACAGCCATGCAAATGTTCAATTAGGGAAACAAGAGTGAACGGACATGAGCAGTCACCTATGAGAAGCACCCAGGAAGTGGGCTGGGACTGCGTATGCAGAGGCTTGCTGTCCAGGCATCGTTTGGATAGTGGTGTCCATCTCCTGAGGGATTTCGTCAGATCATTTACTCTGTCATGCTGTGGTGAGGTTCTGAGAAACTATGGCCTGTGAAGACCAATCTGGACAGCTTAGGAACGTAAAATCCCAGTTGTTCTGTAACTTCCTTTCTTTTTTTTTTTTAATTTTCATGTAACACCTTCAAATGGAGTATTATGCAATACTCAGATAATTTTGTGATGTGATTAAATAAATGAGATTAAATGAGAATAAATAAGTTTTTTTTTTTTTAAACCTGGACTTTCATTTTTTTAGAGACCAGAGTTTCCTCTGAGTTTTTAGATTCTTCCTTTTACCCAGCCAAAATCCACTGTCATTCAAGGATCCATTTTTCTTTTCTTGCAAGTGCATGAATAAATAGATCTATATGCTATCCAAAGATGAAAGCAAGATTTCTGCATTGCTAATCAATGCAAGAATGCTTGTTAGGATTGTATCATTCCTTGATTGGCAAGTCATACTGACCTGGGCATAAAATATGGTGCACTGATGTTCTTCAGACATTGTCCCTGTGAGACTCTGTTTCCTTTTCTAAGCACTTAGTAGAGGTTTGCCACTGATGGACTCTAGTAGATCAATAGTGTCAACCACAAAACATAGGAAGGGATCCAGCTAAAAATTAAGGCCGGTGGAAGATGACACTTAATTCCCAGGCAGTGGTGGCACACACCTTTAAATCCAGCACTTAGAAGGCAGAGGCAGGCAAATCTCTGTGAGTTCAAGGCCAGCTTGGTCTACAAAGAGAGTTCCAGGACAGCCAGGTCTGTTACACAGAGAAATCCTTCCTCAAAAACAAAAACAAACAACAACAAAAATAAGAAGCTGACTCTTCAGGGCCAAGGCTGTAACTCAGTGGTAGAGCATGTGTCTAACACACACAAGGTCCTGAGCTCAATCCCCCGCACTAAAACCACTGTGAAATAATGATATGCACGTCTTATGCCAATCATCAGGAAAGAGCTCAGGGACTTGGTGCTTACCCTCTTGCTCTGCACAGAGTGACAAAGGTACACACCACACAAATGTGAAGATACAAAAATCCACATAGACCATGATACTATCTTTCCTAGCTATAGTATCTTAGGTTTGAAAACATGACAGAGCATTTTTGTCATTTCCCACCTAAAATTATTTGCAACTCTTCCATTTTTATGTCACAGTTATGTCAAGTGCCCAAAATTTAATAATATTTTAAACAGAAAAAAAATCTATTACTGACACCATCTAAAAGCTTGTAGTAATTTTATTTTCTGTTCACATTTTCATTAAGCTTCCTATTACTTTTCACTTGACATTTATTTAACTCCATTGTTGAACTCTAATACATGTATTTATAATACTGGATATCTATGTAATTATGCTAACCTACACTAAAAATTTGAGTGGGCAACTACTTGAAAATAGTTTTATGAACAAGTAACTCATCTGTCATGGCTCTCCTCTAAATGCTTAGGAAGATCATGGCTACTGTGAAACTAAAGGCAAACCATTCCCCTTCAGAGCATACACATTGTCCATCTTTTACTTCACTTTATTTTATGTTATTTTACTTCATTTAATTTTTATGGCATGCTGGAGATGGAACTCCAGGCCTCCTACATGCAAGCATACTCAGAAAAAATGTTTCTCAAACATGAAAAGGCTGCTCACCGCACCCTTGTCCTTTGCCTGTTTTTTGATGGGACTCATCCCAGCATAGTGACAAACTGGAGTCGAATTCTGAACTGAAGTTTCAAACACCCAAAGCCTTCAACCTTACATCTGGAGACACACAAAGCTCACACCCTTTCTATCCAGGATGCATCCAAACCAGGATGAAAACCCCCAAATGAATACCTGTAGCTTCAGGTGTTCACTGCCTTATGGAGGTGTCAGTGCCACACAAAACTCTTTCAATTCACCGCATGCTTTCTTCTGGTGGTCTCTTTTTGTTGTATTTGTCCCAGCAGAAAACCCGAGAGGGTAGAAGGAAAAGCTGTTTTCCCCTTGACATCTATAGAAGTCGGCAGCATGTAGTAAGCGCTACAAGTTGGACTACAGGTATATATCCGCCTTAGTAATCAAGGCCCGGAAAGGAAGTCAGCAGTGGAAGGACAGGACAACCACAGGCTTGTCAAGCCTGAATGATGCATAAGGGATCCACAGAAGGAGGCAAAAGCCAAGAGACAGGAGAAACCATACACCAAGAGAAAAGAATCTTCCAAGGATGGGCCAGCCATGTCCACTGAGGACAAAAATGATACCTTAAGAGCTGGAAGAAGCCAATGGATTCTTCTGAAATTGCATGCTATTAAGAGGGTGATATGAAAGTTGGGTGATGAGTTGCTTAGCAAAGTTCAGTGACAGTCATTCATCAGTGCAAACTAAGGCAAACCACTGATCACAGTGATGCAAGGAGGCCCTTCCTATAAGGAGATGTCACACAGTTAAGAAGGACTAAGAAGTTATGAGAGTCATAAGGATACTTCATCATGTGAGCTTTGTCTGAAAATGGGGAAGAAGGATTTTACACTAGTGAAAGTAGAGCCAAAGGGAAGTTAATTACTTAGATTTTAAAAAGTAATTTGTAATAATGCCAACAAGATAACACATGTGCACGCGTGCGCGCGCGAGCAAACACACACACACACACACACACACACACACACACACACACACACACACACACACACACACTGAAAAAACAAAATCTGAAATCCATGTCTGGTCCCAACAGACATTTTGGGTAAAGACTATTAAACCAATGTTTCTTCACTTTACTCTTTATCAAGAATTTGGGAGGCAGATAGAGACTGGCTGTAAGATTTCTTCTGTGCTCTGTATGCTGCTGATGGAGCTCTGGCCCACAGTGTCAGAGCCCTATGAACTTCACAAGGTCTCTGATGAAGCCTATTGCAAGGGGATGACCACTTACACTAAATTACAAGTGTTCCCACTGCAACTGAAAGTTCATGACTGTGGAGGACTTGATCCTCTCTGCCTATGATCACTCTGCTTGCTGATAGATGCTCCAGGTCTAAGCTGGAACTGAGCTCCTTTCTTCCTAGGTATGTCAGGAAATAATTCTCCTGTTTTTTATTTATTTGTTTTGTTGTTGTTGTTACTGTTGTGGTCTGGTTTTCTGAAGCAGGGTTTTGCTGTATATCCTTTGCTGCCCTCAAACTCACAACAATCCTTCTGCCTCAGGTACTCAAGTACTGCCATTACAAGTGTGAATGAACACTACTAGATTTTCTCATGTTTTTGTGGGCACAAATAAGGTCAGAATGTTTCTTCAGCTCATTTTCATCTTTGAATCTGATTCTTGCTCTTTGCTCTGATTCTTGGGCCCTGGGTAACATGAGATACATCCATGCACAAGACACTTGCTATTATTTGGTAAAATATGTGATCTAGCACCAGTCCTATCTAGTGACAGCTGAAGGTTCCAGAAAGACTTGGAGAAAGACTAAGACCTTTTCCACACTCTGTACTTGAAAAATTGACCTTTTATTTACATGGTTAATACTGAATGAAGTTCAATACTCATTGATTCGTGCTTGTTTGCTAAAGGCTATGGTGTAGAAAATGTGCTATTAAAAGAAAGGAAATGTATTTATTGGACTATAAAGAATACAGGCAATTGAAAATCCACTATATATGGAACACTCTTCATGCCTTAATCATGGTAAGACAAATGTTAAACACAGTAAATAGAAATTAGTCATTTATCGTGCAAGCCTGCTTGAGTTTGGAAGGCATGCATCAAAGCAGAGAGAAGATGAATCAACTTTACAAGCGGAAAAAAAAAAGATGATTAAAAATAATGAAAATAAGCAAAGACTATTGTCCATGCCAACAGATAAATCCTGAAAAATGTTAGCAATGTCACCAAAAGTCATTAAGCTTAATAGTATTTGTATGATGCCCCAAGTCTGGTACACAACAGTTTTGGACCCATCTGATCATGCTGATAGTGCAAAGAGAGCAAGCATGTGGCTTGAGCAGTGCGTATCCCTGCAGGACTACAGAAGTGAGTGCCAGTCACCACTCTGCAGAGAAGCCTGCAACAGCAGCCTCAATGGTGGGTCTGAAGAAATTGTAACTGTCATTTAACTATCGAGTGCAGTATCTGACAGTACACATGGAGGGATCTTTAATGAGAACAATTTAATCCTGTGTAGAAAGGGGGCTTGCAAGTTAATTCAGGATCATAGCATAAATAAGATGCCGCAACTCTCAGTATAGCCCCTACACATGACCCTCTTAAAGACCCTAAGCAATAGCTCCATGCACCTAAGGGTTCTGTCACAATGTAAAAGAAGAGGGCTCCATGCATTGACAGCAACTTCAAGTCTCATGTTTTGATCGCATGCTCAGGGCACCATTCAATATCTATGAAAAAGTATCTTCACACAATGTCTAAGAAAAGCAGAATAAAATGTTTCTGAAGGTATTAATCATGTTGTTTGTGAAAGCTCTAATCACTGTGACCATCGGGCATCATGTTCAAAGGCAATGGATAAAATTGAAGCAAAGGAGTAACAGATACTCCTTCCTGTTTTTAAAAGCTGTAGGTAACTGACAATGAGAGTCATTTGAAAAATACTATATGGCAGACCTTCCACAGGTATTCCAATACTGTACCTTCATGAATACCATACCTATACAAAAGAGTGTGTGTATTTTTCTTTTCCCACAACTTAAATTAGGCCACAAAATATTTAGAAAGAGGATGAAAGACAAAATTGTTTTTCCTTAAGCTACAATAATCAGGTCTATATAATTTGGTCCTCTGAGCTGAGTATCAGTTTAGTTTCCTGTCAGCTAAAGCAGTAATTTAATCAATTCTGAAAATATCTCTGGGAAACTGAAGCATCATTTTTGTATACTTCACCACAGCTTTAATCCCATCCTGTTCTGTTTCATGCTGCTCTATTAGACCATTTACTGCTGATTTTTGGACATTAGTTCAGTTTTATATCTTAACATTTAAAAAGTTTGTTTGTTTGGTTTGGCTTTAATTTAGAAAATACTTATATTCTTTTCTGTCTTTTTTTTCCCACCAATTGGTGAGTGACTAACACCTTAAGGTTTACTTTTAAGTAGTCTTTGAGGAAGACTTGGGTAATCAACAATCATTCTTCATTGGGTCAGTCTGGCTGAGGAGTAAACTTTCCACAAGCTTTGGCTTTGAGACCACCATGGGGATGGTTCCCTTTTGTACTGTGAAATCAACTTGGGATCTAAAGAGGGAGAGTATTGGCCAACAATATGATAGTACAACTGTAACTATCCTAACAAGTATTTGTGGACACAGTCTAGTAACAAATACCCATACGCCCTTACACCTCTATCCTCCACACACACTTTCAGCATGCATTTATTAAGCACCTTGCAGATGTGCATGCAATGCTAATTGCTGGGGGAAATGAGCATGGCATGGAATTCTCCCCTGACTGAAATAGAAGCTACTGTCCTTTCCATGTGCCATACATACCCCAGAATACAGGTCTTTTACAAACCAATTTTCAAGCACAATATGTTTCATTTTTGTCAGCAAACTGGTGACTTTTTCTTTTAATATATCTTCACTTGTGTATCTCCGCACTTATGAAATTGTGATTTTCTCCATAAATGAATGAAAACCATAAGCCTCATCTCTTTCTTTCCTTTATTCTGTAATTAGAGAGGAATCCAGTTTCAACACTACTCACTCAGACCCTTCACTGCTTTCCTTCTTTCTTCTTAAGTGAATTCAGTGAGTCAGGTATTCTCATTGAAGAGGCTATTTTTGAACCTCTGCTGCTATAAATGGAGCTGAAATGGGGATGGGGGTAGAGAAAGCTGACTCCAAGGAAGGACAGCCTTGCCTTTGTACCTTGATGGACAATCAACAGCCAAACCAGGGAAAGGAATTCCCAGTCTAGTTGTCTTAATAGGCTAAAATTAGAGAGGGAGTGGGGCAGGGGACCACAAGGAAGGAGAGTGGGGGTTTCCAGGGAAGCAGCATCAGTAAACTTTATAATTCTTCATCTTAAAGCCCACGCTTCATTGCAATATTGATTTAAGTAAAATTTCAAATCCTTATCTAAATGCTAGCTTCCCTGTTTGAAATACTCCTTAATTCTGTACATAGTGAAGGCAAGGGGATCTTAATAATCAAATGGGTCTCTTTCTTATCAACAATTCAAATGATATTTTAAGAGTTATTCAAATATATTTGGTTATTAGACAGGTTTACTATGAAAATAAAATCAAAACGAGTGCCTTGACATTTCAGTTTTTAAATCAACACTACAAGGAACATTTATGGAGATGAAATATATTGGCAATATGAGGGCTTGGAAATAAATGTTATTAAGAAAGCTTAGAGGATGATTGTATTTTATTTCCGGAGGGGAAAACAACAACAATTGAACTCTGCTCTTGTCTTCTGTTTCAACATCATGTCTCTGTCCTGCCTCCTCCTGTAATAAATATTCTCTTGCCAGTCCTGTTGCTGACAATAATGTAGGTGAACTCTGCACCGTGTGCGTCTGTCATTATTAATGACCATGGGAGAGAGAAACAATAACTCACTCCTTTAGGTACCAAAGGGATAAAATGCTGTTGAAATTTCCTTTCATTGTTTTCTTTTTTCAGAAGAATATTTTCATTTTTTCTTTCTAAATTCACAAATAAGAGTAGCAGAACAGAAACCTTCTCAGAAGTTCTTTCTTCACGTTTGAACATTGTTAGAATGGCAGACACTTGTTGCAAGACTAATGTTAATTTATAATCATAATACCATGCTAGAAAGTTTTAAATACCATGATACATGTAATGCTTATAATACTTGGATTATTAAAATTTTTTATGACCAGAACATTTTGTTTCTTTATCAAAGGCTTAAATAAGTTTCCATATGGCCACACCACAGAATGTTCTCACTAAAATGCTTATCCCATTCATTTTGTTTATAAAATACATATATAAATAGGTCTTTTGGTATTTGTTCTTGAGCTATAAAAAGCTTTAAAATGCTGTACTTTTATTGTGAAATTGTATTGAATTGTTTGTGTTTGGGTTTTTTTTTTTGAATTATCAAATTAGAAACAAAATGCTGTAGAGATGAACAAAGATCTTTCACTCATGTCTTATAAAATGCATGGATGATAGTGTTCACATCATGATGAAAACAGTCTGAAAGTCTGTATTAGTACCTTCTTAATTATAGAATAAGCACCATTCTGAAAGAATAAAAATATACCTGTGCATGTGAATGAGTTATTTCAAACTGATTCTCAAGTGACAATATCCTGTTAATTTTCTACTTTAAGCTAGACTCTATCAATATCTCTTACTTCTCCTCAGTGATAATGAAATCATCATGAGGGTTATTCTGGCTTAGTAGAAAGGGACTTTTCTAGAACATAGATTTAAGGTGTCATTGGACTTGGAGGAATCACGTAGGGCCACTAAAGGTTTTCTGAGTCTTGCCTGTCTTCTCACTGGCTTCCACAGTGCTTTACAGTTTTACTGACAAAATTCTAGAGATGTCAGCTCTTAGCAATGGTACATTTTACACTGTTAGTAGTAGCTTTTGTTGGGGGATGTAACACTAGAAAATAAGTTTGTGTTTCAACAGACTTCTAGAAGATAGCAAAATATTAGTAAGTTTTAAACATTCCTTCCCAGAATCCCTAACTAAAATACTATTTTCTAAATGAAATATGAATTTAACTATATCAATAAAATATATGTAATTGTAACTCCAGACCTTAAGTCTGCCTAAATAACAAGTCATGTCAAATAGGAAGACAATAAACCAACAAAGAAATGTAAAAAACACATAGGGGACCCCAGGTAGGTGACTGAAAAAGGTCCACGTCTCACAGACACCATGCTTAGCAATGGTCAAAAAGCCTTTGACCTAAGAAACAGTCTATTACCAAACCTTAAGGAAAAAATTCTTTTTCTCTTTGATTTGCAACAATTAGTCATATCTCAACACTACAACTTTCAGCTTAGTGACTGTGTTCAATAACCAGTTTCACCACATTTATTCTTAAGAAACACTGAATCTAGTCAAACATACTTGGTTGATTTGGAGTTAGTCGTAAGATGCCAAATCATCAATTTGAGATTGTTTTTTCCAATTTCATTTTGCCTCTAATGCAAACATTCTGAAGGGTGGCAGCAGACTTTGTGCTGAAAGTACTTCTTGTAAACTTCATTAAACGGTCTCGTGTTTTCCTTATTATTAAAGGAATAAATGAGGTTGGGGGAGTGAGACATGGGAAAGGTAAAAGGAGAGGCTGTTCGTCACAACTCCTTCTTCCTCTAGGTGTGCTCTTACAGGGGGATATCCAACCATCCCACCAAGATGATAGAGTTGGAAAGCCTTGTTTGTTTCTTGAGCGGTGGGATGCTATGAGGGGCACACCCTTCCAGTACCCAGCTCTTCCCCCATTCTCATCCTCTGCCCAAAGTCCATACCCAGTTGGCAGAATCAATCCAAACAGCTAAATTGCTTTCTCTGTCACAGCTTTGTTTAAACAGACCCCCCCCACCCTGAGCATAATAAAGTCTGTGTTAGAAAACCCATTCTTTGGCCTCACTTAACTTTTAACTAAGACTCAGAAGTTATCGATAAAGGTTTCAGGGACATAAAAGTATTTAATCCATCAAACTTCTCTGAATCAAATTAACTTGAAACACTATCCTTAAAACTGCAAAAACATTGTGATACTAAATATTCAATATTATCAGTGAGGTAAATTGGCCTGGGTCAAATGGGCAAATCTAAAAAAATGAGATTGCTAAATTTCTCAGCCTGATAGCCTAGTAATAAATAATGTGCTTCTATTCAATCTGTACATTAAGTCTTTTATGTGGCCTTAAGGCACTATCTGATGGCCATGCCCATTACAGTGTAGCCATAGAAACTGACACATTTATTTCTTGGATTAGTGTGCCATTGAAAATATTAATATGAAGCAGTAAAAGGGGATTTAATCTAATCTACTGACGTGAGGATGAAGTTAGTAAAAGGTTGAGTGCTCTGACAGGAAAGGGAAGATTATTCCTGCAGTAAGATGCTTGTTAGTGGTTAGAGAGATCATCTAAACAGCCTATGACTTATTCGGCATGTTCACATTTAAATAGGCATCCTCATACCCAGCATGTAGCATGTTCTGCAGACTGAAGAATGCTTTGAAAATGAAATACATATTTTTAAGGATGGTGATAGCTAAGCTGGACAGCTTTTACTTCTGAGCATACAGTGAAGAGCACACTCCTGACAGGCACATAGGAAGCACAGGGCCCAGGCCCAGATTGCTGAAATAAACTGCATTTTGTTTTGACATAAAAACCTTTGTGTAGCCCTTTGGTTATGTCCAGGTATAAAATACAGCCACCAAAGGAAGAGGCACCATCAAAGAAGGCCAAACAGGTTTCACATGTTCAGAGAAAACCAAGCTAATCAATTTTACCTTTGATTTTGCTAATTTCTCACTCAAGATTAGACCCCAATAAATATTCTTTAACTTGTGGGACAGACCACCACGTGTGACACTGGTGCCTCCCGATGATTCACAAGACACCAGCTCTGGTCCTGCTTTCCTCTGCTGCAAAGTACATAAATTTCCAAGATATATTCTGACAGAGGAAGCATTGTTGAAGAGCAAAGTCCAGCACTTTGTCCTTGAGATGTTAACACCGAATGCCATAAAGTATTCAAATAATAATTTACTCAATCTTTCAGGGTAATTAATTAAAATGCTGGAGATGTTGAGGAAAATCACCTTGAGCTCAGATGACTGAAGGGCCCTCCTTCTCTCTCAGCATGCAACCTGCCCCAGCAGACCTACCACATGCTTTCCCAGTTATGGGGTTTGATTTCAGAAGATAATAAATAGCCAGGATCTAATTTTGCCATGTCACAACCGATTATGTTTCACAAGAAAAGGTGGAGCGCTCACCTACCAGATGAAGGTGAAACATAAAACCACTTTTATTTATGTCATGTGTCCAAATTCAGCTCAGCCCGGCCCTGGGTACTGGGGAGCATGTGGACTTTCACTGTCATACAAATTTATGTATCTCAAGAATGTGTCAAATATAAACATAAATTTAATCAAAGGGATGGAAACCTTTATTATATATAAAAAACACATTCTTGACATCTAATATAAATTATTTTAATGTGTATTTTACCACTTTTCAGAAGGTCACAAAAAAAAGAATAAGACATTAAACAGAAAGAGCCTATGACTCCCCTTAATTTTAGCGAACACCAGTAGTCTATTCTAGAGGCAGGCTTATTTTTAAAGAAGCTTTTTTTTTTTTTTTCACCAAAGTTCATTGTAGTTCACTGTCTTAATCAATCACACTATTGAATACTCCTGCGATGATAAGAAGAAATGTAAGGGAGACTTTGTCATAAACATTTATATTTTCAATGGGACTATCATCAGGCCTCAGCCTCTAAACTGCCATGTTAAATTAGAGAATTTCTGAAGCTGTTAAACCAAAACAAATAAGCAAACAATCTGTGTCTCGATCATCAGCATCATTGCCCTAGCATTACCCTTTGGGTACAGAATCAAAAGCAAAGTTGGGACATCATTGCTCCTGTTTTGGTTCATGTCAGGAGAATAAACAGGAGCCTGATAACAATAGAGTAACAAGCCCTGGGTATTACTCAGCTGTTCCTCTTAGTTGGCTAGGCTTTGGACAGAATTTTAATGATTAAAAAAATGCATATGATGAATAAGGATGTCATTTTCAATTAACGTGAACAAAGGATCATGCCCATATTTGGCAAATGTGGTGATTGTAGTGTAAGAGAAGCTGGAGCATTCACAGACAGTGCCTAACTGCTTGCAAATCAAAACAAACTGATGATATTTGCGGAGCCTTGTAGTGACATGGCTACACATTGGTTTTTTTTGTTTTTTGTTTTTTTTTGGTTTTTCGAGACAGGGTTTCTCTGCGTAGCTTTGCGCCTTTCCTGGAGCTACAAGCAATAGACCACACTAATGACCTTTTATTAGCTAAAAACAATACTAGTTTAACAGTAACCATTAAACGTAGTACTTATAACCTAAGTGGACTGTGAAATAGCTTCCGGCATCCAAGTTTATTTAAGATAAAGTAACTACAGAACTAAAAAAGAATTTGTAATAGCACTCTTTGATAAATCAAAAATCAAGGTCTTACTAAACCTTAATCCTTTTTATCCACTTTGTAAAAAATCTACCAAGAGAGCTTCATCTGACATGTATGCTTAACTTAGAAATTCAGTGCCTAGTGTATGAGTTTATGACATGAGCACGTGAGTACATTAGAGAGATGCAGAAAACAGAGAATGTCCTAGGGGATAATGGCTCGACCCATTATCTTCTGGCCCCTTCCTGATGTATAATTCTTATTTCAGGACCTGTATCAAGCTCAGTTGGATGCAGGATCATCATATTGACCTCAATGGGCTCTATCATAATCTGGAACAGTTAGAATTCCTGCAAGTCCCTTGTGTAGTCCCTATCTTATATAACAGTACTGTCAGATAGGAATGACCTCTTAGATTCTGAGAGAGCTAGGGGATTTCATTCACCATTTGCTGGCCTCTAGACACCTGAGAGAGGCAACACAAGCCCACTTCATCCAAACCACTGCACCAGTTCTGTGCGCTAATACTGTACTCCATTCTGATAACTGAAGCCTGTCCTGTTGGCATTCTCTAACTGCAGCCCATCAGTGTGAAGTTCCAAAGACGCAACTTGCTGCCATCAGTACATCATACTGTCAGTGTTAGTGTGGCAGACACTAAATTGCTGTTCCTAAACCTGCTCTGTTGGATCATACAATATTCAAGGACTGGCCATCCTGATGGAGTTCTTGGAGTCTTTTTAGAGCTAGCACATGGCTAGGTATGGTGGGACATGCCTGTCGTTCCAGCACTCAGGAAGCTAAGGCAAGAAGATCGCCATGAATTCAAGCCCAGTCTAGGCTACACAGCAGTAACAGGTCATCCAGGGATAGATAACAAGATGCTTCCCCCACCCAATAAAAATCAAGTATGTTGTAAGTTTCCAAGAGATGCTTACCGAATTCAGTGACGATAACTCCATTTATTTGCCCTAGATAAACTCACTAGGAGCTCTTATTAAACACAAGGTACTCATAGTTTCAGCAAGATCTACAAAGTCGAGAAGTTGGTAATGCAATTAAAATTATTAACTGCATAATAATGGCCCTAGGACTTTTTTTTTTTGAGCCAGTATTTCTTCTTGCACCCCAGGCTGGCCTCAAATTTGTCATCCTCCTGCCTCTGTCTTCCAAGTGCTAGAATCACAGGCTTGTACTGCCACCACACTAGGCAGTCCTTTGACTCGTAAGTTTTGTTCAAATATAAGGACCTTTCGTAGAAGTCATTCCCTCAATTCTCAATGCAGGATAAAACCAGGCACCATCTAATGTATCTGTGTGTATTATCTACCTTTGTTTCATTTTCATTTCTAATTAAATTTAGAAGAGTGAGCAGTGAGATGGCTCAGCAGGGAAAAGCCCTTGCTGTCAGTCCTGACAACCACGCGGGACAAAGAAACAATTCCATCAAGTTGTCTTCAGATCTTCACACGTGTTGTAGCTCATGCACGTCACGTACCTGCTACACACACACACACACACACACACACACACACACACACACACACACACACAGAGAGGGGGGGGGGCGCAAACCAGAGGATGTTGCTTCACTTGCCTATTAGTACTTATTTTTAACAGAAATATCTCTGGAGGAATGAGAGGTCCAGCATGCTGGCAGAGATTAGATATATTTATCCTCAGGTTGAGAACTTCTCCAGGAAGAAATCCAGCTACTCACAGCCACTTGGCTCCATGGGTCTTTAGTACTACTCACAGAGCCTTGATTCTGTTCTGGTTGGCCATTTTCATTCAGCTCACAGCATATATCTCCAAACATTACATCTTCAAGGCAGCTCACCAACCCTATGGCATAACTTTCAGCTTGTAACTCTGTCGCTTCTGAGAGACGCTGGCTCCAGAAGGCTCCTCAGGTCAGTGTGACCCTCCACCTTTGTTCTCTCTTGGGTCCCTCCACTTGCAAAACATCAATGTCTCTTTATCCACCAAAGGCGGCCCCCTCCAGCTTCAAGGAGGCCTGAGTCTGTCTCCCCAGCCTTGTCCTCTCCTCCCCAGAGGTCTGTCCTCTCGCTTATCTTCACATCTCTCCTGTCCAACCCTAATCAGCGCTTTAGGCCCTAATTCATCCAAGTACTACTCCACTGTTTTCCTAACCTCCTCAAGTAAGTACTCTAGAAGAGTGTACAAGTTGCTGCTCTCCACAGTCTCTTCATCTCATTCCTTCATTCTCCTCAGTCGGACTTTAAAATGTGTCATTTGTTTATTAGTTTCATAGAACTGACAGTGAATGTTATGGCAGTCTCTGGCCATTTCTACAGTTTTATCATATTATAATAGTTGCTGTTGATGACATGTTTCCTGAAAGCCTCTGGATGTTTTTGGTTTCTATACACCACTACATACAGATGTGTGTACAGGTACACTGAAGTTGGTAAATCAACAGTCAACTCTTAACTGATATTCCTTCTCCCCTACCTGGAAGTCACAGCACTCTCCCAGTATATTATCTGACACCACTCTTCCTCACTAAGACTTTAAAATGGTCTCTTATTGGCATCACAAAAATGCCCATCTTCAAAATAACTCATGAGGAAAAGGCCTTGCCCCACTATCCCTACTTTTCTGGATTTAGCCAAACTAACTTCCAAGTAGTTCCCTAAACACTCAGGGTATTTATGGCCTATGCCTTGTCCTTGTCTTAGTAATCTTGCTGTTGCTAGGATAAAACACTCTGGCCAAAAGTAACTTGGGGAAAAAAGGTTTATTTAGCTAATACTTCCATGTCATAGTCCATCATCAAGGAAAGCTAGGGCAGGAACTGATGCACAGACCATTGAGCAATGTGGCTTATTGGCTCAGTTCCTTTGGCTTGCTCAGCTTCTTTTCGTATCTAGCTCAGGCCCACCTGACTCCTCAGGATGGCAGTACTGCCCACGTGGGCTGGACCAAAATTCCCCCACAGACATGCTCACAGGTTGGTCTAATGAAGACAACTCCTTGGTTCAGGGTCCTTCTTCCCAGGTGACTCTAATTTGTGTCAAGTTGATGAAAGCTACCCAGCACATACATGAATTATCTGTTCTTTGCCACAGAAAGTGCTCTTCAATTTCCAGGCTGGTTTAGGGCCGCCTTCATGTGCCTGATGCACTGATTTCTCCATGACTCACAGCAATGATCTGTCTATGTGTCTCTGCCCTAACAGAGTGTGGGTCTTTCTGTACATGACTGCATCCTCCTTTTTTTGCACTCTTCACACTAGGATGTAAACATGGAAGAGCATGTGTACCACTGTATGATGACTTGGACTGCCTTAGTCATGTACCTAGGCATGGGAAAGCTAGATCAGATAGTAGTTCATTACTTTTATTTGAACTATTTCAGTTTCCAGGAAAGCCTTTGTCCAAAGCTAGTGAATACTGATACTTCAATACACATTTTTCTTAAACCAGAAAAAAAATAATTAAATATTTAATTATTTAAAATTTCATTGTGGAGAAACCTGTTTAGAAAGTTTGCCTTAAGTTTTTTGTTCTCCTAACAGACTTTTCTACTGTGATTTGTTTGCAACCAGATCTGTTTGCTTTATATACAAGATCTTGTTTCTGCATATATGGTCACAATTAAATCCTGGAGTTACTTAGTAGGTATAATGTGTAGCTATGAGTTGTAACTCCTCTCCCCTAATAATTCAGCTTTATATTTGAGACAGGGTCTTGCTATCAAGCTCTGGCAAGCCTTGTATTAACTAAGAAGCCCAAGTTGGCTTTGAGCTCATAGCAATCCTTCTGCCTCAGCACCCCTATGCAAATGATGAGATTAGGAGTATGTAATACCATGAACAACCATAATTCAATCCTTTAAAAATAACTCAGTGGGGATCAATGGTAGACTGATCAAGTTTAATTTCCATGTTAGTAAGCACCAATAACAAGGTTTCCTATGGACAGTATCACATCATTTGCTGTACCTATTGACTGTATTGACAAATATAGCACCAAAATATCAAAAATGTAATGGTAGTGTTACAGTAATCCAGCAAACAAACAAGATTTTCAATTATTATCTGCTGAAAAGCAGAATGAAAAGAACATAATCTATATTGTTCTAATTTGGTTAAAACTGCATGTTTTACATACTTTGTAAGACTAGATGAATATTAAGAATATCTCAATAACAAATATTTATGTCTAAAATAGTGGAAAGGACAGTATGTACACTAAATTTATAGGTGTTCTTTCTTTCTTTTTTTTCTTTTTTTCTTTTTTTTTTTTTGGTTTTTCGAGACAGGGTTTCTCTGTGTAGCTTTGCGCCTTTCCTGGGACTCACTTGGTAGCCCAGGCTGGCCTTGAACTCACAGAGATCCGCCTGGCTCTGCCTCCCGAGTGCTGGGATTAAAGGCGTGTGCCACCACTGCCCAGCTTATAGGTGTTATTTCTATAGGTAGAATTAAAGACAAGAGTAGAAATGTTTCAACTTTTTACTTTGGTTGTTTCTAAAAATATTAAATATTATCAAACATAGTATTACAAGCATTACAAAATTATAATTTTCTAGTTAATAGCATAACATTATGAAAATATAGTCTTATGATGTGTTGTTATAATTGTCTGTAGTAATATATTATTTATATATTTATATATATATAATATATATTTATATATACATAATATATTACATAGTAATTTTATAGTAATATGCTATAATGGTAGTATATAAGTATCCCTTAATTGTCGGATTTAAAACTTTATACTACTAGTTTCATTATGACATTTGTTATATTGTATGATGACTACTAATATTTAATTTAAAAAAAAAACTTTCTATTTAATTCCTTATTTGCCATGCTAGAGTTCAAACTCTGGGACCTGAGGCATGTTAGGCAAGCACTCTACCTCTGAATACATCCCCAGCCTTAAGATATTTAAGAAATGCAAGCCAATAGTTGGCCTGAGTTGTGTAGAAGGACTTTAGAAGTGGGGCTGAGCATCCAGACTTGGCATTTCAGAAGAATGAATCCTCTTCCTTAAAGTCTTCTAAGCCTGAAGGAGCTTTACATTTCCACAGACAGCTTCATAAAGGAAACACACATTCTAGAAACTTTCCATTTGGGTCTATGCAGAAGGGATACCTCACCAATCTTTTGTCTTGCAGATGCCACAGTATTTAGATGTACAAAGGCCACAGTTACACTGTTCTGCAAGACAATGACACAGATGACATGGAATACTGGCTACTGTTATTCAAAGTTACTACTATTTGCATTTCTTTGACACTCCTACCACCAAATTCAACTATTATGCATCATTCTACAAATTTCTTTTGTCAACTGAGGGCAGGAACTATGTTGAATCACCTTCTATAGTTGTATTATTCTGTGTTGAATTAAAAATAGAAGTAATCATTTTAGGGTATAATTTGACCTTGAAACTAAACACACACACACACACACACACACACACACACACACACACACACACGAAAAAAATACTTTCTCAAAAAGTTGTGTGTAGTAGGTGGCTTTCCATAAATAAATAAATAAATTCAGATCAATATAGTTTAACCACATTCTAGCACATTAAAAAAAAATCACATCTATGATTTCTAACATTCATGAACCTCAAGTGGATTTCATAGAAGGCATTGTCACTGTTAATTGCATAGGTATTCAGTTCTCCCACGAATGCTGAGCTGGCTAGTTTTATGTCAATTTGGCACAAACTAGAGTCCCCAGAGAGGAGGCATCCTCAATTGGGAAAATGCCAACTTCCATAGGTTTTTGTAGGCAAACCTGTAGAGCATTTTATTAATTAGTGGTTGATATGGGAGGATCCAGCTCATTGTGGGTGGTGTTATTCATGGATGGTGGTCTTCGGTTCTACAAGGAAGCAGGCTGAGCAAACCAGTAAGCAGCACCCCTCCAGGGTCTCTGCATCAGCTCCTGCCTCCAGGCTCCTGCTCTGTTTGAGTTCCTGTCCTGACTGCCTTTGATGATAAACTGTGATGTGGAAGTGTAAGCCAACTAAAGCTCTTCCTCCACAACTTGCTTTTGGTAATGGTGTTTCAAATACTTGCACAAACGCACTGAAATAATGTGAGGGGCCAATGACAATTAAAGGATAATTGTTCATTATCAAATTACTAAAAAAAAGTACAAGTCGAATGGTGATGTCTCTCTCACACTTTTATTATCACCTGGTAAAACAGACTAACATGTTTCAAAAAAATTACTTCAATTAGTTTAATTTTTAAATACCCACTAGCATTCCCAACAATATCAGTGGCAATTTGAACAGCACAGACTCCATTTCCATTTCTGACACATTAAGAGCTACTCACCCATCTTAACTTTATACTATGGCAGTTTACTTTTGACTAACCTCAAGCCAAAGCTAAAAGTGACATGTAAAGACAGGGTCTATCTCATCTCCAAGGTGAAAGGCAGCCCCTCTCCCTTTATCAACAGATTGTCCTGTAATATCTTAGAAGCAGTTCTTCAAACCCTGTGACACATATCAATTATGGGTCTATAATCTAGTTAAGAAGCTGAACTCAACCCAGAAATCCACAACAAAGCTGATGTGAGTCCTGCTTTACTGACAATGGTTAAAAGATCATTTCCGGCAATCTTGGAGAAAATGAAAGGTCACTAGAGGTATAGAGGTGCACAGGAGGCAGGCTCCTTTGTCAACTTGCAGACCCTAGAATACCTTAGGGGAGCTGCTGAGGAAGCACAGCCAAAGCCAGGTGAAGACACTATTCTCCCTTTCTTTCCTACCCTGTATCCAAACAGGATGTCCTCCACAAACTGGTTCAGAAGTCCCCCTGATGCACCAGTCCCCTCAGGCTTCCTATCTTTTCTTATATATGTCACTGATTATACCAGATTGGCTAGAAAATTAGAGTATCATTTTAACTCAGAAGACAACACGTATTTACTAGGATGCATATGATGCCAGCATTTCTGATCAAATAGTTTATAAAGGATGGTAAAGAAATCTCCAGTGCTTTTGGGGGGGATTGAAAGTCAGCAACTTTCAGTTTCAGAATGTGTAAACATAATGGTTTGTGAATATGTGACAATAATATTATGTTTCCTTGTCTTATACATAAAAGTTTTCTTTGGTAATAACTAAAGGGATAAATGGGTTTCTTCCGAACCAGTTTGCCAAAGTGTATCCACCATCCTTCATGAAGGTGTTTCTAAATTTTTATCAAAATAAATCATTTGTATTTACCTTAGCAGCTAAATTAGACTTGGCACTACCTGGTCAAGGGAAGGAGATGTGATCTTGATGCCGCTAAGGTAAAAAAGTGTAAGAGTCACAAGGAGCCAGAATGAAAAAGGACAACTGAGTTGAAACATCCAGAAATGTGGCCCCATGAGCTGCTGAGGAAATGGGCCACCAACCTAGATGGTGTAGAGAAAAACCCAGGAAACTATGCAAGGTTCCTTCCTCTATCTTCTGACACTTAATAAACTACTTAAAAAATGATTTTTTTCCAGAACATGTTAGAATTTCTAGGATATTTGCTTGTATGTGTGAACCAAAATGCTGAAGAACTGGCTGAATAACTAGATAAGATCTATTTTTCTTTGATGTTATTTTCTATGCATTTTTTATTTTTCTAACATATGTTTTTCCCAAATCAAGAACATGTTGAAGTCAAGAACTCTGCCTCTTCGGATCCTGATGTGGTTGTTTATGAAAGAACAGTGAGTTGATAGATGGCAGGTTGAGTTGGAAAGTCTATATTCCCCACTTAATATAGAGTCAGAAATTCTGGGATTTGTGACAGCAACTCTAGTAATGGTGTCTGTAAATCTACCAAGGAGGAGGTAATATGTTCCCTGGCTTGTTCTCAAGCCTTAAAATCCCTGGGTCCTTCCCAACTCTCTGGATCCTCTAAATACCTGTCTTCCAGCAGCGTTCTGGCTTTCTGATGCCCAGATTCCCTTTCCAACTTACAAATGATACATTAGGGAAATACCTTCTCATTTACCACCAATAAACTCAAGTTGCCTCTGACCACACATGGTTCGTGTATATCCCAATCCCAAACAGTGCAGTTTCTGTTATCAAAGTTACAACAGAACAGTAGAGATCACTGTCAGCATGTGCTAAGAAAGTGCTGCGCCATAGAAACTTTCTTTGCTATGCCTACTGTTCATTGTACCCAATACAACAGAAGTGGTGAGGTCTCTCCTTATAATGACAAGGTTAGATGTTTAAATTTGGTGCCTATCTAGAAACAACACTGGCTGATTTTACTGTCAGAACCTCTTGGCCCTGTGGAGCCCACTCTTCAATGAAGCGGTAGATTCCCTCACCCTTTTTATTAAATAATCCTGAGGTGGTCACCCTTCATGTTTTCAAGAAACGGAAAATTAAGTAACGTGACCTCTTTTGTTGTTGTTGTTGTTTCGTTCTATCATTGGTTCTCAGGCCCTATGATTCCATTGTCATCATTCTATCACATGGAGATACAAATGGGATAGTTTGGTGATCTGCTGTATTATCAACCAGTCAGAACAGTATGGGGGTGTGCCGGAAGACAGCAAATGGGTCTAGAACCAAATAAAGTCACAATTATGATGTTTTTAACAGGATATTAATATAATTAGGCATCTGAAAAAAAAACGGAGGGTCTCAATTGTCTGCATATTTCTAGACATTTTTCATTCTAGACTTACAACAGTATGCACAGCTACAGCATATGAATTTAGCTCAATGTTTTCTCATTTTTCAAAGAACTCAATATTGATATTGGACAATGAGAAATCATATAAGGTAACTACATTCTAGTAATTTCCCATTATTTATATTTTAAATTCCACATCTTTATTGAAGGGTGCACTAATATGTAGGTGTTTCAATGTTGAGTTTGGCAGTAAAATAAAATAGTGAAGGATAACATCATTGAGGAGGGGAAAGGTTCTATCACATGGTTCTAAAGTATGTCAAACCTCCTTTTGGAAGATTCTAGAAGACCTGGAAACAAACAAACAAAACAAAACAAACAAAAACCACACAAATGCATCTCTTTGTAATATAAAAGAAAGATTTTCATTTTTGTTATTAAATGTAAGTGTACTCCATATTAGAATCTATGGTATTTCAGTTCTATTTAAAGACCTAGGGTGGAGTTTTATGTTTTTCCCCTGTAACATGCAATTGTGAAGAATGGAGGAGCTTTTGAGCAAATTATGTGAGTAAGAAATTTTAAAACCACCTCTTTTTAGGGGAAAAATGCTCAAACATAGTGACATCGTAATTCTCAGGTTGCTACAGACACAAAAGCGCACTGTTAATATTATGTTGTTTTCATTTTTTCCTCTTTGACAAAGATCACAAATAAAGATCCCACATCCTAAAACACATGGGCCTGGTTCTGCATGCTGTTGTAATGAAGTCCTTTGAATTATTATAAATGCTTGAGCATTAAAAATTCATCAGCAAGGAGAGAGAGGGGCTTGCTATTTGTGGTGTTCTGAATTTAAACACAACCCACTAAGAATGGCTGATTGTCCCGAGGAAGCACTGCTGACAGCCATCAGCAGGCCTGTGCAAATGGTATTTGGAAAAGGTAATAAGAGCTTCGGGAGTAGATTTCAGCCGTATAATAAAGTAATTGTGAAAGTGTAATTGCAGTCTGCTTCCATACCATATTAGGGTAAGGAATGAGATGGTAAGAAAACATGAGATCCACAGAATTATTTTATAAGCCTGCAATGCCTGTCTCAAAGAATTCAGAGACTTTATCAGAAAAAATAATTTTAAACTGGGCACTGGTGTATACCTTTTGAAATCTATTATGATGAACCTGAACAAAATGAATGGTGATTATGTTACCATTTTATAAACATCCTGAACTTGTGAATGGCTTCCAGTATAAAAATGGCATTGGATAATGCTGAGCAACTGATTTCAGCCCATGGAAATATCCAAGGAAAAACTGAGTATAAATCTTGTTGTTTATTTTTGAATGATACCTAGTTCAAATTTCAAAAGACTTAAATATTTGTGTGACTAGAATTTCAATTTTTAAAAATTTATTCCCTCAGCTACTTTGAAAACAATCACTATTGGCTTATGTTACCAAGACACAGTACCCACAGGCATGCGTGCTCTCCAGGCAGGACCGTGGGAGGGACAGGGACTGCTGCTTCTGCTCCCACTCTTCCCACACAGACTAGAGGGTGAACAGAGCTGAGAAAGGAAACTCTCAGACGGACAAGGGGACACACCATATACAGTGGTCACAGTTCTCACTGGGAATATCAAAATTCTCTCTTCCAATTTTGGTTCACTCTCATCTTTCAGTAGAATCATGTAGGTAATATCTAAGCGTATCATGTCTGTAAGTGCACAACATTTTTTCTCTCAATTTCAGCACAATTCTTGGCACATAACAACTTATCAGACAATATTTAGTGAGTAAATAACTAATATAGAAATGTACACATAGCCAGGTTTCTGTCAATGGCAGCCACAAACACAATGGTCCCAGAAGATATTATCACCATGTGATGGAGCTGTGTTAAGTATACTCTACAATGATGACAGAAGAAATCTTCTGACTGCATGTCTTTCAGAACATACTCCATTACAAGGTGATGCTTGGCTGTGTCTAAAAACATCATCCAATTCTCCAGAAGTAAGTCCATCCAGCCCTGTGCCACAAGCTCCCACAGCCACAAATACATCCCAGAAATCAGATAAACGGATTCTGTTTCTCACTGTCATTTGAAAAATGACAAAATGGAACACCAGTTTTGTTCCATTTCAATGGGAACTTGGGAATAAATTCCCTAACTAGTAGCTATATACAATGTACCTTCTTCCAGCCTGCCATTTTAGACAGAAGTTTGAAATATTTTAAGTATGAAACAGTTATCCTGATTTGGGTTTAAGCAAAAATCTAAAATGGTCATTGGTATATCATGAATTCTTGGGGACAAAACTTTCATGTCTTAGGAGGGAATTTCCATTAGTGTGTGCTTATCTACAGACAAACTACAAAAAACAGATGAGGGCCTACTGAGGTAAGGGGGCCTAAAAGATCAAAGGGAAGGACTTTGAATGGTAAGTTCCAGACATAGAAATATTAGTATCTGGAAAATTCTCCATGCACATACCTGGAATCTACTCATGTCAGCCATCAAACCAGAGCTCCTGTCTTCCAAATACTGCAAAGTCTACCTAAGTGTATCTTTATGATGAAGAGAATGGGAGAGAATAGAGCCTTCTGTAGGTAGGAGAGAGTCTAGGGGAAGGCATTTAAGCAGTAACTTAACAGACTCATGAAAGTAATTACAGTCACGTTAAAAACTACATCTGCAAGAAGTGAGAAAGTGTGAGGTTTAAGGCGTGTGTGTGTGTGTGTGTGTGTGTGTGTGTGTGTGTGTGTGTGTGTGTGGTGTCATTGTCTCTGCCATCAGGACTAAGTGTGGTCTAACATTGTCTCCAAACCATCACAATTACTCTTTGAGGTTTTCACATTCCTCTCCTTTGAACTTTCCAAATTCTTAGCATGTTAGGTCCTATATTGGCACCTAACAATACAAGAGAATGCTTGAAGATCTTCATCCATCACCAACCATCATCACTTCATTCTGTGACAAAGGCATTTTATTCTCTCAACTGCATCAAAGCTGTCTGACTTCCTCCCTCTTCCTAATTGTCTGCCTTCAAATCATAGTAGAGAATTCATGGTGGTAAGGGAAAGAGCTAGGATGAGTGAAATCCTCCATTTTTCTTTGGAGGGAAAACCTACCAGATGTCTAATTGTTTTAATAACAACTACAAAAAGCCATCCTGTCACCCTATGCTTCTCAAACTCATTTCTTGAAGTAAAACACTATGCTGAGGAATGGGCCAGCTTCCTAGAATAGAATAGTTTACTAAATTCTAAGTGATATTGAATATAAATTTACTTCAAATAGACATGGATGTATTGCAGAGTATAACATGGCATCCACTTTTCTTCAGTGCTGGAGTCTCCGGAATTCTAAGCCAGTGCTCTACCACTGATCAGCATGCAAAACTGCCCCCAATCCACACATTTCTCAGAAGATGCAAAGCTTTTTAGATGAATGGTGGAGGCTCTTCCTGTCTTCCCTACTTCAGCCCCTCGCCATGTAGATTCCCTCCTATCCATTAAGCTACATCAGCTTAAAAAATCCGAGACAAGGCAAGAGGATACCAGAAAAGTCTGAGATACAAAAAAATGTTGATTGAGAGGTCTGAACAAATTTAGACACTTTAATATATTGCATACTTTTATTAGCATTATTAACTAATAGTTATCACTGAGCAAGAAGTTTCAAGTGAGTGCTACTAAGAAATTTCAGTAAATATTACATTATAATTAGAACAGGTTACTAATTAACCTGGTCATTTGATATACTATGAAGACTCCATCAGGCACACTTATTGTCACCAATATCTGGACAATCAAAAGTACTCATACATAGAAGACAGTTCTGTAGAGTGCATTAAATAACTCTACCTTTTGACTAAAGTAGAAATCTTCTAAAATTAGTTACTCATCTATAGCTATAAAAGTCATCAAAACTTAGATCAAGGCACAATCATTCATCTAGCATGTGACCCATCTCAAGAAGTAAGAATTGAGAGTCTTTTTTTTTTAAATCACATGTTGGTCTTGAACACATTATGGTCTTGCCTTAACATCCCCAACGGTGAGAGAATAGGTGTGTACTTCTATTCTTGGTAAGTCCATTTGAAACAGGGAGTCCACTGACAATAAGCATTTGATTTCCATCCCAACTTCCCCTTTCTCATTCTGTTTAGGTCAATATGCTCCTGACTGCTCCCGCTTCTGTGAGTGTGTCTCATTCCAGGGAGCCCTTCCCTTTAACTAGCTTCACCTTCCACAAGTCTCAATCCATAGCCTCTTTCTAGTAGTTTAACCCACCACATCACATGTCCGACCTTCCATAGCCGGTAGTCTCATGTCTTCATTTTCAGGGTTTGGCATACTTTGGCTAGAGTTGTTATAGCTTTTTTTTACTAGGGAAAAACTTTTGATGTGTGAATAATTAACACTGCCACATCCCTCAGAAGGTCAGAGTTCTGTCACTCCCTATGTCCTCCCACTTTCTTCCTACCAGGAGGGAACAAAGGCTGAATCTTAATATCTATGTTGAGTTTAGTTATTACATAGACAAGAGGTAGGTTTTCTTCTGTTCCCTAGCTACAACACCATGTGTTCATAGCTCCCAGAGCTTGTTCCACTTGGTTTCTTCACAGTTGTTTTGTTGCAAAGACTTGACCTCAGGCAGACTAAGCATGTACTCAAACATTGAGTGGCACCCCCAGTCTCTGTACTCAGCATTGAGCAGCAAACCCCGTCTCTGTACTCAGCTATTGAGCGGCACCCCAGTCTCTGTACTCAGCTATTGAGTGGCACCCCCAGTCTCTATACTCAGCATTGAGCGGCACCCCCAGTCTCTGTACTCAGCCATTGAGCGGCACCCCCAGTCTCTGTACTCAGCTATTGCGCGGCACCCCCAGTCTCTATACTCAGCATTGAGAGGCACCCCCAGTCTCTGTACTCAGCTATTGAGCGGCACCCCCAGTCTCTGTACTCAGCTATTGAGCGGCACCCCCAGTCTCTGTACTCAGCCATTGAGCGGCAACCCCAGTCTCTGTACTCAGCTATTGAGCAGCACCCCCAGTCTCTATACTCAGCATTGAGCAGCAACCCCAGTCTCTGTACTCAGCTATTGAGCGGCACCCCCAGTCTCTGTACTCAGCCATTGAGCAGCACCCCCAGTCTCTATACTCAGCATTGAGCAGCAACCCCAGTGTCTGTACTCAGCCATTGAGCGGCACCCCCAGTTTCTGTACTCAGACATTGAGCAGCACCCCCAGTCTCTGTACTCAGCCATTGATCGGCACCCCCAGTCTCTGTACTCAGCTATTGAGCGGCACCCCCAGTCTCTGTACTCAGCATTGAGCAGCACCCCCATTCTCTGTACTCAGCATTGAGCAGCAAACCCCGTCTCTGTACTCAGCCATTGAGAGGCACCCCCAGTCTCTGTACTCAGCATTGAGCAGCACCCCCATTCTCTGTACTCAGCATTGAGCAGCAAACCCCGTCTCTGTACTCAGTCATTGAATGGCACCCCCAGTCTCTGTACTCAGCATTGATCAGCACCCCCAGTCTCTGTACTCAGCCATTGAGTGGCACCCCCAGTCTCTGTTCTTTTCTTTTTAAGTTGCTTCATGTCATTTTGAAAAAAACAGAAGTCTAAAACATGACTCAAAGAGTCAGAAGTAACTCTCTTCTTCAAATTTTAAGGCCAGTTGAAATGCTACCTCCTCCAGGAAGCCATAGGGGATCCTCCAGCATCAATTCCTTGCCTCTTTCCTGGCCCTCACACTATGACTTCAGGTTTTCTGTCACAGCAGTTATAACTGCAATTCTGTCATGGTTATCTGCTAAGACCAGTCTGGGGCCAGATCTCACTCATCCCTCAGCCTCAGTCTTGACCCCTGCACATTCAAGACAAGGCTGACTTGTTACCAAGACCAAAGCTATAGAATAGGTGTGCTCCATATAAAAAGTCTACGTAGAATGAAATACTTCATTTCACCTGTGTGCAAACACTTATATGGGGTCTGCACCAGACCAACCTGAACATCAGAGTTTATAATGGAAATGGTACCAGGGCATAAGCTCAGGAGCTAACATGGGAATGGCCTTAATACATTTTCTGCTACAGTCTCTGCTTGATAAAGTTTATCTATCTATCTATCTATCTATCTATCTATCTATCTATCTATCTATCCATCTATCTCTACCTATATATCTAGCATATATATATATATATATATATATATATATATATATATATATATTTCCCCCACCTTTGCCTGAGCTCTCAGGAAGGAACACATATGAATTGGCCTTTCAGAACATTAGGAAAATGTCACCCCATCCAAAAAATGGAACATATAAAACACAGCAGAATTTTCTTTGCCATTTTAAAAGCATGGTAGTACCTCCCTTTAGTCACCAACCCACACAGCAGAGCATAGGAAGGCTGAATTATCAGTGGCCATTTTGTATGTTCTAAAATATGCTGACATAAAATTTCAGAGCCCAGCACAAAGCTAAATCCCCTCAGAGCATCCTCAGACTGTGAGGTCACCATCCTACCATTATATAAAACATGACCTTAACATTGACCCTTTTCTTGCCTAATCAAAATAATACAGAAGAACAGCTTTGCTTTGAATCTACTATCCAAGTGCTAAACTTCAACATCCTATGAAGTGCAAAAAGCAGACTGTGCCTTCCTTAAGAATCCAAGCACATGGGAGGCAGAGGCAGGCAGATCTCTGTGAGTTCAAGGCCATCCTGGTTTACATAGTGAGACCCTGTCTCAAGAAATAAACAACAAAAAATAAAATTCTCTTCTGTTTTTACATTAATAAGCTATTGATTCATCTGGGGTTATTGTAGCTAAAGTTTCCTTATGAAGAAACTTTTACCCCATTTTAAAAGCACATATGTATCATATTGTAGACAGTTCAACAAGATAGTGGACTATGCCCTCTACTGCATCTCGGCAAAAAAGTGGTTATTGGAAATAAACCCCTAGCTTTTACATCATCAACCAAGGAGGAATTTTTTCTGAATCAACACTGCTATGTTTATTAATAACATTTTACAATAAGAACTTCTTTGCTGTTTAAATAAATTTAAATACAGTATGAATTTTCTACATCTCAGAAATACATTTTCTTGTCTCTGCCTTCATTCCCTACAAGGTCTGTTCTAAAGACCGACAAGTTATAGGCAGGTAACTGACCTCAATATGTTTTCCCATTGGCTTAGTATCTTTCTTTCTTTTCAAGGTACTGTTAGGGAGGGCTTCACATAGTGCGTGCCATAAGAAAAATATGTTCTGGCAGACTTTCCCCAACTTGTAGTGAAGAAGAATTTACATCATCCAAGCATATTATAAGTGCAGAGTAAAAGAAAGAAATCTCTAAATAGATTTTTGTTCTACTTTCAAACTCTGAAGCTAGGAGAACACAAGTGTTTCACTTCAGAAATGAATAAAGAAAGAATGATTTCAGTACACACACACACACACACACACACACACACACACACACACACACACCTTTCTCTTTTGGAAACTGCACATAAAAGAGCACTTTTTTGGCATGGCTGACCTGCAGAGATATGGAGCTAAGCACAGTTCTGAATTCACTCACTCTGATATGCACACATGATACGCAATTAAAATCTCCATTCACATTCCTGCCTGCTGTCAATCATGAGGAAAGCCTTTCTGACAACGCTCAGTGAAGCGTACCAGCGGACGGCTCCACAGGAACTTAAACAGTAGCAGCTTTGCTTACTAGCAAGAACAGGCTCTGTTCTAAGAAATCATTAGGCTCTGAAGGCCAAACTCTTTCATTAAAAATGAAAATGTCAACAAGATTGCATCTGGAAAGCTATGTGATCTCACATCTAGAAAACAGAAGCTATGTTAAAAAAAATTCTAGCCTTTGCAACTGGAGGAATCTTTAAAACCCCCTTGTCCTGTTTAGAACTATGAGCAATGATCCTACAGAGCAGAATGCTAAAGGAAACTCTTCTACTTCATTATGGTTTGTAGTTGAATTCTAAAATTTTCAAAATAGATTAGGACTCCACATCCACATGAAAAGTGACCATCCAGTTTATCAACCAATAGGGAAGTGACTTTTGAAATCATGAGAAGAATATGTAGCAGGTGAGAAATATTGTACCCATCAAAAATCTCAATTTATAGAGCTCTACAGAAAATGTTATGCACATAAATTCTTTCCAGATGGACCTGGAAGGAACTCTGCTCCTGCTCATAAGTTAGCGTCTGTTGAACATCGAACCAAAGACTGTGTGTCCTTCCTAATAGTGCATTTGAGTGCTTTAAAGTACTAAGTCCACAAAGTGGTGCAGGGAAATTGAACACAGGGGGTGCTTGTTGGTCTGCTGATGTGCCTGTTGTGAACAAATAGCCTTGGATTACAAATTTGAAACAAGTTAATACTATCAGATGTTGAAATATTTGTCTCCTTACTTCTCAGGCTCTGTAAGTCAGAGAACGCTTGCATCCTGACCATTAACAGTCATGACAAATTGCCTTGCTAATGAACGTTACACACTGTAAGTGCCATAACTGATTAAAGTACAATTTCCCACTACCAGAGAGAGACAGAGAATTGGGGGCTCCAGCAGTGGGTGACTCTGATACTCTGCCAACAGGCCTCCAGGGCTCAGTGAGATGTTTAGAAAAACACTCTCCATTCCATATGATCGAATTCTAAAAGCCTATGTGTATACAACAGGTTTTTAAACAGCTTAGGTTTGAGCTGATGAGCCATGAAAAATAGATGTGTCTTAACTATTTGGCCTCCTTGCAAGTATATGTTAGAGAATATTTTTAGTGTGGGTTTTCTTTTCTCTTGCTCTTGCTTTCTTTTTCCCCACCCCCCAAACATTGCGTGTGCTTTGCATTTCACATAAAATCTTTCTTTTGTCAGTTCCTTTGTTGGTGCAAAATTGGCAGCAGTTCAAATTCAAAGTACTCCTATTCATTTACTGACCAATGTCATTGTAGTTCACATCAGCCAGGCAGCTAAGCTCTACAAACATAAAAGACTTGCTCTACCACTGACGAATAATGTGTACATTTTTACAGAGCTTAAACCTTAATGCTTTCCCTGAAACTAACAATACAGTATATCTTATCATTCCCCTTTCACAAGCAGGCAGCTGCTGAAACGCTTGCCACTTCAAAATATCAATTGCTTGCCAGAGTTGTCCTCAACACACCCTGTCAAACTCATGTATACTGTGCAAGGAAAATGGTGCAGGGCTGAAAGCTAGAAATTGTGTCAAATTCTGCTGTAAGGGTATGATGTGCAAAGAACAATGTATGACAACCGTAGAGACTACAAACAATGGCACTGAGCCAGGGACTTCATAGATCACAACTGTGCCTGTACATATTTGATTTTCGGCATTATATATTTAAAGCATGACAAATGCACCATTGTACACTGGGTTTCCCCCATGAAAGCTCCTCCCACTAGCAGTCTTCATGATGGGAACACAGTTTTGTTTTGTTTTACTCCTCTGAAAATATTTAAGGTTCTCTCTCTCTCTCTCTCTCTCTCTCTCTCTCTCTCTCTCTCTCTCTCTTTCTCTCTCTCTCTCTCTGTTTGTGTGTGTGTGTATGTGTGTGTGGGGGTGTGGTCTGTCTAACTGTCTCACTCATACACATACTCACTCCCACTCAAGGTTATCAAAATAAATAACAAAAGCCAGAAAACAATAATACAATATGAGAAAATGAGGTCTTATTCACTTAACACTTTGTCTTCTCTCCAAGGTCACAAAAACAAGAGTTACCTTACATGAACAGAAGGCAAGGAGACATAGAATATCATCATGCCTATGAATTGTTGTCTGCCTAATTTTAATGTAGATAAATGCTGGCTTACTGATTTGCACAGTTTTCAAGCAAAATGAAAATCCCATGTGAATATAATCTTTGTAAGCAGAAAATATGGCTTAGGAAGCTTTTCCTAGTATTGTTTCCCTATGCCAAAAGAACAATTAAGAAAACAATATTTTCCTACTGCCTCAGGTCTATGGACTAATATTAATTAATTTCTCTTTATATTATAAATATCTCTTCCCTTTGCCTGATTTACTGAGTGCTTGAAATTATTCCAGTTACATAAAAGCTGTTTTACTCTTAAATGTCTCCTTAAATAACATGTAAAGTTTGACTCTTCTTACTTTCGTATGTACCTTCTTAATTACAAAGTGGCTCATTGGACACTAGTTCAGTAAATGAATGTGGAAAAGAAAATATGTTTATGGGAGAAGATTAGTATGAATATATATTAATCTCTTCTATGACCCAGCTTAGATTACAAAACCTTTATCACACAAGTAGCTTGGAGTGGAATTAACTGACTAGAGGCTATGGAAAATGAACAGATACACTATGAAGGTCTTAATAAATATTTTGGAAAGAGTCTAGGTGGCTTAGGTGCTTAGGGGTGCTGACCTTTGCTGTGTTGATTAGCAGGACAATGATGCATTATTAACACGCAGCAGCTGTACCTGAACTGCTACCACGAATATAATAGCCTTTTATAGCCATCAGGGGAGTGAGTAGGAGGCCTTTATTAACCACCAGACATGATTAGTACATTATGTGAACTTTAACAGGCAAATTATCTCTTATTGAAATATAATGTTGGATATAACTAATTGTAAACATGATTTTCAAAATGTCTCAGTGATATATTCCAGTGTCTTAGTATCACTTGGCTCATTATTGGTTGGTAATGGATGAGAAAAATATGTTTCATTGTGGTATTAGAGGCACTCCCCAAAAGGGAGAGTGATATACACAAGTCTGACTTTAAAATTCTCTAGTATTACAGGATCAGTGATATTAGCATGCATGAAAACTTTGTTTTCTCCAATTAAGGACTGTTCACAAACTGGAAAAGCCACCCTGGGATTTCCCTCTGCCTTCTTTTTATTACTTTAAGCAGTTCTTAAAAGATTAGTTTTGCAGTAAATTTTTTAGAGTTACCTTGAAAAATAACAGCATAATTTATTTCAAAAGCTTAATTTTGGGAGAGGAAAGATTATGCCATTAGCCTTAGTAACTGAACATAGCTCTGAGAGTCCATTATGAGCAGTCTTTTTATGCCCGAGCAGAAAGTCATTAACATAAAATAAATCATTAGCTTTGATATTAAGCTTTTACTATCTGCAGGTTTCTATGATTAATGTTCATGACTGCATCTGCCAAACGATAAAATATACTTTTGTTGAAAGGTTATCTTGCCTCTTTATTATTAACATTTCTCTTTATACAATTGTTACTGGCATTTTAGGCTAAGAAGTACTGACTTGAAAGAGAACTGGTGTTTACTATGCTGACAAGATACCAATGCCTGAAAAACTTCCCTGCCTATTCTCTATGTCAACCATTTCATTGAGCTAAAGACTTACGGAAATCAGGCAGCACACAGTCTTCTAACATAACTGTAGTTTCTGTAGACCTAGCTGACCCATTTGCTAATTCATTATTCATATAATATTGTAAATATCTGACTTGTCTAACAAAGGAAAGGGCAAAGAGGTGGCCTTGATTCCCTGAAGTCAGGAACTTTCCTTGTCAGTTGCTCTAACCCTTTATTCTATCTATTATCTATTGATAATCAACTTTTGATTATCAATAGTTCATATTTATTGAGACATGGACACTGCAGATCAGGCACTTGTCCCCACCTTTCTCAGCAGGTGAAAAGCCTCTGACTATGGAGAAGAAAAAGGAAAAGTTTCCCAGAGAGGCTTACCAATATTTGAGGAAAGGGATCACCACCTGCACCCATGCAAATGCCATCTTTCTTATTCTCTCTTTTGCCCTCCGAAGATATTATCTCTTTCACTACCATCCAAAAGTTTCACTAGTCTGAAACTTTAGAACAGTTCCATCAGGGTAGGAGAAACAGAAATGAGACAAATCTCTTTTTACCAAAGGATCACAAAACAATTCATTTCTATTGGCTTCTAATTCTCATAAGGCTCAGTGGATTCCAATAGAAGTTATTTTCTTTCCTGGACACATGGAAGAATGAGACACAAGGTTTTAATATCAGAACTTTGAGCCAGTCTCAGAACAAAGTTAGGTTTCTCCAGACAATGACTAGCAGAGCAGGAGGGAGTCCCACCCTCTCAGGATTGGGCTTATTTTGCCTAGAAGTAAATGAAACAGGTTTATGAGGTCTCATCCCAAACTACCAACAAAAAGAAATCTTTTCTTGAGAAAGGCCTGGAGTTTTCCTCAGAAAGACCTACTTCTCTAGTCTACTAGGTTATAGCATATGTCCAATTAAAGCCCTGGCATTCAAAAGCATCTTTTCCCCTGAAATATGGCTAAGTTTCTTAAAAGGGAGTAATCACTGGGGATTCCTAGTAGCTGTGATGATTTCCTTAATTGCTGTTCTTGTATACATTGATTGATGGAGTCTGCCAGTGAGGATAAAGTCTCCCATGCATTTATGGCCAGAAATAGACTGAGGACCATGAGAAACACAGAAACACACTCACAAACTCAAACACATTTATTACACAAATACTGTGCACTCACAGTTTCTCTGGAGAGGCACTTATAGTGGCATCCATGACCTCAATCAAAGGACATTTAATACAGAAGATTATTTTATCACTATTATGGGTCAGACACATGAAACTTGTAAATACACATGGTTTCTTGAAACATATAATGTTTTCTTAGCCACTGGCAAAGGTTCTTTTCAGCCAAACATGCCTTTGTTTCATTAGGAATCCTTTCAATATAGATTTTGTAAAAGGCCACAATTTAAGGATGAGAAGCAATAGACACTGGGCTAAAGCAGGAAAAACGAAAGAAATGGACAGGAGAAAATATCTCATGGTACCAGTGTGTTGTGATTTTGGGACTTAAATACACATCAGTGATGATTTTTTCCTGAGTAAAATGAAAAACTTAGACTGATTTCAAAAATTATATTGACATTTTCATCAAGTGAGGCAAATTCTTAAGAGATCAAGCTGAGGAGGGCTGGGGAAATCCTGCTCCCTCCACTATGAAAGAACAGAAGTTTCTTCCTGGGAGGACCTTGCTCCTGCCTATTCTGCTAGCTTGATTGTACAAGCACACAGTGATATAATGTCCCTGTTCCCAACAGGAAGGTGCTAGGGAAACAGATGCTGAAACCAGGAGAAGTTCACGCAGGTTAATGCAGATTGCACATCACCAAGCATGATGGAAGTACTGCTATAATTAACAGGCTGTTGGCACTTCCATTATAAACCACATTTCTAAGCAGTCTATAACTCAACTGTTTTTAATGAGAAATTGCTC
This sequence comes from Peromyscus leucopus, assembly GCF_004664715.2. NCBI lineage: Eukaryota > Metazoa > Chordata > Mammalia > Rodentia > Cricetidae > Peromyscus > Peromyscus leucopus. Next base: position 23,791,063 of record NC_051064.1, on the reverse strand, counting down.
TTCAGAATAAAACTTGGCATAGACAAATTAAAACAAAAATTCTCAAATTCATTAGAGCAGATATAAGCTGCATCATTTGGCATGCCAGGTTCTACTAAAGTAAATCACTACTAACCAAAGAAGATCAGGGACTACTGATGCAGAAAACACCTCAAAGAGAAGGCAAATCAACAACAGCAACAAAAAAATGTATCCTTAAAATTGATAAGAATTAAACATTCAGCTTAAATAAAGAAAATAAACAAGTATTGTTTAGACACTTCAAATGAAAGCTTCTTCCAGGCAAGAACTATGGTTGGGATGATTGGGGGCATCCCAGTATCTATGGCTATGGTGGATTGCAGTCTTCCTTTCCTTACAAGTATCAACTCTAGGATTGGGCTGCATTAATTTTGTTCTAAGCAAAAGTGTTTAATCAACTTATGATTATCAATAGTTCATATTTATTGAGACATGAAACACAATTCCTAATTATGACTTCCTGGAAAAACTTAAAATAGTTAAAATTCAGAGTGGTCACATGATCTAAATGTGATGTAATTAGTTCAATAAACTGCACAACTAACTCTTTCCATTTTAGTTTTTTATTAGTATAGGAATATGAACAAATAATAAGTATTTTCTCTCTGGAAGAATAACATACTTAACCTACTGTATGTGCCAAATGAGGGCCATGATCCCAGCTTTGTTTTGTGTTTTTGTTTTTCAAGACATGGTTTCTCTGTATAGCTCTGGCTGTCCTGAAACTTGCTCTGTGGACCAGGGTGGCCTTAAACTCTGAAATTCCCTGAATCTGCCTCCCAAGTGCAGGAATTAAAGGCATGTACCACCACTGCCTGGTCACAGTCTCATTTTTATACTGTTCTGGAGTCTAACAGAAGCTTTCTTGCTGAAGATGAACTTCATGGAGCATGTCTCTAAACTCTAAGCTTATTGGGTAGTAGGAAGAAGACAATGGCCTAGAAAAAACAGTCACAGTTATTTTTCCCCTACAGCACCACATCTGGGCTTCTCGGCCTATTACAGTATGACCGCAGTGTTGGGGTGGATAGAGTATTTTAAAAATTAAGTAAATGCCTCAATTCTAATTAGCCATAAAATACAACAGGAGTCCTTCATGAAGAATGGATAGCTTACCATAACTATGGTAATGACAACGTTCACAGGAAGGGGAACAAGGCAGCCACAGCCATCAAGTCAAAGGCCCACAAAAGAGAAGTGCTGAGAGTACAGAGCATACCTCGCAGGAGCTTAGCTGAAAAATGGGCAGGGCAGCATCCAGGCCAGGCTTGTTCAAAGAGTGAAGGCAATGGAGAGGGCACCCAAACACACCTTCTCCTCCAGCGTCCTAGGCTATCCCACCTGAAGGGAGCCTATCACATGTACAAAATAGTGTGAAAAGGCTACAAATAGCCCATGCACCAAACCAGCATCCATTTCCCTACTTCCTCTGGCTTCAATTTTATTTTTATTGCAGTCTTGTTCTTAATCTCTTTGCAAGCACATCACAAAACATAATTTCAATCCTACATTACATATTCAAAATAGATATTAAGTACTACTTTAGATTTTTATACTTAAGCAAACTATCAAGTCTCCTTAGTATTATCATCTAGTAACTGTTAAGATATACAATAAATTTCAGAATATTAAGCCACACATGTTATGTTAAAAATATCACCTCTGTAGACCTTATAAGTGTAATTTTAGCACATTTGAAAACTGGAATTGGTGACACTAAAATATCTCACAAAGTCAAGATAGCTACATTTAAAGGTTTTTGTATGATATCAGATTTAATGCTCTAAACTATATGATTTCTTAGTGTATGCTCTTTCTTGTCTAAATAAATAAATTCATTATCCATCTTGTAGAAAGTTCCAGCCTGTACAACTCCCAAGGAAGCTTTGATTATACAAATGATGTACAGATCATCAATACAGATAGAGAGACAGAGAGATAAAGATAGATATCGATAGGATTTCTAGTAATTATGGACAAGACTAATGAATTCTGATGCTCTAAATTGCCTACAACTGTCCCTTCTTTCCCTTCCATCCTCTTCCCTCCTGTTTCCCCTCCTTCCAGCTTCCTCTCTTCTTACAGTTATTCATCAAAACAGGAATAATGGCTCCATCTCAGGGTGCTCACAAGTCCTGTATTTTAGGCACGATGTGATCTGCCACATTAGAGCACAATGCACGATACAATAGAAGAAGGAAAATAAATACAAAAAAGATTTCATAGAGACTATGATTAATATTATTTTACTCAAAAGTTATCACAGGTGTAACATCTGTCCACAAACGATCCTTCTTGAATTTACATGGAAAGAGTATTCACTTTCCATCTTCATTGCAATCAAAAGCACAGAATTCCAAATGACGACCAATCTTTACTTTGTATGTAACTAGTATTAAGCCCGAGTTTATGTGTGGTCTCCCAGTTTTTAAATCCACCAATGGAAGACTCAGGACATGAGCCCATAAAAGCAGCTTCTGGGAACAGTAAACCCTATGATTCCCCTCCGACTGCTGGCCGAGGTCAGTATCCCTATCATTAGCCAAGCCATAACATAATTGTATTACTGATCCTTATGTGTGGGCAGATACTGAGCAATAACTGAATGCACCACATCATTGCAAAAATGAAAACAGTGCCATGTCTTTGTACCATTTTAGCATAAAATCAGTGAAAACAGTCTTTAGAAATGACACTGCACTAAGAGATTGAAAGCTGTTATCACTCTGTAGGTATACGCTCAAACTGATGATTTGACATCTTCAACTAGAACAAAAAAAATAGAACTATATTTTGCTACAGAACTCTAATCCAGAGCTCATTTAATCTAATTTCTTTTGGTAACATTCAGTTCAATTAAAGGATACACTGTTACTTAAAATAGTCTAATTAGATGAAACTCTGCTCTGGTACCCATCTTTCAATGTCTACAATAGAACTATGCTTTCAGTTGCAAGAAGTGAAGGCTGTTTCCTCCAGCTTGCATGCTTCTGGCCAGTCTCTGAGCTCCACTGCTCTTTCAAAAGCTGACCTACATAGAACACGCACCATGCCACCAGTTCTGGCATAAGGGAAGGGATACCTCACTCACTTGCTATAACCGACATCATTTGCCTTGTTCCCCCAATGGGCTACGTGAAAGTGAAGGCCAGTTTGCACTGTGATATGTTCATCATGCACCGGGTTCTTACAAAAGAGCACTGGGTTAAACTGCTTCCAAATGTGCCCCCTACAGGGTTTATTAACTGAAAAATCTAAATAGTGTTTTGGCAATGTACAGAGCAGTGGGGATGGGAAGTGTCAGTGAAGTAAAACAACCACATTTCAATGCAGAAAAGCTCAGAAAAAGGATATTCATTTTCTCAATTAGGGTCTCTTCTGACACTGAGAAAAAAATGCCACCGGAAAACTATATTTACAGTTGTAAGATACCAAAGCACAGAAAGTTATGGTTCCACTGAGACTTAGCACAGCAACTTTAAACAGTTCAGTGTTGACAGGTTTAAAATAAAGATAATTAGTAATTTATGATCTTATCAACCTGTTAAAAACAAATAATCTAAGAAAGTGACTGTTATTTCTAATAAACAGCAATTCATTACACCTCAGAAGGAGAATTTTGTAATCTTATCTCTATGGGAAGTTTGATTCAGCTTGGGTTTTGCTACATATACATACAGGTTTCTTTTTTTCACTTTTCCAAACTTCTCCCCTTCTTCTACATCTCTACACATTACTGAAGAATGTGCACTAATTGACTCAATCCCAAGCAATTCAAACAGTGGATCTAGGCAGGAATTTTATACCAATGCAAATCACGATGAGAGCAGGAAACAAGTGCCCAAGCTTTGTGGGACCTTGCAACCTTCTCAGTACATTTAATACAGTCAAGGATCAGTGACAAATATATTTGATAGACTGTGACCCAGGGATGGGCAGGAGAAGAGTCCCTGGAGAAACATTTCCATGAGGTCTTTTTCTACAAGAAGAAACAAGTCTTATGACTTTGCATTTTTAAAAATCCATTATTCTCTGTGTAAGTTAAATAGGAGACTTGCAACTAGTCTATAGAAAGGATGGCTAATTTGCATTTAAAAAGAACAGTTTGCTTCTTACACACAGGATGACTTAAAAGGAACTTCAATGAGCTAGTAAAGAAATGGTGAAGACTTTCAAAATTAATTTATTCAATTCACAGCACAACCCTCTAAAATTATTTAAGGCACTTAATTGGAAAATGATTTAATATATTGAAGTAATTCCTGATTTTCCAAAGCATTTAACTTTTAAATTAAATTTGACCCTACTTTCACAAGAATGACTAGTGAAATGTGTATTCAAGTCATTACCTTCCTTTTTGGAGCCTAAGTCACTGATAAATGTAATAAGACTTGTACAGTTTTATTGTCAAAAATGGTACTGATTTTTTTTATTCTGGTAGCAACTACAGAACAGGTCTTTAATCTCCAAGACAGACCTGCTACTTTAAAGAAAAAAGTAATAGTATTCTTGTTATAAAGCGAAATAAAAGTAACAAGCCTTTTATTTTTAAAAGGGTTTTAAAGTCAGAACAGATTTTTAGACTGCAAGAACAGCGTTGCCAGCAGAGTAAAACTTCATCGCACAAACTCCTGTGTTTACCGAAGTTCCCAGTACCTTTCAACTTGTATCTAGCTCAAGAGCTTCCTATGCGTATGAGTGTTTCTATTTTACCCCCTTCCCTAACTTCTAATCTCCTTTGCACACACCTCTTTTACTGAGTATTAAAGTGGACAAGGCACCCAGTTGCTTCTCCACAGGGGTAATGTCTGCATAACTCACAGTTCTCTCTCTCTCTCTCTCTCTCTCTCTCTCTCTCTCTCTCTCTCTCTCTCTCTCTCTGTATGTGTGCGTGTGTGCGTGTGTGTGTGTGTGTGTGTGTGTGTGTGTGTGTGTGTACGCGCGCGCGCGTGCGCGTGTGTGTATGTGCAATAACCAAGACTGAGAGCTGAGAACTATTAGCCTGTTTCATGTTAGGGAACCCAGGGGCCAGGGGTATAGCCCACTATACACCTCTACAACACATGTAAAAGTGATGACTTTCCAGGAAACAAATGCTGGGAATCCCAACGATGTTTCCCAGGAATTCACCTACAGGTCGATGAGAAGTGCCTGAAGGGACTGGGAAAATTTGGGGGTGGGGGGTATCATCCAGACATAACTGGGAGTCCAAAAGGCCTGCCACGTTTTTCAGAGAACTCTCCCCACCAACCTCTGTTGGCCAGTACTACTTAGACATCTTCAACAAGACCCAGGCGAGGACAGCTGTGGCCTGTGACTGCTCTTGGGAGATGATCCCTCCGTGTTCCTCTCGGGTTTTGCATGCATGAACCCAGGAGAGTAATACTTCCCTAGAACCCCCTGACTGTCCTGTCCTTTGGCCAAGCCGATCTCTGGAGCAGCTTCGGCCAGTGTTCTCTTTCAGAGTCACTAGCATGAAACGCCTTTCTCCTGTCCCGGTGACCCTTGTACTGGTAGTCAACCGACTCTAGTGTAGCCCAGCTTCAGCCTGGGGACCAGTATCTGAGCTTTATACTTGAACGCGAAGTGCTACCTTGGCTTCCAGTAAACTTGCTATTTCCGCGCACCCCAAACGGGAGCTGTTCTCTCAAATCATAATCCGACTAGCCCACTGAGCCCTGGGCCACAAGGGCCAGCGTCGGAACTCCGGCTCTGCTGCCGGAACAGAAAACAAAAGAGTTATAGAATAATTTTCACCGGAACGCCGGAGCCTCGGGGGTCCGGTACCCCGACTCCTGGCTGCTCCTCTGGCAAGTGACCCGGAGCAAGGAAGCGATGCCACGAGCCCCCGCTGCCCAAGAAAGGGAGGGAGAAGAAGGAACTAGAAAATAAACTGAATTCTCCTACTCTCCCTCAGTTCCCGGACCCCAGACACACCCCCAAAGTATTCTGTGTGTTCTCTCTCGATCGCTCTCTCATTTTTAATGTCTCCCGAAAAACCTAAGCAGGGATCCTTAGTGGCGAACAGCAGGAAGGAAAGAATCCAAGCAAATCGTGTCACTTTCCGCACAATCGCGTTGTTTGGCAAACCCCGGGAGCTGCTCCACAATATTTACTACCGGAGCGCACGCAGCGCTGCCGCGGGCTGCGACCGAGCGCGCCCGGGACGGGCCTCCGCGAGCCGGCCCTGTCCGCCCTGCCGGCCCCAGCGCGGCCCGGCCACCGCCGCCCCCCTCCCGGGATCGCGCCGCCAGAATCGGTGCAGACAAAAGCAGAGCGTTCACCTTGTTGCAATAGTAGGGGTCCAGGCAGGGAGAAGGTCCCAGACAGGGAGCGGCGGGAGCAGCAGCGGGCTGGGCTGGAGGGGGATAAAATCTTACGTCCATTTCACTCTCACATCAAGCAACTCCTTTTCTTTTCCTTTTTGAAAAAAAAAAAAAAGTGCTCAGCAAAAAACAAGCTTAGACGGAACAGAGAGAGGCGTCTGGGCTCAGGAGTAAAAGAAACACCTTCCTTCCCTCACATCCGTTTGTGGTTTGTTTAAGAAGAGAGAAAAAAAAAAAAAGAAAAAGAAAAAAGAGAGGAAAAAAAATAGAGGGTGGAAAAGCGCTCAACTCTCCCCCCGAAGCCGCGGCGCGCACCCGTCCACGCCGAGCGCGCAGCCTGCCTGGTCCGCTGGGCCCCAGCGCTCTCGGCCCCGCCGCTGCCGGGCAGGTAACTTCACGCGCTCATTGTCCCCCCCGCCCGCCGCCCCATCCCCGCCTCCCGCGCCCCTCGCTGCCCGGCACTCGCGCTCGGGCTCGAGGTACTGGGCGTTTTATTGGAGACTCTGCCTTGCACTGCTTTTAGTTTTTCTCCACGTTAGAGGCCTGGGATGGGGAAGTGGGGGGAATCCGGGAGAAGATAGGGACCGAGGAGACTAGCGCCCCGGGACGGGCGGGGGTGCCGACAGCGGCGGGACGTGGCCCAAAGGCTGCTGTTTGGGCCAGGGACCGGGCCAGGGAGGAGCGCTGGGTGCGGAGGAGGGGAGCGCTGCCCAAGAAGACGTGGCGGGACCCCGGGCAGCGTCCGCGGGTCCCCAGTCACCACCTCCGAGTGGGTGCTGTGGAGGTGGATAAAATCACACAAAGGGGCTACAGAGTCGGAGCACGGGCTGACTGGGGCACCGTGGGGAGCGCGCAGCAAGGGGGCGCTGTGGCGCACCCCGCCCAGCACCCCTCAGCCCCTCCCCTAGCCCCACCCTTTCTCTGAGCCCCCTACCACTTACTCCTGCCCGGAGTAGCTGTATTGCCATCCTCTGCTCCCCGCGGGAGGTGGAGGGTTGTGTGCTGAGTGGTGCTGCTCCGGGTTCTGCAGGGAGCGCGACCTCTGCGAGATGTGAGTGGGCAGCTGTCCAAGGGACCCTAGTTGATCTCAGGGCAAGAAGCAATGATCCTGGGGTTGGTGCTCAGAGGGCTGTGCGTCCTGCCTCCATACCCTGCAGGAGGGTTTTCAGAGGCAGAGCCTGCTTTGGGTACTCACGAAAAGACCCCAGGGGTGCTTGGAAGGGTAAACAAGGAAACAGTTATCAGCACACCATGAACTACAGGGAACACATCTGGGTTTGTTAGTTGTCTCTTGGAGTTCTTTCATGGTAGGACTCCCAATAGTACTCTTGGAGCCCCCACCCCCACCCCACCCTCCACGACCTGCAGCCCTCTTCCCATTTTTCTCTCAGTCAGTGGGATAAGGATATCATCAATATTTTACATTACTTCGCCAAACCCAAAACTTGCAGTATTGGGAGAGTTTTGGGGCCCTTGGTCACTGTCCAGCGGGCACCCTCTACTCCCGGAAAAAGTCTTCAGAAGGAAGTCAAAGTGGGAATGGGCAGTGTTTACCTTTCAAGAGTAAGTTCCTCACTGCCACACACCTTAGACCCTGCAAGGAAGCCCAAAGCTCGTCTCCACAAGTTTCTGGAGCCAAAGAATATATGGCAACCGTCTTGCTGTCCCCATACCCTTTTAGAACATGGTGGGTAGCTAGCCACTCTCTAGCTCTCTACCACTTTCTCCAGATCTCCCCCTCCCCATTATTACAAGCACCAGTCAAATGCAAAGACCAGGAAACTATCAATGCCCTGTAAGGATGATGATTTAGCATCTGTGGGTCTCTCCTCTTGGCAAAGGCCTTGGGGAACCTATCTTTAGACATTGCTCTCCACCTCGTGCAGCCTCTTTTCTCTTAAGCTTCTATCTTATTTTTACAGATAGCAAAAACACAGTTTCTTACCTCCAGACTAGTGTAGTGGAAGTTGAGGTGAGAAAAAGAAGACAGGAAGGCTTTCACTCTGAGTTTAAACCCTTTGAGTCACAAAATAAGAGCCAGAAAGTGTCATCTTTCCTGGAATAGAGGTCTTTATAATAAAATTTATGGCGAAGTTTTGTGGTTCATAACATTGACTTTAAAATTCATTTGTAGATGTTAAAATGTGTGTGTGTCCTCCCAGGATAATAAAAGTTTTTAGGTTTAAATGGAACATATCTAAGTTTATCTAAGCTTAACTTTCTGTCATCAACAGATATTATCAACAAATGATATATAAAGTTTTAGCTTTACAAACTTTCTTAGGATTCATAATTAATTTCTGTTTGGCCCTGTGAACTCCAGAAAAACGGACAGGCTTGCAGCTGGAATGGCGTTACTGTGAGGGTCCTAATATTTTGGACATACTGGATGTGCTATACCCACTTCTTTCCACTACCCACATGCTAGGGACCTGTGTGTCACCCCTGCAAACAATTAACAATCGAAAGTGTGTGGAGTCACAGTGGATTGCTTGAGCTTTGCATGGGAAGGAATTTGAACTGTTGGGATGATTTAAACACCCGAACATGGTCATCTCAATATAATAATTAAGAATACCCACAACTTTATAACATTCTCCCCAAGGTCTACAATATACTGAATGGTGATATTCTATTCCACTGAAGGGAAATTTGAATAGCTACACCTTGGAGTGAATATTACTTTAAAAATGAAATAGTTCTCTTCATAGTATGTTAAGGTTCTCATTTATTTCTCCAGTCGTTTATGTATATAGTTCTAAGCAAAGACAGAGAGACATACAAAGCTTTATATGGCTTTGGAAAACAAAACAAAACACCACTTAAAACTGGGCATAGCAGGGACTTACTTAGACATCCATCAAGGGGTAAACGGATAATGGAAATGTGGCTCTTGTACACATTTGAAATCTGTGCAGCTGTAAAGTAAAAATGAAATCAATAAATTTTCAGGAAAATATATGGAACTAGAAAGTATTGTAGTGAGTTAACTCAACAAGACAAAAACCACTTATTTTCTGTCATGTAGACCCTAGCTTATAGTAGTCATATATAGGTATAAAAGCCAGAGTGAGCATGTATACAGCCTATGAAACTAGAAAAGAAAGTAGGGGGTGGGACTAAGAGGTGCTGAGGAAGTTGGAAGGGTGATAGAACACAGGAGACAGGAAAACTGAAAAGACAGTAAGTGGGTACAGCGGAAGGGTACAAGGAAGGAAGGTCAGAGAGATGGGAAGAATGGATAAAAACACATTTTGTTTGAAAATGCCACAATGAAATTTAATACTGCATTATATGCTAGTTAAAAATAAGTCAGAAAAAAAGAGGTGAAGGCAAAGGGATCAAAAACTTCAAGGTCACTTTCAGCTACACAGAAAGTTGGAGGCTAGCCTGGGATACAAAAGTCCTTGCCTCTCCACGGCTAGGCCCCTGGTGGAGCGCTGGCAGTCTAATTAGCGAGAAAGAGGAGGGTTTATTTTATTTTATTTTTTTTTTTGGTTTTTCGAGACAGGGTTTCTCTGTGTAGCTTTGCGCCTTTCCTGGAGCTCACTTGGTAGCCCAGGCTGGCCTCGAACTCACAGAGATCCGCCTGGCTCTGCCTCCCGAGTGCTGGGATTAAAGGCATGCGCCACCACTGCCCGGCTAAGAGGAGGGTTTATATAAGCGAGAATTGTTGAAACCAAGGTTGGATAAAGCACAAGGACAAATAACCAAATGAATGGAAACACATGAACTATGAACCAAAGGCTGAGGGGCCCCCAACTGGATCAGGCCCTCTGAATAGGTGAGACAGTCGATTGGCTTGATCTGTTTGTGAGGCATCTAGGCAGTGGTACCAGGTCCTGGGCTCGATGCATGAGTTAGCTGTTTGAAACCTGGGACTTATGCAGGGACGCTTGGCTCAATCTGGGAGGAGGGGACTGGACCTTCCTGGACTGAGTCTATCAGGTAGATCCCAGTCCTCGGGGGAGACCTTGATCTTGAGGAGGTAGGAATGGGGGGTGTGCTGGGGGGAAGGGGAGGGAGGAAGGAAGGGAGAGAACAAGGGAATCTGTGGCTATTATGTAGAACTGAATAGTATTGTAAAATAAATTTTAAAAAAAGTCCTTGCCTCAAATAAAATAAGTAAACAAAGAAAATCATGATGTAAAATAGAGCACACTGCTGAAAATGGTTCCTGCTCTAGAGGAGTTACAGTTTAGAATCATCTTTTCCAGATGTGTTGGGTCTGTGAAGTCATCCCAACAGCTTCAAAAGTGCTCATGCCTGGCCACCGCCCCATGAATTCTGGGTCCATTCATTTAGAGATGGACCTGGTCTAGGGAATGGTTAAAAGTTCTCACCTGGCTTCAATCTTCGGGAAAGATGGAAACCACTGATGCTAAGATGAGCACACAGGAAATGGTAAGAGCAGGTTACTAGTAAGACATGTTACTAGATATGCAAGGATGTCCTTTGTGTTGGTCTTCAGATACCATGGAGGATTACCACTATAGGATACCTTCATGTGCCCTGCCCATCCGGAGGTGGATCTTCAGCATTTCCTCAGTCTCTCTAAGTGAGCATCATGAACTATAATGTGTTCCTCCAGGTTACAAGTCTTCACTGGGATTAGGAACTTTACATATTCTAAGAGGAAATGTTTGTCCATGAGCAAGGCCTCTTCTTGCTAATTTTAGTGTCATAAGACCAATACTTTGATTTGTAAAACACCTACTATGTCTTAGAGCAGATATAGTATTTTTACTAAATATTTTTACATTTAGTTTCATGGTCTCATTTAATTTGATAATCGTATAAATTACATTGGAAAGCCTAGCTAAAACATAGCCAGCATTTGATTTTGCTGTTTCAATGTCTCCTGAGTTAATACTAATTATTATTTTATAAACTGTTTTGTCTTCAATTTTGCAGACATTTGCACTGACTACATTTTGCGTTTACTGATCCTTTCTATTATGTACGCAAGCCCTGAATCTTACAGGAATTTCTCCAAATCACATACAAAGAAGGTAGACTTTGGGGAAAATATCTTCTAGACAGCAAATCCTATCTGTGATTTATGAAAATTTTGTAAAAATCATTTCGCAGAAAATTGTACTTCCTGCTCAGCATTTTTTTCTTGGAGTTTGCAGTTTCTCTTCAAGGATAGAAGTCCTCTGTAGATAGACTATCAGAATAAACCATCACATAGAGGGACTAGCTGTGTAAAGCTAGGCAGTAAAACCAGAGTTCCACTGAGCTGGATTACATAACTAAATTAGGACTCAGTCCTTTACTGGTGTCTTCTAGATATAAGGATGAGAGATTCAGGGCTAGATGATTCAGCATCTTTTCAGTAGAAGACAGCCCACTGCACTTTAAAAGCCCTGTATTTGGCCCCTTTGTACAGCTCCTTGTAAAGCACGTTAATACAGGTATGCTCGGATTTGCCTTCCCAAAGACATTATGGGAGAAGTTCTGTGTTTATTTCATGAGACTCTTAATCAACACTCAGTCCTTACATTTTAAAGATCTCAAAAACATCATTAATGGTTTTGATGGGAACCTTTACATTTTCTCAATTTCCTGGTTAGAACCTCTGCTGTCCAGGGTTATTTAACATTTTTTTCTAAAGTAATTTAAATGTAAACTAGAATGATGTGCAATAAGTAATATCTTACAGTGGAGGAACAGAAAGCACTGAAGTTTATTTCCTGGGGAGACGAAGGAGAAATGACTCGATTGTAAGTCCTTCAACCAGAAAATAAAGGATTTCAGAATGATGAGGAAAGTTTGAAGGAAATGCTACTGGGTGCACAGACACCTCACATGGCACTAAATGACTCATAAAATGCAGTATTTCTTACATAATATGGGAAGTGTGCCATGCATGTACATCTCACCATCGAGTGTGGTACAGTACTTTGATCTTCAACAATATACAACATTTGAGGCATAATATCGGTAATAGGACTATTCAGCTCTTTTACACTGCAATAATCCAGTTCTCTCTCATCGGGATAACCGTGAGGACAAATCCTTTCAAAATCAGAATTAGTTCCTTGTAGAAGAGTGAGACTACAATTATCCCCTAAATAGGAGCAGCTGCAACATAGTATGGGCCCGGAGCATGACAGTGAAGTGGTTTTCCAATGCAATTAAATAGATTTTTTTTAATGCAAACTAAAATTCTGTTAAAAGTCAATTGAAAGGTGAGTAGGTGTGGAATTGCTGAGATGAAAGCAAGAGTCATTTTACTTACCTGAGTTAATATTCCTGCCTGAGCAAATGTTATTTTGTTGAAAATGGATAATCAAGCCTCATATTTCCCCATGAAGTGGGGCCCCAAATGGAATCGGGGGAATACAATGGAAATATAATTTTGGTTTATCTGTGAATTGCACATCATATTTTGAAATGTTTTCATAGCTACATTTTGTTATTGTTGGTTTTCAAAAAGGTACATGTCAACTGCAATACTTCAATTTTAAGAGAGAAGGCAATACCTGGGTAAAGAAACAGAAGCCACAGAATGTGAGGGCGTCAGTACCCACATCCAGAAAGAGATGAAGAGAGGTGGGAACTTGTTTTTTCTTCCAGATGATCAAAGGATTGGAAAATAAGGGTTTTAAGAAAGATTAAAGGGCCTATCTAGAGAAGCAGATGCAGGGAGACAATGTAATGCCTTAAAGTCCTGAGTATCAAGAGTTTGATCAGCAGTAATAGAGGACAGCACCTCCAAGAACTTCCTGTGTGAGCAATGGGATACAACACTCAGGACTCAGCACACAGGAAAAGAATGCTCTCAGCACACCTTTTGTTTTTGTTTTGTTTGGTAGACAGAGTCTCACTGCGTTGCCCATGTACCCTCACACTTCCAGGCTCAAGTGATGCTCTGTCAGAGTTGGGACTAGAGGTGCAGGCCACTACTTCCTGCTTCACAGTATTGCCTTTGATGTTGGAGTCAGGGCTCTAATAGAATCCATTGTGATCATTGACAGCCTGTAAACGTTTCTCAGTAACCCCGTGAATCCCAGATTCTCCTCTTGAAAGACGTTGCCTTGGCATAAGACTAAGTGGACAGAGTATCTGAACATAGCTGGACTCATCTAAAGAGTGTCAGTGTTCATAATTGTGTTTGTTTAGGGCTGAGTGCTTGGGCAGTGGCTTATCGCTGGAAAAGCATGATCTCCCACACACACTTTTTCTGTAGCCATTGATTGCCGCTAGTTGTTCATCTAAGGTGGGGCCTTATGTGAATTCCCCCATCATTGTTGGCATGTCAACTGGTGTTGTAGTCAAGGTTATTTTATAACAATTTATTTTTATTATGTTTTATATTATGTATATTTCTTTGTGTTCGTGTGTGAGTATATGAGTTCAGGTGAACACAGAGGTCTCATATCCCCTGAAACTGGAGTTTCAGGCAGTTGTGAGTAGCCTAACATGAGTGTTAGGGAGAGAACTTGGGTACTCTGCAGGAACAGTACATGTTTTCAGCCACCGAGGCATCTCTCTGGCCTCTACCATGTTACCTTTGTGAAATACATACATGTATCCAGAAAAGTATAGAATTACACATAATATATTGCAAAAGTAATTACATTTGTATACACTAGTAACAAATAACTGCATCTCAAAAATGCCTGTAAAATAAAAAGAGAAATACTTAGGCACGAGTACCACAAAATATTTGAGATATATACACTAAGAGAAATGAAAGAAGGCCAAGAAAAAATGAAAAGAACATCCTCTGTTTATAGTTTGGGCACCTCAGTATAATTAAGATGTCACCTTTCCTATTCCAAGAAGAGGTATTTCTCTTGGGCACACAGCCTTGGCATCATTTTCTTTTGTAGGCTCTACAGGTTCTCCCAACTCTCACATCTGGGTGGCACATAGCATCAGGATGCTAACTTCCTGGTCACTTTGCATGTCTGATTTCCATGACAAACAGCATATTGGAGCAAGGATAAAGCTCTCTGCTGTGGTGAGCTTTTGACCTGAAGAACCTCCCCTTTCTCAACAAAAGCTTTTGATATTGCTTTTCCTCCAGTATCACTCTACACCTTTCTACCATGTTACTCTAAACCTCTTAAAATGATGCCATGTTTCTTCTTTGCCCCACACACTTACTTTCTAATGCTCAGCAATCTGAAATTCTGCTCCTGAATTGCTTCCCACCAAAACCTTTCTACTGAGCTTTATAACTGTTCATTTCCAGTTTCCTGATTTCTTCTTATTCATCCCATTATCTGACTTCACTGGAGCTTTAGAAGTAGATTTCCCCATGAGATGTGAGGCCTACTAACCAATGGACACAGCTTTACTTCTCTGAGAAAATAGATAGTGAGGAACATCTATGTGAAAAGAACCAGGAGATGATAAGTCATTCTCCCATTAAGACACAGAGATGTTCAAGACAAAGGGCAGGCCATGGAACTCAATAGCCCAGAGGACAATTTCCAGGAGAGAAGAGTAGGCTTTTTCTGATCACTTACACTGTTGATAATCCATTCAACAATCCTCCCACTGGTGTGCACTTTGCCTGACACAGTGCTAGGCTCCAAGTTTATAAAAGTTCTGCTGCACCCTTCTTTTGGTGGCCATCTTCTACCAAAGTTCCAAGTACTGTTCATTTTAGGATTCTTCTGAAACCCATGTCCTTTTTCTACATTCTGGGTCCAAGGGACCTTCTTCCAACTACCTACAACTATATCCAGTTGTACTTTTATAGGTCCTAAACCCATCATGCATTTATGCACACATAATTTGATAGAAACAATGCATATGTGAATTATTACCACCTACAAGATACATCTCATTCAACAGTAAGTGCTTGGTATCCAGCTATGAAATTAATTATAGCTCTCATATTTTATCAGCTTTCATCTGGACCATTGGTATGGTCCAGCATTCATTATTTCTCATTGCCTGCATTCAGATCTGTCTCCTCATGAGTCTAAACCAAACAGTCTAAAAGACACTTGGTGCATAGACTGCCTTTGTTAAGCACCTACCATCGTCCCACCCACACATACCATTTTTTGTCCTGCAAATGCTTGGATGCTCAAGAGCCTTTGCAGCTATTGACCGCTCTGTCTAGGAAGAACTTCCTCACCACTGTGTTTACATGACTACACAAACTGTGTTCAAGCGCAGATCAGATAGAACTCCAGGAAAGCCTTGTCAGCTGCTCCTCCACATTTGCGGTGAATTTTCCCTTGATGCTGTTGTAATGATTTGTTCATAAACTCTTCTTCATTCAAGTTTGTATCTCCATCTCCTCTGCCCCACCCAAATCTGGATAAAAGTAAGCACAAAAACTAGTTTGAACAGCAAATAGTGTCATTTAGGGACAGTGTCATTTATTTTATGGTGAATACAGTGCTCTGAGAAGACTCTGCCACTTCCTTCACTGTGGTTTATCTCTTCCTCAAAGAAACCAGAATGTGTTTTTTTTAATAAAATGATTGAAAAGGTACACTGAATCTCCAATTTAATTATTTCAATTCTGCAAAGAGGCCTTTCATAGTGGCTGCTGCTTGGTAAATGTGATAAAGTTCAAATGCATTCTTAAAAAAATGTAAATTAATTTATAAATTTCCATTCAAAGTTTGAGCTTGCTATTTTCAAATAGGAAACCTCATAAAGTTACTTCCTATTGATGTAGTATCTCTACATCTAGAGTTTAAGATAGTATTTAGTCACCTTCTGGAAGTTTCCAGAGGTCCTTGATACTCATCAGAGGGAAGGAATGTTGTCTATGTTTGGAGTTCAGTAAAGTTCCTTCCCCTGGGAATCTAGATTCTGATCAACTTCTCTGTCTTCAGAAAGCAAGTGGCCCCCATTCTGTCCACAAGCTCTTAGCTTTTCTAGACTGTTCGTCTGTGGCGTTCTGCCCACTTTCCCTTCTACATCTTACCAGACTGCCCCCTCTGCTGTGTTCACTAGTGCTGCTATCTCCTGGAAATCTCCCTTGGGCTGTCCAAGTATTTGTCCTCTGGTTCCCTAGCAGACTTGGTGATTCTTTAATGGAGCATCTTTTATGTGTTTTATTCTGTCTCCCTTTTCAGCTAGATGAAAAGTCATAGAGTGAGTATCATGGTGTCCAGTTAATCTCTGAGGCGCTTGTAATATCTGGCATAGTTTCTTACCCACAGAAAGTCTTTAATAATTATTCATTTAATTGAACTAAGTTAATGTCAAACCACTTGCTTTTTGTATGTATTGACAAAATAATTACAACAAACTCATAACAATGGTAAGCAGTAGAGACAGAATTTGAATACAGGCACATACAGTTCACTACACTTTGAACCTCTGGACTTTGTTGCCTTGGCAACAGATGAGATATATTGCAAAGTTGTTAGTACAATCATATAAACTGGCTATAGTTGCACAAATACAAAAATTGCTCGAATAAAGCTTAGCATATCCTTGACTGTGTGAAAAGTAGTGTGTGTGTGTATGTGCATGTGTGTTTGTGTGTGTTTGTTGAAAGACAGCACAGTGGTTAAGAGCACACTTTGTTTTTGCAAAGGTCTTGGATTCAGTTCCCAGCTATACGATGATTCATAACAGTCTGCAACTATAAGGGATCTGATGCCTCTTTTGGTCTTTGCAGGTTACTGTACACATGTGACACATACACAAGTGTGTATGTATGTATACTTGTATGTGTGCATTTTATGGTGCTAAGTATCAAACCTGGGACCTATTAGGTAAGCATTTTACTACTGAATTACAACCCCAACTGTTTGCCAAATATTTTCATTTTGTGACATCAATTTATTTACCAAGACTCAATTATCTATTACCTACTTCAATTCCTTTTAAAAATAAACTTTATTATGAAAAATCACAAATAAAGCCCTTTATAAACTTCAACTAACTATACCCAAATTCTATGCATCTCAGTGAATTATAGTTAAAAATACCTATTCTAAAGGTATAAAGCTTCACATTGGATTTTACACCTTCACTATTGAATATATTTTTATGCACTTGTCTACTACAAACAAATAAAACCCCATAACAAAGTTAGGACTGGAAAAACAATTCGCTTTTTATCCTCTTTCATAACTGCCCATTACATGCAGTGTTTTTTGTTCTCTCTTCTACATGCTATATTGAAACCTTATGTACATTTGCTACACACATACATATATATTATTGGTTAGGTTCTGCATATGAGGGAGAGCATGCACAAGTTTTTCTTTCTGAGATTGACTTCACTTAATATTATTCATTCTAAGTAGTGCCATTTTCCTGAAAATTTTGTGATTAAACTTTCCTCTAGAGCTGAATAGTATTCATATATAATTTTCATTTTCAATACTTCTGTTGGTGGACAAATATATTGATTCCAACTCTTTGCTATGGCAAATGAAGCAGCAATGAACATGGGGGTTCAAATTTCTACTTTAGGGTATGGGAAACTCTGGGGGTCTGCCCAGGAGTAAATTAGCTATGTCACATGGTAGTTCTATTATTTTTTTCTGGGAAATTTTCAAACTTATTTCCACAATGACTGTAGAATTATATTAATTTATACTCTTCACCAACAGTGAATTGGGATTCCTATCTAGCCATATACTCTCAATACTCTCAACAATTTTTGTCACATCTCTTGATGATAGCCATTCTGACTGGGGTGAGGTGATGGTGATGTGGTGGTTTGAATGAAAATGACCCTACGGGCTCATAGGACATGGCACTATTAGGAAGTGTGTCCTTGTTGGAGTATGTGTGGCCCTGTTAGAGGAAGTATGTCACTGGGGTGTGGTTTGAGGTTTCAAAAGTCAAGCTAAGCCTAGTAACTCACTCTTTCTTCCTGCTGCCTGTGGATCCAGATGCAAAACTCTCAGCTACCTCTACAGCACCATGTCTGACTGCACTCTGCCATGTTCCTGCCGTGATGATAATGGACTAAATCCCTGTAAGCCAGCCTTCAGTAAAATGTTTTCCTTGATAAGAGTTGCCATGATCATAGTGTCTCTTCACAGTGATAGAAACCCTAACTAAGATAGAAGTTGGTACCAGGGACTGGGGTATTGCTGTGGTAAGTTTGATCATGTTTTTGTTTGAAGGAATATGGACTTTGGGACTTTGGGTTAGGAAAATAGTGGAATGCTTTAAGCATGGCTTAATGGGTCTACTAGCTGTAGGAGCATGGAAGAAAGTGGTGCTGAGGATGATTTGAACTGTGGGGGCCCAATTCAAGAAGTTTCTGAGAAGAATATTAGTATATGGCCATTGTGTGAAGTTGTGAAGGTGAAACCTGAATTTCCTTGGAGCCCCCAAGATGTTGGAGATGTCAAAGTAATGGGATACCTGCCAAGGAAAGTTGGTAACACAGAATGAAACCAGCCCAAGAAATGTGTTCAGTCAACAAAACTGAAAGGAGTTGAAGATCTGAAGAGAGTTTTGACATCAGACATGGAATTTGAAATTTACCAAGCTGATTTTGGGTCTTGCTTTGGTCCAGTATTTCCTCATTATGCTCTTGTTTTACTATTGTGGAAAGGTAATGTATATCCTGTTCTATCGTACATTGAAGTATGTGACCTGCTTTTTCATTTGATTTTATGGGGGATTACAGTTAAGAGATTGCATGAGTCTCAGAAGAGACTTTGAACTTGGGACATTTAAACATTTCTGATACTGTGATAGACTATAGGGACTTCTGAAGTTGGACTGAACACATTTTCTTTGCATTATGATGTAGTTATAAACCTATGGTGTCCAGGGAGTAGAATGTGGTAGACTAAATGAAAATGGCCCCGTAGGCTCATAGAGAATGGCACTATTAGGAGGTGTGTTCTTGTTTGAGTAAGTATGGTCTTGTTAGAGGAAGTATGTCTTTGGGGGGTGGGCTTTGAGGTTTCAGAAGCTCAAGATAGGCCTAATGACTCACTCTTTCTTCCTGCTGCCTGTGGATCCAGATGTAGAACTTTCAGCTACCTCTACAGTACCATGTCTGCCTGCATTCTACCATGCTTTCTGTTATGATGATAATGGACCAAACCTTGGAACTATAAGCCAGCTCAAATAAAATATTTTCCTTCATAAGAGGTTCCATGGTCATAGTGTCTCTTCACAGCAGTAGAAACCCTAATTAAGACAGGTGAATTTCAAAGTAGCTTTAACCTGCACTTTCCCTAGGGATATGTATCATTTTTGAAAATAGTTACTGGCCACTTGTGTTTCTTTTATTAAAATGTCTGTTCAAATTCTTTGCTCATTTATTGGCTAGCAGTTTTATTCCTTGGTATCTAATCTGCAGTTCTTTGTAAATTCTGAATATTAGTTTCTTGTCTGAAGTGTGGCTGGTAAAAATCTCTCCCATTCTGTGGGCTGTTTGCATGCTCTGCTGACTGTTTCCTTTGCAATACAGAAACATTTTAGTTTTCTTCAGTTCTTTAGATCTTCAGGTAGAGTTGTGAAGACATATCACAAATTGTCTAGAACTGGGCTGAGTCTCCCCAGCCTGCAGACATGGGATACTGAGAACAATGTGATGATTCTGGGAGTGGAGTCAGGGATTCAGGTTTTGCCATAAGTATAACTTAGAGCTCAAGTACTTACCTGGGCTTTTGGGGTTCAACAAACAGAGAGGAAGCTGTAAACCATCTCACTCTCAGTGTTGGACCTTGAAAATTCAATATTATCATTTAAAATTTAACATTTCCTGTGTTAATCCCAAAGAGGGGAGGAGAAAAACCACTGACACAATTCATCATGGCCAAATTAATTAAAGTAAGCAATTAATTAAAGCATGTTCTTATTTTATTTTATTCATATACATAGGCTATCTCCCCCTAAGATAGCCTATGAGAAGTAGGCATTGGATGTGAGGAAGACATGGGTTTTATATCTCAGGGGTAGGGGGTCTGGTGGGCAAGTAGGTGGGGTTACAGAAGCATAAGCATAAGAAGTTACTTCTAACAACCTCCTGAAACAAAGACATGTTTGCAGGGTGGGCATAACAAGGTAGTCATAACAACAGGTAGTCATAACAATGTTGTCATAGGTGGTCATTTAACCTTTTGAAACAAAGGTAGGGCTGCAAAATGGTTATAAACAACTTTTTGAAACAAAGACATGATTGCCATTTCCTGAAACAGGCAATACAAAACCATTTGCAGTTAATGTTACAGGTGGAGTATAGCCCAATCCTTGAAAAACACAGGTTTAATCATAAACCAGAATGGTCCAAGTTTTTCATTATTATAAGATGGTTTCTAAGCCTAAGATGGAGGCAGGCTGATTCTTCACCTGTACCTCCTTACAAAGCAATTTCATGAGAAAGAACTGACTGAAGCAACGGGTGGCACTGGATGTTATCTCTGCATTTGGGATGCAAAGGAGCCTACATTTCCTGTGTGACCTGTGGTAGGAAAAGGAATGGGATGAATCTTTCATAATGTCCCTTCAGCATTGTCTTTTTGTTGTTTTTTCTTACTTGCCTTTGTTTATTTTTACCACTTCATAGTCTTTGTCTAGATGTCTGTCCTACCTTTTCTCAATGAAGAATCCTTTTCAGCCACAAAGACTGATCTTAAAAAGTGTCTCTCTTAGGGTTTTCATGCAAATCAACATCCATTTTTCTTTTAAGATAATTTGAGAATTCAAAATCATGACAGGACCAGGAGACTACAAATCAGATTAGTGCATTTGCATTGCTAGGTCATCAGACAAAAGAGGAGAATGCTACAGGAATGTAAAATAGAAACACTACTTTCTCGGGAACTGTGGGCTGTAGTCTGGTTATCCTTTGCTTTACGTCTAGTATCCACTTATGAGTGAGTGCATACCATGTTAGTCCTTCTGAGTCTGTGTTACCTCTTTAGTCTGTATTTGCTAGTTTCACTTATTTACCTGCAAATTTCATGATGTTATTGTTTTTGACTGCTGAATGGTACTCCATTGTGTTTATGTACCACATTTTCTTTATCCATTCTTCAGCTGGGGGGCATCTAGGTTGTTTCCAGGTTCTGGCTATTATGAATAATGCTACTATGAACATAGTTGAGCATGTATCCTTGTGGTATGATTGAGTACTCTTTGGGTATATGCTCAAGAGTGGTGGGTTGCATGGATCACCCTGGGAAGGGGAAATACATGAGATTTCTATGAGTAAACTGGGGATGGGGGGTGGACAATGGAGGGAAGGTGATGGGGGATGCGAACATAAGGGAATGAAATGGTCAAGCTGGAATAGGGATAGAATGGGAGAGCAATGAAAGAGATACCATGATAGAGGAGACATCATGGGGATAGGGAGAAACCGGGTGCTAGGGAAGTTCCCCAAAATCCACAAGGATGACCCCTGCTTAGACTACTAGCAATAGTGGAGAGGGTGCCTGAACTCACTTACCCCAGTAATCAGATTGGTGAATACTCTAACTATCATCATATAGACTTTCTCCAGTAAGTGATGGAAGCAGATGCAGCGATCCACAGCCAAGCACCAGGCCAAGTTCCAGGAGTCCAGTCAAAGAGACAGAAGAGGGATTCTGCTGTGGGAGGTTCTGTATGGCAAATGTGTCGCTCTGATTGGTTAGTAAATAAAACACTGATTGGCCAGTAGTCAGGCAGGAGGAAGTATAGGAGGGACAAGGAGGAGAAGAATTCTGGGAAGTCGAAGGCTGAGTCAGAGACACTACCAGCTCCCACCATGACAAGCAGCATGTGAAGATGCCGGTAAGCCACGAGGCACGTGGCAAGGTATAGATTTATAGAAATGGGTTAATTTAAGATATAAGAACAGTTAGCAAGAAGCCTGCCACAGCCATACAGTTTATAAGCAATATAAGTTTCTGTGTTTACTTGGTTGGGTCTGAGTGGCTGTGGGACTGGCAGGTGACAAAGATTTGTTCTGACTGTGGGCCAGGCAGGAAAACTCTAGCTACAGGATTCTATGAATAAGGGGCATCACGATCATGATGGGGAAACCTACAGAGACAACCAAACCAAATTAGTGGGAACTCGTGGCATTTAGACCAACACCTGTGGAGCCTCCACAGGACTGGAGTAGGCCCTCAGAATAATCAAGACAGTTGTGTAGCTTGATCTGCTTAAGGGCTCCCTGGCAGTAGGATCAAGATCTATCCCTGGTGTGTGAGCTGGCTTTTTGGAGCCCACTCCCTATGGTGGGACACCTCACACAGCCTTGAGGCAGGGAGAAGGGCTTGGACCTACCTCTACTGAATCTACCAGGATTTGCTGACTCCCCTTGGGAGGACTTATCTTTTTGAAGGAGGGAATAGGGGTAGTTTACGGGGGGGGGGGAGGCTGGAGAGGTGGGGGGAGGGAAGAGGGGGATCTGTATATGGTATGTAGAATGGATAAAAAATTTCTTAATTAAAATAATAAGAACACTATTGTCACTTTAATGCTACACTATAGGGTACCCCAAAGTCTGAGCAGAGGTTACTCCAAGTTTGGAGGAATTTTGGTCTCTTTCCTGCTCTGGTTGGAGAAGGGACTCAGACTTAGTACACCAAGGCTACTTTAGCAGGCACGTTTGCCCTTTATGATCTAGGTGCTAGAAAGGAAAATTAGGTTCAAGGTGTTTGCTTATTTGGGGATACATCATTCTCACCTTGTTTACTCACATGAAAGAGAAGGGCACTGTTAGGTCAAAACAAGTTGATGGAAGTAGACACGTAGACTGAGCACAGATCATAGAGTCTGGTCTTAGTCATCATACAAACCTCACTTTGTTCCTCATCCTATGAGGTGGCTTTAGAATTAGCCTCAGAGCTACACAGTCTCATACCACAGAAAGTAAGGGTGGGACAGATATTCAGCTCCAGGAAGCTGAGGTGATTCTTCTCAGAGGGAAGTCTCTCTCCTTAGTCTCACAAAAAGTCAACTCCTCAAGGTTTATTAGCATATACAGACTTGTGTCTCACTGCTGAATACTTCTGCCTGCAGCCCCTCATTCTGGAAGTCTAACAAGATCATGAGCTCCAGGTCCTACCTGTTCAGGCTTAGGGTGACTGTGTTGGGAGAAAGCCTGATCCAGAGGCTGAAGCTGGGCCTTGAAACCTCCATCTCTCTATGTCCATTCTGCTCTGAAAATTCTCTAAAGTCTTGAAAATACATCAGGTTTCTTTCATGATTTTTCTTGTTTAGTGTTGTGCAGACTCAGCAGTACTAGTCAAATGAATAAAGCAGTGTTCCTGAAACTGTTGCATAGCACCTTTGAGTTGAGAGGTCTAACAAACAGGTCTAAAAATTGAAGGGTTTATTCAAGTCTTTGAAGAAAGGAATTGAAGATGACAGCAGAAGATGAAAAGGCCTTCCATGCTAGTGGACCAGTACAATTAACAGAATAAAATGACCACCCTACTAAAAGCAATCAATAGACTCAATGCATTCTCCATCAAAATTCCAACACAATTCTTCACAAACCTTGAAAGGACAATTCTCAACTTCATATGAAAAACAAAACAAAGCAAAAAGCTTAGAATAGTTAAAACAATCCTGAACAATAAAAGAACTGCTGGAGGTATCACCATTCCTAATTTCAAGTTGTGATAGAGAGTAATAAAAATGGTATAGTATTGGCATAAAAACAGACATGTTAGTCAATGGAAGCTAAATATCAAACCCACACACCTATAAACACCTGTTGTTGTTTTTTTTTTTTAAATAAAGAAGCCAGAAATACATACTTAACAAAAGACAACATCTTCAACAAATGGTGAGGGTCAAACTGGATGTCTGCATGCAGAAGAATGCAAGTAGATACACACTTTTCACCCTACAAAAAGCTCAACTCCAAATGGATCAAAGACCTACCATAAAACAAGATATACTGAACCTAATTAGAAGAGAAAGTAGGGAATAGCCTTGACCACAAAGGACAACTTCCTGAAGAGAACACCCATTACATAGGCACTAAGATCCAACAATTAATAAATGGGACTTTATGAAACAGAATTTTCTGTAAGGCAAAGGACACCACCAATTGGACAAAAGCAGCAGCTACAGAAAGGGAAAAGATTTTTACCAACTCCACATCCCACAGAGGACTAATACCTACAGTATATAAAGAACTCAAGAAACTACATATAAAAACACAAATAATACAGTTAAAAATGAGGAACTGATATAAACAGAGAATTCTCAATAAAGGAATCTCAGATAGTTGAGAAACACTTAAAGAAATATTCAACATACTTAGCCATCAGGGAAATGCAAATCAAGACTACTTTGAGATTCCCTCTTGTATGTGTCAGAATGGTTAAGATGAATAGCTTAAGTGACAGCTTATGCTGGCGATGATATGGTAAGGGGGGCACTCATCTATTGCTGGAAGTGCAAACTTTTACAGTTACTATGGGAATCAGTGTGATGGGGATCCATCTTTCTCAAAATCCAGCTATACCACCCTTGGGTATAGACACAAAGGACTCTTCATCCTACCACAAGGACACTTACTTGCTCAACCATGTTCATTGCTGCATTATTCATAATTGCCAGAAACTGGAAACAACCTAAATGTCCCTCAACAGAAAAATGGGCAAAGAATATGTGGTACACTTACACAATGGAGTATTACTCATTGTTAAAAACAATTATGTGAAATCCAAAGGCAAATGGATGGAACTAGAAACAAAAATCATCCTGAGTGAGGTAACCTAGACACAGAAAGATAAATATGGCATGTTTTCACTTATATGTGTGCATTAGTCATTAAATAAATGATAACTAACCTACAATCCATAGACCCAGACATGTTAGGTATAGTGGAAGGAACTAAGGGGGACACATGGATGTCTCTGGGAAGTGGAAATAAAATAGACTTTATAGGGAATGGGAGAGAAGCGGTAATAGGATCAAGAAAAGGAATTCTTGGAAAAAGATCTGGATTGAGAGGCATTTGAATGATGATATGGAAACCTAGTGCAGTGGAAAGAAACTTCCTAAAATATATGAAGGTGATCCTATTAAGTCTCCTAATCATAGTGGATACAAAGTCCCAACTGGCATCTCTTGTCAGCAAATGAAGCTTCCAATACCAGGACTGAGTTGAACTGAATTGAGTTGTTGGCCAATGGGAGTCCTGTGGAAATCCCCAAACAACCCAGGCTCTCTGCAAACTGACAGCAAGGCCACATTGCCAAGGACAATACCCACATAACTCATTGAACATGGAGCAGTCAACCTGATGCCTACATGGAGCCTTCACCCCTATGTTCTAGAGTCTTTCATGCAGGAAGACACTCCGCAGGCTACCAAAAGAGAAACATGGACAACAGCCCAGCCACAAAATCTTTGACCTACAATTTGTCCTGCCTGCCAGATATTGGAGGACAATGGTGGCACAGAACTTGTGGGAGTGTTCAGTCCATTTCTGATTTGACTTAATGCCCACTCCATGAGATGGAACCCATACCCCACAATGCTTGGGTGAGGAAAAACCAGAGACTAGATACCTTAAGAGACCCTATGGTAAAACGAAACTCTACTGGTCTTAAAAATAATACAGATCAGTAAAAGGACTCCTAATGATATTATGACTTATTTAGCCATCATCAGAGAAGGTTCCTCCTGAAGCAGATAGAAACAGATGCAGAGACCCACAGCCAGACATTATGCAGAGAGAGTCCTTGGCACACACAGCTCTAATGGGATGTCTCCACCAAATCCCTCCCCTCAGGGAACCCGCCAGAAGAGGAGGAAGAAAAAATGAAAGAGCCAGAATGGATGGAGGCCATCAGGAGAACAAGGCCCTCTGAACTAACTAAATAAGGTACACATTAGCTCACAGAGACTGAAGCAGCAAGCACAGGGCCCACATGGGTCTTCATCAGTTCCTCTGCATGTGTATTATAGCTTAGCATTTTTGTAGGAATCCTAAGTATGTGAATTATCTTTATGTGACTCCTAAGTGTGTAATGACTGTGTCTCTGATTCTTGTTCCTGCTCTTGGGGCTCTTTTCCTTCTCTTGGGTTGTCTTGTCCAGTCTCAATGTGATGGTTTTTGCTTATCTTATTATGTATTATTGTGTCATGTTTGGTTGTTATCTCTTAGAAGCCTGTTGTTTTCTAATGAGAGACAGAAAGGAAGTAGATCTCTAGAGGAGGGGGAGTGGGGAGGAACTGGGAAGAATAGATGGAAGGGAAACTGTAATCAGGATATGTTGTATGAGAAAAGAATCTATTTTTAATAAAAGGATAAAATGAAAGAAAAAGATTTAGGGGTTTCTTAGTTAGGGTTTCTATTGCTGTGAAGAAACATCATGACCATGGCAACTCTTATAAAGGAAAACATTTAATTGAGGCTGGCATACATTTTTAGAGGTTTAGTCCATTATCATCATGGTGAGAAGCATAATAGTGTACAGGCAGACACAGTGCTGGAGAAGGAACTGTGAGTTATTCATCTGGATCTGCAGGCAGCAGGAGACTGTGAGCCACATTGGGTGTAGTTTGACCACATGAGACCTAGAAGGCTACCTCCACAGTGATGCACTTCTTCCAACAAGACCACACCTCCTAATAGTGCTATTTTCTATGTGCTAAATTTTCAAATATAAGGGTCTGTGGGGGCCCTTCCTTTTTAAACAACTGTGAGGGGTTTGTTTTTGCTTGGTGTAATTGAACCCAGGGCTTTGCCTGCACATGCTACACTAGCAATCTACCACTAACCCATACCCCAGGTCCCCATAAACACTGCTCGTATTTTCAAGGCTTTCCCTCTTACATCCTCACTCAGCTGGAAGACAGTTTTTCAGATACGATGTCTTCTATGATACCATGAATTATTATCCATACATAGGACTGTTCCCAGCTAATGCAGAGACTAGTCTCTAGGGCAGGAATTCTGACTGACATTGTACATCATCTCCTGCTAATGCTAACCAGTAGATGCCCATTAAGAAATAGAAAGACATAAGCCATATACAAAGCCAATCACCCCAGGAGACAATCCAGAAGAAACTGATGCAAGAGAAATAAAAAAAAATCTTTGCGGCTTAAACAATAATGTATTCTGAACCATATTTCTAAATACTTTCTTTAAATCAACAATAAAAGAGAGCAAATATTGTTTTGAAAATAAGGGAAACAGTCAATTTACCAAAAAATTCCAGATAGCAAGCAATGTGAGAAAAATATGTGATAGATTAGGGGGAGAAAAGTAAGTGAAACTGCCCATAGCATTTTAAATATATAAGTGAAATCTTAAAAAAAAAAAAAATTCCATGACACTCGCCCCTCCACACACAAAAAGAGTGAAAAGGAAAGATTTATGTACAATGGGGAGCATGAAGGGTTAAGAACAAGTCATAAAACATCCTTTATGTTTAAGCATATTATTATTTAGCTACCCAGGGCTTTCATAACAAAATGTTCCTGGCTCAATGGATTATTATTCCCTTTTACACTTCCAGACTTGGAAATTTACTTTGTTGTTCCTGCAGGTGTGGTTTTCCTGAACCCTTCCTGTCTTGAAGTTGACTCTCACAAGGTCTTCCATTTGTGTTAGACCATATCCTAAGCTATCCTTATGTTGTATAGGATGTTGACACACCCTAAGAACCTCATTTATCAGAATTATTTGTTGATATATGTGCCATTTGGAGCTTTAGGTTTGAACTTCATTATATGAAAGTTTTAAAAATACATTCCAGTTCAGAACAGTGAATGATAATGGCTACAGATAAATAACCAAATAAATAATAAATTAGTGTACATTTTATGAACAAATCAAATAGGTAAAACTTATTTTTAGCAATCTCTATGGTTTGTATGGGTTAAATAGGGAACATATATTTCTATACAATCTTGAAAGTTCTGGAATTATAATTTGTTCCTTTTAAAGTTATTCAGGATTTTTCAAATCATAACAAAGATAATAGAAGTATTACACGCAGAAAACTTTTAATCGTCACAGCAGAAAATGACCGCATGTTCCTCTCCTCACACACACAAGGAAACTGCATTTTCTAGTTGGATTCACAGTCAGATGGAGGTTGCTTGAATTTGGGCTGAGGGGACAGGGTTCAAAGAAAATAAGCTACTTCAATGTTTAGCCTTAAAATAACTTCCATTGCATTTTTAATTCCACATCTCTCTCTTTTCTTGGCAGTTGATCAAGTTCAAGGGATATAGCCACTCCCTAGATGATAGAAAAACATGGAGTCATAAGTTGCCTTTGTAGAGTCACCGTGTGGAGCAGTGCTGGCCACAGTTAACCTAGCCTGCATCCAGCTTCCTTTGTGCTAAGCCACTGGGCTCTAGGGTTATTGTTCCAGCAACTGGAATAAATTTCTATGACAAATATATCGCCATCCCCATGACTAGCTCCAATCTAGAGGATTTTGTTCATTAAAATAAAAAAAATGTGTGCACCCTTTGAAATAGATGTTATTCTTCTCGGAAACAAATTTAACAACTGGTTTTGAGTACACAGATGAGCTTGTAAGCACAGGATTGCAGTAGGAAGAAAAGTCAAGTCCATTTTCATATAAAAGAAAGAATTTAAATAAATTATGACACATTGGTTTATTAAGCCCATGGAGCTATAAAAAGCAAGGAAAGCTCTGTGGAGTGACCTGGAAGAATGCTAGTTATATACAGTAATTTGTTCAGGAAACCTACAGGCAGGCAAACATTTATAGCACAATTAATATTTTTTTTTACTAAGGTCACATGCACAAATCCTAATGAATTTAAGAAAAAATTAAGAAGAATAAACATATGCCTTTGTTCAAAATAATTACGTTAAACAAGTAGATTTTTAAAGTAGCCTAAATTCTACTTCACTTTCTTATACA
This sequence comes from Peromyscus leucopus, assembly GCF_004664715.2. NCBI lineage: Eukaryota > Metazoa > Chordata > Mammalia > Rodentia > Cricetidae > Peromyscus > Peromyscus leucopus. Next base: position 23,761,935 of record NC_051064.1, on the reverse strand, counting down.
AATCCCTTGCCACACTACTTTGGTTTCTTACCTCATGAAGTAGAATCCATTTCTCTTCTGTCCGGATTAGAAGAGGAGCTAACAGAACAACAGAAAAATGGCAGGAAACATTATGCATGAATTCCAAGCCAAAGACTTAGCTGACTTAGGACACAGCCTCCTCTCTTTCTGAGCTATGTCAGTTACAGTGGGGCACGTTTAGGATGGCAAGGTGGGGGAGACAAAGTCTGAATATTGATAACAAGTACTCAAGCCACCAAGTCCCCCTGCCTGAAACTAGAGAGGCTGCCAGCCTCCTGCAGCCTCTTCCCTGGGCTCCTCTCCTGTCCTGCCTCCCCATGCCTTTCCGCCCTCTCTTATCCTCTGATCTTTTCTCTCCTCTCCTCCCTCTCCCCTCTCCTCTTCTCCCATTCCCCTTCTCATCTTCTATCCTCCCTCCCTCCCTTCTCCTACTCTCTCTTCTTTCCTCCCTTCCCCTCCTCTTCCTTCTCCTCTCCCATCCTCTTTCTCCTCTCCTTCCTCCCCTTCCTCCCCGCTTTCTTCCCTTCATTCTCTACTCCTCTCTTCTCTACTCCCTTCCCTTCCTTCCTCTTCTCCCTATTCTTCTTCTCTCTGTCTTTCTCCTTCCCTCAGCATTAGATGATGATTCCTAGATCCTTTCCTGTGTCTTCCTCATTCTCCTCCTCCTCATACCCTCTGCAGCAGTTAGGCCCAGGCCTTCACCTGCATGAGGCAAGCTCTCTCCCACTGAGCACATGCTCAGCCCTTCTCTCTCTCTCTTTCAGTAAACTCAAGATTTTTCTTAAAAGTCTTCATAAATGGTATAGAGTACTTCAATAGCCCATCACGTTGCCCTGTGGTGTTTGAGATTAGGAAAGATATTTCTTATCTACCATGAATTAAGAAGGTGAATGATCCCTTCAAAAAGTCAGTGTACTGGTACAAGTAATGTAAAAGTTACCATGATAAAACAAAATGATTCTCTAGATAAAAGGGTTTTAGTAGTTTGCTTTTCTCCCTGCACTAAATTTCTCATGTTTTTATGTTTTAAGTTCAAGAGTATGTATGCATAAATACATAAGTATTTTGAAATAGAAGCATGTGTGTATGTTTTGTACATATTAAATATGCTACTGATATTTACTAATTAATATGTATTAATAATGTAAAACATTATCTTTTATATATGTATATATTTCATTTTGGCCTTTGGTGCTGCTTTCAGAAAAAAATGAGTTATGTGTATGTGTTTTTATCCTTGCCTGTAGCATGCGTGCTCAACTGACCCTCTCTTCCTGGCTTTTTTTCCATTTCCAAGAATTGGAAAAGCATACAACTCTATTTGGAGTAGTGGACAATTTCGTTGGGACAGCCACATTTCCACATGAGTGGCCCTCTCACAAGCAGTATTCTGAAGAGTTATGGCAGTGATGGGAAGACAAATGGATGTCTGTCCTGTGGGTGCAGCACATGGAAAGATGTTTTTTAGAAGGAAAGGCTGAATTCTTATGAATGCAGTAACTGGTGCTAAGGGAAGCAGGTGGGCTCACCAGTTGTATTCAGTTGTGATCAGTCATTACACAGTTGCCCAGCATTTCTTTAAACAATGATTAGCAGATCCTTTTCCGAAGACAACAGAAGCATGTGATGTGTTGAGCACCTTCTTGTTACAGAAAATAACAAGAGCTGAATGATTCTCAAATAGCCTTGTAGTGAAGAACAATAGGAACAGTACAAAAAAAATTAGAAGTCATTTAAACCAGATTTCAATTTGGTATTTTTCTTTTCAACAGAAAACATGGCATTCCACTCAGGCTCATTGTGATTCTTCAGAACGGTGAAATGGGGATCTTTCATTTGCTACAGTGTGTGTTTGCTGAGCAGAAGCCTTCATTTGCCGCCACGTTTGCTCGTATCATTATATAATGGTCCCCTTGTATGCCAGTTAGTTCATGGGTATTGAAGTATGCTGCACTCAGGAGCTAATCCTTCTCTTTAACACAGTGCTACATACAGAGAAAGAATCACAAATGTGAATGAAGTGATGAACAGAGCCCAAACCTGGATGACTAAAGCCACCAACTCCCCTTACATGGTAACAGGTCAAATATCACATCCTGCGTTTATGCTCACCCTCCTGAGTAGTCAGGAGATTGGGGCAAATCCTGGATGTATATTACTTCTTACCCACCACAGCATACAGTGAATTCTAAACTGCTACTGACTTTCTAGAGAGAAATTTGTCAAAATGTATGGAAAGTTCAAAATAGTTTAACCATTTGATAATATGGCTTCCAAGATAGTATTTGAAGGAATAATAGTCAGAGATATAAAGGTATCTGTACACTTTTTATACTTGTAAAAAATACTAATTTTTTGAAGTAGTTCAACAATAGAATTGTTAGCTAAATTATGCATCATTTCTATGCTTAAATGTTGTGAAGCCAATAATAGTCACATATTTGAAGAACATTTAATGATAGAAATATTCAAGGTGAGTTTTGTATTCAATAGGTTTGTGTGTGTGTGTGTGTGTGTGTGTACAAAAGAAAGAGGGCAGACACACATACACACAGAGAGAGACAGAAAAAAAGAACACAAACTTTTAAAAAGAAACTTCCTAAAAACAAAAGTGTTGTAGTGCATGATGGAGTTTCTGACAAACACAAATGATTTTTTGGGGGGGCGGGGCTAGAGAGGGCAAGAAGAGAGGAATTACAGGGCAGTCACTGAAGTGAGTCTCTCTGGGGAAGTGACTCAGCTTGTTTAATGAGTCCTGCCTGCTGAGGATGGAAACAGACTCTGAGGTTGGTAAATGTCACTTGTGAGAAAACTGAAAGAGCTCCTGGCCAGCCTGCATCTCCAGCAGCATGGGGATAAAACATTCCAGGGAGATAAGGGAATGCATGCCTGTCCTGTTTAGGGGTAAAGAAGAAAAACACAGGAAGAAAAGTATTCTATGTTCTTGAAAGAATATGGCAACTTGGATTTTTTTGACTGAGTTTGAGGCCTGAATATACATTACCTGTAAATGAGTTTCCAGTGCCCATTTGTGTGTGTGTGTGTGTGTGTGTGTGTGTGTGTGTGTGTGTGTGTGTGTGTTGCTTATGCAGGGATGTACACATGCAGAGACCTGGTGAAGATTTAGATACCTTGCTCTATGATTCTCCACTGTATTCTTTGAGATAGGATCTCTCACTGAACCTGGAGCTAGTCCTGTGGCTAACAATTCCAGTTTTTACCTTGTACAGGTGTTGGGAAGACTGTGCTTGGCTTTTTGGATGAGTGTTGGGATCTACCCTCAGGGCCTCATGCTTGCACAAGTATTCTTACCTACGGAGCCATCTTTTCAGCTTCACAATGCAATGCAAATTCTATGCATATCACTGTTTGCCTCTTTGATCTGAAAAAGGCCAAGGGATGTATGTTAAACTTTCTCATAAAATTAGTTTTCTAAGTCGAGTATTAACTACTTTGAGGCTGTTATTCAGTCTATAATTTATATTATGAAGAACTATTATTTCTGAAGATCTGTTCTGCCCCCATTTTTCTATGTGCACATGTAATTTATGATCTGTAGGAAAGTGATTGTATCAATATTTGCTTTTTAGGTTTACATTCACATGTGTTTGTGTGTGGGCTTTCAACGACATTTGTCTAGGCATGGCTATAAGTCAGCAACTACTTTTGACTGTGTTTTAATACAGATATTACAATGAATATGAGTCCTTTATTATTTTGCATCATGAGATTTTGAAATGGTATGCTTCTTATTTAATTAGATTTATGTTATGTTAAATAATTAATTTATGTTATGGCTTTCCTTGCAAATTAGTTTTGACACTCAGTTTTAATTTAATAACTGTTTACATAAAGATGACTAAGATTTTATTCTGTGTTTAACTCCTTTCAGGGTGCACTCCCAGCCTCTTGTTCCATCTGCCTCCACTTGAGATTGTCACTGTGACTATCAGGTTCATTGGGCATTGAGTTTCTAGTTTTTGAGATAGTTCTGTAGAAAGTGCATATTTTAAGTATTTGCTTATCTAAGAATTATTTTTCATGTTTCACTTGATTAAAATTTATTGATTATTTAAAAGTATTGGTTCTCAACCTGTTTGCTGTAAAATCTGTGTTCTCATGACATTTAGTGTTGCAGTAAGAAGTAAACAATTTTGTTCTTTATTAATGGATGTAAGAAAAGCAACCAAAACCCCACATTCCTTTCTAGTCAGAACTCAATCTTTTTTTTTCATTGTCTCCCTTTCATTGAAAATAGATTTTTTTCCTCATACAATATATCCTGATTATAGTTTCCCCTCTCTTTACTCCTCTTAGTCCCTCCTCACCTATCTGTAGCCACTCCATTTCTGTCTCTCATTAGAAAAGAATAAGCTTCCAAGAGATAACAAACATCGCAAAATAAAATATGGTAAGATAAGACAAAAATCATCACACCCAGGCTGGACAAGGCAACCCAAGACAAATAAAAGAGCCCCAAGAACAAGAATAAGAATCAGAGACCCACTTGTATACACACTTAGGAGTCCCATAAAAATTCTTTTTTTTTTTTTTTTTTTTTTTGATTTTCGAGACAGGCTTTCTCTGTGTAGCTTTGTGTCACTCTGTAGACCAGGCTGGCCTCGAACTCACAGATATCCGCCTGCCTCTGCCTCTGCCTCCCGAGTGCTGGGATTAAAGGCATGCGCCACCACCGCCCAGCTCATAAAAATTCTAAACTAAAAGCTGTATATATATATATATATATACTATGAAGACCTCTATTAAAGGCATGCGCCACCACCGCCCAGCTCATAAAAATTCTAAACTAAAAGCTGTATATATATATATGTATATATATATATATATATATGTATATATATATGTATATATATACTATGAAGACCTCTGTATGCCCTGTGCTTGCTGCTTCAGTCTCTGTGAGTTCACGTGCCCCTTGTTTAGTTGATTCAGAGAGCCTTGTTTTCCTGTTGTCCTCCATCCCCTCTGGCTCTTACACTTTTTCTTCCTCCTCTTCTGTGAGGTTCCCTGAGGGGAGGGATTTGGTGGAGACATCCCATTTAGAGCTGTGTGTGCCAAGGACTCTCTCTGCATAATGTCTAGCTGTGGGTCTCTGCATCTGTTTCTATCTGCTTCAGGAGGAAGCTTCTCTGATGATGGCTGAAGAAGGCACATTATCATTAGGAATTATTTTACTGATCCTTATTATTTTTAAGACCAGTAAAGTTTGGTTTTACTATAGGTATCTTGGGGTATCTAGTCTCTGGTTCTTCCTCACCCAAGCATTGTGGGGTATGGGTTCCATCTCATGGAGTGGGCATTGAGTCAAATCAGACATTGCTTGAGCACTCCCACAAGTTCTGTGCCACCATTGTCCTAGCATATCTGGCAGGCAGGACAGATTGTAGTTCAAGGTTTTGTGGCTGGGCTGTTTTCCATGTTTCTCTTTTGGTAGTTTCCAGGTTGACTGCTCCATGTTCAGTGAGTTCTGTGGTTATCGTCCTTGGCAATTCGGTCTTGCTTTGTAGAGAGCAACCCACTGTCTTAGCAACAGCCTGGGCTGTTTGGAGATTTCCATGGGATAACCTTGGCCAGTAACTCAATTGAATGCAAGCCAGTCTGGTACTAAAAGCCTTATTTGACTACAAGATGGCCTGTTGGGACTCTGTATCTCCCATTATTAGGAGATAAATGTCTCTTTTTTTTATCTTAGTTTTTAAGTAATGTGTGTATTAGGATGTATGTGCATGTGAGTACAGGTATCCATGGGCTCTAAAGATGTCATAACCAATACAACTGGATTATAGGTGTCACAGCCCAAGATGACAGGAGTTACAGCCTGATGTGTGTGCTGGGAATTAAACCCAATCCTTTGTAGAAGCAGCAAGTGCTCAGGAAGCACTGAGCCAACACCCCAGCTGGGCATGGATTTTTAATCTTTTCAATTAAAAAATAGTAACCTAATTGGGTACATGTGAAGGTCTCAAATTGAGGCACTGTGACCTCCAAATTGTAGTCTGATAATTTTTCTTCAATTATGTCTTTGATTATAGCTTCGGTATCTACTGTTACAGTTTGTTTGTCATTGGCAACTTCATTTGCTTTTCGAATGCAATTGTACCTCTTCTGTGTTTTCTCTCTCAGCATTTCATTTCATCTTTCTCCCTTTGACACCCTCTTGGATGCTAAAGAGCTTCTCAAGGTCATGTGCACACAGTGGGAAAGACAGCTCTGGGTTATATTTACTCAAATGGTATGAACAGCTCCAAGCCTCATTTTCAAATTTACTACAGAAAGAAAACTGTGTGACACACCATTTGTCAAATTTATATACATGCTATAAAAGGAACTTGCTGGCCTTATCCTGGCTGGGTCTCTGCCTTGTTGGTCATGTGAAGTCTAGAATGTTCATCACAGGCTCCTCCTCTTCCACCTCTGCACACCATCTTCCTTCTCTCCTGAACACTGGCTTCAGAGAGGGTGCCTCCTGTGGTACAGTGACTTCACTATGGGTTCCTCTCCCTCTAGGTGCTCCAAAGCACTCCTCTTCCTGGTTGAAGACTCTCAGTGAAGTCCTCAGTCAAGAGACCAAATGCTTTCAGAAATGCAGTAAGCAACATGAGAGGAGGAATTGCTGTAACAATTTGGAATTTGTTTTGCCCACAGAGGAATCATGGTTGTCCTTCGATTTCAAAGCATATAGCTCTTACACAACAAACTCAGGTCAAGTGATTTTTCCTTAGTCTCACTCACATATTCAGTGAAGTACTGGTTTCCTGCCTCTTCAAAAAATAGTTCAATGCAGCATTTATTTATTTATTTATTTACTTGTTTGTTTATTTTACATCCCAAGCAAAGTTCACTCCTTCTTCTCTCTCCAGTCCCTTCCCCCACCTCTCCTCTGCACCCCCATCCATTCCTCCTCTTCCTCCATTTCTATTCAGAAAAGGACAGCCTTCTCATGAATATAGATAAAATATGGTATATTAAGTTGCAATAAGACTAAGCACTTTGCCTTGTATTAGAGCTGTACAAGGCAAACCACTATGAGGAATAGGGTTCAAAAAGCCAGTGAAAGAGTCAGAGACAGCCCCCACTCCCACTGTTATGAGTCCCATAAGAAGACCTAGCTACCCAACTGTCACATATATGCCGAGGGCCTATGTCAGTCCCATGCAGGCTTCCTGGTTGTTGGTTCAGTCTCTGTGAGCTCCTATGAACCCAGGTTAGTTGATTCTGTGGGTTTTCTTGTGACATCCTTGATCCCTCTGGCTCCTACAATCCTTCCTCCCCCTTTTCACCAGTATTTCCCAAGCTCAGCCTAATGTTTGACTGTGGGTCTGCATCTGTTTCCATCAATTGCTGGATGAAGCCTCTCTGATGACTGTCAGGCTAGGCACCAATCTCTGAGTATAGTAGAATATCAATAGACATCATTACATTAACATGTTTTTGCAAGCCGTGTTTGGTTCTATCCTAGGTCTATATGCCATCCAGCCTGTGCGTCATGGCACTCCAGGCAGTGGGCTCACTCTTGTGGCACGGGTCTCAGGTTGGACTGGTCATTGGTTGGCCACTCCCATAATCTCTGTGCCACCCTTACCCCAGTACACACTATAGGCAGGACAGACTAAGTTGAAGGTTACGTGGCTGGGCTGGTATCTCAATTCTTCCACTGGAAGTCTTCCCTGGTCACAGGGGATGACCAGTTCAGGCTGCTCATCTGTTGTTGCTAGGAGTCCTGGAAGCAGTCATCCTTGTGGATTCCTGGGAGTTTCCCTTTCACCAGGTTTCTACCTGACCCTGAAATGTTCCTCTTCCTGTCTACTCTTCCAGTATTCTCCCCCTCCCCCAACCCCACCTGATCTCTCATGTTCCCATTGCTACCTGCCCCCAGTTCACCCAAGAAATTCTTCTATTTCCCTTTCCCAGGGAGATCCAAGTATCCCCTTTGCACTCTCCTTGTTACCTAGCCTCTCTGAGTCTATGGATTGTAGCATGGCTAACCTTTATTTTACAGCAATATCCACTTTTGAGTGATTATATACCATGTTTGTCTTTCTGGGTCTAGTTATCTCACTCAGGATGATTTCTTTCTAGTTCCATCCATTTGCCTTTGAATTTCATGATGTCATTGTTTTTAACAACCGACTAATACTCCATTGTGTAAATGTTCCAAATTTTCTTTGTCCATTCTTCAATTGAGGGAAACCTAGGGTTTTTTTTTGCAGGTTCTGGATATTATGAATAAAAATTTAATGAACATAGGTGAGCAAATGTCCTTGTGGTATGATTGAGCATCCTTTGAGTATATGCCCAAGATTGGTATAGCTGGTTCTTAAGGTAGATTTATTCCCAATTTTCTGAGAAACTGCTTTCCAACTTCCAGACTGGCTGTACAAGTTTGCATTCCCACCCACCAGCAGTGGAGGAGTATTCCCCTTACTTCACATCTTCTCCAGCATAAGCTATCAATAGTGTTTTTTTATCTTAGTCATTCTGACAGGTAGGTGTAAGATGGTATGTCAGAGTCATTTTGATTTGCATTTCCCTGATGGCTAAGGTTGTTGAACAATTCTTGAAGTGTACCTCAGCCATTTGAGATTCCTCTGTTGAGAATTTTCTGTTTAAATCTGTACCCCATATTTTAGTTGGATTATTTGAGAGAATTCTCTGTTTAAATCTGTACCCCACATTGTAGTTGGATTATTTGGTATTTTGATGTCTAGTTTCTTGAGTTCTTTATATATTTTAGAAACCAGCCCTCTGTCAGATGTGGGGATGGTGAAGATCTTTTCCCAACCTGTTGGCTGCTGTTTTGTCCTATTGACAGAGTCCTTTTCCTTATAGGAGCTTTCCAGTTTCATGCAGTCCCATTTACTAATTGTCGATCTTAATGTCTGTGCTATTGGCATTCTGTTCAGAGAGTTGTCTCCTGTGCCAATGTGTTCAAGGTATTTCCCATTTTCTCTTTTATCAGGCAATCCACAGATTCAGCACAATTCCCATTAAATTCTTTACAGGCCTTGAAAGAACAATACTCAACTTAATATGGAAAAGCAATAAATCTAGGATAGTTAAAAGAATCCTCTACAATAAAGGAAATTCCCAAAGTATCACCATCCCTAGTTTCAAACTCTACTACAGGACTATAGTAACAAAAAACATATGCTATTGGCGTAAGAACAGACAGGGGATCAATAGAATAAAATTGAAGACCCAGACATAAATCCACAAACTTATGGATACCTGATTTTTGACAAAGAAACCAAAATTATACAATGGAAAAAAGAAAGCATCCTCAACAAATTGTGCTGGTGTAACTGGATGTTGGCATGTAGAAGAATGCAAATAGATCCATATCTATTGTCCTGCACAAAACTCAAGTCCAAGTGGATCAAAGACCTCAACATAAATCTACTTACACTGAACCTGGTAGAAAAGAACATGGGGAATGCAGCATTTGAAAGTGAGCACTCCAGAGCCATTCAGAGCATTTAGTTACTGCCCACCAAGTCCCAAAATGTCTATCACTCCCAAGTTACATACATAACAGTTTCCAATTATTCCTTCTTCCCAAGTCAAAACAATCAATAACTTATGTATTTCTTTTATGGATTTATTTATTTATGGCATTTCATATAAACATCATCTTTTGTGTCTGACTTTCTTCATTAGCATAATTTGTGGGGAGGTTATTTATAGGTTAGAATGCATCAGAACTTTTATAGTAGGATAATATCCATTATGCAAATAAGTCACAGATTATTTTTCTACACATTAATTCTTGGGCATTTGGTCTGTTTCTACCCTATGTTAATTGTGAACATTTCTGCTTTCAGAACCTGTGTATATGTGTTGAGACAATGTTTTCAGCTCTTTTGCATAAAAAGCTGGAGATGGCATTTGAAGGCACATGAAAAGGAAGTGTTGTATTGTTTGAAGAATAGCACAGGCTCTTCATAGCTGTGGCTATGGCATTGTGCATTCCTACCAATAACCCACAGAGGACCTAAATTACCTCCTCACTGGCATATGACAAGTTCCATTTGAAAAAATATATGTACCTTGTGTTTACTAAGTAGTATCTTATTGTGACTCTGACTTGCATATCAGCCTCTTGCATATTTTTGTAGAAATGTCTATTCATAATCATTGCTCAATTTAAAAATATACTGGTTTTCACAATATTGATGAGATGTGACATGTTCAGTTATCCCTAGGATTTCAAAGCTTTTCATATATTCTAGTACTAGATCTTTTTCAGACAATGGTTTACAATTTTTTCTTCTGTTCTATGGAATATCTTTTCATTTCCTCTTCTTTCAGGTTAAAATAACAATATTTTCTTCTTTTTATTGTTTAAAACCATTTTTAAATTTAAGTATATTTTGATCATGCTATTTCTCTCCCCCAATTCCTTCCAGATCCTCCCCCCCCCCAACACCCATACAGCTTTAGGTTCTTTTTCAAGAAACAAACAAAAACTCAGCACAACCATAAAACTCTCCAAAGCCTAGAAAACAGACTAAAACACAACCTTTCAAAACAAACAAACAAACAAAAAAAACACCCCCTCCAAACTGTAACCAAAGCACACAAAAAAGTGAGGAGTCCATTACATGTTGGTCAACTACTCCTCATCATAAGGCTTGCCCTGGAGCAGTTAATATACCCAGTGTCACTCCATTGGAGAAAACTAATTTTCCCTCACAGCAGGTATAAATATGGCAGTTTAGTCATTAACCTTTACCCTAGTAACTTGATTTTCATTCATTCATTCATTGATTCATTCATTTTTTAAAATTTAACAAAATAAAATATAATAAGATAAAACAAATAATGTCACATCAAAATTGAACAAGACAACACAGCAGAAGGAAAAGAGCCCAGGAGAATGCACAAGAATCAGAGACCTGCTCATTTGAACACTTGGGAATCCCTTAAAAACACTAAACTGGAAGCCATGATATATACTCAGAGGACTTGGTGCAGACCCATGCAGACTATGATGACTTAAAAATCTGTTTTCTTGGTGTTCTTCATCCCTTCTGGCTCCTATAATTGTTCTGCCTTTTATTCAGAGTGGTTCACTGAGCTCTGAGACATGCATGGGGGGAGGGTTGATGGAGACATTTCATTTATAGTCTGAGTGTTCTGAGGTCTCTCTCTGTTGATGACAGTGTTTGAATTTTTTCCAACTTGAGCAGGAGGAAGTTTCTTTGATGATGACTGAACAAGGCCCTGTTCTGTGACTTTCACATAGCAGTTCTCAACCTGTGGGTTTTGACGCCTTTGGGGGTCAAATGACCCTTACACAGGGGTCACATATCAGATATCCTCCATATCAGATATTTATATTGTGATCCATATAGCATTTTATTACTACATTATTTTTTTTTTTGACCAGTATTATTTGGTTTTACATTAGGACCCTTGGCTTTCTAGTATAAGGTTCTGGTCATCCAAGCTGTGTTGGATGTGGGTTCCATCTCATGGAGTAGGCCTTAAGTCAAACCAGTTATTGGTTGGTTACTCTCACAAGCTTTGTGTCACTGTTGCCCTAACATAGATTTTGGGCAGGACAGATGATGTAGATCAAAAGGTTTGTAGCTGGCTTGATGTTTATGTTTCTCTTTTGATATGTGCAGACTACTCATTTCTGGACGAAAGACACTGGATCATAGGAGTAAAAGTTTTATGTAGGCAACAGGTCAACGTCTCCACATTCAGTAAGTTGTATAGGTGCTGTCTTCAGCAATGGGGCCTTGCCACCAGTTTGTGGAGAGGAACTTACAGTCATGGCAACAACCTGTGTTGTTTGGGGATTCCTGTACAGCAACTGGGACTAACAGCACAATCACATATAACCCAGGTGACAAGAGATGGCTAGTTAGGACTCTGTCTTTCCCATTATTTGCCGATTTCATTTAGATCACCTTATTATATGTATATATTTTAGAACACTTTTAACATATTGGATTTCCATACCATCCCTCAAATGTCCCTTAATTGTAGCTGTCTCTCCCATATTCCCTCTTGTAATCCCCTCTCCCTCCCAACTTGATTCCCCTATTCCAGTCCCCTTCTATCCATAACTATGTATTCTATTTCCCTTTCCTAATGAAATATATCTATTCCCTCTAGTCCAGTGGTTTTTAACCTGTGGGTCAAGACCCCTTCGCTGGGGTCACATATTAGATACCCTGCTTATCAGGTATTTACATTATGATTCACAACAATAGTAAAATTATAGTTATAAAAGGTCTCCGATGACACCATGGCCCAGATGATCCAACATCCAGAGTGGTTTCAAGGCAACTGGTTCACACAATACAGCCTCACAGACTACCCCATAGGCCTAAAATTTTCTTTGCGTCCCCATAAGATACAGCGCCTCCCTCCAGCAGGAAGTAGTAAGAGATGCTATGCCCAAATTCCCAGATATACCAAGCTGGCTTTAGAGGTGGAATTGGCTCACTCCCCCTCTAAACCCAGACATATTGCCTTAAAAAAAAATGGTTAAGAGATTCTTGTGTCCCAAATCGGAAGAGCCCTCTGGTGTGGGACAAAGAAAAACCAATATTTTTATTTAAAACAGGTTGATTATAAATGTGATCTCTTTCTAAAAAAGAAAAGGGGATATGATATAGATATATAGGAGGATATGGAGATGATAAGATAAAAGGGTAGATTAATGAACCTACTTTTAAAGAACAATTTGTTTAAAATGTTTTACATTGGTATAAATTTTAGTTTATTGATACAAACTTGAAGTTAATTTTGTTATACTGTACATATATATTTCTATTCTTGTTTGAGGTATTATATTTATGTAACTCATTTAAAATTGGATAATTAAAAAATAGATTAATAATTAGTCATCTATGATAATCATATTTGTAGCCATGTTAGTTAAGTCTTCTAGGTATACATAGATATATTTCAGATAGATAGGTAATCTTCAAACACTTCATAGACCTAGAGAATATGGCATTTAAATAACTTAGAATTCTGTTGACGTGAGACACAATTGCTCCTGGCTACACCAATTTGATCCCAAGAGAATGTTGGGCTTCTAAAACATTTCCATTTGGAAGTTTGTCTTTTTGGCACAAAATGGCCTACTGGGCAAAGAACTGCCCTTGCCTTGATGGCTGACAGTACAAATATAATGCTGTTCTTTCTGGATAAGCGGGACACAAGGAAAGCGACCACTGTACTCTGCCAAGACCGGGTAAGATGGTCTCTCAGAATTCCTGCTTCTAAAAATGGTCTGTCAGATACTCTAGGCTTGTAGCCAATTTAAATGCACCAACAATGCTGAGAAACATTAGGTGACTGTCCAGGCTGCCAGCTGTCTTGGTCTACTTTTGCAAGATTCCCGAAAGTTGCTTGCATCCATCTACCATTTCTCAGGTACCATTATGTTCCTTCTCAGGTCTTTGATGTGGTTGAAAACTAGATAGTTTTAATTTCCTCAGTTATGATAAAAGATAAGTTAGATATAAAACCTTAAACTCACAAATATAAGATAGATAGGACATCTTCTTTAATATTGTAACTATAATTCTTGCTCGGTAATTGTTTTGTTATATGTAATTTTACCATGTTAAAGTTAAAACCTTCCTTTTTAAAAAAAGAAAAAAAGGAGAAATGCTGTGGATATTGCTCTATATAAATAAAACACTGATGGTCAGTGACCAGGCAGGAAGTAGGTTGCCAAGCAGGAAGTAGGTGGGACAAGGAGAGAGGAGAATTCTGGGAAGTGGAAGGCTGAGGAGGGAGACACTGCAGCCACCGCCAGGACAAGCAGCATGTAAAGACTCTGGTAAGCCACCAGCCACGTGGCAAGGTATAGATTTATAAAAATGGGTTAATTTTAGATAAAAGAACAGTTAGCAAGAAGCCTGCCACGGCCATACAGTTTATAAGTGATATAAGCATCTGAGTGATTATTTTATAAGTGGATTGTGGGACTGCGGGGCTTGGGGAACCTGGAGTGAAGCCCTCCAGCAACAATAAAATAACAATGAAATAACATAGTTGGGGGTCACCACAATATGAGGAACTATATTAACCGGTCCAAGCTTTAGAAAGGTAGAGAACCCCTACAGTCTAGTCTTTCATTCTGTACCGACCCTCTATGGTTCTATGGACTGTAGCTTGGCTATTATTGACTTAATAATTGACTTAATCCACATATAAGTAAACACATTCCATATTTTCTTTATGGGCCTGGGAAAACTAACTCAGGTTAAATTTTTTTCTAGTTCCTTCCATTTTCCTGGAAAATTTATGATGCCATATTTTAATTGCTGAATAATATTCTATAGTGTATATATACTTTATTTCCTTTTACCATTCTTCTGTTGGGGGACATCTAGATCATTTCCAGTTTCTGGCTATTATGAATAAATCAGCAGTCAACATGGCTGAGCACTTGTGTCTCTGTGGTAGGGATGAAGCATCTTTTGGGTATATGCCAAATAGTTGTACAGTTGGATCTTGATGTGGATTGATTCCCATTTTCTTGAGGAACCAATACACTGATTTCCACTAGCAATGGATGAGTGTTCCTCTTACTCTACATCCTCGCCCTCCTCCTTTAATTTGTCCTGATCAACTGGAGCATCCTGGTACTACTGACACTCAGACACCACGTCATCATGTTGCTGTTCACCTTCTTCATCTTGTCCATGTTCTTGCCGGTGTACCGGTGCTGGAAGACTTTGCACAGAAACATGGCAGTGAACTGCTCTGAGATAGCTTGAATAGCTCCTGGATCATTGGCAACCAGTGCTGTTGCCAATGAAGGCAGCTGATATCTAGGAGCCTCATGAAGGTGTGTCACAAAGGGCTGTCTCCATATTGTTGGGAATCCACTCCACAAAGTAGCTACTGCTCTTGTTATGCACATTGAGTGTCTGTTCATCACCTCCTTCATGCACAGGTAACTATGAAATATGGCAGCCATGGTCAGGGAGTGGCCATAGTACTTGAAGTCAAACATCTGCTGGGTGAGATCAGGTACATCCAGGGTGTGGAACTCTGGCTGCCCCTAAGGTAATGAAGCTTAAACAAGTGAAGGCTATGTATCTTGCTACAAAGATGTGATTCCCCATAATTCTCTTTGTTGTTAATCCCCCCGCCATTTTCTCTGCCCTCTGTACTTCTGATAGAGTTTCCTAAGATAATTATGATTGACCTTGAATTTGTAATCTTTTTGCCTCATCCTTGGGGAGGATTTGCAAAAACATCATTAGGCCTGACTCATGGTTTTATTTTCTATGGTGTAGTTATCTATGGCCAAACATAGTATGAAAAAAATTAATAGAAAAATCTAAAAACGAACAAGTCATAAGTTTGTAGTTTCACTGCAGCAGAACAAAATTTCATATTGAGCCATTATATTCTGCCTAGAACAAATGTGAATCACCCTACTTCATGGTTTATCTACCCTTAATATGCTTTATTGGATTGAGGCAGAGATCATATACATGTAACTTTTAATGCAGCATATTGTTATAAAATTTCATTTTCATTTACTATATCTAATTCATAGAATATATAATTTACAATTAAATTCTGTCTTACCTATGTTTGGATACAGTTTCAAGCATTTCCTGTGGTCGATCTCATGTGGAGAGAAGAAGGTAGTAGTAAGGGAAAGAATATGAAGAGGGATATCCAAAATGAAGGGCCATCTGAGGGGTCATGTGGAAACCGACTACAATAGAAGCTTCTTAAAATTTATACACATATGAATGAAATCTAATTGAAATCACAAATATTTGAGGAGACAGAGCCCCAACTTTGCATCTCTTGCCACCCAATGAAATCTCCAGTGCCAGGAATAGATTGCATCTAATTAAGTTGTTAGTCAAAGGAATCCCATGGAAATCTCAAAACAAGCTAGGCTGTTGCTAAGGCTGTTGATTGCTCTCTACAAACAGATGTCAAGGCTCTGTTGCTAAAGACAATACCTACATAATTCATTGAACATGGAGAAATTGAGTTGGTACCTAACTAGACCATTTATCCCTACTGATTAGTGGACACTACCAGATGAAAAATGTAAACATCAACTCAGCTACAAACCCTTGATCTACAAGGGTGACTTGCCTATAAGATATGCTGGCAATGGTGGCACAAAGTTCTGGAGTAACCAACTACTATCAGATTGGATTTAAAGTCCACTCCATGATATAAAACCTATGCCCAGCATTGCTCCAGTAGCCAAGAACCTGAGACGAGATGGGCCATGGACCTCGGAGAAAACCAAATTCTAGTTTTCTGCTAAAGAAATATAACAATAAAATGACTCCTAAATACATTCTATTATAATCATTGATCAGTGTCTTGCTCAGCCATCATCAGTGAAACTTCCTCCTGCAGTGGAAGAGAACAAATATAGAGACCCAAAACTAGACAATGTGCAGAGACTGAGAGACCCTGGAAATACACAGTCTTAAACAGGATGTCTCTATCAAATTCTTCCCCTCAGAGCTCAGGGAATTCTGTGGAAGAGAGCACAGAGAGATTGTAAATGCTAGTAGTGATGAAGGACACCAAGGAGACAAGGCCTTTCAGACACAACAGGGCTCTCTCTCTCTCTCTCTCTCTCTCTCTCTCTCTCTCTCTCTCTCTCTCACACACACACACACACACACACACACACACACACACACACACACAACTAAAAAAAATGGTGCAGTGTGCACAGGGCCTACACATGTCTAACCCAGATGGGGGTTCAGCTCTGAAAGGGGAAGTAAACACAAGCCCCCATTCCTAACTCAGAAGCTATCTCCAATTTTGACAACCACTCACAAAGGAAAAATTTATTTTCTCTAACAGTGTCTTACTGAATATACAAACCACATTTAAAGGCAGGTCCCATGCATGTCAAAGGATGGTTACCACAAAATGAACTCAGTGGTAGTTTTGGAGGTATTTTGTTTTGTTTTGTTTTGTTGTTGCTGTTTGTTTTTTGGTCTGGGCATTTTCTTTACCTTATAGATCGTTCTTTTGCTTGTATGTTTTGGTTTATGACTTTCCTACTCTTGTGGGATTTCTGTGTGTGGAATGTATATGTTTCTGTATCTGCATGTGTTTCTCATGCTTTCTCTTTGCCTCTCATTTTCTGTTTGTTGGTTTGTTTTGTTCAGTTCTGTTTCGTTATTTTTGCTTGTTTGTTTTCTAATGACAGAGAGACAGAAGTGTATGGATTTGGATGGTGGGGGAAGTGGTGAGGACCTGGGAGCAGTTAGGGAGGGGAAACCATGATCAAACTATATTGTATGAAAAACAATCTATTTTCTATTAAAAAAAAAAAGAATATGGAGACTGTTGTGTTTGGAAGCAAGAAGGCTTCTTGGGTAAGTGTGGCAAGAACTTCTGAAACCCTGTAGTCCATGGTCAAGAGCAGATCTGGTGCCACAGCAGAGAGTAGAGCAGGCATCTCCAGTGGCTCAGGCTGACAAGTCTGAGGGCAGCTGCTATGGCAGCTGAGATGAGGGATGGCATTCGCCAGGATGTAGGTAGCCATGGTGAACGGAAATATCCTGCAGCTTCTACCCTCCCATGTGCGTGCTGGCCAGAAAAGAATTCTGGGCAGACATTCAGGAGACCCTAGCAGAGCAGATTGGAGTCGAAGACCTGTGTGAGCTCTCTCACATAATATGAATCTCTGGATGTTGACAAATTCCGTTATAGAACAGCCCCTCAAAAGTGGTATTTTTACTTCATTCATACATAGCTGCACACTCCATGCTTGTGATACTACTGACATAATATTGTGACAAATAAATACAGATAAATGTACATCAAATTAATGAATAAAAGGATAATAGAAAGGATCTCTCATTTATTACTATTACTAAAGTGTACTGGGAATACAAGAGTTAATAACTTTTTTGAAATGGAAATCTTTCTGTAATTTAACTACATGGTTCCAGATTGCCAATATGTGTATAAAACACAGCCAAATGTTCCTCAGTTCCCAGTCGTATCTTATCAATGTCAGTTGAATACAAAGCCTCGTTGTTGAGAATGTTTCAACAGAATCTTCTTTCAGACATAGTGAAAATCTGAAAATGAAAACTCATCTTCAAGTCTGCTTTGCATATGTTAATAAAATATACAAAAATCCAAGTTTGCTTCAATGTAATTATTAATTAAAACTTCCAACACAGAAATAACTTTTTTCTGGTTTTAGCCTGATAGAATGAGGGAATGTAAGGGCAGTGTTTAAACACACTGATAATATCATTTGGCAGTTTATTGGGCTCTGATCCACAGTTAGAAGAGTTACCCTTCATCTTCATGGGTAGAGGGACAGAAACTGACAGAATTCACAGTGCATGAAAAGTCTGGTCATGCTTTGGGGAAGGCCAATGACTTTGTACAATTTCTGGGACTTCTAGAAAGTAGAAGCTGATCATTTTAAACATTAGCTACAAATGCTCAGCTCCATTGACTCAGAAGATGCTACGTGTGACAGAGAATGAGTCACAGACAAGAAGTAGGATTTCCACTCCAGGTAATGGCAGAAAAGTCATGTTTCTGAGCTACAAAGAAATCATAATATTGGTCAGTAAGATTGTACTTGCACATTTTAAAGAACCCTGCCTTAAAATAATATTTTTATTTTTAGTGCATGTGTGCACGTACTCATGCACATATGGCACACACACACACACACACACACACACACACACACACACACACACACAATGAGGCCAGAAGAAGGCACCAAATCATGTAGAGCTGGATCTGCAGGTGGTTGTGTGGCACTCCTACGTGGTGCTGGGGACACTGGTCTAAAACACTGCTCTCAAACCATCTTTCCACCTACCCTCCCAGCTTTGCTGTTCAAAGTCACACAACCTACAGATTCATATGTTGTCAAAAGCATAAAAATTCTGCCAATAACCAACATCAAAAGGCTTGTAACTAATATTAACTAAAAGTCTGCTTAGAAAACCAGCTGTTTTGATATGTTTTGAGTAATTTTATTAGACATATTCGTATTCAGATAGTCCTATTGTTCAAGTGAACATCATATAAATCTTACCTGAAAACAATAATAGTAAAATAACATTTAAATTATGAAAAGTCTTATTTGTTATTTTAAGCATAATTCTTGATGCTTTGGAAATTTCACATCATGCACCCCAGACCCACTCACCTCCCAGTCTCTCCATATATGCCCTTCACCCCTGCAATATGCCTCCCCAAATTAATTAAAAACAAAACAACAAAAAAAAAACACCTTGCTGCTCCATCCTTCCAACACTTCTTCATTTATCCTAGTGGCATCAGGAGCTGTGGCGTGTCACACAGTATACCTTTTTGTCCAATCAGCCCCACCTGCAAAATGTCTACTTCATGTCTGGTTCAAGGCCTCTGGTTTCTGGTACACTATCCTCACTGGGCCCTCATCAAGATGCCTCTTGAATATCCTGTTGTTGCCCGGAGCCATGGAGATCCTGCAATTACTGTTCTGCAGGCCAGTCCCTTCGAACACTCCAGCAGGTCATAGATGGGGCAGATGTTAGGGTGGGCCAACCCAAGGCCCAGGATGTGGGTCTGGGTTATAACTGAATTGGTCAGTCAGGGCCATTGGGATATCCCCCTTAGGCAAGGAGCAAAGCCAGCTCTCCTAGGCCCATGCCATTGGAGCCAGATATACCACACCTGGTGAGGGGTGGGACCATCTCTCCCAAGCACCGGGGTCAGCTCTCCCACGGAGAGTTGGCGCGAGATCTCCTACTACAGTATCCACGAAGGGGCACTACCTGCTATCCCAGGGCTAGTTAGGGATAGGGCTGCCTCAACACGGCCCTCGGATTTCAACAAGCATGGTTCCTATGATCCCCTACAGTAACACTAGCCATGGACATCAGCCCATGCCCTGGCTGCTGTTGGGCCATGGACCCAGACATGGCTGACGGCAGCAGCCTTGGCCCAAATGTCATCTTGTCCTGTGGAGGCACTCAGATCAAAATGGCCCCAGTGGAGGCACAGCCCTTAGACACCAAAATGGCTTCAAGTGGCGGCCCACACCCTGGGCATCCCCATGGCCTTGGTGGGAACATGGGTCATGGCCGTCCTGAAAGGCTGTAGGTAGCATCCCAGGCCCTGATGTCACCCTGGTCTCTGGTGACAAGCAAGCTGCCAACATCATTCCTCATAGCTCTTGCTTCTTCAGAACTGCCTCTTACCACAGCATACTAACCATTCCGCTTCTTTTTCTCTCCCACTTCACCAGCATATTCTTGCCCATTATATTGGGACCCGGCCAACCAATGCCACAGGGCATGGCCCCTGAGGCCTATGGATGCTTCAGGTAGCAGCCCAGATTATGAGGACCCAGGCTGCACTATGGGTATCTTTTGTCTGCCTGCCTGAGCTGCATGGCATGGGGGGGGGGGCTGTGGATCTGAAAAGGATTTTTTTTTTATTGAGTGTGGTATCATTCTTATTATTTGAAATGCTGCTAAAAATCAACTAAGAGCCAAAATAGTTGTGAAGTCTTTTGAAAAACATAAACTCAGTAAAAACAACCCCCCCCTCCTCCCAAAAAACAAACAAAAATAAAAACAACTTAGACTTACTGGTAAAATTAGCATGGGAGAGAAATTTCCATCTCTAATGGCTCTGTGTCAAGGTGAGTTACAATCAAGAAAGGAAAAATGCACAGTAAGTGTGCTGGGAGCAAAAGGCAAGCAGTGACTTATTGTGGGTGAGGGGGGTCCGCTTGAGGAGTCAGTCTCAGTGCTGGGACTGCTCATGCAAACTTTTAATGTGGAGCTGAGAGATCTCCTCCTTCTAATATACCTGGCTCTTCTTGATTCTACAGCCTTATCAACAAGGCTCTGTCTTAGTTTGCTTTCTACTGCTGTGATAAACACCATGACAAAAAGCAACTTGGGGAATAAAGTCTTAATTCATGTCACCATCTATCACTGATGGAAGTTAGGGCAGGAATTCAAGGCAGGAACATGGAGACAGGAGCTGAAACAGAGACCATAGAGAATGGCTACTTACTGGCTTGATTCCTACGGCTTGCTTAGCTTGCTTTCTTATACCATTCAGGAAGGTATGGCACTGCCCCCTGTAGGATGGGCCCATCCAAATCAATCACTAATCAAGAGATTGTCCACAGGCCTGCCTACAGGCCAGTTTGGCAGAGACATTATCTCAGTTGAAGTTCTGTCCTTGCAAATGACTCTAACCTATGTCTAGTTGACATAAAATCTAACTGGAGCGGCCTCCCAGCCCAGCTCTTCTCCATTCTTGTCTCTCCACCTCTACCATTCCTTCTTTTAGAATTATTTTTTAATTTGTGTGTATGTTTAAGGGCCTGCATGTGTGTCTGTGCACCACATACATGCAGGTGTCTGTGAAGGCCAGAGGAGGGAGATAGATCCCCTGGAACTAGATTACCAGCTGTTGTGAGCTAGTCTGTGGGTGATGGAAACAGAAGTTGGGTCCTTTGTAAGAGCAGCCAGTCTTCTTAACCGTTGAGCCATCTCTCCAGCCCTCTACCATCCATTCTTGAAAAAACCCACCTGCAGGTATCTTTCAAAACATGACTTAGAACAAAGCCATTTTCCTTCTTAAAACTCCCTGAATGGAGTACATCCCCTTCACAACAGATGCATCCAGCCTAGGAGTTCTTATTTTTATGGCTCTTTCCGACTCTCCTCTCCATCTTGCTCACTAGGCCTTAGCCACACAGGGCTTCTAATCCTTAAGTACACCAGTTTCCTCTGTGCCATTGGGCCTTTGCTCTAGCTGCTGGCTTCGCCTACACAGATCTTATCAGGGTGGCTTCTTTCTCACTATTTAACTCCTGAGTTTGAGAATAATACTGCTGGAGTTTCATTTAATGTCTCCACATAAAGTCCCCACATGGTTCTGTGACCTTGGCCACATTTCTCTGGGACACATCTATCCTGGCCACAGTGCTGCTGCTTTCTTACAGTTCTTGCCCTGTGGACTTGCTGTTGAGATGCACATACTGTCTGGGCTGCCATGGTGGAAAGATCAGTATTCTATCTCAATGTGCAGAAGCATCCTGTGTCTCCTGTGTATCAGTCCCGATGCTAGGATTTGCACTGTCACCATTTTTACCTTCTTCATTTTTGCCGGAGACTTTGACTGTTATGGACTTTAAAAAAAACCAGCATTGTTTCATTAAAGTTCTTTGTTGTTTCCCCATTTTTCAATGGTCTTCTGTGACTGGTTATCTTCACTTAGTGAAATGTTTTAAAAGTTGTTCTATGCTGTAGAGTCTTATCAGTAATTTGGTCATTTTTATGACAAAATAATACTTCATTCAATAGACATTTTTATTTTTGTTTATTCATTCTTCATCTAGTACACTTTTGAGTTGTTTCTGTCACTCATCTCTGTGTATTCATATGCAAGTTTTGTACGGATGTATGTTTCTGTTTCTGTTTGGTATGTATCTACAGGTGAATGACTGTGCTGAAGGTCAATGCAGTGGTGAACACTGTGTGTAACTGTGGCTACATTTACAGTCCCACTAGCACCTCTGATATTCTACACTTTCACCACCACTTGTTGCCTGCTGTTTTATTACTTTTTTTAGTCAAGGATTATTATTTTATCCTTTTATATTCACACTAGTGAGTACACACAATATTTCATTGTGGGTTTGATTTGCATTCCCCTAATGATGAATATCTTGGGGGTGTATTTACATGTGTTTATTGGTCATTTCCATATCTTTGGAGAAATTTTTTCCTAATTGATGTCTCATTTTGGTGTTAGGCTCTCTTTCCATTTATTGTTGGGTTGAAAGTGTTGTCTATGTAGCCTGAAAACAAGTACTCTACAGTATGTGGTTTGCACATGCTTCCTTCCATTGGCAACTATCTTCACCTTCTTGATGGTGAGCTCCAAAGATTACTTATTTTGTTATTGCCATTGTTCTTGTTTTGCTTGTAAAAGTCCAAATGATCTATTCCTTCTTTATTTTTTACATTTTTAGTGTTGGGACAAACAGATATCCAGATGCAAAAACATGAGCTTAGACATGATACCTGACATTGTGCCTGATATTTAAACAAACTGTCTAAGAACTGATGCTAGAAAACTCTTGGATGAAAGAAAGATCACTCTTGTGATCATGGGCCCAGCTCATTGCTGCTTCTTGCTACTTGAACTCTTTGCTCTGTTCTATAACCATGTCAAGAGTCTACAGTTGTCCATAGCAGAAAGAACAGTGACAGACTGTGCAGTGCCATCTTTTCCATAATGGAAGCTCTCCCTAGCAAGGATTTCAGCTGCATTAGTTCCAGTGTGTCTTTCTGCTTCCTTGCTATCATCCACTGGGACTCAGTCTATCCCACTTACCTTCTGTTTAAGGGACTTAATCTCAGGTCAAGAAGGGGGCTGTGAGGAGCTGTCAGGGAGCTGCTCATGTCTCACTTCTTTCCAGCTAAGTTTCTTTTACAAAGGGAAGTGTCATCAATCATTGCTTTGTTGGGACAGAGGGAAGGAAAAAAGTGATGGGTGCTTTAGAGTGAGGGTTACAGTGTGCCAACTGTTGTGGCTCTTCTCATATAGCCTTGCTACAGTTGCTGGGATCTCCATCTTCCCCAGTCAGTTTATTGATTGCAAGAAAGGAGGCCAGGCACAGAATTCATTAGCTGAAATTCTGCCAGGCTATGATTTCTTTATTTGCAATGCTGAATCTTATAATGCTGCTGATTATTCTTTGTGTGAGAAGGATGAGATGAGACATTAGCATATAAAGACTTGGCTTTTGTTGTGTTATCTGCAGATTAGCATTGCTTCGAAGTAGGCCTTCTGTACTATGTTGGTTTGTTGCTTTGTTTGGAAATGATGTTCCAATGTAGGATAAAACACTGAATTCTTAGAATCTTATACAAAGCCTTTTGTGGTATAGCTCAAGCCCACATCTCAGACTGTTTCCACTCTATCAACCTACTTTTACTCTTATTTGGCAAGTTTTTTTACATCCTATTTCTCATATCTAAATATTCATCCCTATACATTTCTTCAGTTTTTAAGAGAACACCTCACCTTTTCTGTCTGTGATGTTCACCTTTCCCAATGACCTGCATGTGGTTGAAACACTCTGAACTAGCTTTGCTGAAGCCTTTTTCTCATCTAGGAAACTCAGACTTTTAGAATATGAATCACCAGTGTATTGACAGCAGGGTTTTCATAACAGGCTGTGGAGTCCTCATCACATAGTGTCTATAGGATACTTAGATATTGGAATAATAGTCAATATTGGTGGGTTCTCTATATTCTGGTATGTGAACCAAGTGAGAAATTTAAGTCTAATAATATATATGAAGACATAAAATTATGTACATTTTGTAGAAAATGACAGGGACTCACCAAATCTATTTTCCCAAGCAGATAATTAAGCTGTTTAACTATATTCCTTACCACGCTAGCATTCAGATGGGGCATGTGAATAGCTTTAGCCAATGGAGCTCAAGCATAATCATAAGTGTCCTGTCTAGACTGAGGCACTGGAAGCAACTGTGTCATCTCTTCATCCCACATGCTCTCTCACCCTGTTCTCACAACCTCCCAGCTACCTGTGACCTTTCAGTTCTGTGGTAAAGCTGGTGGAGAAACAGATGATATAATGAGCACATACTGCACTACCTGTTTCCTGATCTTCGTGGAACCAAATTGAAATGTACTATTCCTCTCAGCCTGTAAGCAACTGTGACTGACACGTTTCATTACTTATCTGAATATTCTCACAGGCATTATCATCTGTACATATAATCTGTGATTTGAAGAGTGTCGAGAGGCTTTCTGACCTCTCACACTTTTTGTAAACTCTACATACAATAAGATTATAAATATTTATTTTTAATGTCATGGAGGATTAGTACCCGAAATCCAGGCAAAAAGAAGACTCCAGGAGTCTTCTAAAATAACTCAAAAATTGTCATTAATACCTATTTGTATTCATTAATTTTAGCATAGAAACCAATATTCACTTGGCATCTAGTACCTTTTAGAGAATAGATATACATATGAGGAAGACATATTTTTTGTTTCTTGTTTATTTTATTTTATAATTTAATTTTACATATCAGCCACTGATTCTCCTGTCCTCCCCCCTCCCCCCAATCCCCCCCATTCCCACTTCCTCTAGGGCAAGGACTCCCCTGGGGATTCAGCTCAGCCTGGTAGATTCAGTCGAGGCAGGTCCTGTCCCCTCCTCCCTTCACCCAGGCTGAGCAAAGTGTCCCAGCATAGGCCCCAGGCTCCAAAAATCCAGCTCATGTGCTAAGGACAGGTCCCAGTCCCACTGCCTGGGGGCCTCTCAAACACTTCAAGCTAATCAACTGTCTCACTTATCCAGAGGGCCTGATCCAACTCGGGGCTCCTCAGCTATTGGTTCATAGTTCATGTGTTTCTACTAGTTTGGCTATTTGTCTCTGTGCTTTTTCCAATCATGGTCTCAAAATCTCTCGCTCATACAATCCCTCCTCTTACCGATTGGACTCCC
Source organism: Peromyscus leucopus (assembly GCF_004664715.2). Classification (NCBI taxonomy): domain Eukaryota; kingdom Metazoa; phylum Chordata; class Mammalia; order Rodentia; family Cricetidae; genus Peromyscus; species Peromyscus leucopus. The sequence continues at coordinate 23,736,371 of NC_051064.1, read as the reverse complement.
AGAGCTCCACCTGGGGCCTGGCCATGGATCTCTGTATCCACTTCCATCAGTCATTGGATGGGAGTTCTACTACAACAGTTAGGGTGTTTGGCCATCTGATCACCAGAGTAGGTCAGTTCGGGCTTTCTCTCGACCATTGCCAGTAGTCTATTGTGGAGGTATCTTTGTGTATTTCTGGGGACCTCTCTAGCACTTTGCTTCTTCGTATTCCCATGGGGTCTTCATTTAACACAACCTCTTTTTCCTTGTTCTCCCTCTCTGTTCTTGATCCAGCTGGGATCTGCTGCTCCCCTAAGCTCCCTTTCCCTTGACACTTGCCCTTCATTACTCCTCCTCACGTCCAGTTTGCTCATGTATATCTCATCCATTTCTCTGTCGTTGGGCGATCCCTGTGCCTTTCTTAGGGTCCTCTTTACTAGGTTTCTTAATTAAGGTATCATTCTGTATCATTCTTGAGTACTTTAAGGTTCATAGCAAATTTAAATAGAAGGTACAAACTTTTACCATATGCTACACTTGCATGACACATGGATGGGTTACTTGCCCATTAACAACATTCCTATCCAGTTGGTACTACTGAAGAATATGGGATGATCTATTAATATCTAAAGTCCATATTTAACACCATGCTGTGCCTTCTATGGATTTGGACAACACATAGTGACATATATCTGCCATTAAAGCATCACACAGAGCATTTTTCTTTGCACCTAACACCCCTGGTGCTCTGTCTATTTACCCCCAACCTTAGAAATTCCAGAAATAGTCTTTTTCTTTTTAAGAATATCATATAGTTGGAAATACATGGATTGTAGCCTTTCTATATTGGCTTCTTTCCCTTAGTGATGTCCATGTATATTTTCTGCATATCTGTGTGCCTTACTAGCCCACTTCTGCCCAATACTGAGCAGTACTCCATTGTCTAGATATAGCATACTACTCTGTCCATTCATCCATGGAAAGACATCTTGGTTGCCTTCTTGTTTGGGCAATTATGAATGAAGTTGCTGTTAAACACCAATATAAAATTTTGGTGTGGACATACATTTTAAACTCCTTTGAATAAATAATACAAGATATATGATTGCTTAATTTTATTTAAAAATGCTTAGTTTTGTAATGAACTGTCAAATTTTTGTCTTAGTTAACTTTAATTGTTGACTTGACACAGCTTAGAGTCATCTAAAAGGAAAGCCTCAAAGGAGAAATTGTCTAGATTAGTGGCCTGTGGGCATATCTATGGGAAAATTATCTGGATTATTTATACAGAAGGGCTCATTGTGGGTGGTACCATACTTAAGCATTTGACCCTGGTGCAGGCCTCAGCAGTGGACAAGCAGATGCTCTCAGGCTGCGTCTCGACTGCACCACCACTGTCACAACTCACTTGATTCTGTTCCCCCAAGACTCACTCAGCCACCTAAACCCATGAACCTGGGTATCCTCCCAATGTCCAGCCCTCTCCTGCAACCCCAGCAGACTACAGAGGCACAGGTACAACCCACACCAGTTGTCTTAACAGAGTACTGACCTTCCTGCTGAACTGCTTTCAAAGACTAGACCAGAAACCCCAGAGCACATCCTGTGTGCCCCCCTCCACCTCAGCACCAGCAAGCAGGTGAGAGACCTGTCTCCAGGCTGCACCATCACCACTGCAATCCACTGGATTCTGTTCCCCCAAGACCCACTCCTCCCTGCTGCCCAAACCCACACACCTGGTCATCTTCCCCATGGCCATCCTTCCTCAGCAACCACAAAAGACTGAAGAGGCACAAGAACAACCCACCCCGGTTGGAAGAACAGCACCCGCAAGGCAGCTGGGCCCTGACTCCAACTCTGGTGGAACTCCAGTGCTCTGATGTAGTCTCCAGCAGCCAGCAAGCAGGTGAGAGATCTGCCCACATGTTGTTTGTTTTACTCTTTACTCTTTGGGCTCTTTGAGGGGCCAGCCACTTAGCTCCCAAATAAATCACATTTCTTATGAATGCCCAGCCTTAGCTTGGCTTGTTTCTAGCTTGTTTTTCTTAACTTAAATTTTTATCACATCTATCTTTTGCCTCTCGGCTTTTACTTTTCTCTATTTCTGTATAATTTTTCTTTCATTCTTATTCTGTGTCTGGGTGTGTGTTTGGTGGCTGGCCACTTCTTTTCTCACTCCTCAATCTTTTCTTCCTGGGTTTCTTCTCCTTTTTATTCTGTCTGTCTGCCAGCCTTGCCTATCCTTTCTCCTGCCTTGTTTTTGGCTGCTCAGCTCTTTATTACACAAGTCAGGCATTTTAGACAGGTAAAGTAACACAGCTTCACAGAGTTAAACAAATGCAGCATAAAAGAATGCAACACATCTTTGCATCATTAAACAAATGTTCCACATCATAAACAAGTGTAACATATCTTTAACTAATATTCTACAACACCCACAGGCTGCACTATCACCACCATCACCACAACCCACTGGATTCTGTTCCTCCAAGACCCACCCTGCCACTTTACCCCACAAACCTGGTCATCCTCCCTGTGGCTAGTGCTCTAGTAGACTACATAGGCAGAGAAACAACCCATACCAATTGGAGGAACATATAAGCAAATACCAGCATAAGAATACATTCAACAACAGAAAGGACAATATGATACCACCAGAACCCAGTGGTGTCCTACAACAGCAAGACTTGAACATTCCAACAAAGCAGAAGCACAAGAAAATGACCTTAAAATAACTTTATGAAGATGATAGAGGTCCTTAAAGAAGAAATAAAAAATTTCTTAAAGAAGTTGAGAAAACAAACAAACAAAAATTGGAAGAAATAAAAAAAATCCACTAAGGAAAGTCAAGAAAATCAAGAAAAAATAAAGTCAAACAGATGAAGGCACCAGTTCAAGACTTGAAAATTGAAAGTGAAGCAATAAAGAAAACAAACCAAGGGAATGCTGTAAATGGAAAATCTGGGTAAGCAAACAGGAACTACAGATGCAAGTATCATGAACAGAATACAAGAGATGGAAGAGAGAACCTCAGGCATTGAAGATATAATAGAGAAAATAGATTCATTTGTCAAAGAAAATGTTAAATTCAATTAATTCCTAACACAAAATATCCAGGAAATCTGGGACACCATGAAAAGACCAAACCTAAAAATAATAGGGATAGAAGAAGAAGAATTCCAGCTCAAAGGCACAGAAAATAAATGTAAAAAATTATAGAAGAAAAAAAGAAAGACATGGCTATAAGGTACAAGAGGTTTATAGAACACCAAACAGTCTGGACCAAAAAAAAAGTCACCTTGTCACACAATAATCAAAACTCTAAACATACAGAATAAAGAAAGAATATTAAGAGCTGTAACAGAAAAAGGCTAAGTAACATATAAAGGCAGATCTAAAAGAATTACACCTGACTTATGGAGATTCTAAAAGCTAGAAGGTCCTGGATAGATATTTGCAGGCACTAAGAGACCACAGATGCCAGCCCAGACTACTCTAACCAACAAAACTTTCAATCACCATAGACAGAGAAAACAAGAAATTTCATGACAAAGTCAGAGATTTAAATAATACTTACAGAAAGAACTAGAAGGAAAACTCTAACCCAAGAAAGTTAGCTGCACCTATGAAAACACAGGCAATAGATAGTCTCATACCAACAAAACTCAAAGAAAGGAAATACACACACACACACACACACACACACACACACACACACACAAACATGCACACACTACCACCACAACCACCAAAACAAACAAAAAACCAGAAATTAATAATCACTGGGCATTAATATCTTTTAATATCAATGAACTCAATTCACCAATAAAAAGACAGACTAACAGAATTGATACAAAAGCAGGATCCATCCTTCTGCTTCCTACAAGAAACACACCTCAAATCAAAGACAGATATTACCTCAAAGTAAAGGGTTGAGAAAAGATTCTCCAATCAAATGGACCTAAGAAGCAAGCTAGTGTAACTATCCTAATATCTAACAAAATTTAAAATTAGTCAAAAGAGATGGAGAAGGACATTTCTTATTCATCAAAGGAAAAATCCTTCAAGAAGAAGTCTCCATTCTGAACATCCATGCGCCAAATACAAGGGCACCCATACTTGTAAAAGAAATATTACTAAAGTTAAATTACACATCAAATCCAATACATTAATAGTGGGAAACTTCAACACTCCACTCTCACCAATGGACAGGTCTGCCAGACAGAAACTTAACAGAGAAATAAGGGAACTAACAGATGTTATGACTCAAATGGACTTAATAGATACCTACAGAACATTTCACTCAAACACAAAAGAATATACTTTCTTCTCTGCACTTGATGGAAGCTTCTCTAAATTGACTTCATACTTTTTCACAACATAAATCTCAACAGATATAAAAAAAATTGTAATAATACCCTGGATCTTATTGGATCACTTTGGGTTAGAGTTAGTGTTCAAAAACACAAACTACAGAAATTCTTCAAGAACATCCCTAAACATAATAAAAATAATCTTTAATCCATGGAAACTGAACAACTCTCAACTGAATTAACACTGGTTCAAGGAAGAAATAAAGAACTTAAAGACTTCCTAGAATTCAAGGAAAAAATGAATGCACAACATACCCAAACTTAAGGGGCACTATGAAAGCAGTGCTAATAGGAAAGTCCATATTGCTAAGTGCCTACATAAAGAATTGGAAAAATCTCACACTAGTGACTTAACAGCACACCTGAAAGCTCTAGAATAAAAAGGAGCAAACTCATCCAGGAGGAGTAGATGGCAGGAAATAATTAAACTCCAGGCTGAAATCAATAAAATAGAAACAAAGAGAATGATACAGAGAATCAATTAAACGAAGACTTGGTTCTTTGAGAAAATCAGCAATATAGACAAACCCTTATCCAATCTAAACAAAAGGCATAGAAAGAGTATTTAAATTAAGAAATTCAGAAACAAAATGGGGGACATAACAAAAGATACTAAGGAAATCCAGAAATTCATCAGGTCATATTTCAAAACCCTGTATTCCACAAAATTGGAAAATCAAAAAGAAATATATCAATTTTCTTGATAGGTACCACATATCAAAATTAAATCAAGACCAGATAAACAATCTAAATAGACCTATAACCCCTAAGGAATAAAAAGCAGTCATTAAAAGCCTCCCAACCAAAAAAAGTTCTGGGCTAGATGGTGTCAGTAAAGAATTTTACAAGAATTTCAATGAAGAGGTAATACCAATATTTCTCAAACTGTTCCACACATTAGAAACAGAAGGACCATTGCCAAATTCTTTTTTATGAGGCTACAGTAACCCTGATACCCAAATCACAAGAAGATGCAACTAAGAAAGAGATTTACAGACCAATCTCCCTCATGAACATTGATGCAAAAATACTCAATAAAATACTGGCAAATCAAATGCAAGAGCATATCAAAAAATCATCTACTATGACCAAGTTGGCTTCATTCCAAAGACACAGGGTTGTTTCAACATATAAAAAATCTGTCAATGTAATCCACCATATAAAGAACCTGAAAGAAAAACAAAAAACAACACATGATCATCTCATTAGATGCTGAAAAAGCTTTTGACAAAATCCAACACCCCTTCATGATAAAGGTCTTGGAGAGATCAGGGACACAAGGAACATCCCTAAACATAATAAAAGCAATATACAGCAAGCCAACAGCCAACATCAATTAAATAGAGAGAAACTCAAAGTGATTCCACTAAAATCAGGAACAAGACCAGGCTGTCCACTCTCTCCATATCTTTTCAATACAGTACTCTAAGTTCTAGTTAGAGCACTAAGACAACAAAAAGAGATCAAGGGGATACAAGTTGGAAAGGAAGAAGAGAAAATTTCACTGTTTGCAGATGATATATTATACATAGGTAACCTACAAAATTTTACCAGAGAACTCCTTCAGTAGTGTGGCTGGATATAAAATGAACTAAGAAAATATTAATAACCTTCCTATATACAAATGATAAACAGGCTCAAAAAGGAATCAGAGAAACATCACCCTTTACAATAGCCACAAATAATATAAAATATCTTGGAGTAACTCTAACCAAACAAATGAAAGACCTGTATGACAAGAACTTTAAGTTTTTGAAGAAAGAAATAGGAGAAGATATCAGAAAATGGAATGATGTTCCATGCTCATGGATTGGTAGGATTAATACAGTAAAAATGACAATCTGACCAAAAGCAATTTACAGATTCAGTGCTATCCATCAAAATCCCAACACAATTCTTCACAGAACCAGACTCAACTTCATATGGAAAAACAAAAAAATTGAGGATAGCTAAAACAATCCTGTACAATAAAGGAACTTCCAAAATTATCACTATCTCTGACTCAAGCTCTGCTATAGAGCTATAGTAATAAAAAAGCATGGTATTGGCATAAAAACAGACAGGTATATTAATGGAATTGAATCAAAGACCGTGACATAAATCCATATACCTATGAACACCTGATTTTTGAGAAAGAAGCTAAAATTATACAATGGAAAAAAAGAAAGCATCTTCAACAAATGGTGCTGGCATAACTGGATGGCATCAGGTGGAGAAATGCAAATATATCCATATCTACCATTTTGTACAAAACTCAAGTCCAAGTGTATCAAAGACCTCAACATAAATCCAGTTACACAGAAGCTGATAAAAAAGAATGTGGAAAGTAGCCCTGAATGCATTGGCACAGGAGACCACTTCCTCAATATAACACAAGTAGCACAGACACTGAGTTCAACAATTAATAAATGGGACTTCCTGAAACTGTGAAGCTTTTGTAAGGTAGAGGATACTGTCAATAAAACATTCCTATAGAATGGGAAAAGATCTTCACAATTATTGTGTGATATTCTGATTGTGTTCTGACAAATAAAGCTTGCTTGGAGTCAGAGGGCAGACCGAGCCACTAGCTGAACTAAAGTAACTATAGAGGTTTGCAGGACTGTAAGCAGAGAGGAGACAGGAAGTAGTAATATGTGCAGAGAAAGGATCTTGGCCTCTTTTGGATGGAGGGACATTAGAGATAGGAGGTGGCTGATGGCTGCTCCCTGCTTCTCTGATCTTTCAGGCTCTTACCCCAATATTTGACTCCCAATTTTTTATTGATAAAGTTAATTAGACTAACACTTCACTATATCTGACAAAGGCCTGGTCTCCAAAATACATAAAGAACTCAAGAAACTAGATATCAAAATACCAAATAATCCTACTACAATGTGGGGTACAAATTAAAACAGAGAATTCTCAACAGAAGAATCTCAAATGGCTGAGGTACACTTCAAGAATTGTTCAACATCCTTAGCCATCAGTGAAATGTAAATCAAAATGACTGAGATATCATCTTAGACCTGTCAGAATGGCTAATATCAAAAACACCATTGGCAGCCTATGTTGGAGAGGATGTGAAGTAAGGGGAACACTCTTTCACTGCTGGTGGGAGTTCAAACTTGTGCAACCACTCTGGAAATTGGTATGGCAATTTGTCAGAAAATTGAAAATCAGTCTACCTCAAGTACTAGTTATAATAGTCTTGGGCATATACTGAAAGGATGCCCAATAATACCACAAGGACATGTGTTTATCTATGTTCATAGCAGCATTATTCATAACATCCAGAAACTGGAACACAACCTAGATGCCCCTCAACCAAAGAATGGATAAAGAAAATATGATATATTTATACACTGAAGCATTATTTAGTAGTGAAAAATGACAAGAAATTTGCAGGCAAATGTATGGAACTAGAAAGAAATCATCCTGAGTGAGATAATCCAGACCCAGAAAGACAAACATGGTATGTACTCACTCATAAATGGATATTAGCTGTAAAATAAATAAACTTTCATTTTACTGACATCTAACACATCAGTTCTTTCTTTCACGGACAACACTTTTGCCATCAGTACTGATTTATCATTTTTCTTGTTACTTTCTAGGGTCTTTACTATTTTGTATCTTACATCTAGGTCTATGATACAGCTTGAACCAATTTTTGTAGGGTCTTTAGTTTTCCTGATGTGTGTCTTGTTTCTATGTAGTCCATTCTTCTCACTAGATACAATGTAATAATATTATCCTTCAGAAAATCCTTCAAGTTGTTACTTATTGTACCAAAGTTGACCAAAATCCTTAATCTAAATGGCCAACAGGTCTTCTATTTTCCCATTTCTGTTACATATCTGCCTTCATTTCTTACCTTCTCTGCTCCAGCCATTTCTTCTTTGCTTCTCTGGGGCATGACAGGTTTTCTTTTACTTAACAGCTCCTTTTGAGGACATGTCTTTCATTAACTCTAGTTCTAAGTCAAGTATCAGCTTGCCAAGAGACCTATGCTAGATTATCCCACTTAACACTACACTACCAGTTCTTAGCTAAGATTTCTCTCTAGACATTTATCCCACTCCCTAAATGTATGTCTGTTTGCCTTGTCCTTTGTGGGAGTCTAGCTCCCACCTTTTTGAAGGGTTCTTATGATGAGGAGAGAGGAATTATAAAATATCAGACAGAAAGAGAGACCTAGCCGATGAGAAGAAAGACAGAAACACAGGACAGCTTAAAGTGGGCCTGGATCAATGTCCATCAGCCTTAAAGTTTTATTCAAAAGGCTTTTTATAACATGTCAAGGGGGGGGAAGCAAAAGACTTCCCCCTTGCAAGGTCAAAGAACACCATACAGCCAAGTGCAGACCCTTCCAAACACCTGGTAAACATGCCCGTGGTCAAATCATCTCCTTATGCAGCCTTGCTGGGTAAAGCAAGCCCACATTCTCTGACCCTGAGTAAGTTCTCACTAGGAAACCTCTGTGGGATCCCACAGGTCCCTCTTCTTAATAATTTAAAGGGCCCCTTAGACCCCTTACATGGACTGTGTTTGTCTTAGGTTGCCTTTGTCCCTAAAAAGCTTTACCCACCATCCAAATATACTTTCCACCAAGTGTACTCTGTCTTAGGTTGGCAGCTAACAAGAAGGAATTACCTGGCTCTGACTATCAACCTCTGGCAGGAGAAGGTGCACAGCCTAATTCTACACAACTCTGAATCAGGTTCCCACTAAGAGCTTGCAAATAGCTGGAACAATCCCAGCAATACTCCTGCTCCTTATGACTGCTAGGCATCCTAGTAAAGGAGTAGAGAATGATAAAGATAGAATGTCCTTTGGGAATGGGTCTAAGAAGACTACAGCAGTCTTGGGTGCACCGAGCCCCATTTTAAATCAATAAACTCCTGATGCAACCACATTGAATGAATCAGTAAACTTCTGATGCAACCATATCAAATCTAAAGAACTACTTAGAATCATTATTAACAGGTTAGCATCATAATTCTAACATGAATATTGCTATGCACAATTACAGTTCTTACAAACTTACACCCCAAAGCAAACTCTCAATAGAATTATTTACGCCTTAGCAAACATCCAAAATCAGTTTCTGAATATAACTATACCAAACATAGAGTACATTAACACAAGTTAACATTAATATATTCAAGGGACAAGACAATATTTTTTTAAAAATTTGAGAGACTGAGGAATATTAACTCCACCTTTTCTTTATAATTTTTTTTTTGAAACAGGGTTTTTCTGTGTATTTTTGGAGCCTTTCCTGGAACTCACTCTATAGCCTAGGCTGGCCTCAAACTCACAGAGATCCACCTGCCTCTGCCTCCCAAGTGCTGGGATTAAAGGCCTGCACCACCACTGCTCAGCTTCTTTATAACTTTTAAAACTGCTTCTTGAGCCTGGTTAGAAAAAACATATTTTTCTATTTCTATCCGATACCAGTTCCATTTCTATACACACAGTTTGTGAGTCACCACAATTAATAAAGTATATATGGATACAAAAAACAATTCATAAGCCATCACAGATGATAGAGTTTATATGTATAAGTAAAGTCAAAATTATCCCATTGCAATTGAATCACTCCTGTCCTTCCTATTTCTTAAGTCTGAAAAGCTCAAAAAGACAGTTCTGGTACCTTAAAGTTCATCTCAGTGCTCGAAATCAGGGCCTGGCTTGTCAGCTGCCCTGAAGTCTTTATATAGCTGTCAGAGTGTAATGACTCTGAATCAAATAGCTCCAAGTATGAGGAATTCCATTACCAAAATGTATTGCAGCTCCCCTTGCCTGCAATCCAGTTCAAACAAGTATCTCTGAAGCCTCATTCTCAGCCACAGAGGTACTTTCAGTTAGCTTTCCCCTAGGTGAAAACTGCACCAGGGCAAAAGCTTCTGTCATAATAACTGAGCTGTTGCTGACCTCTTTGAAAGAGCTCTCTGCACAGCCAGCAAACAGAAGCTGCACCTTTTACTGCTGGCTCTATTCAGCTGTTTACAGTCCCAATCCTGAGGTCTGATGGTTCTCAACTGCTTCATGACACAGGGGCTCTGGGTGCCTCCCAGTTGCTACAAGCTGTACCTACCTCAGGTCCCATTACATGCTCTGTTGTTGGCCCCACACTCAGCATCCTGGGTCCCAGAAGCCTCTCTGAACTGCCCTGCTTGCAAAGCTAAGTGCTGCCTCAGATCCCCTGGCTCCATCACATTCTGTTGCTGGGAGCTCCAGCTGCTCTAGGTCCAGTGTCTTTGCTGTTCATCCTGGAGCATGGCTCTGCCTCACCTCCACATTCCCCTGGGCTCCAGCTCATCTCAGCTGCATATCTGACTGCTTCTGTTCTCCCACAGTGTCTCTACTGGGCACTCATCTCCAGAAACTCTGGCTCCATGCAACCAACCTGCTCTGGCCCTGGAAATTGAAGTCTCTGCTGTTGCTCTCCAAGTCACTGCCTGCCATTCACCTCTCTCACTGTGTGGCATCTCTGCTCAGCTTGTCAAAGTTGCTTGTAACTTCAAGCCATGTCTCTCTGGCTGGCTGGCTGCATTCTCCTGCCGTGGCTTCTTCCCAGCAGAAAGCATGCAGAACCCTGATGCTCATGCTGGCTCGTTCAGAGTCTATTGTTATTGGTGGCTTCTGTAGCTTCTGACACTGCTCTGACTACTAAGTTTGCAGTGGCTTCTATGACCTGGACATTGCTTTCTGCGCCCCAGGTCCCGTCCACCCTGGGGGGTGTGCTACTCTTACCCTAAGTGACTTTCTTATTAAACCTCCACAATATCTTTAGACCTAAAGTTTATATTCTCCAAACTTCAAGAAAAGGTTTTTACAAGAGAGAGAGAAACAGAGAAACATAGACAGAGACAGATAGTGATACATTCTGCAGCCTAACTTTACTTTGCTTTATATTTACAATTTGACTCCCAAGGAATAGAATGCCACCACCTCAACTTAAATCATTAATTCATTACTGGGTATGTCTCCCTGCTTTGTGGACCCCCCTCTCTCTTATCCTTTGTACCTAAGTCCTACATTCTGGTGCCACCTGTGGGAGTCCAGCTCCCACATTTTGAAGGGTTCTTAGGAGGAGGAGAGAGGGATAAGAAAATATCAGACAGAAAGAGAGACCTAGCCAACAAGAAGAAAGACAGAAACACGAGATAGTTTTGGGAAGGCCTGGGTCAAAATCCAACAGCCTTGAAGTTTTATTGAAAAGGCTTTTTATAACATGCCAAGGGGAGAGGTAAAAGACCTCCTCCTTGCAAGATCAAAGAACATCATACAGTCAAGTGTAAACCCTTCCAAACACCTGATAAACACGCCCATGGTCAAATCAACTCCTTATGCAGCCCTGCTGGGTGAAGTAAGCCCACATTCCCTGATCTTAAGTAAGTTCTCACTAGGAAACCTCTGTGGACTCCCACAGTCCTTGTACTTGCTACATCATATAACTAACCCATTCACTATTTTTATTATTGATAGACACCCACCACCTCTCTTTCTGCTAGAATACAAGTTTCACAGTGGAAGAAATCTTGGTCTTTTTGTTCATGGATGCATTCAAGACATCCAAGGAAAATGTCTGTCATATCATACATGCTAAGCATATATTTATTAAGTGAATGAGTAAATATAAGAAAGTCAATCAAAGGTACCAGAAAGCATAATTTGTCTTTAAAATTTTATTTATTCTTTAATCAGCACACAAAATATTATGTTTTATTAGGATATCTGAAAATGGTATGTATGTGTGTGCATGTATGGTGTGTGTGAGAGAGGGGGGGGGAGGAGAATGTATGTCATAGGTGCAGGAGCCCACCAAGGACAGAAGCATTCCATCTCTCTGGAGCTGGAGTTACAGAATGCTGTGATCTGCTTAGCATGCACTGGCAACCAAACCTGGAGCCTCTTGCAGGAGCAGGATGTGCTCTTGACTGCTGAGCTTTCTCTCCAGCCCCTCATTAGGGTATTTTCAAACACACCTTGTTTTTGTTGATTCTGCTTCTTCAATTCTTCTCTCCCATCGTCCAGCCCTCCTTCTGCCTCTCTTCTACTGTTTGCACCTCTTCTTAGCACAAAGAATCATTTTTAATTGTTAGTGGTCAGTTATTTTTTAATTTGAAAAGAAATAATTCAACACATGATGGAAACATTCATAAAAACATCTAAGTATGTAGACCAACAGTAAACATGTAAACACCTGGCATTATTTTTCCAATCTGATTAGAGAGACTTTCCCAACAACAGAAGGCTAAAGCATAAGCAGAAGCCAGCACAAGAGTCTAATTAGATTCTACAGTGCTGAGTATGAACAAATCAGGTTCTTGAGACTGTTTTTAACATCCATTAAAATACACATTTATATTAATATCATAAATCACACTTGGAATGTATTTATGATTTGCTTTATTAGCCCCATGGTTTCATTAATGTGGTTATTGATTGCATTTAAATTATTATCTAAAAATTGCTTATCCTTATAAATTCTTAGCCAATATTCCTTCAGGTATATTCAATGTTCCTTCAAATGTTCACGAGGATTTCATAAGAAGTGAACTCTGGGTTCAGGGAAGTTAAGGAAACTTATCTGAACTGTGTTCCTTACTGCATGTGGAACTTGTTGTAACTGCATGTGGCTTAGAACTTATCACGAAATGTATTTGGAAGACAGCATTTCCCAAATGTGTTTGATCCTTGAAGCATACAATCAAAGATTGTCTCAAGTTTTGGGAAATGATGGCACAACTAAAAACCTGCTCCAGTGTCATATTCATGACCACACTTGTGCTTATAAATTTCACATCTTCACCAAATGATGGCTTACCAATAGCTTCTTGTAGACCTGAGGCCTTCGAGTTTACAGGTGTGTGGGTGGGATACATAAAGTTAGAAGTGTCAAGATAGAACAACAGCTAGAATTTGAGAGAAAGATACTAAGTAGAGAAGGAATAGAAGCTTTAACACAAAGTTTGGAGAGAGAGAGGGGGAAGAAATTACAGTGAATACTTCTAATGCTAAAATCTGGATTCAGAATGGAGATAGTGAAGCCTGGGCCTGACTCAGGGGAGGTGAGCCAGACTAGAGCTTCTTGCCCTCTCCTGTCCAACATTTCTTTAAACTACATTGGAATTAAATTTCTTGTGGAATCAATATTCATACAATCATGAATTTTCCTAACAAAAGAGCAAGTTACCTCTGGAAATCAGATTCTTGTGGCATTTTCTACTCTATCTTCACTAGTCAGTGTTCAGTTTCAGATTCCAAATGGTATCTGATTAATAATGTGTGTAACACCATTGAAAATGCATAATGTGTGAGCCATAAATAGTTGCTTAAAGGCAGTAGTAGGAAAAAGAGCTTGCCATCTGGTAGAGATGACCACAAACTCTCAACAAATGTCAGTTATGTTTAGTGGGGAGATAAAGGACAAATTTTTATTAACTTGGTTTTGTCCCAATATAAACAACTTTATTTTGGAGTTATAAAACTAGACCATACTGAGATATCTTTGGGCATAGAAAAGTGCTCATTGGCCTTTGATTATGCCATCTCATAGCCTGCAATATATATATATATATATATATATATATATATATATATATATATATATATATATACATAGTTGATATTTAGTCTGTTCTTTTTAGATAACTTTTAAACAGATTTGATTGAAATTTGTATAGAAAGAATGTTTAGGAGTGGGACGTATATGTTGAATGAGAACTGTGGTGTTTTGTAATATGTCATCTAAGGTTTGTTACTGAGTGGGTCTTTTCTGTGTTGCTGGAGGATATAATCAATTGGTGTCTTTCCATTGTTGGGCTATAGTCTTCACTGTTTCTACAGTCTCAATATTCACAAATGGATAGAGTATTTTTTTTAATCCTAGTGGCTTCTGTTGGCTTTTAAAAGCTTGAATTTCAGGGTCAGAGCATGGTCTATCACATCACAGCCATGGCTTAGTTCATTACCTTCTCTTCCTACCTTTTGGCTTAATGTGGGAAACAAGAAGCATGCAATTAAGTGTGAAAGAATGAAAATAAATGATATTGTACACTGCACACCATGCATTACCTGGCAGAAATACTGTTTGTAAAGTTCCAGTGACCCTCTAGAAAATACATCTCTACCTCAGAAGATGCTGAAAGTAAGACAATGACCTAGTGACAAGATGCTGCTTGTAAAGACCCTGACGCTCTAGAAAATGTGTCTCTATCTCAGAAGATGCTGGAAGTAAGACAATGACCTGGGTTTTTGCTGCCACCTAACAGGCTTATTTTTGTCTTAACATACTCACATTTGCTTTCTGGCTTAGAAAATAAAACCAAAGAAAATTATGTTTTATACACTATACTTGCTAGAGTTTGTCAACTTGACCCAAATTAGAGTCACCTGGGAAGAGAGAACCTCAATTGAGGAATTGTCTCCATCAGATTGCCTGGGAACATGCCTGTGGAAATTTTCTTGATTTAATAATTGATTTAGTGAATTCTCTGTTTAGCTCTTTAGCCCATTTTTTAATTGGACTGTTCAGTACTTTGATGTCTAGTTTCTTGAGTTCTTTATATATTGTGGAGATCAATCCTCTGTCAGATGTGGGGTTGGTGAAGATCTTTTCCCATTCTGTTGGCTGTCTTTTTGTCTTATTGACTGAGTCTTTTGCCCTGCAGAAGTTTCTCAGTTTCAAGAGGTCCCATTTATTAATGGTTGTGCTCAGGGTCTGTGCTGTTGGTGTTTTATTTAGGAAATGGTCTCCGGTGCCAATGTGTTCAAGAGTGCTTCCTATTTTCTTTTCTATTAAGTTTAGTGTAACTGGATTTATGTTTAGGTCTTTGATCCACTTGGACTTGAGTTTTGTGCATGATGACAGATATGGATCTATTTGTAATCTTTTACATATTGACATTCAGTTATGCCAGCACCATTTGTTGAATATACTTTCTTTTTTCCATTGTATAGTTTTGGCTCCTTTGAGCTACAAATGGCTGAAAGACATTTAAAGAAATGCTCAAATCCTTAATCGTCAGAGAAATGCAAATCAAAACGACTCTGAGATACCACCTTACACCTGTCAGAATGGCTGCGATCAAAAACACCAATGAAAACCAATGTTGGAGAGGATGTGGAGCAAAGGGAACACTCCTCCACTGTTGGTGGGAATATAAACTTGTACAACCACTGTGGAAATCAGTATGGCGGTTTCTCAGAAAATTAGGAATCGAACTACCTCAAGACCCAGCCATCCCACTCTTGGGCATATACCCAAGGAATGCTGATTCATACCATAAAGATACATGCTCAGCTATGTTCATAGCAGCACTATTTGTAATAGCCAGAACCTGGAAACAACCTAGATGCCCATCAATGGAAGAATGGATGAAAAAAATGTGGTACACATACACAATGGAGTACTACTCAGCAGAGAAAACAATGAAAGCATGAAATTTGCAGGCAAATGGATGGAACTAGAAAAAATCATCCTGAGTGAGGTAACCCAAACCCCAGAAAGACAGTCATGGTATGTACTCACTCATAGGTGGATTCTAGATATAAAATAAAGAACAATCAGACCACAACCCATAGAACCATAGAGGATATATATATATATCATGGAGGTCCCTAGGACGACTGTGGCTTATAATAAATTTCAGTTTTACTAAAAAAAAAAATAATTGATTTAGGAGGTCCCAACCCATTGTGACTAAGCCACACCCCAGCGGGGAGAGTATTCCTGGGTCATATAAGAAAGCAGGTTGAATAAGCCACGGAAAATAGGAAAATGAGCAACATTTCTCCATTACCTGTTCTTCAGTTCCTGACTTCAAGTTCCTGACTGAGTTCCTGCCTTGACTTCCTGAGTGATGCAGTGTGATGTGGGAAATGTAAGTTGTAAAAACCCATTCCTTCCCAAGTTGGTTGTAGCTAGTGTTTTATTAAAGCAACAGAAAGCCGACTAGCACACAGACCCAAATAAATTACAAGTGTAATTCCACAAATGTTGAGGCCATTCATTCTTTTTTGATCTGTACAGCCTCAATAACTGAACCTTACAATAAGGGAAATATAGTCACAGTGACATATTTCAGCTGGTTTGTGTAAAGTTACTTCTATAAATAGTAATGACCTAAGGAAATAACTGATTCATTTTTGTACAATCTCTTGAACTTTCATTCTTCAAATAAACATCTTAAGCCTAATTACTTATAAAAATGGCTTATCAATATACATTTTACTCTATTTAATTTAGGTCTATTTGGTTCAACTGATAGCAGCACATGTAAAATAAAGAGATACAGACAGATGGATGCTCCATTGTATTCTATATTGGGCAGGACTACTCCTTTGTTGCTGTGGATATAAATAAAACACTGATGGCCAGTGACCAGACAGGAAGTATAGGCGGGACAAGGAGAGAGGAGAATTGGGGAAACAGGAAGAAGGGGAGAGAGACACTGCAGCCACCGCCAGGACAAGCAGCATGTAAAGACGCCGGTAAGCCACCAGCCACGTGGCAAGGTATAGATTTATAAAAATGGGTTAATTTAAGATAAAAGAACAGTTAGCAAGAAGCCTGCCACGTCCATACAGTTTGTAAGTGATATAAGCGTCTGAGTGATTATTTTATACGTGGGTTGTGGGACTGCGGGGCTTGGTGGAACCTGGAGAGAAGCCCTCCAGCAACACTTTGTCATGCTGTGCCAAAAGCAGTAGTGAAGTGGTTGGACTAGGGCTTTGGGTGCCATGACCAAGCTGTTAGGAAACCTGAAAGTGATTGATTTCATATTAAGATTTGATCCAAAATATAAAGGCATCTTCTAAATGTTATGTAAATTCAAGAGGAGAAGGACATTATAAGCCACACTACCTCATGTGTACTGCATAAAAATGGAAGAATAGTTTGTCATATGAAATATTTGAAAAACATATGTAAAAGAACTAATGAGTGGTTTGCATAATGAAAGCTCATTGGTGATATTTGATATAACTCAGATAATGTAGAATCAAGATAAAAATGAGCCCAAAGCAGGTTGAAGTATGGAAACCCTTGACCAGCATGCCAAAGATATTCTGCTTTGGGAAACTACCTCTCTGAAACAGAATGTGTGTGTGTGTGTGTGTGTGTGTGTGTGTGTGTGTGTGTGTGTGTGCGCAACATCTACCCTACACCTCTTGCCCAGACCTTCATGTCACAGTTTTCCAATTCTGTTCTTTTTAAATTTCTAGTTCTGAATTAGTGCAGGGGACCAGGCCCTTGTACACTATGTATATCTATACCTATATCTATATCTACTTATATCTATCTATCTATCTATCTATCTATCTATCTATCTATCTATCCACACACACATCCAGAGAGAGAGAGAAAGAGAAAGAGAGAGAGAGAGAGAGAGAGAGAGAGAGAGAGAGGGAGAGGGAGGGAGAAAGAGATAGAGAGAGGGAGGGAGGGAGGAAGAGGGGGGAGAGAAGTAAGGACTCAGTAATAAAACAGTACTTGGAATTTTTAAACATTTATTATAATGTACATTGCTAATGTCAATATTGCTGTCAGAAGTGACCTAATATGAATGTTTCTGTTACAAACCTTTTCTTTACTGTGGGGAAAATTTTAGTATTACAATGTTCAATGAGAAGAGAGAAAGTAGAGTGAAAATATCTATGAAATCAATGCTGGGATGGCCAGGTAAGCACTAGTTTGGAACCTCTTTATCTATAATGAGTTCCTTCCCTGGGCTTCTTGGAGCAATGCTGGAAAGTGCCTCTCCCGTAGTTCCTCTTTTTGGTTGTCTTTCATACCCAAAGTTGTATCATTAATGATCATTTGTAGTGTACAAGGGCCTGGTCTCCTTGCACTAACTCAGAACTAGAAATTTGGAAGGATTATGACTGGAAAATTGTGACATGAAGGTCTGGGCAAGAGATGTAGGGTAGATGTTGCCAGTTGCCAACATATATGAAGACATGTGTACTCTGGAAGAGTGCTCACTAACAAGTGGCTTACCATAATAGGAATTTAATAGAGAAGAAGGTAACATGACTTTATCAATCAGCCCATCTCTCCATTTACCTTTCATTATCCCTTGGGTTCATGAACAAAGTGGCCTTGGTCCAGAAATGGAGGTTATGCATAGGCTCAGCAGCATGGTCTTCCACTCATCAAAGCTGATCTGGCTAGCAGCAGAAGCTAACAACTGAGTCCTTGTTTTCATAACATTCCATGGAGGGTAATGAGTGAAAAGTCTGGTGGAATATGGATCCCATTGTACCCCTTCCAAGATGCATGAATGCATCCTGGTTAGATATGTGACCATGCTTTTAGGAGTTATTAGCAAGATTCTCCAGGATTTATGCTTATTGTGAATATTGTGAGTCAGTAGTCATATCTTTCATATACAAGATTCATGGATTTGAGAATCAAGAAACTGGAACGACTTCACTCAGTTAGTATTCATTGTAGAAGTCTGGATTCCTTTTCCTCTTTCTTAGGATACTTCTTTCCTAAGGGTCTTGGCTCTAAAAAAGAAGAATGCCATCACAGAGATGCAGGATGGTTATGCTGAACTGGAAATCAACTCTGTCACAGTTTCTAAGAATTTGTGAAATTTCAGATTTATTAAATTATTCCTTGAACTCTGACCAGGGAATTTGTCTTTTATAACTTATATTCAGAGAGAGAGAGAGAGAGAGAGAGAGAGACAGAGACAGAGACAGACAGAGAGACAGAGAGAGGGAGGTGGGTATGTATTAGCATACTCATTACTTGGTCAGATTTTAGGAGAAAAATTACAATAATTTCTCTTATTTATAATACAGCAACATGGTAGAAAACCACAGGCTTTTGGCCAAATGAGAAGCTGTGTTCAAATCAGGTCCTTGATTGAGCCTTAGTTTTCTCATCCATATAATAGGGACAATGATGCTCTGTCATGAGTGTAAAATATTTCAGTAATCAGTCTGCCATAGTTTCTGCATGCTGTCTATGTGGACATCAGGCATATAATCCCATTCATGCTCAAAATAATTATCTGTAATTAGGTTAATTAATACTTAGACCTATATTAATGACTATAGTAATTATTAATTGTAGTTTCTTTCAGTGTCAGAAATTTGGATGACAAATTATATGGTGCCTTTAATAATCATCACCAAATGCAAGTTCATACCCTCCCACTTCTTGTTGATGGTTGGGAAGATAATCATTATGTGGAGTTGAGGAGTCATGTCACTTCTATCTGATGAATGTAGATTTTAACTGGTAGCTTCAGCTCTTCATTTTATGGTAAATATAAACAGCATGCATGTTTAAATCTGTCCAGAGGAGACTCTTGATTTTTTTCAAAGGTGACTTATTAGGGTGAATGTTTGGGCCTCACCCACACCCAAACAATGAATCACTAGTCTCCAATGGGATGATATCTGATTATTGGGCACTAGAAAAGAATTGTCTCTGAATAACATCATGGGGTTGTTGTTTTCATCATGAAGTTGGTGTCTCTATGAGACGAGCAAGAGATAAAAGACCGCATGAGAACACAGTTATAAACTGTAAGCCTGGTGGTAGTGGTGCATGCCTCTAATCCCAGGATTTAGGAGGCAGAGGCAGGTGGATCTCTGTGAGTTCAATGCCAGCCTGGTTTACAGAGAGAGTTCCAAGACAGTCAGCACTATTACACAGAGAAACCCTGACTCAAAAACAAACAGACAGACAGACAGACAGACAGGCAGACAGACAGACAAATAAAAACAAAAATAAAACAACTGTGGTAAGTCAAGAGCCAGCCATGCTGGCACCCCAGTCCTATGTCTCTAGTGTTTGGAATGCAGAGGCTGAGAATTAAGTACCCATAAACTGGCTCCACAGAGTATTTTTGCCCCCCAAAAAAGAGTTCCTAAAGAACTTAAGATAAATCAAACACACTTCACCATTAAACAATGGGGTGGGAATTTTTAAAGGTATTCGGAGAATTGCCATGACTTCATATCTTAAAATGCCTCGCCCATTCAAGATTTGTGCAATACTGTACAGGTCATTCAGTTCAGGGGCCTGCTTTGATTTGCTTTCAATAGTCACCTGGGTTGAAACAGCGTGTAGTCCTAGCCACAACCTCAGAGGACACATTTCTCTCCTTTCTTGTTAGGCAATGTAGAGAAGGATGATGTGTCAGGGTATTTATAGAAGCCATTAGCATGATGAGGGAGTTCAACAGATGACTGATAGCTCTTTAAAAATACAGCCTTAAGAAGAGAAAGGGAGAGGCTTGTAGGGTGTCTTTTCCAAATAGCATATTGCTATATTTGGGTGGTCTGAGGATTATGACAAATGTCAGGGATTGTGTCTTGCACAGAACAGCTCATTACAGCTGAGCACACAGAATGCCATGCTCAAGGTTGAGTGGGTGATTTTATTGCAAAGACCAATTTTCAGATTATACAATTTAAATTTTTTAATTATCTGTGAATCTTAGGGATAACCTTCCCATCCTTCTTCATAATGTTATAAAAATAAGCCATGCTTTGTCTCAGCAAACTAAGAGCTCAAAACAAGGGTTCCAGTGCCATATTGATTATGTCTTCCTCAAATGTTAATTTTGACAATTCATGTTTCAGAAGAATTAATGGCCCAATCCTGTGGTCACTCAGCATTTCTAAATCTCATTAGAGTTAATGAATTCTGAAAATTAAATAATAGAGAGGAGCTTTTCAGTTGGTCTGAGATTTTGCTATTTAAGAAAGCAAGACCTATTGGTAATGAACACTTTTAAAGGTGGCTGGATTCCTATGCAAGATCTTTATTGTTGGGTTCATGACATCGACAATGCAAAGCACAAAATGGAAAGTATTCCTTAATATACAGAGTGTATCTATTTAGATTCCACATGTCATATTTAGAGAATATGGAAGTCCAGTGAATGGGCAAAAGCATAGTCCACAGCAATGGAGAAATAGAGCCATTCCACAGAAGGTTGTATTCTTGGAGATGATGCCAAGAGAGATGTGGAAATGTGTATAAGCAAAGCATTTCAGTGAACGCAAGAGCTACGGTGCTTCTCATGGGCAAGTGGCATTATTATCTTATTTGGCTTTTGCATTTTTTCCTTTATTGAGTAAGTAATTGCAAATAATTTTCTATGTGTGTGCACAATTTGTTTTATTTAGATCTTTCAAATTTTTTTCTTTAGAGAACATTTATGAGATAATATATCTTTTGCATTTCTAGAATTCAAATATGTCTATAACATTTTGGTAGTCTAGAACCTTCTGTAGTGTATAATCATCTTGAGTTCTTTATTCTTTTTCTTTATAGGCAGTTATAAAAACAAAAGGGGAAGTGTGCTTCTTAGCCTTCTGATGTATGGCTAGTCATGGCTAGTGACTGGGGTAAAGAGAAGCTCAGTGCCTTGGCCAAGGTCACTTTCAATTAGGAGTGGCAATGCTCCAATTCTTCTCCAATGGTTTTAGACAGATTCAGACACACTGAGTGAACTCAAAAACCACTATTACCCATCCCATGGAGCTACACTTTATATTAGCTTAGAAGAAGAATGTCAGAATTATGAAGCAGAGTAGTATTTTTCCTAAATATTTTTATTATAAAGAAGAAACTTATAACTGGAAGCACTATGAGCAACATTAGGCAAAATATTTCATGCTTCAAGCCAATGATGATTTACTATGGGAATAAATAAGCTCCCCCAATACTTGCTTAGCTGCAGAAAGCCAGTCAAAGGTGTGGGGTGGCCCAGTCACATCAGTGTGATCCATGTATTTGTGCATGAAACTAAACCAAAAAGAAAAGGGAAGACATAATTTACACAATGGGATAGTTGCTAAGGCAAGTGTCTAGGACCAAGGGAAACAAAGAATTTTCCTTAAAGTTCCACATTGTCAGAAATGTTGTCTTCACAAGTATTTCACTAAAAATGACTACAGTGGCAGAAACACATTTTGATCCTTCAGCTCATGGCCCTCTTCTTAGACTCAACTGGAAGATCTGTAAAACACAGCATTTCAAGTTGTTCAGAAAAGTGTTTTCATCAATCATAGTTAAGACTGGGAAAACCTTCCCTGGCTGTGTTGAACTCATGGCATATAGACTCACTCCTACCTGGGACTTCCTATTTGGAATAAAGTTAAGATCAGATTGCACTGTTATGGGTCCTAAGATCAAACCAACATCCTGCCTCATGCATAAACTCTCTGTCTTATTAAGTCATATTCTTTACACCTCAGATGGAAGAAACTAATAACAATAACACTCTTGACTGTTCAAGAAAATATGTGTAGTCTAGGACATTTGACTTTCCATAAATAAAGATGACCCCTGATGAACATTTCTTCACAGATACACTTTGAATGAAATAAAATTTAAAAAAAAATCCCATTTTATGGTGTCCAAGGTTGACTGTCCACATTCCAGGCTAACACTTCACTGCCATACTATATTCTAGCCTTAGCTTTACATTTTATTTTGCAACAGCGTCTCTTTAAGCTGGTTAAACTAGTCTTGAACTGTTGCTAGGTGCTAATGGCTCCCCCAGTGGAGGGAGTGAGAAGGTGCAGCATCAATGGCACAGACACTGGGAGTCAAGTGAAAAGCAAACAGCAGACTCATTTATTCAGTAATGGGTAAGACCTTATATACCCTTCTCCCAGCACCTAGTCTGTGGCCCGATCTAGTGACATTGTGTGGTCCCTCATTTTCTAGGCATAATCAGGAGCTCTGACAGCTATCTGGTGACATTGTGTGGTCATACCTCATTGATTGGGCATAATCAGGAGCTCTGATAGTGATTTGGTGACATAGTATGGTTGCCCCTCATTGGCTGGGCATGGTCAGGAACTCTGACAGTACCTGTTGCTAGGCACTCAGGCAGACTCCAGGTTGACTCATAAAGAAGTATATTATGTCCATGCCCCTGGCTTGAACCAATTTCCTTGATTCTGTGGGCATATCCTACTACATTGAACTTATTTGGAGCTCATCCTGTAGCTGACACTTGGACTTGAGACCACACTGTGTCAGCCCACAGAACAGCTGGGATTCCAGGCCTGAACCATTCTGTCTGACTGCAACAGTATTTTTTTTTATCAAAGTATGTGTTATTTAGTCCCAGAAATTTCAGTGAAAATATCACAGTCCTGATACAGTATTTTAAAGATGTGAACATAGACTCACCATATATCTAACCAATGCAGTTTACCATTCACTTGCTATACTGTTAAATGGACAAGCATTCAAGTGAATGAAATTAACAAAAAATCCTCATTTTAAAGGAGTTTAAGTCCTGGTGAAAAGCTGTTGGATTCTAGCAATGCAGCAGTTATCTTTGTT
The DNA here is from genome assembly GCF_004664715.2 of Peromyscus leucopus. Classification (NCBI taxonomy): domain Eukaryota; kingdom Metazoa; phylum Chordata; class Mammalia; order Rodentia; family Cricetidae; genus Peromyscus; species Peromyscus leucopus. Next base: position 23,712,695 of record NC_051064.1, on the reverse strand, counting down.
AGAATGCCCAGTGCATGGAAAGTCCTCATGCCTTCTCCTGTCTCTTCATACTACAGTCTACTTTCTTCTCTGAGGAAGGGCCTGCTTGTCAAATGACCTCTTGTGGCATTAAGATGAAACAATGTAGGAAGAAAAGAAAGTGAAAGCTGAGATATGTGGGAAGAAAGGATAATGGTGTGGTTTGTGAGGGCAATATTTTAAGAGTAGGAACAAAGGAGATTTTTAAGTGCTTCTGGGTAGGAATTACAAGTTTTCCCAAGATATCTCACTAAATAAAAACATGGATCTATCATGAAAGTGAGGGTCCATGTGCTCTTTTAACTGCTGCCTACTTTGGAGAAGAATCTTAATTGATCTTCTCTAATGTTTACTGGGGATACACAGAGATAGCATGGAACAAAACTGGAAAACTAGAGAAACAAATTCGACAGTGCTAGAAGGACTAAGAATCTTCTAGATGTAGGAATGAGGCAACTGTACTTTGAGGCTTCACTGCAGTTAATTGTGTGTTTTCACTTGATAGTATCTGCAAACTTCATTCACACTGTAGCACTTCAAAGGATGTGTAATATCCCACTGTATTGTAGGCCATACTTTGTTTATCTGTTCATCTGTGGACATTGGAATTCCTTATACTTCTTGGATATTATCAACTATGTTTTAACGAACATAGTTATAGAAATGCAAGCACTGACCCCCCTTCCCCAAAATAAATCCAGGGTTTGTGCATGCTAGGCATATACCTTACTACTGAGCTACATCTCAATCCCTGAAAATATTTCTTCAAGATCCTGACTCAATTCCTTTGAATATATACCCACAAGTAGATTTGATATGTCATATGGTCATTTTCTATTTTTATATTTTTCAGAAGCTTATGTATTGTTATTTTTGTTTCAATTCATTATAATATTTCTTTAGAATTTGTCTTCAATCTGTTTGGAATGGACTTTGATTTGTGGTGTGAATCAGGCAGCAGGCTGTGTATAACTTTACTACACCTATATGTTATTTTTATAATTCAACAGAGGTACACATGCTCTCTGACTACTCATGTGTCTATCTACTTGCCTGTCATCTGTCACCTATCTTTTATGTGTCCTTATATATAATTAATCCACCCAACACTTGACTCTATTCTGTAGCCACCCTGCCTGCCATAAGCCAGGTAGCTCTTCAAGCCACTGTAGTCTGCCTAGCACTCTTGTGCAGTGGTCTAGTCCTCAGACAGTGCTATACTGTCTAAATTAACACAGGTTTGTAATACTTCTCAATATGTTGTAATCCAGTCTACAAGGTTTACTCATTTTCTTCAAAATTACTTTGGATATTTTTATCCTCTGTGTTTCTATATGAGTTTTAATCATTTTTGCCATGGTTCCCCAGGACGCATATTTTAATGAGAGTTCATTGAATCTACAGATTACTTAGGGTCAAAATGTCATCTTTGTAATATTGATTTTTTAATCTATGAAAATTATGTAAAGTTTTGAAAATATTTTTAATATCTTTTAGCAGTATTTTATACATGTTAGTTAGATACCTCATGCATCTTTATTTTTGTTCCTTGAGTCATTGATGGTATTACAAATGATATTGCTTTAGAATGTCATTTTCTCTTTTAAATTGATTTTAAATATGGAAATTTTGTTAATTTACTTGCTAATTCTAGTAATGTCTGCAGATGTGTGTACATACACAGCTGTGTCTTCTGAAATAGTGACTGTCTTCAAGAATTTTTCTTATTACACTAATAGAGTCTTTGGTCACTTGTTAAGTAGAAGTGGCTATTGTGGTGGCCACTGTGTATTTATTTCCAAGTCTTAGGAAAGTTTTTAAGATCTCATCATTTAGCACACTGTTTGGTATAGTTTGTTGTCTTAAAATACTTCTCTGCCATACTAGAGCTACATTCTCTTTCTGTTTTACTAAAATATTTTATTGAACATGTGTTAAACTTAATCATGTTTCTGTACAACTAATGATATAATCACGATTTTTCTCAGTTATAGCCCGTGACATAAAAAAGAGCTATGGTACTTAACTATTGATTCCACTTGTGCAAAAAGTACAGTTAAGATTAGATGTAAGCATTCTAATGAAAAGGATAATTGATTTCTTAACTAATGGCTATTGTGTTTTCTTTCTTCAATGGTGAGTCCTGCTTCTGTTCTTTTGGCTCTGGCTTGTATCTGAGCAGTGTGTTGTTGTTGGTTGCTTTTGCTCTTTTGGGGGGTCCACCACCCAGCTCCCAAATAAATCACACATAGAGGCATATTACTAGTTATAAATGCCCAGTCTTAGCTTGGGTTGCTTCTAGCCAACTTCTCTTGACTTTAAATTAGACCATCTACCTTTTGCCTCTGAGTTTTTTCCTTTTTCTATTTCTTTGTAACTTTATTTCTTCCTTCCTTCCTTCCTTATTTTGTTTCTTTCTTATTATGTATCTGGCTGTGTGGCTGGCCTCTAGCACCTTCCTCTCCTTGTTTTCTTGCTCTTTCTTCCTTTCCTCCAAGATTTCTCCTTCTATTCATTCTTTCTGCCTGCCAGCCCTGTCTATCCTTTCTCTTGCCTTGCTATTGGCCATTCAGTTCTTTATTAGACCATCAGGTGTTTAGACAGGTACAGTAACACAGCTTCACAGAATTAAACAAATGCAACAGAAAAGAATGCAACACATCTTGGCATCATTAAATAAAATTTCCACAGTATAAACAAATGTAACACATCTTAAAATAATATTCTACAACAGAGTGTTAAGAATTATTTCTGTGAAGCAAGTGAAATTCATTGCATCTGTGTCTTATGGTAGGATTAGGAGGCTGAGTGTAGTAGTGGGACCATAGAAGTACCATGTGTAGTGCTGTACAGTACTCAGTCTTTGTGACTTGCCTTTCACTACAGTTCTTGAAATGTTTCTGCTGATTACTGACTGCCCCTGTCTCTGGTATTGGACCCCAGACTGCTTGGCTATGGCTCCATTGCATGTTTTGTTCTTTAAACTCGTCCTTGAGCTAGGACACCCCGTCTAAGTTTTCAGGCACCAACATCCTTTAAACTGGCAGGATTACCTTAAGTGCTGACATTCATTGCTCTGATCTGACCATTTGTAAGTGGATGCAATCATTTCTAGCTATAAGACCTCCAAAATCCACAAATAGCTGAATGTTTTCCATAAAGTAACTCAGTGTCTATATCCAACCTTTTGCATACTTAAGCTATCTCAATGACTTGTTAACATACTATAAATACCTCATGAATAGTTAGGAACAATAGGAACAATAGGAACAATAGGAACAATGTCAAGTGAAGTCTGTACATGGCCCATACAAACACTGTATTTCAATCTTCAGCTCTATGAATTTGTTCCAGTGTGGAACCCAGGAGTGCTTAACTTGTGGGTGTAACAAAGGAGCTTGAGTACAGCCAAGGTCCTTCGGCCATTTAGATTTCATGATGGTTAATTTATTTAACCAACTCATCTCTAAGTTCAACATTTGATCTCCTTTATTTATTTTATTTCTCACTCTCTTTTCTCCAGAATGTTCTGTGGTCTTACATAGTTTTTAGACAAATTTTAACTTTTTACTTTTTTAAAGATATCATCTTGCAATATCTTTAATTCCAGTACTCAGGAGGCAGAGGCAGGTGGAGCTCTGTGAGTTCAAGGCCAGATTGGTCTACAAAGCAAGTTCTAGGACAGCCAGGTGTTATAGAACAATCCTCTTGTACACTGTAAATATGTGTCACTTGAATTGGTTTAATAAAATTCTGACTGGTCAGCAGCCAGGCAGGAAGTATAGGTGGGGGGAAGATGAAGGGCAGAGTCAGGAGTTGCCATTCAGGTGAGGAGGAAGCAAGATGAGAATGTCACACTAAGAAAAGGTATCAAGCCACGTGCCTAAACATATATAACAATTATGGGTTAATTTAAGTGTAAAAGCTAGTTAGTAATAAGCCTTAACTACCAGCTGAGCATTTATAATTAAAATAATTTTCTGTGTGGTAATTTGGGAAGTGGTTGCCAGGTATTTGGGAATTTCTGGCCAGACAGAAACTTCTGTTTATATATGGCATGCAGTATGGGGCCAAAATTTCCACATAAAACCTGACAACCCTTAAAAAAGGATTCTAGACACACAAGAATGGGGTCAAGCATGGGTTTTTGGTAGCTGCCTTTTCTCTGGAGAACTCAGTTTGCTGGTGGCAAGCAGAGGCATGGCTTCTTTAAGAGAAGGCTTTCTGGCTCAATGCTAGCAGCGAAAATGAGCAGCTCTTTTGAGAGGCCCCACTACCAAACACTTATATAGTATTTATGAGCAGCCAGGGGCATGCTGCTTGGTGGCAGCATGGACCCAGAAACTTCCCAGAGTTGGGGTGGTAAACATGTTTCCCAGAGCTGGTGGTAAATGTGCCTCTGCCATGAGACTAGCACCATAGAGAACTGAGGGAGAGGAGCCAAAACAAGCATGCCATGATCTAAGTTACACAGCAGGCTTTTTTGCTCATGGAGACAGAAATGTTTACAGATGCACAATAAGGACAAAATGAGACAAAAAGAGCCTCTAAATGGATCACAGTGTGTTTAAAAAATATACATTGGCTTGGGAGAGAAAAGAGAATGTACAGACACTCATAAAAAAGAGATATATAGTTTAAAAATAATAAAATCCTAAAGAGGGAGTAAAGTAATATAAAAAAGCCACATAAAGTTGGAAAATACACATAGAGTCTGAATACTGTTACTGTGTTGTTTTTGAATTGTTTAACAGCTGAGGAAGGAGCAATAGCTGCTAAGAGACATTTGATTATAAAAGCAGCTGGATTAAACCAACCAATATATTTTAAAAAATATCCTGACTTAAAAATTTAAGCCAAAGATACATTGATTTGGGAAAGAGGTTCTGTTTTTTGCCCCCACAGGAAATGAGAGGCTTTGGATTTATTATTGGTTAATAAAAATCAGGTTTGATTGAGGAAGACCACCTGAAATCCTAACTACAGACATGGAAAAATAAACCTGAAGTAACTACAAGACATGTAGTGTGTATTTTATCTGCTCAGACATAAAACAAAAAAAAATCTTTGACTGTCTTACAGTTTATATTTGTATTGATAGAGATATATGATAACTTTAAAAGTTCATATATTTTCAGATCAAGGGTAGCAGACACCAATAAAAACAATGGTCCAGATGATCCAACATCCAAAACATTTTCATGGCTGCTGATTAAGATGAACCAGCCTCACAAAATTCTACAGTCAAGACTTAACAATTATCCTAAATTTTCTCAGGGTCCCAAAAATACTATCAGCACCCTCAATCAAGAAGAAGTAGTCTAGAGAATTTTGCCTATATTCTCGAAAAAGTAATTATGGATATTTGCCATTGCTTAGGGGTTGGTTACAAGTTGTTATGGATAATGGTCAGGAAAAAAACTGAACAAAGGAGATTTGATTCAAGGATCTTGTTCTTAAGAGAAAAGGGTGATATAGAAATGATAAGATAAAAAGGTAGATTATTGAATTTACTTTATTCCAAAAAGCAATTTTTAATCTTACATATTTTACATTGGTATGTAGTTTGGTTTATTGATACAAATTTAAAGTTAATCTTGTTATACTGTATGTATATTTCTACTCTTGTTTATGGTATTATGTTTATGCAGCCCATTTAAAAATGTAATATAGTTAAGAAATACAGATTAGTAGTCATCTATAATAACAAACTTATAATCATATTAGGTGTGTTTTCAAGTTATACTGAGATATATTTCAGATAGAAAGGCAATCTTCAAACACCCTGAAGACATACAGGATACAGCATTTAAAATGTTTTAAGAACTTAGACTTTTCTCAACAGTGAGACAAGTCTATTCCTGGCAGCATCAATTACTTGAAAGAGGATCATGGGCACCAAAGAAACCTCATATGGAGTTTGTTTTCTTTATGAAAAAAGCTAGCTATGTGGGCAAAGAAACTGCCCTTGCCTCAGTTGCTGGCAGTTACTGTTCATATTGGAGCAGCAGGGCACAAGAAAGGTGACTGCTGAACTTTGCCAAGATATGCTAAGACAGTCCTTCAGAATTCTCTGCTTCAAAGGGAAGTCTTTCAGACATTCAAGACTTGTAGGCCAGAGGAACATTACAGAGGAACTTTGGCTCACTGTCCAGGCAGCTTGAGGTCCCTGTCATTAGGTAACATTTCACCATTCTGGGGCCTTTGATGGAGTTGAAGAATAAATAATTTTAATTATAGTTTCCCTTAGTTATAATAAAAAGTAAATTAGGTACAAAACTTTAGATTCACCAAGATAAGATAGATAATTAAGTATTTTCTCTAATTTTGCCAAATGCTAATAGATTAGATAATGTTGTTATTATTCTTACTCAATAACTGTTTTTGTTTTATGTAATCCTATGTTAAAGTAAAAAACCTTCCTTTTTAATTAGACAAAAAGGGGAAATGCTGTGGAATAATCCTTTTTGTACACTGTAAAGATTTGTCACTCAAATTGGTTTAATAAAATGCTGATTGGCAGGCAGCCAGGCAGGAAGTGTAGGTGGGGCAACCAAACTAAGAATGCTGGGAAGAAGAAGGGCATAGTCAGGAGTCACCAGCCAGATGCAGAAGAAGCAAGATGAGAATGCCATACTGAAAAAAAGCTCCCAAGCCACATGGCTAAACATATATAAGAGTTATGGGTTAATTTAAATGTAAGAGCTGGTTAATAATACACCTGGGCTATTGGCCAAGCATTTATAATTAAAATAATTCTCTGTGTGGTAATTTGGGAAGTGGCTGCTGGGTATTTGGAGTTTCTGGCCGGACAGAAACTTCTGTTTGCAGGATTGCTACACAGAGAAACCCTGGCTTGAACACCTCCAACCCCACCACCAAAAGATGCTTCAGAACACATGTCATTCAATTTACAATCACTACAGAGAAAAACAGCCCTTTCACTGTCCAAGACCTAAAGAAGTCCAGTGTATGCGCATTTCCATCCCTGTATGAAGAAATGATGATTTGATATCTTGGCCTCTACTGTCTATAACTGATCACAACCCAACTCAAAGAACAGACTGACACAGAAGGAGGAGGGAGAGAGATAACTCACCCTAAAAGGGTCCAATATAATCGTATTTTCAATATATCCCAGGGAACATTCAGACAGCTGGGATTTCTAAGAAAGATGTTCAATGGAGGCCTGATAAAAGTTGTATGGAATTTTCTATTCTCATTAAATAGGACTAATAGATATTTATGAAGGTCTCTCCCCTAGCCTTCTCTTCCCATGAGGCAATGAAGATAACTAAGCTTGAAAATCCCTCCACAGGGTTACTTATGGTTATGTACATGGAGACCTAGGGTTCCTAGGCTTATACAGAGCACATGCATGTAAAAGACTCATAGACTTTCACCTGTCCGAAATGTCATTCTCTTTTGCTTACAAATACAACTAGGTTCACACACATATACACCACACACATACACACATATACATCACACACAGACACACATGCACACATACACCACACACACACATACATACATACATGCACACACACAGGAGAAAGAGAGAGAAGGAATTAGAAATTAAGATATATGTTCACTTGCTCTCATAAATAATAAGATGTTCAGTTTTCAGTTTATTGTAATCGTTGGATGAGATTGATGACATTTTGCAAACTGAATAACTTTTGTTAAAGTTTTGAAAATATGTTTCCTTAGAATTTTATACAAACATTTTTTGTGTTAAAGCTTTGTTAAAACTAATTATGATATAACTATTACCTCAAGAAAAGCAGTGCTGTCCTAAGAGTACATGTTTCCTGTGCTGTCTTATAAAAGCTAACTAAAGAACAAGTAACACTTTCTATTTACCTTGCTTCAGGTGAATAAATAAGGTGATAGTGAAACAACTTATTTTTCTCAGTAGCTAGGCACAGAGTCAACCTCTAATGTGGTGATGAAGCAAGGAGCATGCTCTTTTTTGCTTTTTGCCAGTAGTATGGAAGGATCTGTTCTCCAGGGAAAGCAGGTTCAGCTAAGACTTGCAGGAAACACCAGGCTTGGGGGCTTTACTCAGATATGCACTCCCTTAAGTGCCTCCATACGCATCCTAACATGCTTTAGGAACAAGTGACTAGACCTATGGCCTATTGTAAGACACTGAAAAGAATCTGTTCTGAAGTTACCAAACACTATGCATCAGAGGGTAAAGGCACTTGCAGCCAATACTAGTCACCTGAGCTCAACCCCCAGGGCCCACATGATAAAGGAGACAGCTAGCTCCTATAAATAAGTTGTTTTCTGACCTCCATGTGGGCACAGTAACGCCATTGTAATTCCCATCAAAATAATGAATAAACATTTAATATATACAATTTGTATTGAGATAAGACGTGCAATATAACATTTTCTGTCTAAACCAAATTTAATTTTTTTAAATTAAAAAATTGTTTTTTTACCAACAAACTATTTGTAATATAGCTGCTGGCAAGGGAAAAAAACCACTGCTATCCAAATGAGTGTCACTGTGTACGTCAGCCATCAAGCTCCGTGGCAGGTGCCATGCCCAGGAATAGTTGGCGAACGCAAAATGAACTTTGTGGTTTTTTTTTTTTTTGTTTTTTTTTTTTGAGCGTGCGTGTGTGTGTGTGTGTGTGTGTGTGTGTGTGTGTGTGTGTGTGTGTTGGGGGAGGTTTGCTTAATTTTGGCATTTTTTGTTCTACTAGTCCTTTGTTTTGATTTTCATTTTGTAGGCTGTTATTATTATCACTATTTTGCGAAAGAGAAAGAACATAGGTTTGGTGGGAAGGGAGCTGGGGAGAATCTCTGAGGTGTTGGGGGAGGGGAAATATGATGAAAATAAAGCATTTTAAGTGCACAGTTTGGTCGTCTTAAGTGTCTTTATATACTGTGACCATCAAGATTCCTCTGAAGCTGTGCCATAAATGGTACATCTGGAAGCTGAACAGATTTTTGTGCCCTTAATTTAGTGTTTCATACTTCTCAGAGAATAACTATTTGTGGTTTTGACTCATTTTTTATTTGTATTTTTACTCTTTGTAACTGTTGAGTTTTACAAATTCTTTGCATGTACTAGATACTAGTCCTTTAATGTGTGCATCATTTGTAATTATTCTCTCCCAGTCTGCAGCTCATCTTCCCACCTTTTCACCGAGTACTTCAGAGAGTTCTGGCAGCTGCTTCTTCAGAGATCAGCAAACCACAGCCCCACAGGTTTTTTAGGTGTTTCCCATATTGAGCGCTTGATGCAGCCTTGCTGAAAGAGTGACGTGAGAGAGAGAGAAGCTCCTAGACTTACTTATAACTTGTGCTGGAGCCCTCTTCTCCTGGCATCTCACTCCTGTTGGGTTTGAAAACGGTAATCTCAGATTGTGTTATATCTCTACCACTTCAGTGACACACTGCAGGAGAATGTGGGAGAAACACTACATTTCGCCAGGCCGGGAGGTAGAAAAAGGAGGAGAGACTAAGAAGACAGGGGAACTAGGTAAGGTACACTGATTCAGGGATTTGTGGGGGCTTCCGCTGGCCTTCTGGGGCCCCTGACTTTGTGCTTTGCTGATGTTTGCACCCTTGTGGTGTAAGCACAATGTGGGTGTTGCTGGCCCCTGAACCAAGGCCGTAGAATAAAGCCGGCTTAGAATTCATTGTTCTTTCCTCTACGTACTGAAAAAGCCAGCTTCACTTACAAATGCCCTTAACAATCATTAAAAGTAACTCTTTCCACTGAGTCTCTATTTTGAACCTTTTCCATCATGCAATGGTGTGTACAAGCAGTGATCGAAGCCAGGCGCCTCCGGTGAGAGCTTTCCACACAACGCCAGAGTTTCCATGACACAACTTTCACAGAAACCATTTGTTTAAACTTGAGTATTCGGTAGAGATTTTTTTTTTCCCGGAAATACAAAATGAGGTCACAGAATTCCTGGCAATGTGAACTACATGGAGCGCGTGTTCAAGATCACTTTCCACCCAGAGCTCCTGCCCCATGTTCTTCAAGGCATCCTCACCTTGAGACTTGGAGTTACTGAATCAATGACTTTGGTAACATATACTTGCTTTGGAGTCCACCATCATGACAGAAGAATTCAAGTTCCTGTAAGATTATCACAAAGATTTTTAACAAAAGGGTTTAAAGAAGTATGGTGAAAATCAGACTTTGTGTGAGACAGGATGAGACTATTTGATATGTGGCTATCTTCCTGGCCTCCTGGCCTACTAACAGCGTAGCGATCAGTAAACATCACATTAATCACCTGCCTCTTTGCTACCTCTGATCACTAGACTGCACCTTTTGAAGGCAGGGCTTTCTATGATCGAGCGTGAGATATTTTTAAGTAAGCAGCGGGCTTCGCACAAGGCTAACATTTGGCATTTTTTGTGGGAGGAACGGAGTGGAGTAAACGGGAGGAACACATTTTCCTCTGCCTGTGTTGGTCCCCTGCTGCTGTCTGTGTTCAATTCCATTGCTATTGTTGCTGAGATGTCTCTGTGTAGCCCTGAATGGCTTGGAACTGGTTGTGTAGAGCAGGTTAGCCTCAAACTCACAGGAGACCCACCTGCTCCGTCTTCCCAGATGCTGACATTAAAGGCAAGTGCCACCATACCCAACTACATTCACCATTTCTACACTTGAAACAATAGCAATTTTGATATCTCTTAAGAATTTTATCATATTTCTGGTCAATACTGGCCCCCAAAATGTATTTTGAACATGACATGAGGGTGGAGTAAGATGCATATAGTAATATGTATTTTATAGGATTATACATGTTATAAATATGTATAATCCTATAAAATACATATTATATAAATAAATTATAAATATACATACATTTATATAGTTAAATATATACATATATATAATTTTAATGCATACACCATATGTAATTTTTTTACTATTTGAGGAAAAATCATTTCTGACTCTGCTTTTCTACTCATCTAACTTTAGTATTTCTATTTAGGACCTATAGAAAAATAATGTAAGAAAAACTAAAATCACACCAACCCTAGTCTCTTTGGGACACTTGTTTTTAGGAGAAGTTTTGAGACCCTCTGTTTATTACTCTATCTTGCTGTTTTCATAATGAGCTCAGTGTGGTGATATTTTGTCTGTGTTCTAACAAATAAACTTATATACATACACACACACACACACACACACACACACACACACACACACATATATATATATATATATATATATATATATATATATATATATATATAACTACTACATAAAGACCAGGCAGTGGTGGCACACACCTTTAATCCCAGCACTTGGGAGAAGGAAGTGGGAAGATCAGGAATTTAAGGCCACCCCAGACTACACAAGATTGATCCAGTCTAAAAGAGAAATAGTCAGGCAATAGAGGCTCACATCTTCAACCTCAGCACTTGGAATCTCATGCCTTTGATCCCAGTACTTGAAAGGCATAGGACTTTAATTCCAGCACTAGGGAGGTGGAGACAGGAAGTGATATGGCTGAGCAGAGAGAGGAATATAAGGCGGGAGGAGACAGGAGCTCAGCTCCTTTCAGGCTGAGGAGTTGGTGAGGTGAGGGGTGGCTGTGGCTTGCTCCTTTCTCTCTCTGATATTTCAGCATTTACTCTGATAGTTTTATTATTAAGACCAATTAGGATTTGTGCACTACAGCAGAGTCCTGTTGGTGGAACACAGGTACAGTCGTTTCATTGACCATCATTGTGACAGAATCTAGAATCATCGAGACAAGCTTGTGGGCACAGCTGTGAGTGTTTTTTTTTGTAGAATAATGCTCATTTCTGAGGATGTCTTATGCTAATTGTTTAGGAAAGACCCACTTAACCGTGGGCAGAACTGTCTGGGTAGAGGATCCTGCACTATACAAAATGGAGAAAGCAAGCTGTGCGCTCTTATGCATTTCTTACTCTTTGTTTCTTGAGTGTGGATGGAATGTGTCTAGTTGCTTCAAGTTCCTGCTGTGTTGGTTTCCCCACAATGGTAGACTGTACCCATGAATGTAGTCCATGACCAATCCTTTCCTCCAAAGTTTACATGCTGAAACTTCAGTCACCAGTCCAATGGCCAGAGGTGGGGTTTAGGGAGTTGGAAAGTGAGCTCTGACTGAATCAGTGGATCAGTCTATTAATAGATTCACAACTGAGTGGACTAGTGGGGAAGCTGGGGCTGCTTTGAGGAAGAGCATCACTACGGTGGAAGGTGTGTCACAGCAACTTCTCTTTGGCCACTCTCTATGCCTCTCCCTCCCGTCCTGGCCACTGCCAGTGAGCAGTTTCAATTGCTGCACTCACATATGTGTTTACCAAAGACCAGAAAGCACTGGCAGCAGGGACATGGACTGAACCTTTAAAAAAACACAAGTTAATGTAAACTGTTTTTTGTTTAAGTTGCTTTTCTTAAGAATTTTGTCACAGTGATGAGAAAGGTAGCAAATATTAGGGGAGATCCTTTCACTTTCCATTCAATTTTTATCATGACCTTGAAACTCTTCTAAAACATAGTCTATTAAAAATGTTGGGCTTGTCTGGGATGTCACTCAATGGCAGATGACTTGTCTCACATGCCCAAGGGTCTGGGTTGAGTTTCCAGTATCACACACAGAAAGTTAGGCAATGTGTAACCTTATGCTATGTCTTCCTGTAATTGTTATAAAATAAAACCACTTCCCCTGGAAAATTAATGAGTGAAGTATTTTTGCTTGACATCCTTAGTATCAGAATGTACTCACTTTAGTTACAATGGAAAAATATATGACTTTTATTTTCCCAGAAATTATGTTTCATTTTATAATTAGTGGTTTAAAAAGGTATATGTAGCAAGGGGCTTTTTGAGATATTGAATAGTCGGTCTGTCTCATATACAATGACTTACTGTCCAGATTCTCCAAGTCCTGTGCTAAGGATTCTAACACGTGAGATTTAAAAACTCTAATTTGTTATTTCTTCATGTATTAGGCAGCTGGATTGCCATTTTCTGTGCATTTCACACACACACACACACACACACACACACACACACACACACTCCCATATATATAAATAAATTATATGTTGTAAATATATATAATTTATTTCCCACAACTCTGAGAGTAGGGACAGACTCAATACTCCAAACTCATGACATTTGGAATAACTTTAACTTCATATTCTGTACAGAAATAAAGTTAAGACAAAATAGGATATAAAAGTCATTTAGCCAACGTCTTCTTAAAATTAGTTTAATTCATTTTTGAATGTGTGTGTGTGTGCGTGTGTGTGTGTGTGTGTGTGTGTGTGTGTGTGTGTGATTGTGGTATGTATGATGTATGTGCTGTGTGAACATGTGTGCATGCTTATGTGAAGACAGAAGAGAGCACCAGGCCCCTCTCTATCTGCCTTATTCCTTTGTGACAGGGTGTCTACAGAACTGGAGCTAAGCTGATGGGCAGTATTCACCAGCCAATCTTCTGCTTTCATCCCCCGCAGCACTGAACTTTCAGGAACATGTAGTCACCCACCACAAATGACAGGAACTCAGATTCTGTCCTGTCTGTGTGGCAAGTGCTCTACCCATTGAACTTTCTCTCTACTCCCGGAATACTAAAATTAAAATGCATCATTTAGATTATTCACAATTAAAGAATAAAGTAGGAAAGAAAGGATATTCAGAGAAATTATTTATAGAATTAGAACAGGTTATTAAAGTTAGTAGTCAAAGTAAAAGATGATACTAATAAATTTAGGAGAAAGTAGTGATAATTAAGCTCTTACTAACTAACATTGAGAATGTGTAAGTGGACCTTGAAGCCCTGGGTGATGTATTTTATTTTATTTTATTTTAGAAGCAGAAAGAGGAAAGTTGTGGACATGCTTGCTAAAATGACCAAGTAGAGTTAAAGTCCTTGGAAAAGTTCAACTCTAAATGCTTAGTTTTAATGACCTCCGAGGGAAGTCCCAGGCCCTCATTAATGTGGTCCTTTAGAAACCTCTGCCTCAAGGAGAGGAGCAGCTTCCTCTTTAGTTTAGGTCTGGAATCTTCCCCAAAGGCTCTAGTATTAAAAATCTCAGTCCCTGGCTGGCACCACTGGGGAATGATGGGATCCTTAAGAAAGGGGACTAAGTTGAACATTAAGGGAGTGCTTTTAATGGGACTGTGTGTTCTGGCCATGACCTTAGGCCCAAGGAGTGGCACTCCCAACCTGTGCTACCTTGTCGTGGATTCAGAATAACATGGCCCACCCATCCTAACTGAAATGTCCCAAATGGAGCAATTTTCTCTTCAGAAGTAGATCATCTCGGGTGTCTGTGCCTTCCTGGAAACATACTGTCACCATGTGCTAGCTATGTTTCAGAAAAGGAAGGGGCTGGGAGCAGAGCTCAAGCTACAGTTGGCATTGATGTCTGAAGAATTTGTCCTGAATTAGTCTAAGCTGCTATTTCTCTCTTGGACCCAGGCGGACCCTACTTCACTGCATGTCTACACTCTTTCTCAGTTCTGTCAGGGTGCAGGCTAGCAGTCTGAGGGAAAAGCCAGAATGGTCAAATTCGGCAAGCTGTAGGGTAGGAACACCTCTATTAAGAGAGTCTTCTTTGTTGGATCCTGCCCTCACTCTTGCACATGCGCAGCTTGGGGTCTTGCATCTTACGTCATCAGGAAGCACTGGCAACTACATTGGCACAGAGTGGTCAACCAACCTGCACCTGAAAAAGTCAACTGCAGATTCCAAGCTCTCTCTCTTTCCTCTCTCTCTGTTCCCTGCTCTGCTCTACTGCCTCCCCCCACCATCTTCCTCTCTTCTTTCTCTTTCCCCCTTTCCCTCTTAATAAAGCTCTAAAAACTAACACTGGATTCTGTTGTGACCATGACCATTCCATGCAGTAACCAGCCCCACCACCAGCGCCGTTTATCTTTCATTCTTGCCCCAAAAGACAGCTGGGGAAGTTAGGTCCAGAAAAACTGAAGCGGAAACTCACAGTCCAGATGGTCAACCATGTGAATTATAATCTTTAAACCACTGGATAAAAGTCATTCCTTTTTGTAAAGATTTATTTTACATTCAGAATTATGTACGTATATGTGTATGGACAGGAGCTGGAGGTTATGTGCACATGAGAACTCAGGTGCCCATGGAGTCTAGAAGAGGATTTCAGATCCCCTGGAGCTGGAGTTACAGGTGGCTGTGAGCTACCTATGGGAATGGGTATTGTGGGTGCTGGGAATGGGACTCAGGCCATCTCCTAGAGCAACACAGTACATGTTCTTAATGCTGAGCCTTTTCTGCAGCCTCCAAGGCTTCGTTTGTGTTTCCTTTTGCTCCACTTCAGATACTATCCAGACTTAAAATTGTGAATGATTTTATATCTTAATATTCAAATGATGGGATCACATTATAGAAGATTCAGTCCACTGATATTTCTGGGTATTTTGAAAAGATCTATATATATATTTTATAATTTACATTTTATACTCATAATTTATTTTTCTCCAATGTGAACTTCTTTATTCTTTCTTAAAATGGGATGTGAAATATGCATTTTAATGTGGGATAGAGTTCAGAAGCATATCGTTGCTTTCTCAAAAATTTCTGCAATGAATAAATAATCATAGGCTTAGCTTACATCACTGTTGTAAGATTTCATTTTAATTATTATTAATTATTTCCCCTTGGGTGTGAATTACTAGCCTGGGTACTTTCCTTCCTCTTCTGTTCTGTTCTGTTGACCCCTATGTTAAGGAGATGGAGTCAAGGCATTGTGACACAAGTCCCTCCATCACGGACTGCTTCTGCCACCTCCCTGGAGCTGCTCTTCATAGAGTTTTAAGCAAGTTCTTTGCATTAAGTTTTGTCACATTTGTCTATTTTATCACGTGTGTGTGTGTGTGTGTGTGTGTGTATGTGTGTCTGTGTGTGCACATGTGTGTGTATGTAATGCATGTGCATGGAGGCAGAAGACAGCTAGCATTACGCAGTTCTCCTCTCTTAAGAGTCCTGGGAATCAAACTCTGGTCAGCAGGGTGGGCATCACCATCTTACCCACTGAGCCATTTTCACTAAAATTTAAAGAGGAATTTGTATCCCTTCCCCTGTCCTAGTTTCAATGAACTTGGCAAACAGCAGATTTCAGGTCTTGTTAACTCTGCTTTTTATGCACTTCACCCCTGTTCCTTGTGCCCTGAGGGTTCTCTGTAGTAAGCCTCTATGCAGTTCTCGTCTTTTTTTGTCTCCGTGGACAATCTGAGTTCATGTCAACCTTGTGTCTCTCTCACCTGCTCTGCTGAGCTGAGCCTTTACTTCTTGCTATTCCTCTTCTCCCAGTTTGTCCTTAGAAGCCCTTCACTTAAGTCCACAGCTACCCATCCTCTTCCTCACGACCCTTTTCCTACAGTCATCCAACGTTGGGTCTCTAATGCTGTCCCTGCTTTCTGTCCTTTCCCTGTGTAGTGTAACCCCTTAGACCTCCCTGCTTCAAGGTCTGCAACTCTGTCCTCATATATATTTTAATGATCACTAATTAAGACTTCTGTGTGATCCAAACGAATTTTTTTCAAGAACTTCCTGACTTTTTCTACTTGGATTTCACTGACTGCTTCATGAGATTAACAAACAGGAAGCTTAACCCTGAGTTTCCAGGCTCCTTTTCTTCAAGTCAGACTCCAGCAGTCCGGGAGTTACCATGTCACACTCTACTACTTCACATCTTAGCATCTCACCTCCTCTTCAGTCTGGTGGATGCTACTTCCTCCACAGCTTTTGTGTCTCTCTGTCTCTCTGTCTTCACTGCCACCAACCTAAACTAGCTTCAAATAACCATTTGCTTGTACACTCTAAGCATCTCTTACTAAATAGTACCCACCCACACCTCTTCTAGCTCCTTTGTCCATGAATTCCTTCTGGAATTCTACAATCCAGTTGTCTCTTCACCAGGAAAAACCCTTGGTTTCATAATGGTGGAGGTCTGGGCTTCCTAGGCAACCCCAGAAATCCTGAGTTTAAACACTCCTTTTGTTCCCAGGGTCTTCAGGCCTGGGCTGGGAAAAAGTGTTCATGATGCAGAAATGGAACTCCCATTTCTTTTCTCTGTGCTCTGAGAGGACCTGCTCTTTATGTCACAGCAGGTACATTTGCACTCTCAGTAGGTTCTAGGTTGTGTAAAAGCTGATACTGTTTTGTTGCTTGGAACTCAACCACTGTTTTTATTAAATGAATAAAAACTTGCATTTCCCAAACTCAGATGGCATCATGCTCTTTTCATGGTGGCAGCAAGCCAAGGTGCAGGAAGTCCTCCACAGAGCTCAGGGAGTTCTGGTCAGCTTGGGAGTGCATCTTTTGTCTATTTGTATGTTGTTTCTTTTATGTCAAATTTTTTCATTTCATTCTCTCTGATCATTTAATAAAGTTTCCCTTTTAAATGTCAAATGACTCCAAATGTCAGGAGTTGAGAAAAATGTGTGTGTGTGTGTGTGTGTGTGTGTGTGTGTGTGTGTGTGTGTGTGTCTCCTTTTGTTTTGCTTGGCATATGCTAGCAGGATATGCCATTCGGAGTTTTTGCTTCGCTTTGGTGTGTGTTGTCAAATCTTACTTCAGGGTTTCTAAGCCCATCAGTTTTTATCTTCATTATTATTTTATTTATAATTGAGATTTTTTTTTGTGTGATCTAAACTCATCTATGCAGCCATTTTCTGAATTTTTGAGAGTCTCATAGTTGCACATAAGATTCAAGTGTGAGAATGCAGCACTGTGGAATAGTGAAGGAAGCAGAGTCATTTGTCCCATAAACTGTCCAATGTGGATGGCTCTGCCCTCTATTTAGAGAGAAATTTGATCCAAGTCTGATATTGCAGCACAATGGAAAAATTGCACATTGGAGACCTGAGCATCTCGGTTCTTTATAATAGTGAATTCCATCCTCGAGTTCTTGTTAGGATTATTTTTATGTATTACTGATGTTCTCATTTACAAGTTCCCTTTGTGACTTGGAGTATTTTCTACTTATTGTTTAGTGGTTTCCCTTTATTTATTTATTTATTTATTCATGTTTTATGATCACAAATTCATATAAAAACCAACATAGACCAACGTGGACATGCTACAGCTTATCTATGCTCATTGGCATTTTGTAGAGAATTTATAAATAATTCAGAGGGAATTTTGTGTAATTAACAAGAAAAATGAAAGGAAAAGGAAAGCTTTCTTCCAAATGCACCAACCATTAATCCATAGACTCGAGAACAGTCCTCACCTGGGTTAAGACTTTGCATTCAAATTCTCATAACCGTGTAAGAAAGCTCAACGCCCACACCCCAGGATCTTGGTCCTCTTCAATTTTCTCTAATTTGTGTAGTGAATAACCAAATACTCATAATGTAATTAGAAGATAATCAGGCTTGTAATTATGTTAATTGCTGGAGACTTACATCAATCCTCCAGCAAAGTGATAGGATTTCAGGGCAAGTATTAATGTGGCAGGAGAATGAGAGGCCTGCACAAGAAGTGGGTGAAGCAAAGGCCTGTAGGAGGGGGAACTGACGCCCACCATTGACTTGTATCATTTAACAACCTGCAGAAGACAATGAAGGCATACATGAAAAGAGCCTTCAGGAGAGACCCGGAGAACATGGGGGTTTAGGTTTCAGCTAAGCATCCCCTTTTTGCAGTTTTCTCCATGAGTAATTATATTGTCTACTTACATTAATTGTAAGAAACCTAACTCAATGAAAGCATGAGGGATGAGGGAGGAAGGAGGGGGCAGTCAGGGAAGGGAACAGAGAGAGAATTATTTGAATTTGCTCATGTTACTGCTGTCTTCCACAGTATGAAAAAGAACAAAGTGGAATGCAATGGGATGCTCATAGGCTGGGCCTCTGCAGTGAAAGCCACCTCTCTGCTTTGCAATGGCCAGCAGTTAAGTGGGAAAGTACCCTTCAATGGTTATGATCTGTGTAGCCCATACATTTAATTGTTTCCTAAAACAATGCATAAAATTATAAATTCATGCTTCTCTGTTTCCTTCCTAGTTGCAGGAGAGCCAGGCCCCATGGAGACTTTGCTACTGCACTCTTCATGGATTCCTGCGGGTATGCAATCCAAGATCCCTTCTTTGCACCCAGACTGCTGCGTGCCATGACAGCCAAGAAAGGCTTGTGGCTCCTGATGATTGCCACTTAAAAATTCTCCAGTGACACATTTCTATCCACCAAGGGGTGAGAAATTCCACTGCTCTGCAAAGGCTTGGATTGTTATTTAGAAATAGCACTAACAGACACTGTAAGAACATGATATGTGACATAAAATAGAGTCTATAAAAATAGAGCCTAGACTGCCTTTCAGTGTGCACAAACCAAAACTCATCCTTTTCTCAGGTAGATGCAGAGAAAATGGCCTAGTATCAGAAGTAGGACTTTGAAAACCAAACCTCTACCAAGGCTACTAAGCGTGAATAAACAGTGTTCATTTCCATCAAAGCTTATATTTTACACCTTTAATGTCAAAATAAAGTGACAAATTTGGGTTTATAGCTCACCATATGCTTGCAACTTCTTGGCCATTTGGGAAGCATATTGAAGCTATAGAGTGTAAAATTAAGCTGTAAGAATGTTGTAAACTGAGTTAAATAAGGTGTAAGGTTAAATTACACAACATTCACTCATTTTCTGCTATGGCTTTGATTAATTTTTTTAGCCATTAATGAAAACACAGGTTTTTGGATTCGAGTCATTAAATGACCAACGTAATTAAATTTTACTGGGTACTAGGAAGCCACAAAGGAAAATCCACATGGAACTAGAACCACTGAAGGAGTTTGTTTGTGGCAGTCAACAAGCAATTTATTTGGAAATAAGGATGATTATATCATCAACAAAAGAGTAACCTCCAGTTATAAATGTTCCAGAATAAATGAGGGATTTGAGAAAAAGCCAAAATTAGTGAAATGGAATGATTAGAAAAATATATTTCTCATAAAAACCAGAAACTTTTCCTGTAACTTATTCATGGCAAATTGTTCAAAAAATTCATTAGGCAAGCTGATGCCTTTGGAAGAAGAGGTAGACTTTCTCATTACAGTAACTCCACAAATGTGTTCTCTCAGGAATACCCAACTCGGCAACTAATCAAACACAGCCTTTCTTGCTTTTTATCATTCTCTAATTTCAAATTTTGTCATTGGCTAGAAACCTATTTTCAGTGTGCACAGCAATAATTGAGGTTGAAAAATTTGTTTAGCTTGCAAACCATCACTGCAAATCATATGCAGATTTAGAGTTAAGTCAGTTAATGTTTTACTATGATTTCCCATAATATAAAAATGTTAATTTTATCTTTTAACCTTCTAAGTTTAAACAATGAGAGTAGCATTTATGATTGTATTGTCACGGACTGAAGGAGAGGTTTCTTATTCTAAAAAAAATGCAAATGAAATCTATTTTAAGTATGAAAAGGGTTTTATGAACTTAAGTTTCTTTCTAGTCCCTGCCAAAGTCTCAGCATGATGGAAGAATCAATGGCAGAGCGTTGTCATGGTGACTGTGGTCCAACTCAGAAGGACTAGGTGCATGGTTTCCATTATAAACTACATGTTGGTAAATGTCATATGCTACTTAGAATTAGTGGTTTTAGGGAAGCAGTTGAGGTATAGCACTGCTTGTGTTAGAACCTCACATTTTAGTCTAACTGGGGCTATAAGAAATGTTATAAAACAAAGATGAAAAGCAATGAAAACAGTGCTTTGCTCTCAATATTCTCCCTTCCTTTCCCTGACCAGCATTCCTGACCTGCTCTGTTGCAATTTTCTTCTATAAGTAACATATTTGAATATCTTTAGATTTACTGAAATTGCATTCAGTGTTCTTTTACCTCTGCACAAGGTTTTAGCTTCTATTACTCTACGCTGACTTATTTCCTTACTTGTTAAAAATATCTCAAATGAATGATTAATGCAGCAGAGTATAACTCAACCTGTATTTAAAGTTTAAAAGATGACTGAGCCCAGATGTCCTAATAGCGTTAATAAATTGAAGAAAAGTGCTAGACATGAACACTGAAATTACTTCACTTAAGAACTATTATTTGTCAAAATCAAGCTTATGGCTCTGGACAGAGACATTCAAAACATGCTTCAAATATAAATATTTCATCACTGTAACCTGAAATCTTCTTTGAAAATGCTAGAAAGAATTGCCTTAAGGTACGACTCAATTATTTAAGACTTATCCCTTTTCAAGTTTAATTTGTAATCCTAAATGATATTAATAGTCAAAAGATATTCAGAGTTAAAAATGAAGGTATATCATTGACCTGGTTTTTGGAAAACTATCAGTACATTCCGTATTTTGTTTATTTCCAAAATTCCAACTTGAGAGAAATTAATTTTCCTTACCAAGGAAAATTCTTGTAATTATTTCTTCTGATTAACTGTAGATGGCTGAGCAATTACTTAAAGAATTTGGTTTGTCAAAGAGTGGTCCCACTCACTGAGAAAAATGTTTCCATAAGGAAGGAGAAATAAGCCGGGAAGAGGTGGCACAAGCCTTTAATCCCAGCACTTGGGAGGCAGAGCCAGGTGGATCTCTGTGAGTTCGAGTCCAGCCTGGTCTACAGAGATCCAGGACAAGCACCAAAGCTACACTAAGAAACCCTTCATCAAAAAAAGAAACAAGAAATAATAAGGTGGCCTTCTAGGCAGTATAAATAACTTTAAGAGTCATGTAGGCACGCATTGGTAAATAAAATGTTTCACTGTAATCAATCTTTAATATTTGATCTGAGAGGCATTGTTAGACAACCCCCTCTTAATGGCTGTATGGTCATCAAGTTAAAGATATTTAAAAATTAGATAGAAGATTGGGTTAAAAAATAATAAATAGTAATGAATATTCATTAACTTTACAGTCAATGATGTTCAGAAGTCATAATTCTTGGATTATAGGATTGCAAGAATTTAACTCCCAAACACACTGAAAATTGGAAATAAATCTTATGTATCAATGTTACATAGAAAAGTTACATGAATATATAAAATGTGATTTTGTTTCATACAAAAAATACCATTGTGTAGATGGCAGCATGGTCATTGAAAGATGCTCTCTCTCCTTCATTGCAGTGCTTGGGGTTAGTAGCAGGGCTACTGCAATCACCTACACTTTTATCAGTCAGTTTAAAACTGGCTGGATGTTGGATTATCATTAGAAAATGATTAGAAAAAATGATATTTTCACAGGATTGACAACAAAAGTATACTTATGAGTTATAAGACTTGTTAATTTCTGAGCTATTTGGAGTCAAATTTTCAAATCATCCCTATAGAGAAATCCTTAAATAGAGGAGAAATTAGGACAATAATTAAAGCATTGAAAACAATGGTGCCTTTGGGGATTATGAATTGCCAAACAAGGTTGTTTCTTTTCAGAGGTTTTCTTTAAAGGGAATGAGGAGAGCAGCTTCATTGTGTCATTGGAACCCTTTAATTACTATTTTTGTTACAGTATCATGCCTGTAGTAGTATAGAATGAGGAATCCATAAAGCATTTTGATTAACCACTTTAAAATTGTGTTTCTACAGTTAATGTATGAACTGAATTAGAATTTATTGAAGATAAAAATGTCACTTTAGATATGTGATAACTCCTGCCGTCTCAAATGAATGATAATATCTCAAATGGATGATAAAAGATTAAGTCCATTTTAAATAATAATTCATGTAATTTAGAAAGCAATTGACTGGGTGGAAACGAGGTTTGTTTTTAATACTTCTGATTTTCCTATAAATGGAACAGCATAGTGGTACAAATATTGTCCTAAATAGAGGAAAACAAAGCAAAACAAAACAACCCCCCCCAAACAACCCCCCAAATCAAACCTTGCTTCTCATCCTCTTTGCTGTTCACTATCTCTGACCACTCTCAGACAATTTTCTTCCAGCCTACAATTTTCTTCAGATGCCTGAAATGTCACCAGAATATATGACTCTATCTTATATTAACATACCCTTGACAGACTTTAATATATAAATTTAGGCACTCTATGAGATTAACCACAAAGCAATAATAAATTAGAACAATGCAACAATATGTTTTACTGAAAGTTATTTATTTTAAACTGTTGAGATGTTTATTTCTGGAATTTTCCACTTAATATTTAAGACTGCTCTTGGATGTAGGTTAACTCGGACTTTGGGACCTATTATTTTGTTCAAGAATCTGATGCATAAGATTAGGATATTAGAATGTTTTCTTCATTTGCAGGTTTCTGCTCTGGGGTCATCCATGAGTGCATGGGGATGGTTTCCCTCTTTTACGAGAGAGCAATTAGCTTCTAAGAGTAGGGATAGTTAACACCCTGTCTACCTTGGGTATTGATCTGCACTATAGACATTTACTTTTATTATAGGTTTAATGGTTCTATCCTATAAACTCTGAGAAGCTTAAGACACAGGGAAGGGTGAGGATGTAGCTCTGTCATATCCTGGATAGATATATACACACAGAGAGCAAATAAAAGACACAAAAAGAAGTTTAAAATTATATAAATCACACACCTCCATAAAATTACATATGGAAAACACCACTGAGCACTATTTAAAATTTGGTCATCACATGGTTAAAAGAACTTTCAGCAAGTGACAAGATCTGCATTCACACTCTATATTCAGCAAGTCTCTTTCTGACTAATGTTATTTTCTGCTTTTCCAGGAAGTAATACTTCCTAAAGACTTCCATGTGATATAAAGTCCTTTGGGAGGTTAACTTGTGAAGTCGGGATACAGCTGAGGGTTACTTGAATACTTGAGTAGTCTGCATGAGGCCCTAAGTTTGATCCTCAGTACTGCACATAAATGTTTATTCTGTGCCATTCATTATACATTAGAAGGACATAATTTGGTTTTAATTTTATAGGAACTATAGTTAAGATAATTTGAAATTTTAAAGTGTTGGAATTATTTAAAATTTGGTGACTTTTAAAGTTAGATTGCACTTTACATTATGAAATAAACTTGCGGGTGAGAATATGGGCTGGAAGGTTTCATTTTTTTATCTTTTGTTTGGATGTCAGGTTGATGAGGGGTTGAAGAGTAATCTAGACTCTCGTGACAGTAGAGTCTAGAGAGGGACTGTCTAGAACAGGTTGGTTTGCGGGCAGTTTTGTGGGGTAAGACCCAGTCAGACATGCTGCACCGTTTCCTGGGATTGGTTTTGAACTGTAGAGTAATAGAGTTGAATAGTAGGCATGCATATGCTAGACCACCCCGCCCCTGGGTTTTTCGAGACAGGGTTTCTCTGTGTAGCTTTATGCCTTTCCAAGATCTTGCTCTGTAGCCCAGGCTGGCCTCGAACTCACAGAGATCCGCCTGCCTCTGCCTCCCGAGTGCTGGGGATTAAAGGCGTGCGCCGCCGCCGCCGAGCTAGTCCATTTCTCTCTTCTCCTGTGTGTAGTGATATGATGAGCTGCCTCAAGCACCTGCCACTGTGACTGCCCCAGCATGATGGGCTGGAACCTAGAATGGTAAGCAAAAATAAACACTTCCTCTCTTAAAAAATAAAATAAGAATTTAGAAATGGAATGAATGTGTACTTTTTAAGTGTTTGCAAAGTTGTAATTTGTGGTATATATAATCTGAATATATAATGAAGTATGTTTTTAATCCTTGTGACCTTAGGCAAAATCCACTAAGACTATTTGAACATTGTGTGAAAAATGTGCTGGGTACTCTAGTTGGGACACAGATGGAACTGAGTATTCCCCTTCCCCCTCCGATCTGTATTCTATCACCTGGGAGAACCAAAGATACTAGCTCTGCGGGCTTGGTAGTCACCATGGAATGATGTTTCCTGCTACATCTCTTTATTTACTTCATGAGAAAACATTTATCTTGCATTATTCTTGAAAATAGTCTTACTGAATGTAGCATCACTTTTTTTTTTTCATGGAAAATTTGATTATTCACTCTGTGACCAGCCACACTAGCCAAATGAGTGAGCTTCAGGCCCAGTAAGAGAATCTGTCTCAAAAAGTAGAGAAATGGAGACACTCAAGATAGACCTCTCACTTACGTACACACACACACACACACACACACACACACACACAGAGAGAGAGAGAGAGAGAGAGAGAGAGAGAGAGAGAGAGAGAGAGAGAGAGAAAGAGATGCAAAGACATGTATATACACAAATGTTTGCAAACACTACACATAGATACACATTATTCTTAGCACCACACACACACACACACATGCACACATACACATACAGGCAGGCACACACTCTGCCACTACCACTACCAAGAGCAGCAAAACAAATACTCAGTAGTTCAGTCATCCTGTTAGTGTTAATTTATTGAAATAATCTCTGAATTAGTATTTTCTGTCAATGTTTTGAACTCATACTGCACCTCTACAATGATTGCTTCAATGTTTTCTTATATTCCTACTGAATTTGCTCTGTCATCTCTTTTTAGGAATTTAATTATATTTTTGAAAGATTCCACAGTGTTAAATGTTTCATTTTTTTCCACAATGGCATTGGAACAATTGCAGATGAATCCACAAAAACAATGAATCTGCACACAGATCTTAGCCTTGTCACAGAATTCAACTCCACGTGGATCATAGAACTAAAATATAAAGTGTAAAACTGTAATACTTCTAGGGAAAGGAAAAGCCTTAAGTGACTCTTGGATTGAAGATGATTGGTAAGATAGATATGGAAATATGACATAAATGTGAAATTGGCTCACTTGTTCTTATTAAATAAAAATGTGCAGGTGAGAATGTGGTTATGATAATTCTGAGATAACCCATAGGCTGGGAAAACTACTTTATAAAATATGATAAAGGACATATATGTAATGTATTCGAAGAACTTTTAAAATGAATAAGAAAATTAACAATAAAATTAAATTGGACAACATATTCATAGACAAATCATCAAAAATGGAAGACAAGTCTTGATACACTATGCATACCAAATAAAACTCAGCAACATTTGCCATTTGGAAACTGAGGTTAAGGAGAGTAATTGAAGGTGCAAGACTCCCTGAACATGGGTAGCACCTTCCAGTAGGCTGAGGGTAAATGGCACAAATGGAGGGACTATGGAAGGGGGATTTTGTTCCCTGACTTCATGCTCTGCTTCACGCTCTGAGTCAGGGTAAGTGTGTCAATTGCTCCTGTCATCGCCGGAGACTCTGGAGTCCTCAGCCTTTCAAAGTAAACTCATAATTTGAGTTTCAGCTTTCAACTGATTCTGTACCATTGCAATCCACCATCTTCTTACAAGGTTTCTAGCCTCTTGGACTGAGCATACATTGGGCTCAGTCTTTCCACTGTGCACTCCTAGCCCCTGACGTCTAAGCCAAGTCAGTAAAGCTCTGTACCCCCACCTTGGGAGACTTTTATTCCTTTTTTTATTTAAATTTTTTTCTTTCCTTTTACATACCAACCCCTGCTCTGCCTTCCTCCCCTTTTCCTACTTCCCCTACCTACTCTCATCTCACCACAATCCTCTCCTCTATTTATAAGTACAAGCACTGCATATATTTGCATCACATGTATTGGCTTTAAAATGTCATTTAAAAATGACAGATTTTTGGTGCCAAGACTTTCTGTCTTTCTGTGTATTTGAAATAAACCATTAGGTGAATAGGTTGGAGCAAATTTTCTCAGTACTGAGAATTACAGATAAACAATGGGAATGGGCAAAATATACTCAAATGCCAATGAATTAGAGTTAGAGACATTTAAAGTCATGTTTAGGGTAATATGTGTACAGATGGGGTTTGTGGATACCATACATTCATATGTTAGTATATCATGTATTCCATTACTCTGTTATTTGAGACACTGGACACAATGATACCAAATTAACAGTAGGCACATTTAGTGCCCAGTTCTTGGATTCTTATATCTCCTTCTAATCAAAGGACTCCTTGTTGAAAACAGTATTTTGGGCTATGACAGGAAAAATATAAGCACATAAGCTCAGAGTATCATGTGTCAGAAAGCAAGGAATTACTCAAAACAGTCAAGGCACACATGCACACATGTGCATGTGTCTGTTAATAGGAAAATGTCAAAACAACCACAAGAATCAACAGAAGAACCCTCAGTTGCTAATCTGAAATAATTTGAGGAGTGAAGTAGTACTGAGTTATAACCCAGGGTGTGTATAATATATTTGTGTGGGAATAGGATGGATACAATCAAAATAAATTGTACATATATGAAATTCTCAACAAATAAACCATATTTAAAAACAGTAATTCAGAGAGTAAATACATAGAAGAAGAAGACTTAAACCCCTCAGGCAGAGGTATTCCATATAATTTATAGTTCTGCACCCTCAGGAAGGGGAGCATAAACTGTCAAGAACAATGGGTAGAAAAAAAGAAGAGTTTTATGGTGTAAAAGCCTGGCAAGCACTTGATGAAGGTTGAAGGCATCAGCAATGATGTTTTGTGTTAGTGGACACATTTCACATCTAACAATTGGCCTTTCATCTCTGTAATAGTCCTCTTCAAAATTATAATGCTTACTTAACCAAGAGCAAATCTGTAGATATCCTAACAGGAAGATGTGCATCACATTGCTCTGAATTGAAACATTCTATCCTGGAGGGAGTTACCAAAGGCAGACTCAGAAAGTAAACAAAACTTACAAGGCTCAAAAGTAAGGCACTCAGAAGTCTCAGGGAGCCCCTGAAACTTACAGGATTCACACAGTTCCTCCCTGAGGTCATATAAGCAGCAGCAATTGCTGTGGAGAAGAGACTATCTAACCTTCTGAGTTGTTTGCAAATTATGCAGGGAGCTCCACAAATTGAGCTTTCTTGAGTAACTATCCAGGCTGAGATAGGCTTTTCAGTGATACAGCCATCTTTGAGAGATTTATGCTTCTGTAGTAACTCCATAAACTCACTGGTCCACTAAGCTAGATTTGTGTGGAATACTGTGTTTTGTGTGTCATCAGTGACTTATCTGGGATGAATAGCCATCCATTCACATATTCCCATAAAAGTCACTCAAAGGATAATCCACAAAAAAGCATTCCCTGAACTCCTCAAAATGACCATTCATTAAAAATAAGAAAAGCTGGATGTGGTGGTGTACACCTTTAATCCTACCATTTGGGAGGCAGAGGCAAGAGGATCTCTGAATTCAAGGCCACCCTGGTCTATAAGAGTTAGTTCCAGGAGAGTCAGGACTGCACAGAGAAACTTGGTCTTGAAAAACCAACCATGAGTTCCCCCCCCAAAAAAAAAAATTAAAAAAAAAGGGAAGAAAACTCACAGAAATTGTCATGGTTAATAGAGTCCTTAAAAGATATGATAGCTGTATAAATTGTTGCATGCTGCATAAAATCCTGGAAATAAAAATGAGAGATTAGGGGAAAAGGGAAATTTGAAAAAAAAGTATTGGCTTTAATTGTTAATAATATACCAGTTTGGATTCATTAATAACAAGAAATGTGCCATAGGGGTACAGAACAGTGGTAACAGGAAGAACTGAGTGTGGGGGGTGAGGGGCTCTCTGGCCCTGGCTCCACACTAAGTGGAAATAGACTGCCAGGCCTTTAACCTACCTTCTTTTCATGTCCTCGTTGTATTGTCACTGTAGCAAATAAATTCTAATTCTTTAATTCTCTATTGTATTTAGGGTAAAATACCATTTCTCCCCACATTTTAGACTTAACATTTTTTTATTACTAGAAATTCTTTTTCCTTTAAAAAAAAAGTGTCAGTTTTCACTATTTTCAGTGTCTTGGAGACATTAAATGTATCTCTTTTCAGTCAGAATCACCAAGTATAATTAAATAGTATCCCAGCAATTTTAACAACTGTTGATGTGCGTTGCATCCATTATCCACAGCACCAGCTTTTTTTTTTTTTTTGGCGGTTGCGCGCGGAGGGGGGGGGTGTTTCTCTGTACATGAGTTTTGGTGACAGATCACGGTTTATTGTCATCCTTGAAACATCTTTGTAGGAAAGGGTTCCTTGGAGACTAGAATGAAGTGTCCTCATTTAGAAGAACATTGTCTATTTCTTTGATTATCCTGAGACAGTTAGCAGTCAGTAGTTGGAATTGACCTGGATCTCTTTGGTAACTGCAACCCAGGCTATAATTCTACATGTACCACCCTCAGATTTTTTATCTTTATCATCCATCCTTCTCTATTGCCTCCACCCTACCATGTTGTGTGATGAGGAGTGTTTACTTTGGGCTTATCTTGAATTAAAAGTGTATTGTGATTTGAAAATTCTCTTCCTATAAAGAAGTTTTCTGTGAAATTCACTGGCCCTTACCTTCCCTCTGTCTTTCCTATTGAGATTGTCATACAGAGACCAAGTTTTCCAGCATAGGTACATTCCTCAGAGAAGTGACTATAGTGTTTTGATTGCCTGGTTCCTTTTCAGCTGTCTTTTCACCTGGTCCTTCTGTTTTCTTTCACTCTCTGGATCTTGCTTTTGAAAATACACTGTCATTCTTGTGGATTCCTGAGAGCCTCCCCAGCATCCTACCTCTTCCTATTTCCATGATGTCCTCATCTATCATGGAATCTCCCTCCCTGCCCTCCCACTCTGTCCCTGTTCCAGCTTGACCCTCCCATTTCCCTATGTTCTCATCCCCCACTCCTCGCCCTCTGCCATGCCTCGACACCCAGTTCACTCATGTAGATCTCATCCACTTCTCCTTCACAGGATCATCCATGTGTCCCTCCTAGGGTCTTTCACTGTTAGCTAGCCTCTCTGGAGTTGTGGGTTGCAGTCTGGCCATCCTTTTTCTCACATTTAGTATCCAGGTCTGCTGGCAGTGGTCCAGAGGGTGCCTGGACTGGTCTACTCTGGTGACCAGCCTAGCAAATAACCTAGGGGTCATCATAGAGCCTTTGTCCAGTGACTGATGGAGGCAGATACAGAGATCCATGGCCAGGCACCAGGCTGAGCTACAGGAATCCAATTGATAAGAGAGAGGAGAGATACTGTAGGTGAGGGACATCAGGATCATGATGGGATGATGTGCAGAGATGACCGGTCACACTAGTGGAAGCCCATGAACTGTGGACTAGTGGCTGTGGAGCCCCCATGGGACTGGACTAGGCTCTCTGGAAATGGAAGATGGTTGTTTGGCTCGAACTGTTTGGGGGACACCCAGTCAGGGGGATCGGGATCTATTCCTGGTCTATGGGCAGGCTTCTGGAACCCGGTGCCTGTGGTGTGATACCTTGCACAGCCTTGGTGCAGTGGGAAGGGGCTTGAATCTGCCTAGGTTCAGTGTGCTGGGCTCTGCTGGCTCCCCATGGGAAACCTCAATTTGGGGGATGTGGGGATGCCGGGTGGCTTGGGAAAGAGGGCTGGGGGGTGGGAGGAGGGAGGAGGGAGGAGGGGGGATTTGTGGATAGTATGTGGAGTGAGTAGAAAATTTCTTAATAAAGAAAAATGAAAAAAATCAAAAAAGAAGAAAAAAATAAAAAATTACACTGTCATTATTTTTTCCTTGCATCTTATTTTGTAGATGATGTACCAAAATTCCACGCGTCAGTGTTAGATGGTTGTAATCTTAGGATGAAGGTGTTATTATGGAGGACTTGGGATGGATGTGGACATAATAATATTCTTAAATGATTTCAGATAGTCTCAATGCAACTTATTCTGCATGAGATGCACATTTATCAAGTCAAACATAATGCAGCTGAGTTTTAGTAGCTGAATTTCAAATAAATCCAATATTATAATGCATGTTTCCTTGAATACTCACCCATTGGGACATAAGTACTAAGAGGAGAAACCTTTATAAAGTTACCTGCAGTGTAACATATGATACCTTAACCTTAAAAACATTCTAAATACAAATCTAATTTGTTATTTGCAATATTACAGAAACATATACTTTAACTTGTATAATAAATGAGATTTTAAAATTTATAAGTTTAACTTATGGGCTTGATAATATGTAGATTTAATGAAAGAGAGAATATTTATTGTATACTGCTCTAGTTGACAGTCTGAACTTGGGAGAGCTGGGTCCTAAAAATGAGGTGGACTAAAGTCTCATGCAATAGCCAACTTTATTCAGAGCATCAGACAATTCATACTCTGAGGGTTAAGAAGAGTCACCTGAGTAAGGTGTACAATCAGAAGAACAAGCTACACATGGCAAAAACATGTTTTTCCATGGAGTATATGAATAACAGCAGTTAAAGTAAACTCAATCCTATCCACTACACCTGGGAAGAGCATGAACAATTATGTGTTTTGAAGAAACTAAGCTCACAGACTCGTGTCTTGTTTTCTTGAAATTTTCTCACAAGCACTCAGAATTCCCATATGACTCCATTCTCAGACTGTGTTCTAACAATTTATTAACAATAATTAATCTTTTCAAAAAACCAATTTGTGGACTTTATATAGATATGTTACTATGTCTATTTTGTTGATACTTTTCTCTTATTTTTTAAAAAAGTTATTTTCTTGAAATTTTCTCTTTTTTGTTAACTCAGACTCTTAGATGGCATTTATTTTAATTTTAAAAAGATTCCATATTTCTCTTAATGAAAAGTGACTAATCCACAAAAGTTAATATGTAATCTATTATCATTTGGCTAAAAGCTTTCTTGCACTTTTCTGAATAGTGTGTTGTGTAGGAATTAACTGCTTAATTGTGAACAGTTGGTGATTTTTCTAGCTATTTCCCCCCATTAATTTCTTGCTTTAATTCAAATTCTGGAAGAGCATGTTCTGAGGGAAAGCAATCCTTCAGAAGTTGTAAGCTTCTGTAGGAAGAAGCATATGGTTAATTTTGGTAAATGTTCCACATGTACATGAAAAAAATATATTTTACTGGTGGTAAAAGACGTGTTTTCTGTATGTCAATTAACTTACATTTGCTAATTAAGTTCTATCTATAGATGTATTCCCTTCTTCCATACTTGTCAGCTGTTGAGAGTGTATGGCAAAGACCGCCATTAAGATTGTGAATTTATCCATTCCTTTTACATGTATCAGATTTGTTTCTTTATTGAGCACATATTTATTTAGAGTCATAATTTTCACATGGATTAATGCTTATGCCATTAAAGGGTCCTCATTTTTATTGCTAGAAATTCTCTCTAGATTAAATTATGCTTAAATATTAGTATAAAATATATTTTTTATTAGTTTTCTTAACTACAAAGTGTTTTTTCAATTATTTTTCTGAAAACTTTTTTATTTCACCTCTACTTCTGGTGAATATTTTTGTTGGTTATAAAACTGTAGGTAACCAGTTATTTTATAATTTTTTTATTTATGGGTGGATATATATATGAGTGGGATGGCCCACAGAGAAAGGTATTAGATACTCTGGAGTTGGAGTTCCAGGTAATTTTGAGGTGCCCAAGGTGGGTGCCGGGAACTGAATCCTGATCTGTCAACCACTGAGCCATCTCTCCAGCCTGCTGATTTATCAACCCTGAGTTGTTCTTTGCATATGGGACCTGATAGTCATGCTTCACTGTGTCCCACTTCTCTGTTCCTATTGAGAACTCATCCCCTCGTCTTCTTCCTTCTCTGAAAGTAGTAATTCTTTTCCTTCAAATCTGTGGCCAGCCTATCTGCCTTTCCTCACACTCATCTTCATTTCTTAGCACTTGTGTGATAATAAGACAAATGATATTCTTTGTATATGTCACAGAGGCATCCAGAGGCCTACAGAGGAATATGAGTTGATACCTTTCTTCAGTTCAGATACATCTCTGCCATCATCTCTTCAATATATTTCACATTCATTTTAGACATTGGATATTTTATTTTACAGATATCCCAAGCAGTTTGGACTTACAGGTGTGGTACCTGGCTATAAGTTTTTTTTTTTTTTTTAATTCTGGTTAATTCCATTATACCTTTAAATTTTCCCCAGCCCTACTATAAACTATTGGGGAATTTCTGCCAACTTCATATTATGAAGACTTCTAATCTTATCATCAGGTGCCTTCTCTCTCTCTTTCTCTCTCTCTCTCTCTCTCTCTCTCTCTCTCTCTCTCTTCCTTTCTTTTTTCTTACTTTCTTTCCTCCTCCTCCTCCTCCCCTTCCTCTTCCTCCTTCCTCTTCTTTTTGGACAGGGTCTTATTATGTAGCCCTGGCTGGAATGGAACTCACTCTGTAGACCAAGATGTCTTGAAAACTAATATCTCTGCCTCTAAACAAAGCAGAGTTCTCTGCTTGCCTCTGCATCCCTAGTGTTGTTATTAAAGGTATGTACTGCACACTAGGCCTCAGGTGCCATTTTTATGTACCATTACATACTATGATGTTTTATGGATGTGCATGCAATGGGCTCACCAGTGCCTGGTACCTATATCTCTGGTTTCACTATATCTCTCTGTAGCCATCTCAACAAAGAAAGTCCCATCCTTGTTTTCATCTTGCTGTTTGTCCCTAAGCTGATCAAGTAAAACAAGGCATGATATCTGAGAGATAATCAAGAACTCTTTATTTGCAAAATATCTCTGCTCTGGATGATTGATTGATAAATAAAACACTGATTGGCCAGTAGCCAGGCAGGAAGTATAGGCGGGACTAGCAGAGAGGAGAATTGAGAGAACAGGAAGCCAGAGAGAGGAGATTCCAGCCTTCCATCCAGGGAGCATCATGTAAAGGCAGCAGGTAAAGTCAAGGAATGCATGGCGACATATAGATGAACAGAAATGGGCTGAGTATAAGAGTAAGAACTAGACAATGGTAGGCCTGAGCTAATGGCTAAGAAGTTTAAATAATATAAGTGTTTGTATGTCTATTTTATAAGTGGGCTACGGGACTGCTGGGGTTGGGCAGGATCCAGAGAGAAAAACTAGCTACAAATGGTGCCCAATGGGTTGGCAAGCGTTTCCACCTAAAACCTGAGAATAAAGATTCTAAAATGGAGCTAAAAACAGCTTCATAGTTGTCTCTCTCTAGTTGGTGGGTTCCTTACATGCACGTTTGACTGGGGAATGAGTCATCTACAAGTGGCACATTACACTGCATGGTAGATTTAGTCTTTGCTAGTACAAAAATAAAAGAGGTTTCTGGGCTCACACTGTTTTGGTAGAAGCACAGAACCACCGTTTCTAAGAGTTTATTGCTCCCAGAGCTCGCAGTGGCCCAGAGCTGGTGGTAAACTTACCACCTCCGTGTTAGGAAGCTGAGGTGGGAGGAGCCACCAGCCAAAGCTGCTATTTTAGTCCTAGTAATGCTGCAGTTTAAAACAACAGATTCACAATAAAACAGATTCAGATAGAACAAGACTTAAAATGCTTTGCAATGTGTGTAAAAATGTACGTAGGCTTGGAAGAGAGAGAAAAAGGAAAATATATATATATAGTTATATATATATATATAGTTATATATAAAATAGTTTTAAAAAATAAAGTCCTTAAAGAGATAGTAAATGTAGTATAAAAAATAAGCCACAAAAAGATGGATATTACATAGAGAATCTGGATTGTGTTGTCTTTGAGATTTTTAATTGCAGAAAAACATTTGATTGTAAAAGCTGTTGAGTTAAACAAATATGTATATTTTAAAGGTACCTTGACTTCAAAATTTGGATGTAAGGATATGTTGCTTTGGAAAGGAGGCTCTGCTTTTTTTTCCACATAAAGCCAGGGGCTATGGATTTGTTCCAGATTAAGATACATCAGGTTTGAACAGCCAAGACCCTTGGAAAGGTCTCCGATGTCACCATGGCCCAGATGATCCAACATCCAAAATGGTTTCAAGGCAACTGGCTCAGACGATACACCCTCAGGACTACTCCATAATCCTAAAATTTTCTTTATGTCCCCATAAGATACAACACCCCCTTCCAGCAGGAAGTAGTAAGAGAAACTATGCCCAAATTCCCAAATATACGAAGCTGGCTTTGGAGATGGAATTGACTCACTCCTTCTCTAAACCCCCGCCCCCCAAAAAAAAACTTGAGAAATTCTTTTGTCCCTGGCTCTGCCTCCCGAGTGCTGGGATTAAAGGCGTGCGCCACCACCGCCCTGTGGATTTTAGTTTATTGATATAAGTTTAAACTTAATTTTGTTATACTATACACACACACACACACACACACACACACATACACACACATATATATATATATATATTTCCATTCTTGTTTGAGGTATTGTGTTTATATAACTCATTTAAATTGTAATGGATAATTGGGAAATACAGATTAATAATTAGTCTTCTATGATAGTCAAACTTATAGTCTTGTTGTTTTCTAGGTATGCATAGATATAATTCAATTAGGTAGATAATCTTCAAATGCTTCAAAGACCTACAAAATACAGCATTTAAAATGTTTTAGAAGTTTGGACTTTCTAGATAATGAGACATGTCTGCTACTGGCACCGATTTACTTCAGAGAGGAGGATGGGCATCGACGACACTCCATATGGAGTTTATCTTCACCTTGGCAAAAATAGCCACTTGGGCAAGAAACTGTTCTTGCCTGGACTGCTTGATCAACTGGACATGCAGGACCCATAGGAAGTTGACATCTGAACTTTGCTTGGAGAAATGGTCCTTCAGGTTCCTGCTTCTCTGAGGAAACTGCCAGACATTCTATAGGACACAGAGAAAAATGACTGAGAGCCTCTAGGCCTGTGACTTAAAACATATGCCACAACTTTATAAAGGAACATTAGGTGACTGCCCAGACTACCAGCTGTCTCTGTCTACCCTAGAAGACTCCAAAAAGTTGCTTGCATCCTTCTCCTGTTTCTCAGGTAATAGTATATCCCTCTGAGGTCTTTGATGTGTTTGAAGACTAGATAGTTATAATTTCCTCAGTTATGATAAAAGATGGGTTAGATATAAAATGTTAGACTTACAAATGTAAGATAGATAGGATATCTTCTTTAATATTGTAACTGTAATTCTTGCTTGATAATTGTTTTGTCATATGTAGTTTTACTATGTTAAAGTTAAAACCTCCTTTTTTGAAAAAAAAGAAAAAGGGGAAGTGCTGTGGATGATTGATTGATAAATAAAACACTTATTGGCCAGTAGCCAGGCAGGAAATATAGGCAGGACTAGCAGAGAGGAGAATTGAGAGAACAGGAAGGCAAAGAGAGGAAATGCTAGCCTGCCATCCAGGGAACATCATGTAAAGGCAGCAGGTAAAGCCAAGGAACACATGGTGACATATAGATGAACAGAAATGGGCTGAGTATAAGAGTAAGAGCTAGACAATGGTAGGCCTAAGTTAATGGCTGAGCAGTTTAAACAATATAAGTATCTGTATGTTTATTTTATAAGTGGGCTACAGGACTGCCAGGGCTTGGTGGGACCTGGAGAGAAAAACTCTAGCTACATATCTCAGACATTTTAAATAACCCATATTTGTTAATTTCTGCAAAGAGTCCTTCCTGTAACTGGAAAAGGAACTCATGGGGAAGTGACTTGGTAGCTGACTCTGAGCTGTAACACAGTGCCAGCTTCCTAGCCTCACTCCAGCCCTCCTTTTCCTACTGTCCAGTCCTTCCTTATTAGGTGAAATACATTCCATGTTTGAGTTCCATCATGATGCTGCTTTTAAGAACTCTTGTAGACCCTACCATCAATCCAACAGCTGTTAATAATTGCTCGCATGTGCAAGACACATTGCTGTTGCTGATGTTTTTGCTAACAAATCATTTGTTGTACCTTGAATAGCATTGCAGAAAGCAGCAGCTAAGTCATTTCTGTAAGTACTTTTTTCCCTTGTTATAATAGCTATAATTGCTGTAATAAAGCCAGTCCAGTCCAGTGCTCATCTGTTTGAAAATTTCAACAATTTCTACTCAGAGCTGGGATTTGAATCCTGAATTCTAATCTAGAGCACTTTATTTCTTGTATCACTTCCAAAATATCTACCAACAATTTCAGGCAAGATTAAAATTAGAAAGACAGTGTGACAAAAGACCTTTGATACTTTTTTTTTCCTTAGGTCAATTAATAGCTTTTCTGCCTTTGCTCCTCATGTGCCAGAGATCTGCCTGAAACAGGCCCAACCAAAATAGCAGTTACCTAAAGGCGTGTTGCCCTTTGAACTCTGTCACATTCAGCATATACCACAGCATCAGGACCAGAGAGGATGCTGGCAGGAAAAAGTTTCCTATCAGTTGCTTTATGCTACACACTGTCATTGCTTAGAGACCTCTCATTTAAAATTACTGAACCATCCTAAAATTCATATGGAACCCCCCCACAATCTTTAATAGAAAGAGCTAAATGAGAAGTATTACAGACATGATATGGTACTACAACCTATAGTAATCAAAATAGCATGGTATTACTATCAGAATACATACATGAACCAATGGAACAGAATGGAGAGCCCAGAAGTAAAGAGTGGCTTCCACAGATCACTAACCTACAGTCAAACTATTGATGATATGCTTGTACATAAGGGCAATCTCCTCAACACTTGTTGCCAGGAAAATTGGATGTCTACATTAGGAGGTTATAAGAGATCTCTTACTCTCATAGCACGTAAAAACCCACCACAAAAATATTGACTAGCTGGAAAATCATCAGGGATGGGCACTTAGCTTCAAGTTAGATGAAATGAATGTTTTTCCAGGACTCACATGGAGGAAGGAGAGAGCTAAATTTCATAAATTGTTCTCTGACTTCCACATGAATGAGTTACAAACAGACTCAAAATAAATAACAGTTTGAGGAGGTCAGAGGAAAAAGTTCAACCATTAGAGCACTTGACACAAATGCACAGGATCTGAGTTTGGTCCCCAGACCCCATGTAAAAAATTGCATGTGGTGGCTTGTGTAATCCTAATGCTGGAGAAGTGGAGACAGGAAGATCCTTGGGGCTTGACAGCCAGCCAGCTGATCCTAATTACTAGTGTAGAGTACTAGAGAGAGACTCTGTCTCATGAAACAAGGTGGGCTGCTCCTGAGGAAAATCATCTGAGTTCAACCTCTGGCCTCCACTTGTATGTACACATATGCATACACTCCTACACATTTGTGCATCTATACACACATAAATGCTTGTGCACACACCAAGTCAAAAATTTAGATGTAAGACATAAAACTATTGGACTACTAGAAGAAAACATGATGAAGTCTTTTTGATATTAGAATGGGCAAGAATATTTTATAAACCATAGAAATACAGGAAACAGAAGAGAAAAGATGAAGAAAAAGACAAATGCCTCAAGCAAAAATCCTTCTGCATAGCCCAGGAAACAATCAAAAGAATGAAGAGACAAATTACAGTCTGTGAAAATGTTTTGCAGACAATATATCAAACAAGGAGGCTAGTTTCCAGACTACAACAGAGTTCAAACATTCCAGCAGCTAAGAAAAAATATGCCAAGCACCCAGATTGAAAATTGAGTGTGATACATTTTACAAAGAAGAAATAAAAATGGTCCTTGGGTATATGTGAAAATTTTCTCCGACACTGAACATCAGAGAAGTGAAAACCAAAACCTCATGAGATATCTTTATTCTGTTTGAATGGCTATTATTAAAAAGATGAAAGGTAAAAACTGATGAAAAGAATATAGAAAAAACTTACCTTTGCAAACTTTTAGGAGTGAAAATTCTTACAGACATTGTGGACAACAGTAGAGCTTACCTAAACAAACAAAAATAAGAGCATCACATAGTCCAGGATTCTTATCACTAGATGTATACCCAAAGACAGCTTCCATTTTGACTTTAGGACTATACAAACTAGTCAAGAAATATAACCTGGGTTTGGTGGCATACATTGTAATCCAGAGCACAGTGGCAAAAGACGGGAGTCACTATGAGTTCTTGAGTCATCTTGAGCTACATAACAGGAACTTGTATCAAAATAGCTAAAACATGACAAAGAAACATGCAAATGTCAAAAGATTCATGGCTGAAACATGGTTAAGCCATAAAAAGGATGGAACTCTTTCATTACAACAATATGAATGAAACTAGGGGTCATTGTGTCAAGTGAAACAAGCCATGGAGAGATAGCTCCCACAGAAATTCATTCATTATGCTGAGTCTGAAAGACTGATGTCACAGAAGAAGATGAAAATAGAAGATGTCACACAAGAGTCTGAGAGACTAAAGGGAGAAAGGAGGAGAGCTTAATTAACAGACAACACAGTTCTCTTCTATTGTGCAGTAGCAGTAGGGTAAGCATCTGGTTGGTCAACAGACAACAGAGTTCTGTTCTATTGTACAATAGCATAAGAAGCTGGTTGGTCAACAGACAGCAGAGTTCTGTTGTACTGTGCAGTAGCATAACAAGCTGGTTGGTCAACAGACAACAGAATTCTATTCTATTGTACAGTAGAGTGAGCAGCTGGTTGGTCAACAGACAACAGAATTCTGTTCTACTGTGCAGTAGGGTGAGCAGCTGGTTGGTCAACAGACAACAGAGTTCTGCTCTGTTTTGTAGTGGGGTGAGCACCTGGATGATCTCTAAACTCTGTCATTTTGCATCTTTACAAAAGCTTCATTTTGTAAGTATGGTTGATCAACCTGCTGGCCATTGGTGATCATTTTACTCTCCAGTTCCTTTCTATATGCTTAAATGTGAGGGAGGGGCCGACTGTTCCAACCCTTTCATTACTCTCTGATCCTTCCTGTGGCCAAATTTCATTCTGAAGCAAGCTGGTGTATGAATTGTGTGTGTGCTTGTGTGTCAACTCACCAGCACACACAAAATTCAAGCATGTCGCAGATCCCAGGGACTTCAGGATCTAGCTTCACACATTCCTGCATCCTTTATGAACAAGATTTCTTTCTATTCTTGATTCATTTGAGTCTACTCCCAGGGTAGAGCATCTGTGTTAGAACTTTTCCATGAAACCTCCTCATGGCTAACCTGCATCTGACTTAGGTCTTTATCAGAGATTTGTGTGGCCCTTAATTGACAGTGGGTCCCGTGATAAGTAAGAGTATTATCATCATTTACCTTTTCCTAACATTTATCATATTATACTGCATTCAGTCTAATTGTTTGCTTACTCATGCAAGTGGCATGAAGAGACCCTAGCCTGTTTTGTTCAATGGCCTATACCTAACACGTTGAAGAGTGGTTGTTACATAGAGAAGATCAGGAAACATTTATTAGATACATAAATGAATTGAAACTCTGTATACTTAGGTGGATGAAACAAATGCATTGGCAGCATTATATTTACACTGTCAATTGTAGCAACAGGAATACAGAAGAAACACACATTTAAAAGGTATTTCTAGAGCCATCTAATGAAGGATTTAAGATGAAAAGTTGTTTTTTTTTTTTAAATACTAGCTGTTGAATTTGAGGTGTCAAATCGTTTATTCTAAAAAGGGAAGCTTTAAAATAATTCCCACTTTTATATTCCATGCTACTATTATTGCAGTAAATAGCACTAGGTGGGGAAGCAGGTGGTCTTAATTCTATCAGCAGTAAATCCCAACCATTAACCATTTGATGAGACACCAAGTCTACGTAGTATAGAATGCTCTTACCGATAATAGATTTCATTTTTAATCTTCTCAGAAAATGTAGTCAGCTCTGTCCTTGCCTTAAGGGTCATTCAGAAGCTGGATTATAAAGGGCCATCTCCTGCTCTGAGCAACCATAACAGTTGGGTGAGTCCTGCTTCCCTGTGGTCAGGGCAGGCAATCAAGTTGCTCCCATTACTGCTCCCATATGCAGGTGATGAAAGATGAGCAGAAACAAACACATTTCTGCCAGAGCACAAAGTTCCAAACTTTTCACTAAGCTTTTCTCTTAAGCGGTGAGTCATAAAACTCATTCAAGCTCTCTTGATCATTTTCTCCCATAGGGAAAGGATGAGAAAGACAAGGCTCTCTAGGAGATCAAAATGCAGGAGCAAATAACTTTAATGAAAAGAACAGCAGGCTGAGAAAATGAGTTGAACAAGTGTTTGAAGCTCTCCTGCATGTCCAGCTCTGGGTAGAAAATAGAAAAGGGCATAGACACTTTCCTACAAGGAGTGCACTTGTATCCTGTAGTGACAAGCTGCTGTTCTTGGAAACTTAAAAACGGAACTTACCAAATGGATAGCATGCCCCA
The DNA here is from genome assembly GCF_004664715.2 of Peromyscus leucopus. Lineage (NCBI taxonomy): Eukaryota > Metazoa > Chordata > Mammalia > Rodentia > Cricetidae > Peromyscus > Peromyscus leucopus. Next base: position 23,671,662 of record NC_051064.1, on the reverse strand, counting down.
GATAATTAGCAATAATTGTCTGCCTTCTCTGCTGACACATTCTAGAGCTTCTTGCAGGCACTCCACATTTCTGACAAAGCTGTTCTGAGAAGATGTTGTACTTCAGGCTTAGTTTCTTTCTCCAGGTGATCATGGTGTTCATGGCTATCTACATGTACAATCTTATTTTCATATGCTATTAAGTCTTTGTTGGAAGGAGGAATGACCAATTTATCTCTTCCCTCCCTCCCATTCACACTTCATCTTCAGTTTGTGCATTCAGTAAAAGCAAACATGTGCTATTCTCTTTTGATGACATCATTGCAATATCCATATGTTTGAGTTAATTTTTATAATTAAAATTGTTACAGTCAGTGGTTATATTTGAATTAGGTAGAATTTCTAAAGTACAGTTTTTTTTTGTTTTTTTTTTTTTTTTTTTTTTTTTTTTTTTTTTTTTTTTTTTTTTTTTTTTTTACCATTAATGAATTTTACCTTCTGTGAATTCAAAAAGACAGGCAGGTCATTAAAACATAATCACAGCTTCTAACTTTCAATATCACAGATGGTCAATCTTCATCATGAACTACATTTTTATTTAAATGGCATGTTTTTACTAGAATATTACTCAAACCAGGAGTTCTATTCCTGAAGGAAAAAAAATTAACACCATATACATCCATGGCACTCAAACTCTGTGACAATTCCTATGAGAATTGTCAACTCAGTACACTTTTAGTACTACCACGTGAGTAAAGGGACACTGCATGTAAGATGTTTATGCTGGCCCTTAAAATTGTTTCCTTAATAGTTTACAAAAATTCTTTATAGTTTTTCTTTGATATTGTTACATTGATTATTTTAACATCTTAGAATAAATGAATTGACAATTAAGGAAAATTTGTGAAAGAAATTTTAGGAAAATATATAAGGAATTCTATTAGAGACTGCTAATTACCTTTGAGTCTTTGTGTGGTTTGGGTATCAGGGTGACTGGCCTCATAAAATGAATTTTGCTGTGTTCCTTCTGTTTCAGTTTTGTGGAATAATTTCAGGAGTATTGGCATTAACTCTTCTTTGAAAATCTGGTAGAATTCTTACTATAACCATCTGGCCCTCAGCTTTTTTTGTTAGGAGAATTTTAATGACTGCTTCTATTTCCTTGTGGATTATAGATCTAGCATAGATAATATATAAGTTTAGAATTATTGTGGTATAATGATATTGAGTAATTTTAAATACATTTATATATTGATTATATTTAAAACTTACTAGTCTGTTTGCATGATTAGAATATGTAATTTTCCCCTTCAGTTCTGATGGATCATTTTTCTGCATCTTCTAAAATATTCCCACATTTTAAGAGTAGAGTGACATGGGATGGACTTTCCTTATCACTGTGCGTGACCATGGAGAAGACATCGACAACACCTGTGTTAAAGATCAGGCAAGGCAGAGCTCTAATATTAGAGAAGAGGAAAACCAGTGAAAGGATTCTAGAATTCCTCTGGTTTCCCTCAAAGGCACATTCCTATTTGTGATACAATGGCAGATGCCAAATGGAAGAGAGATTAGACTCTGGAAAGACTGAGGAGAGTGGGGGTTGTAGGACAAACTTCCAAAGAGGTGACACTACACAGAAAAATGAAGTTGAGAAAATGATGTGCGAGCCCACTGGAGTACTTATACTTCAAACGCTGAGTGAATGTGCATGAAGCGAGGCAAAGACATTTCAGGAAACAGAAATGGAGAAAGCAGAGACACAGGCTCACATCAGTTGACATGAAACATTCTTTTTCTTACCGACTGAAGAATTCAGTAGTGGCTCCTCAAATGATAAGATATTCAGTTAAGCAATGTTCAGGGTAAACTAGATCCACCCTAACAAAGATGAAGGTGCCTTATGTAGAACAAGTCATTTTGTATATATACCAGAACACCCACACATAAAAACCAGAACTCAAGTATGTAACAACACTACATTGAACATCTGTTTTGAAATTTATTAGCTATGGTAGGAAAAAGGAACTGTATCCATAATTGAGAAAGAGATTAGCCTAGAGAAACAGGTTCTGGAAAGGAAAAAGATGATGGGATTGACAGTAGATGATTTAAGGACAAGGTACTAAAATCCAGCTAATGGACAAAAAATTTAGAAGATAAATATAAAGACATGAGCAATGGTGGATTCTCATTTAAGATAGAACATTAATGACTAGACAGGATGCTGCTGAGCTCAGGCTCATCAAGCCATATCCTCTGGAGTACTGGGATTACAGGAAGGTACCACCAGACCAGAGATGTTAAAAATTAGGATCAGAAATGAGAAATGTTCTACATGTGATTTATAACATAATAGAGACTGGAAACAAGACAAATGATCACAAGAACACCAGTGATAGACACTTAGTAAAACAAAGCACAAGAGAAAAATCTAAATGCAAGAAAATCAGAGATAATCAACTATGAACAATATAAGTGGTCTAACTCATTTGCTGTTGGAATTCCAGAAAAAATGAAAATTTAAGGAGAAAATTAAGTGAGGGCAAGGCATTTCCAAGTTTCCAGTACCATGGTCAATGTACCAAAGGACTGTATACAAATAATAAACATTAAAAACCAAAAACACAAAGAAAAAGAAACATTGTGTCCCAAGAATTGCAAAAAGACTGCATGCCAAAGATTGTGAAAACCAGAAGACAGCCAAATCATAGCACACACACACACACACACACACACACATACACACACACACACATTCTCACACACACACACACACACATACACACATTCACACATACATACACACATTCATAACCACACATTCACACACACAAACATATACACATTCATACACACACACACACACACACACACACACACACACACACTTGAATTTAGAACCTTATATCCAGTAAACAGTTGTTTCTTACCATAAGAGAAAGGCTTCTTTGTAGACATACATAAGAAAAACAGACTGAGGAGACAGTTCATGTGGTGAGAGTCCTTGCAGTCTATACATGAGGACTCATGTTCAAATTCTTAGTATTCACGTAAAAATCTGGGTGTGGCTGCATGTGTGCCCATAACTCCAGGGCTGTGGAGAAAGGACACAGGAGGATCACTGTTGGTTGTCACCCCAGCTCCAGGATCAGTTAGAGACCCTGAAACAAAAGAGTAAGGTGGAGAGTTACAGAGCAGGACATCTAGTGTCTTCCTGTGACTTCCATGTGTGCTTGTATGTGCTCCCCATCACACATACATGAACATACACCACCCACCCCACCCACATGGGGGTATTGATGACATTAGACCTGATCTATAACAGGTGTTGACTTAGGTCATCAGTATAAGTTGTCAAATGTAAGTCTACAGGAAAGATTTATGGAGTATCAGTGATCATAACTATTATAATTTGTTCAGAATAAATATTCACATTAATTTTGTTTTAAGCAAGATTTCACATTAGTGCCAATTATTGCCACTCTGGATCAGATCTAGTTAAATATATATGTATATGTATATATATGCATATGCATAGATACATATATACCTACATATATGCATATTTACACACACATATATCCATATATACTATACACACATGCATCTGTACATGCACATTTACATTTAAATGGCACTGGTTTGACATGAATTGATAAACTAGTGTGACATTGAAAGGAAAGTGTTGGTGAATTGATGGAAACATTGATTGAAGTGGAAGAATTCATTAAAATTTGAATAAAAACAAAGCTTGGCAAAAAATAATTTTAAAGTGTTTTCTTATCTATTTATTTAATTCCTCAGACAGTTTCTCTGTATAGTGCTGGCTGTTCTGGAACTCTCTCCATAAATCAGGTGAGGAATATCTCTGCTATAACCATCACAATGCCATCACTAGTCATCTGTTGCCATGTTTTTCCAGACTTCTTTCTGTCAGCACACATGGAGTTAAAAAATTTTTACAAAGTTTAAGTTAATATCATACTCACACTATGGGGTATCATAGTGTAACTTTCTAAACAACAACTTTCTAAGCAATAGGTAATTTAAACTTGCTAATTATTCCTGAATGTACATGTATTATAAATAGTTATATATGCATATGCACCTATATAGTTATGTGTGTATATGCATATATATGTAGGGTTTGTTTGTGTTGTTTTCTCAAGACAGGGCTTCTCTGTGTATCCCTGGCTGTACTAGAACTCACTCTGGAGAACAGGCTGGCCTCAAATTCAGATATATAAACCAGAAATGGTTTAAAAATTATTTATAAATGAGAATGAAGTACATGTTAAAATGAAACTTTTCAACATTTAAAACAAGGCAGAATAAAGATTCAAAATATACTTTTTTTAGATTTCCGCACGTGTCATTTATCAACACCAACTGCCAAAAGTACTTCTTTCAAACACTTAGTCATCAAAAGCAGCAGATTCAAACATGTTTCTTTTTAGTGGTTAAAGTTGGGATGAGTTGGGAGTACTTCTCAGCTGTAGAGAGCTTGCACTTAAGGTCTTGGGATTTAATCTCCACCACTTAAAAACAGAAAAATGAAGTAAGAAAAACTGAAAAAAAAACTGAATGTTTTTATCTTGATTTTTTGTTATATTGATAAATTTAAAAGATTTACCAACACACACATATCACTCTGATATCTTTTTTAAAGATATATGCCATATTTTGCCCATTGAGTAAATAAAAAAGCCTCTGAGTATTTTTTCAGTGGTTTGAAGTAAAGTATCTAACATGGATATTATGTAAGTCTATGATCTTTAAAATAATGAAGTAGTAAATCTCTTACCTTTGGTATTGATTTTTAATAAATATAATAAAATATTTCCTATGGTAGACTAGCCTGTGTGTTTATTTAAACTCATGTAATCCTTTACATTTAATAATTTCTTGTAGAAATTCATCTGCCTGAAAAAATAAAAAAATACAATTAGTATGCTATATATAAAAAAGACTTATTTCTCTATCACTTTAGATTTGACTTGTGTCTCTTTCTATTATTATATTTGTTAAGAATTTTTCCATTTACCACCAAATCCTCTTAGATTTGCCTCTGATCTGTTCTTTCCAGCTTTCTATATCGTTTTCTTCTCATATAGGCATTGTCATTTCTAAAAATGATAGTTTTCACCCATTGCAGATTGTTGATATTTTTCATAGTACCTCAATGCGTAAGCTACATATCTTTTTCTTTTTTCTTTTTTTAATTTGAAGGGACATGTGTTTCCACTGTGGCCCAGACTGGTCTCGAATTCACAGCAATCCTTCTACCCCAGCTTCCTGAGTGTTAGGATCACAAGTATGAAGCATCACTCTGAACTCAAATTTCTAAATTCTAACCAGCCCTCTCTGTTCTGGCTTCATAGTCACATTTGGCACTTGAAAGAGGAGGCAGCATGCAATAGAGCTTTTTTTTTTTTTTTTTTTTTTTTTTTTAATAGTTACTGGATTCTACCATACAGCATTGAAATGTAGTTTTCATTTTTATATTTTTTCTTTTTTATTAAGAGATTTTTCTATTCATTTTACATACCAACCACAGATTCCCCTGTCCTCCTTCCTCACCCCCCAACCTTCCCCACAAACCACCCCCTATTCCCATCTCCTCCAAGGCAAAGTCTCCCATGGGGAGTCAGCAGAGCCTGGTACATTCAGTTGAGGCAGGTCGAAGCCCCTCCTCCCTGCACCAAAGCTGCACAAGGTGTCTCACCATAGGCAAAAGGCTCCAAAAAGCAGGCTCATGTACTAGGGACAGGTCCTGATCAAACTGCCTGGGGGCACCCTAAATAGTTCAAGCTAATCAACTGTTTCACTTATCCAGAGGGCCTGATCCAGTTGGGGGCTCCTCAGCTATTGGTCATGTGTTTCCACTAGTGTTTGGCTAGTTGTCTCTGTACTTTTTCCAATCACAGTCTCAATATCTCTTGCTTATAGAATCCCTCCTCTCTCTCATTGATTGGGCTACTGGAGCTCCTCCTGGGACCCAGTCATGGATCTCTGCATCTGCTTCTATCAGTCACTGGATGAGGGTTCTATGATGACAGTTAGGGTATTCAACCATCCAATCACCAGAGTAGGTCAGCTCAGGCACTCTCTCGACCATTGTCTGTAGTCTATAGTGGAGTCATCCTTGTGGATTCCTGGGGACCTCCCTAGCACTCTGCTTCTCTCTATTCCCATGATGTCTTCATTTATCATGGTATCTCTTTCCTTGTTCTCCCACTCTGTTCCCATTCCAGCTCGAACCTCTCATTCCCCTATGCTCTCATTCCCCATCCTTTGCCCTCCATTACCCCCCTTCACCCTCAGTTTGCTCATGTAGATCTCACCCATTTCTCCATCGCTGGGCTAAACATTCATCCTTCCTAGGGTCCTCCTTACTAGCTAGCCTCCCTGGAGCTGAAGGTTGCAGTCTGGCTATTCTTTGCTTTACATCTAGTATCCACTTATGAGTGAATACATACCATGTTTGTCCTTCTGGGTCTGCGTTATTTCACTCAGGATGATATTTTCTAGTTCCATCATTTCCCTGCAAACATCATGATGTCATTGTTTTTCTCTGCTGAGTAGTACTCCATTGTTTCCATGTACCAGATTTTCTTTATTCATTCTTCAATTGAGGGGCATGTAGGTTATTTCCTGGTTTTGGTTCCCAATTTTCTGAGAAATTGCCATACTGATTTCCAAAGTGACTGTATAAGTTTGCATTCCCACCAACAGTGTAGGAGTGTTCCCCTTGCCCTACATCCTCTCCAAAATAAGCTGTCTTCAGTGTTTTTGATCTGAGCTGTTCTGACAGGTGTAAGATGGCATCTCAGCATCATTTTGATTTCATTTCCCTGATGACTAAGGATGTTTAGCAATTTCTTAAATGTCTTTCGGCCATTTGAGCTTCTTCTGTTGAGAATTCTCTGTTTAGCTCTGTAGCCCATTTTTTAATTGGACTGTTAGGTATTTTGATGTCTAGTTTCTTGAGTTCTTTATATATTCTGGAGATCAGCCCTCTGTCAGATGTGGAGTTGGTGAAGATTTTTTTCCCCTTCTGTAGACTGTTGTTTTGTCTTATTGATCGTGTCCTTTGTCCTACAAAAGCTTCTCAGTTTTAAGAGGTCCCATTTATTAACTGCTGCTCTCAGTGTCTGTGCTACTAGTGTTATATTTAGGAAGTGATCTCTTGTGCCAATGCGTTCAAGACTGCTTTCTACTTTCTCTTCTCTCAGGTTTTGCAGTTTCAGAACTACTCTTTGTGAATATCACATGTTAAAGAATGAATTTTGTCATTCCCCCCACTTGCCATCCCCCCCCCCCGAAGCCCTTGTCATCTTACTTTGGTCCCTCTTCCTCCATCCCTTCTTTCCTCTTTCCTGTTTGTTTTGGGTCCCATCGAGTTTAATTATGGTTTTGTTGTCTGAGCAGGGTAAGTAACCATAGAAATATTTTGAAAATATATATCCCACCTTTATCTCATGTGAGCTCATATGAAAACATTCTACCTGTATAAATTTCTAAATATTCCCCAATATTATCTGACATAATTGTTATGGTGAGGGATGTGCCCATGAGTTTATATTTTATCACATGCTAAGAGCTTCATCTTACTGTGTTTGGTTTTGAAGGAATGATCTTTACAGTTTGTGGGTATCACATCTACTTTTCATTCTGAACATCTGTGTACTTTCAGTAATGTTTGGAAACTGGAATGGTATGGGACAAGGAGTGATTTTTAAACACCTATAATAGAAATGGTTTTCAATATTTATTTCATGCCATTGCCATAAGAGCCTAGCACAAAACTTCAACCTATACCAAGTATATTTAAAGTCAGTGACATCTCATATATCTTTAGTGTGAGGAGTGTTGGAACTCAAAGTCAGTGTGTGTAATGCCAAAGCAAATTGCTCTTTGACTAAATTACAGTGTCTTTCCAGGGGATATTATTCCTATCATGGGTGTGATGTATATCTAATTGTCTTATGTTTACTGTATTATTCATTTCTTGGCTATCTGTATTCAATTTTAATGGGGGGGTTAGCTGGGATAAGTGGATGCTGTAATAGAGTGGTAGGTTTTTAGAAATGTGTATCCCTTGGGCAATCATTTTAATCTTTCAGTAAGTTACTTCAGCTATGAACTACTCCTGCCTGTGATCTGTTGAATATTAAAAAAAATACATATTTTTTATTTTTTGAGAATACAATATAATTGTATCATTTTCCCCCTTTCGTTTCTTGCTTTCACATCCACTCATTTACCATGGCCTTGCTCTCTTTCAAATTCATGGAGTTGTTTTTTTCATTAATTGTTGTTACACACACACTCACACACAGTCATAAATACAAAGTGCCACTTGCTCAGTCTGTATAATGTCACTTGTATATATGTGTCCAGCACTGACCATTTAGTACTGAATAACCAATTGGTGTGTTTTTCCCTGGGGGAAGACTATGTCTCTGGCTCTGAGCATTCCTTAATTGTCTGTAGTTCTTTGTATCGGGCTGAGGCCTCCTGGGCTCTCCTCCTGTTCACATCCCCATGTCTATTGTTGTTATCCTTGCCCAGCTCATGTTTAGGCAGTCATGTTGGTAAGATTTTATGGGCATCGCTTCTGCCATTCCTAGGAGACAATCCCAGAGCAAACTCCCTGTTCCTCTGGCTCCTATAGTCTTTTGTCCTCTCTTCCTTGAGCCGCTGACTTGGACTTCACAAATATGGATTTTTGCTTGTTTTTGTTTTAGGGCATTGGGGATTGATCTGGCTTTATTCTTTCTAAGATCCACAAATACATCTTTGAGAACTCAGATGTAATATTTTTCCACATTGCCTTGATTGTTAAGGGTAGTTAATAGGTGTTTACTGCAGAGTCTTTAGACTCTGTTACAGGTTGAGACAAGTCACAGTGTTTTCATATTTGATGCTGTCTAGTTTTATTGCCATCATATATGCTTATACATGTACCTTATCAGTTTTATTATTCTGGCTTGAGTCTCTTTTTAATATATATATATATATATATATATATATATATATATATATATATATATATATGTTATTAAATAAAATTCCAGAAGGTATTTTTCATAAACCTCATTATATTGTAGTGTGTATAATATGAGGATTTAACAAGGCAACTCCATGTAGTTAAAAAGGTTTATTTTGAGGTAACTTACAGCCAGTAAAGGTGTTGGTTACAGGATCTGGGAGAGGTGAGGTGCAGTCCAGCAGTGTTCTCTGGAAAACTCTGACTCAGTCTGCCATCCAGCATCCAGGATCATGAGGAACCAAGAAGCCTGCACATCCAGATAGTCATGGATGTTACCAGCTGACTCACTGGGGTGGTGCTTCAAGGTCAAAGTTAGAACAGCTACACACTACATGTGTATTATGTATTATAGTATGCTAATTCCATACTACTAGTAACTGAAAACTTTAATTATATCTAATGTTTATACAAGTCAAATAGCAGATAATGATGTATATTTTAAATTGCACTTATGGTACAACAAATTCTTCTTAGAATTCCATCATGCAGTGTGACCTTGGCGTGGAAAAAACTAGCTAACAACTCTACAATATGCATCAGATGTGGGCACCATCACTATCAACATTTCTGTGTATGGTATATTCCACTTTAGGCTAGACTTTTATAAGGAACTATTTCTCCAGAAATATTCTAAGCCTTCTACTCCATAGAATTTGCATTCTTTAATTAGTCTATTAGGCAGTTTAAGGCTGCTACTGTGCTGATGACACGAGAGATGAGAACTAACTTGTTCTCTGGATAATGACTCCCAAAGTCAGGTGTACTTGAAAAGCACATTTGAAGAAGGATTAAATGCTGTGGTATAAATCTCCAGGAGACTGCTCATTACTGATACTTTAGTCTTTCCCATCCCTGGAATTTCATCTTATATTTTCTTGAATTTGTTATCTGAATATTTGTGTTATTCTGAAAGTGGTTTGTGAAATACAGAGAACATTTACTTCCCATTCGAGTATTTCATAATAGCTTCTAAATAGGAAAGTTGTGAGAAAATGTTCACATATAATGTGAAGCTATTGAAATTTTTCATAAAAGGCAAGAAAAAGCTAAAAAAAAAATCTCATTTCACTTAATGTATTTCACAGATTGCCATAACCTAGGACTCTTTATCATTGGAAAGAAAATACTGCTTTTCTTCAATGGGAAACAAACATATTTGCATCATAAGAGAATAAGGAAGCTGTAAATACAAGGTTAACTTTGGGTTACTATGCAGACTGAGCTAACTGTCATAACCTTCAGAGACATTTGGGGAATATTTTCACACAAAAGGTGAGAATCTAATTATTTATTCATTAGAATGTATGATTTACTTCCCACTTTAAAAAAATATCAAAATTTCAATGACTTCAGGTCTTCTAGGCAAATTAATCATGTGTCCTGATGACCCTTTCATAACACTAGCCCATACCTCAGCATTTCTGGCACTCCATATCTACATAGCCCAGTCAACACTGGCCTTTCCTTTGATGTATTCATCTCTAACATACTGTGACTCTCCAAATAAGAATTTATAAATTCCTCTACTAACAATTATATTTTTATTTTCTTCTAGAGAAATCATCATTCTTATAAAAAAGATTGTTCTTGTCAGTTTTATACATTTATACAAGTTATTTTGATTATAATCAACCCCCAGTTACCCTGGTTAATCCCTTCTCCCTTCTGTTGAGTCCATTCTTCCTCCTAGCCAGTCTCCCTCCCATGACCTTGTCTGTATTTCGTGCAGGTCATATTCAGGTAGTCATTGCTACTGTGTATTCTTGATCGCAATGATCATATCATATCCAGCAGACAGTACTTCTCACCCCCTTACACCCCAATCTCAGGCTCTTATGGTCATTCCTTACCCTCTTCCATGGTGATCCCTGACCCTTGAAAGGGGGTGTTATAGATGTCCTGTTTAGTCACTTGTTCTCTGAACTTTGCACAGTTATCAGTCTCTGAATTATTTGTCACTGTCTGCAATAAAGAAACTACTCTGATCAAAACTGAAGACAGCACTATCTATGAATATAAACATACATCTTTAGAAGGCACTTAGATCACATGCCCATTTAGCAAAACATAGGGAAGAAATCTTCCCTAGATCCTGTGACCACTCCAGCTGTAAGTTTTGACCAAATTTACAGTACTGTGCATGTATTTCCTCCTACACAGTGGGACTCAGATTTTTTTTATTTTATTTTACAATACTATTCAGTTCTACATAACAGCCACAGATTCCCTTGTTCTCTCCCTCGGATTTAAGCCGAAAGAGAATGATTACCCCAGCCATTTCACTGTTGCATCAGTGGGCACATCTTGCCTGACAGGTTGATAAGAAATTATTCTTTATGTCCACTGTACCATCTAAACTTGATTCTGAATTTTCATGTTCATTGTCATTTCCCTTGAGTGATCTGTTGATGGGAGATGTCTTCTAAAATGGCTCATGCACTAATGGCTTGGTATTCAGCTGATGGTGATCTTTTAGAAGGTTCTGGAAACTTTAGGAGGTAGAGCCTCACTGGAGGAAGCAGATCATGGAGGGCAAGTCCTGGGTGGAGGCTTTATCTTGTAGGCACTGACTGTTCCTCTGTCTCTTTGCTTTGTCTCTATCGTGAACTGAGCAGCCCCTGCCACATGAATCCATGGCCATAGCATTTTACCCCATTACAGATCCAGATTTAACATAGCCAATGGAATGAAACCTCTGAAACTATAAACTAAATGAACCTTCCCTGTTTTGAAGTTGTTCTCTCAGGTGCTTTGTCAAGGCAACAGAAAGGCTAAGATACACTTGTAGCTAGAGTTTTCCTGCCTCACCCACATTCAGGACAAATCTTTGTCACCAGCCAGTCCCACAGCCGCTCAGACCCAACCAAGTAAACACAGAGACTTACATTGCTTGCAAACTGTATGGCCATGGTAGGCTTCTTGCTAACTGTTCTTATAGCTTAAATTAATCCATTTCCATAAATCTATACCTTGCCACGCGGCTCATGGCTTACCGGCGTCTTTATATGCTGCTTGTCCTGGCAGTGGCTGGCAGTGGCTGGCAGTGACTCCTTCTGCCTTCCTGTTCTTTTATTTCTCCTCTCTGTTAGTCCCTCCTATATTTCCTACCTAGCCACAGCCAATCAGGTTTTATTTATTGACCAATCAGAGCAACTTGACATACAGACCATCCCACAGCACAGCCAAATGCAGACCATCTCAGACACCTGCACTCAGGCCCATAGTCCTAATCATCCTCTATGCAGACCTGCTGGGTAAAGCCACGAGGAACCCAAGAACCAGCTCCCACAGGACATACAGAACATCCCACAGCATACACTGCCTCTTTTTCTAGTGTGGACTAATTGAGGATAATTGATTTATCCTTTTGATTACATGCTATTTCTTCTCCCTGTTAATTTATTTTCAAAGAATCCCCATATTCTGAAGTCCACTGCTACTCTTGTTGTTCTGTTAAGAGTTGATATGGTTATTTTGATGAGGAAATCTCTGATTGGCCCATGCTCATTAACCATCTCAAGACTCTTAGTATTTCTAAGAACATGTTTCTTCATTTCTTGAGAACTGCTGTCCTCAGTATCTCTAGCAAATGCAGTTTCTTGCTTCTTTTTAAGTTACTAGCTCGATTCTGATTGCCTTGTCTGCTCAATTACTCAGGCTTCTGGGTCATCTGCTGTGCATGTTGTTGCTGTCCATTTGCTTGCACTTACATCTTTATTTCCTGTATTTGAAAAAAAAAGGCTTATTGTAAGAACTTCTAATATTTTAGTAAGTCACAGAATAATGATAAGACCTTCAAAATGAAGGGAGTTTGTGTTGATCTTGAGGACAATGATTGCCAAGGTTTGAGGCCAGGGATCCGCACTCACGTGAGAGTGCAACTCATTTGGCTGCCATAGGGTCACTGAGAAACTGCCTAAGGGCCAAGCCTGACTTTCCCATGGCCTCTGAGTCTCATTTCTCCCACTGATTTGTTGATGCAAGACAGGGTACCCTGTGAAACTGGAATTTCAGATGAACAATGAATTATTTTAAAGTATTAAAATGTCCTAAATGTTGTAAGAGGTAGAATCACACTAACAAACATTGCTTGTCTGAATTCAAATATAGTGGGCAGCCTGTCGATCTGCTTGCTAGCCTGGAACCCTGCATCTGATTTCACCTGTGCCACTTCTTTACCGTTCTGCTCAATTTTCATCTCTGATGAGCATTTCTGAACACATCCTTCCCATCTGCCCAAAGGTGTGCCTTGGACTCTGTTTTCCTCATGCTAGGGATAAGATTGGCTTGTCTCTCTACTTCCTGTCAGTATTCTCCCATATCTCTCAGGCCTTATCCAACTATGACAACACATCCTTCTCTTGATTGCTGCCTTTCTTTAGATCAAAGTCTTTGTTCATGCCCTGGATTTCTAGTGGTTAAAATTAAACTTTTCTTTTAATGTTTAACTCAAGTATGCCCTACCAGTCTTGTACACATTCCTGTCTTGTCTTGTGGCCACTTTCCTGTCTAATACAGTGCCTTTACCAAAGAATTCCTTTGGTCTGAAAGGTATTCTTTCAGAACTGTAACTACTGAGATTTCTCAATGACTATAAGACTGTATACCATCCCTGCTTTTAAAGATATATATTTATTCTTCTCTCATATATTGCATCCCAACCACAGTTTCCCCTCCCTCTTCTTCTTCGAGTCCTTCCCCCAACCTCTCCTCTCCCCCAGATCCACTCCTCTTCTGTTTCCCTTAAGATAAGAGCAGGGCTCCCAGGGATATCGACCAAACATGGCATAACAAGTTATAAGACTAGGTACAGACCCTCATATCAAGGCTAGAGAAGGCTGGTAACCTATCTTTTCAATACCCCTTCTCTGATTCCTCATTGGACCATTGCACATTCTAGGCCCTAGGGTATAACTGCTTAGGCATTTACATTCTACTTTTTAATGGCAAGGTTCAAGCCTCTTTGATCTTGTACTCACTTCTGTAAGCAAGTCACAGTAGAGCAGCATATAGATGCTTACTGGGGAAATAATCTCAAAGTCACCATAGCTTTGTTTTTTGTTATTGGTTTTGTTTTCTTCAGGTAGGGTCTCCGGTATAGCCAAGCTGGCTTCAAACTCACAAGCCTACTACTTTAGCCTCTTGAGTGATGAAATTACAGTCATATGCCATGCTAAAAATTCACCTTGATTTATTTCCCTTCCCCGAATGGGTCACAGGTATGCTAAGAAATAGATTTCTATCAGTCCAAGACAGTTATCTCCAGCCACCAGCAGCCCATGCTTCCAGTATGCCATCTAAGAATATTTTTTATGTATGTTGCAATGTGGAGAAGATTGAGAACCTCTGCTTTCTGAGTTCCACTTGAATAAATGGGTAGGATGACTGTTATATTCCAGTACTTAAGTGTAATTGTGTGGCTTTACTTCACTATCCATTTCCTAAAAGTATAGCTGAGTTGAAATTGTCCATGAAAACCATTGTCTTTATTTCATTATAACAATGATTCTCAGGCCAGGAACTGTGGTAAGGGTTATGGGTGATCTGGAAGAAGCTAAACGTGTGTCCTTAAAGAAATGTTAGTATAGCTGGAGACAAGGAGAAAATGCCAGAATTAAGAGTCAAATACTTATGGAGACAGTGGTAGCAGACCCAGGTGCCAGATGTCTAAGGGAGGGCTGGCCAAGAGGGTGTATAACAGGAGTTGGGTCTTTAAAATGTGATCCTGAGTCTGATAGTAACAGGGGGCCTAGCTGATACTATCTCTCCATTGTAAGAAATTATTTAATTATTTAAAGGAAACCAGTTATAAAGGGTTTTGTGATAGGAAGCAAGGCTCTCAAGAAAATGGCAAATTTCAAACTTGATTTACTTGAAAAGTTGACACATAATTTGAAACTGCTTTTTAATAATTATCCCTCCCTTTTCTTTGTCCCATGACTGAAAAGATAGGAGCGTCATCCATAAATAAACATAAATACAAATATAAATATAACTGCCTTTTCCCATTTGGTCAGGGCTTGGTTGTTTTTATATGTTTATTTGCTACAAAAGCATCCTTTCTTGCTTGCTTTTTGCTTCCTGATTTCCTCTGTTTCTGATCCGAATGACTTTAGCTAAAGAAAGGAGCAGACCAGAAATCAGGTTCCTCATATTCAGTGGCAGGGGGTCCTATGCGATCTTTGCCAGCTACTGGTTTTGATCAACCATCACAAAGAAGATGATGAGAGGGGGCAGAGGGCAAGAGGAGAGCAGTTCGAAGAAGCACTTGAGCTCCTGACTCTATGACCTCTGGCCAGTGGGTTCCTTTTCTCTGAGTACTTGGTCAGGAGTTGAAACTCAGGAAAGTGAGCTGAAGAACTGGAAAGCACTACCTGCTTTTTCATTTTTTTCTAAATTGGCCTCAGCAGCAGCAGCTCTAATGTGATGCTGGGAATATGTTTCCTTTTAAGAAACATTTGCTACATGGGCTACTTTGACTTGTGGTTTATCTTAAAATGAGTCAACCTCCCTGATATCTTAAAAAACACTCTAGTATTACAGGATTAGCTCTCATCTCCAACCTGAGTACACAGCATTAGCTTCCTGTAAATTACTATATAAGCTCAAAGCCATTTAGATCATAGAGCACTTGATTCTTTCCAGGCACAATCAATGGAATTGCATCTTTCTCCCTGAGATAGATAACCTCGAGTTTTGTTCTTTCTACATGGTACATTAGTGTATATTATTGTATCAATACAAGTTGTACATTAATGAATATAGAGCTTTGGTGGGAAGGATATTTGTTTTGCCTACAAGGAAGCCCATATCATTATTAGACAATTGATTTAGATGGAAGTTTCAGTTGAGGACTTAACAGATTGGGAGGGGAGCCTAGGTTTTGGGATTGCTCATAGGAGATTTTCCTAAAATGTCTTAGAAGGAGAAAAGAGTTGATTGTCTTTCTTTCCAAGCATCTGTTAGTGCTATCCAAATTATTTCCTCTGCCCTGTTTTCATCACTCTCTTTCAATAACCCGAACATAATAGGTCCATAGGAGTTGAGGAATATGTGCTGACAATGAGCTGCACACAGAGAATCTGAAACTTCTCCAACCTTCTGTTTAGATTGCCAGCAAAACTCATACACTCCTGGTGTGAATTCTTTTTGTTTGTTTGCTTGCTTGTTTTTGTTTTTAAAGTCAGGGTATTTCTGTGTAGCCCTGGCTGCCCTAGGACTTAATCTGTAGATCAGAGTGGTCTGGATCTCAGAGATCTGTCTGCCTCTGCCTACTGGAATTAAAGGCATGCCCCACTGCTGCCCAGCCTTATTTGAATTCTTAGGGCATGCCAAGTAGTAATGCATTGAGTAGACAGATGGACTGAGATTATGTATTAGCACAAATTTTCTTTCTTAGAAAATGTTTCACTAAAATCACCATGTATCACTTGATAATCATAAAATAACATCAACAAGGGGAATTTACAGTAATATGCAAGTCCATAAAGAAAACATTTTCATTAATAATGAATATTTATTAATTGATTGAATAGTTCCTTATGCATTCCACAGTGTAGGGAGCTCCTTCCATGAAAACAAAGACTAGGCTGAGAGCAAATCTCGGGAAAATAGCATAAGCAGAAAGGGGCCACCTTGCTTATGAAATGCACTAGATGCAAATTCACAGATTTTAAAAAAATCCATGCCTATGATAAACGTAACAACGAATTAGTTTGAGCAGAAGCAGATAGTTTGACCTAAACAGACAGAGCCATATATTTTAAATTAATTGTGTGTATGTATATGTGCACACATGTGCCCATGCACCTCCAGTCATCAGGCTTAGAGACAAATGTCTCTACCCTCTGAGCCACCTTTGTAGGCCAAGCCATAAATTTCTAAGACCAAATGAAAACAGAGAAAATATTATCACATTAGTGGTTTCAGCATTGTTGGTCAAACAATAGAACAACTCACAGTTTTCAGTAAACTGAATGAGAGCAATTTATGACAAATATAGAAAATAAAACTGGGAATGCTTCAACCGTTTACTAAGAATGAGACATCCATGGGCTACTCAGTCTAGTTGCTGTAAGGGCTAGAAATAACAATGTATCTTACTTTTGTTTCTTTTCTGTTTTCTCAATTCATTCAAATTTGGATATATTTCATATAAATACTCTCTATGTGATTTAACTCTACATGAAAACTGCATTGTCTTGTGGTAGTGTGTCCTGGCAAAGGCATTCTCTGTGCCTCCACACATACCTTCTCTTACCTGGTCCTGTTTCTTTTCTCTGTCTCTTTCTTTTTCCCCCCACTTCTCTTCCTTGCTGTTCCTTTTCCTTTCATATATATTGTTTGTTTGAGATCCTCTTGCCCCCAGCTCCCAAGTGTGGGGATAATAGTTATGCACCATGATGCTGGGCTATTGTTTGCCATTTTTTAGTTTGTGTTCACCATTGGAGTGGTCCTAAGGCAAGACTTTGTCCCAGGAAGCAGAACACAGCCTTGGCTTACAGATGATGCAGCTTGACACTATTGATCCCACTTTTCCACCTTTCTTATTACATTCTGAGCAAAGACATAACATATAGTACCACACATTTTTGTACCACTGCAGATTAATATACTAGCAACAAAAAATATTCAAAACATTATAAACTCCTAGGTTCTTAGATATTAATATCCATAATAAGCATGGCAGACAGAAGATGAGACAGTTTCTGCTAACACTGCCCATTTCCCAGGTTTTCTCTATAGCACTGTACACTCATGACAAACAGAGATGGGAAAGCACCAGTGATATTCCTCAGGTACAAACATTTTATCTATCAGAGTTTAGATCCTGAAATATTAGAATCATAATAGATCACTGTAAAGAATAGTAGATCTCTTGTAGGCACAAAGACCCTGCCTGGTATTCCATATGCCCATTTCATGTATTTTAGACTCTTTAAAGCAGTCACATTGAACTTTCCACAGAGTGCTCAGCAATCCGGCCAGTGACTGACAACCTCAACATGCAGGGCCAATTCTATTCATATTTAGAGATGAATAGTCAAGTTCTTGACATAATTCTTGATGAAAAAGACCATATTTCAGAATATCTTTTTTCCATGGCCTGGAATTAGGAATTTTGCTGCTCAATATTTGGCAATTTGTTTAGAGTATAAAGGCCTCTGGCTCCTAAAGTCCAGTTTGCTGCTCCCCCGTGACCCCCTATCACTGTTGCAGGGCACAGAGGATGGTTCCCCTGTGCTAACTCCTAGTTGGTTCTCTAGCTCCTTGAGCAAGAGTAGGAGGCAGTTCCATTCTGGCTGTTTTGCTGCTTGTCAGCAAACACAAGAAGCATCTCTGTTGGCTGACAATGGCAGTCAAGTGTCTGCATGATCAGCCAGAGAGCATCAGATTTAGTGTCGCCTTAGGCAGTACCTGAGGTTGTCATGGCATGATAGATGGTGTGCTTTCTTGTTTTGGAAGCTAACCCTACATTCAAGTTAGACTTGTTCTCATCCACTCCCCAATAGACCGGAGATATAAAAGATTGATTTCTCTCTCTCTGTCTCTCTGTATCTCTGTCTCTGTCTCTGTCTCTCTGTCTCTGTCTCTCTCTCTATTTCTCTCTCTCTGTGTATGCTGGCAACTTCATTTTCTCTTTAAAAAAGAATACATATATCTAGACATTTTTTATTTGTAATTTTAGGTACTGAAAGAAGGAAACCAAGAGTCTAGAGGAAAGGGCAATGGAAGACAAAAAGCTGCACTCATTTTCATAAGAAGTGGTTATTGCATTGAAAGAAGTTAAAGAGAAGATTGTTGTGAACCATTGCTGAATAGTGGAATTGAACAGAAAGCAATTCAATAACTCCCGTGACAGCAACGAATGGACAGCAGATCTAGAGAACAGAGATGCCTAACATCTCATTTCAACTTGGTTACTATGACATTAAAAATACTAGACATAAAGGGATAATTCAAAGTGAGAATGCTTAGAAGATTTGCATGTAGACATAGTGCTGCTTATTTCTTTTCTTAAATATTTCTGTCATATTTCAAAGAAAGCCATATTTAGCAAAAATATCTAATTTAGAAAGGTATTGTCAAATGGGTTTGTAATGAGAAGGTACCTCCAGTTGTAAACATTCCCAGCAAGGGCCTGTGAAGTCCTTTCAGAAAGTGTTGGACTGGATTCATTTCGAGTTGCCATTGCAGTTTTCAAATTCGGATAAAGTGGCTTATCAATGCTGCTGTTTCATGACTCATCTCTCATTCAAAAGAACTCTAACAAGCAGTAAGGGTGTCATTAGGCAAATACAGTAGACTAATCAGAATGCTAGCATGCCTAATGTCTCTCCCTGTAGCTATGTGGATTTTGTCTCTCTTCTCATCAGGAGTAGAGTTCTGCCTGAGGCCCAAGATATACAAAACCAAACATGTCTCAAGCACTATGACATGTGTCCTCTCAGCCACTCTACAAAATGAACACTATCATTACTGCTGGCTTACAAACAAGAACATAGACATAGGTTGATCAACTGATTTGCTGCAGGCCCTGCACCTTATATTTGATTCCAAGGGTCTCCTGAGTTTCATTATATTTCTCATACCACAAAACCTTGACATAGTCTCTGTCACATTTTATATCTACAATGTTTCTCAAAGTCCCATTTGCTAAAGTCCTTATCATCAGGTGTGCACTCTGTGATGGGGTGGTAGAACTTTTAAGAGATGGGACTTAATGGAAGGAAATGAGATCATTTGGGTACAAAAACAATGCCATCACACAAACATTTGCTGAAAGCTCTGAAGCCTTGAGCCAGAAGAAACCTTTTCTTCTTATAAGTTGATTATCTCAGGCATTTTGTCACAGTGACAGCAAGCTGAGTTCTCCAGCCCCCTACCTAGTCTCTGTTTCTACTAGTGACTGCCAACATTTTATTCTCTCCACAGAAGTCAGAAGAGTTCTCTTACAATGGAAACAAGATCCTTTAATTTCCTTGCTTAAAATCAGATGGTGGCATCTCATTTCACAGAGAATAAAATTTCATGCATTTGTTGCTCTGACTGTAATAAAAAAAGTTTCATAGGGTTTGGCCCTTTTTAGGTTTATGGCTTAATGTTCAAATGTTTCTGAGCAGAACTACTCACACTCTCATTCATTGCTGTCTTCCAGCGTATAATATAACATGTTTCACAGTAGTGTTCAAAAACAAGACACTGACAAGTGTAGATAGAAATCGGAAAGTCTTACTCAGTATGTGGGTCAGCTTTTGCAATGACTCTTCTTATGAGAGTCCAGCTCCAGTAAGCCAATAGAAGCCTCATCATCACTTTCCAGAACACCACCCCAGGTGTTTCCTCCTGCTTCAGAGCTTCATTTACTTTAGATACAGAATATATATTCTGACCAATCTACATTTCTACTCACACCACTTAATCCATACTCAGGCATCTTGGTGGTGATGATAGAGAATCTGTCCACTTGACTTTTCTTTTCAACTTCTAAACTCACTACTTTGCCAATTTAAGTACCACTAAGTCTCAGGATGGATTCCCTACAAGTAAAACCATTTTGCTTATTTATTTATTTTCAGAAAGAAAAGTTTACATTTTATATGTCTTGATTTCAAGTTAAGCCATAATGATCAAAACAATGTCACTAAATTACAGAGATCTACCCTCCCCTCAGAACTCATGGAACCCTGTGGAAAAAAAGAGTGTAAGAACAAGAGGGGATTGAGGACACCAAGAAAGTAAGACCCTTTGCTTTATATCTAGTATCCACTTATGAGTGAGTACATACCATGTTTGTCCTTCTGGGTTTGGGTTACCTCACTCAGGATGATGTTGCTGGATGGCTTCTCTCCAGGTTCCATCAAACCCCACAGTCCCATAATCCACATATAAAATAATCACTCAGACACTTATATCACTTATAAACTGTATGGCTGTGGCAGGCTTCTTGCTAACTATTCTTATATCTTAAATTAACCCATTTTTATAAATCTATACCTTGTCACATGGCTGGTGGCTTACCAGCATCTTTACATGTTGCTTCTCCTGGCGGTGGCTGCAGTGTCTCTCCCTCAGCCTTCCGCTTCCCAGAATTCTCCTCTCTCCTTGTCCCACCTACTTCCTGTCTGGCCACCTACTTCCTGCCTGGTCACTGACCATCAGTGTATTATTTATATAGAACGATATCCACAGCATTTCTCCTTTTCTTCTTTTTTTAAAAAGGAAGGTTTTAACTTTAACATGGTAAAATTACATATAACAAAACAATTATCGAGCAAGAATTATAGTTACAATATTAAAGAAGATGTCCTTTCTATCTTATATTTGTGAATTTAAGGTTTTATATCTAACTTATCTTTTATTATAACTGAGGAAATTACAACTATCTAGTTTTCAACCACATCAAAGACCTGAGAAGGAACATAATGGTACCTGAGAAAAGGTAGATGGATGCAAGCAACTTTCGGGAATCTTGCAAGAGTAGACCAAGACAGCTGGCAGCCTGGACAGTCACCTAATGTTTCTCAGCATTGTTGGTGCATTCAAATTGGCTACAGGCCTAGAGTATCTGACAGACCATTTTCAGAACCAGGAATTTTGAAAGACCATCTTACCCTGTCTTGGCAGAGTACAGTGGTCGCTTTCCTTGTGTCCGGCTTGTCCAGGAAGGACAGCGTTGCATTTGTACTGTCAGCCATCAAGGCAAGGGCAGTTCTTTGCCCAGTAGGCCATTTTGTGCCAAAAAGACAAACTTCCAAATGGAAATGTCTTAGAAGTCCAACATTCTCTCGGGATCAAATGGTGCAGCCAGGAGCAATTGTGTCTCACGTCAACAGAATTTTAAGTTATTTAAATGTGGAAACTCGAGCCGTTGGGTGCCATTTGTTGCTGGAGGGCTTCTCTCCAGGTTCCACCAAACCCAACAGTCCCACAATCCACATATAAAATAATCACTCAGACACTTATATCACTTATAAACTGTATGGCCGTGGCAGGCTTCTTGCTAACTGTTCTTTTATCTTAAATTAACCCATTTTTATAAATCTATACCTTGCCCCATGGCTGGTGGCTTACCAGAGTCTTTACATGCTGCTTGTCCTGGCGGTGGCTGCAGTGTCTCCCTCCTCAGCCTTCTGCTTCCCAGTATTCTCCTCTCTCCTTGTCCCACCTACTTCCTGCCTGGCAACCTACTTCCTGCCTGGTCACTGGCCATCAGTGTTTTATTTATATAGAGCAATATCCACAGCACCCACCTACTTCCTGTCTGGTCACCTACTTCCTGCCTGGTCACTGGCCATCAGTGTTTTATTTATATAGAACGATATCCACAGCAGGATAATATTTTCTAGTTACATCCATTTGCCTGCAAATTTCATGCTGTCATTGTTTTTCTCTGCTGAGTACTCCATTGTGTATATGTACTACATTTTCTTAACCCATTCTTCAGTTGACGGGCATCTAGATTGTTTCCAGATTTTGGCTATTATGAATAGTGCTGCTATGAACATAATTGAGCATGTGTCCTTGTGGTATGATTAAGCATTCCTTGGGTATATGCCCAAGAGTGGTATGACTGGGTCTTGAGGCAGATCGATTCCCAGTTTTCTGAGAAACCACCATACTGATTTCCACAGTGGATGTACACATTTGTATTCCCACCAACAGTGGAGGAGTGTTCCCTTTGCTCTCATTCTCTCCAATATAGACTGTCATTAGTATTTTTGATCATAGGCATTCTGAGAGGCATAAGGTGGTATCTCAGAGTCATTTTGATTTGTATTTCTCTGATGATTAAGGATGTTGAGCATTTCTTTAAATGTCTTTCAGCCTTTTGTGATTCTTCTTTTGATAATTCTGTTTAGCTCTTTAGCCCAGTTTTAAATTGGATTGTTCAGTATTTTGATGTCTGGTTTCTTGAGTTTTTTATATACTTTGGAGATAAATACTCTGTCAGATGTGGGGTTGGTGAAGGTCTTTTCCCATTCTGTAGGCTGTCTTTTTGTCTTATTGACCATGTCTTTTACCCTACAAAAGCTTGTAAGTTTCAAGAGGTCCCATTTATTAATTGTTGTTCCTAGTGACTGTGCTGCTGGTGTTATATTTAGGAAGTAATCTCCTGTGCCAATGTATTCAAGACTACTTCCTACTTTCTCTTCTGTTAAGTTTAGTGTAACTGGATTTATGTTGAGAGTGAAAAGTGGCTACTGGTGCTTAAGGTTCCAACACTCGGGAGGCAGAAGCAAGAAGGTTTTGAGTTTAAGGTTCCCAAAAACCCAGCTAAACAACCAACCAACAACAACAACAACAAAAAAAACCCCAAAACCAACCAACCAACCAACCAAACAAACAAACAAATAAACAAAAAACAGATTTGTTAAGTACATGCCACATACAAAGCAGCTTCTCCACATCTACTATATTATTTTAATAATTTTGAATGTAAGCCAGGTTTGATGGTGCATACCTTTGATCCCAGGAGGCAGTTGCAGGTAGATCTCTGTGAGTTGTGTTTGAAGTCATCCTGGTCTACTTAGTGAGTTCCAGGCTAGCCAAGGCTACATAGTGAGACCCTGTCACAAAAATTAAATTAAACTAAAAAGGCTCAGGGAAATCTGTGGAAGAGGAGCAGATTCTAAGAGCCAGTGGGGATAGAAGACACCATGGAAATAAGACCTTCTAGACACAACAGGACTGATGCACATATGAACTCACAGACTATGGCAGCATGTCCAGAGACTGCACAGGTCTAAGTCAGATGGGTCCCAGTGCTGAAAGGGAAAGAGGACACAAGCCCCATCCCTAATCTAGAAGCTATCTCCAATTGGGAACTGCTTGCAAAGAAAAAACTAGTTTTCTGCAATGAGTTCTCACTGGGTGCATAAACCAAACTTAAGGGCAGGTCCCATGTCCAGCAGTAGTTGGCCAACATAAAATCAACTTGATGGTATTTTTGGAGAATTTTGTTATTGTTGTTTCAAAATGCTATGTCTGGATAACTAAAAAATAATCTTTCAAAAAAAAAGAAAGGAAGGAAGGAAGGAAGGAAGGAAGAAAGAAAGGCCCTCTAAATGAATAGGATGGATGCACATATGAACTTACTTATAGAGACTTAGGTAGCATGCACAGGGCCTGCATGGGTCTGTTTTAGGTCTTTTGTATATCTGTTATGGCTTCCAGCTTAGTATTTTTATGGGATTCCTGAGTGTGCCAAAGAATGGGTCTTTGTTTTTTGTGCCTTCTCTTGGACTCTTTTGCTTCTGTTTGTTTATTGTTTCCTATTTTAATGTGTTATTTTTGTTTAATCTTATATTTTATTTTATTATTATTCCTTAGAAGCCCATTGGTTTCTAATGAGAGAGAAAAGGGAGTGGGTCAGGATGGGAGGGGAGATGGGGAGGATCTGAGAGGAGCAGAGGGAAGGGAAACTCTAACTAGGATATATTATGTGAGAAAAAAAATATATTTTCAATAAAAGGAAAATAAAGCCAGGGCTCTAGACCAATAGAACAGAATGAAAAGCATAGCTATAAACACACACACACACACACACACACACACACACACACACACGTCATATATAGCTAACTTATTTTCAAGAGTAACTCTATAAAGGCATAACTAGGAAGCCTGTCTTCTTTTTCATTAATTTAAAAGTTATGTATCTTATTTTATGTATATGACTGTATCCTGCATGTAAATATTATATGTATATATACCACGGGTGTGCCTAGTACCCAGAAAGGTTAGACGGGGAGTCTGAGTCCCTGAATCTAGAGGTATAGATGGTTGTGAACTACCTGACCAAACCTGAGACCTCTGCAAGAGCAACAAGTGTTCTTAACTGCTGAATCATCATTCAAGCCTTAAGAATATCTTCTTGAGTTGTCATGATAGAACTCTCATCCAGTGACTGGTGGAAGCAGATGCAGGGATCCACGGCCAAACCCCAGGTGGAGCTCCAGGAGCCCAACCCACAAGAGAGAGAGGAGGGATTATATGAGCAAGAGATATCCAGACCATGACTGGAAAAAGCACAGGGACAAATAGCCAGACTAGCAGAAACACATGAACTGTGAACGTGAACCAATAGCTGAGGAGCCCCCAACTGGATCAGGCCCTCTGGATAAGTGAGACAGTTGATGAGCTTGAACTGTTTAGGAGGCCCCCAGGCAGTGGACCGGGACCTGTCCTTGGTGCATGAGCTGGCTTTTTGGAACCTAGGGCCTATGGTGAGACACTTTGCTCAGCCTTGGTGCAGGGAGGAGGGGACCGGAATTGCCTCAACTGAATCTACCAGGCTGGGTTGAATCCCCAGGGGAGACCTTGCCTTGGAGGAGGTGGGAATGGGGGGTGGGTTGGGGAGGAAGGCTGGGGAGGTGGGAAGAGGGAGGACAAGGGAATTTGTGGCTGGTATGTAAAATTAAATTAACTAGAAAATAAAAATATTTATTAAAACATAAATAAAAGAATATTTTCTTTGATAAATAGTTCTGGGGAAACAATATCCCTATGCAAAAGAAAGTTACTGCTCCTTTATTTGATGTCATTCACTAAAATCAACTCATACTACATAAAGGACATAAGGTAAAACTCAAATCAAAACATTCTTCTAGAGTGGAAGAAAACTGGTGGCATTGGCTTAGGGAAAGATCTTTTTCTTCCACTGCCGAATTTGGGGCTAGAAAGGCAAAAATAAGTACATAAAAATGATATCAGACTAACAGGAAATAGGAAAAAAAGGAGTTAACTGCAGACAAATAGGGCATGAAACCATGGTAAGCAGGAGTAGTGGCCTATGTGGAAATGGGGCTACATGTAAAGGGTACAGAGCACAAGCGAATCAAAGAGTTAATGTGCAATGTTAGCTGGAGTGAACAATATTGTGTTGTGGAGTTTTGTTACTTCTTTACTGAGCAAATGGATCTCATGTGCTCTTGTCACCAAATAGCACGGGTGACCGTGTGATGACAGATAAGTCAGAGTCTGTGATTAGTGTCCTGTTTTCCCCTGTGTAAGCACACGTGAGCCTGTGCTCTGCACCTCAAACATGCAACAAAAGGACGTGGAAATCCCTGAAACAGATGTAACTGTCATTCCACTCAGACTTTCACATATTCTAGTCTATTTTTTAAAATGTGTGCATGGCCCTTGAGTGGATAATGCAAGATTCTGTCTGTTTTCACATTCTACCTATTCCTCAGGTTTTCTGACAGGATATTTTTAGCTTTAAGCCTGGATGCCTTCATCCCCTGCTAAATACAGAGCCCTTCTCAGCTTATGGCAAGTTTCAGGAATCATGACATCCCAGAAAATTCTTTAAGTGGACCCCAATATACTTTCTTTAAACTTCTTTGCATCAGTCATATTTAGCTATGGATCAAGTCAGACCAGCATTCTGCAGACTAGGACAACAGTGCTTCATTATTCATCTCGAGCCTCTGGGGTTCTCAGGTGGACCTCTTCCTGTTTCCCTTGAGTCCTGCACATAACAGCATACAGCTGTAATGGTGGGGGGCAGGAAGGGGTGAAATGACTTTATGTACTGGTGGGGCAGTGGGTACTGACCTTGGATAGGCTTCCAGATTGCCTTCACATATACCCTCAATCGTCAATTGTTTAGAATTTTTCTCCACCTCATTCTTTTTCTTTTCTCTTCGCCTCACACTACTTGTCTTAGGGTTCAATTGTTGTGTCGAAACCATGACCATAAAGCAAGTTGGGAAGCAAAAGATTTATTTGGCTTATACTTCAACATTGCTGTTTATCATTGAAGGAAGTCAGGACAGGAACTCAAACAGGGGCAGGAGCTGATGTAGAAGCTATGAAGGGGAGCTGCCTACTGGCTTACTTCCCCTGGCATGCTCAGCCCACCTTCTTATAGAACCCAGAAGCAGTAGCCCAGGGATGGCACCACCCACCATCAGCTGGACCCTCCTTCATTGATCACTAATTGAGAAAATGCCTTCCAGATCCATCTCAAGGTGGCATTTCCTCAGCTAGGGCTCCTTCCTCTGATGACTCTAACTTGTGTCAAGTTGACATGTAAAATCACCGAATACATTACCCCTTTCTCTTTTTATCTTAAATAAAGGTCTTGTTTGTTACGCAGGTTGACATGGAGCTCATCCTGACTATCCAGATGTGTACCACCATGCCCAGTTTGGGGAGGCTTTTCTTAAGTAATTAACCATCTCAAGGAAAATTATCAGATGCAATTAAGTCTGATGATGGGATCTCAGAGTGGCAAAGCACCATGTCCTTTACATTTTCTTGGTCAAAACAATTCACATTGTTAGCCTGAATTCAATGAAAGGAGATGGGAGGGTATGTAACTTCCTGGAAAGAGAAACAGTCTCATCAAAGAGGTAAGCGTGCTGGACCAGGAGGCATTTGCAGCTGTGTTTTTACAATTCGCCTTTATTGTTTTGGGTCAAACAGTTTACTTCTGTTGAAGTCCCAGGAACCAACTTCAAAGTGTAATGGATTTTATGGATCATGATCCAGTTGAAGTATTTTGGTCATTTTGGTCTAACTAGCTAATAATAATAATAATAATAATAATAATAATAATAATAATAAATAATAATAGATAGCCATCACCTCAGTCTCTTCTCTCAGATTTGGATGCAGGATGTTTGGCCGGAGCTGTTAGAATTACCTGCCACTGGGACACGTGCCTGGCCTGTATTATTTCAGTTCAAGAGACAAAATGTAACTTAAACTAGCTTACACTATAGAACGAAACCTGCAGCCCTTGCAAACTGGCTGTGTATCAGGTTTGTCAATGACAAACACATTTCCTTTTGTTTTACTTTTCTTCCTCCGTGTCATTGACTTCATTCAAGAAACCTAGATTAATGTTGGCATCTCTTAGAGGCACCTGTATATGCATACGAAAGTCCAGCAAGAGACATTTGTGTTATAGACTTCACATTATCACAGTATGCTTAGGGAAGACGAGATGGCTCAGTTGGTAAAGCATTGGCTATACAAGCATGAGGACCTGAGGGCAGGTTCCCTAATATCTTTGTAAAAGCCCGCATCCATAATCCCAGCTCTAGTGGGCAGTGGTGGAGGACAAGTGGAGACAAGGCAGGCAGAACCCCCATAGCTCATTGACCAGAGGTCCAGCTGAATTAATGATGAGCCCTAGGTCTAGTGAGACACTTTGTCTCAAAGAATAAGGTAGAAAGTGATGGAAGGTGCCACCCACTGATTAAGGGACACAGATGAAGAGACATGCAGGGTGAGGTTGAGAGGAGGATGTGCACCATGCTCTGGAAATCCTCATTTGTTGGTCTATCCAAAACCTCTCCAAACCCTGTTACTCTGAGGTTTCTAACCATGCTGGTTAAACTCATGGGTCCTTGGGTGATGATCTTAACTTTAGTTCCTGGACCTTCTATAGAAGCTGAGAGGTGAGCTAAAAGTTCCAACTCTCACTTGTGCTCATTGCTGAAGAATTTCACCCCTTCTGAGACCATTACAAACCCTCTCTGTTGTCAGTCTGTTAAATGGAAAAGTGGAGGGTGGTGTGGTGGGGGGGGGCGGACCAGAGAGTACAGAAAGTTTTGTTTGAGGGTTAGTCAACAGATTTAGAGTCAGTGTTTATCTCTGACTTGATCCCCAACAGGTCCTGATGTGACTGGCCCCATGAGGGAATGGGACAGAGGACTTTTAAAAGAAGGGACAAGCCTTCTGTAGGTTATGTTTTGTTTCTTTGTTTGTTTGGCTGGTTGGTTGGTTTGGTTTTGGTTTTGGTTTGTTGTAGGGAATAACAAAGAAATGGGTCAATAATGGAAGAGGGCTATCAGTTAAAGAAGAATTATAAATCAAAGTTTGCTTTGGATGTTGGAATTGTAGGAGAGTGGGGGCTGTCAATTTGCCTTCTTTTGTTTTCCTTGTTTGCATTTGCCTGTATTTTCCAAATACCTAAAATGGTTATATTTATTTTTAACTTCAAAAACAACATAGTAGAAGAAAAGAGTGTGAATGAATTCTCCCTTTTAATCATCAGTATCCCCGGTACATGTCGTAGTATTTGTTAGGGAGATGATTAGTCAAAACATGTGCCACCTTGTTTATCCATTCCCATCAATATTACTTTAGTTTTCAACGCTGGGGATCCTAAGTAACAACATCAAGAGACTAGCGCTAAAGCTGCCACAGTGTGGGTGGAAATCCAGGTATCTGGCTCAGCCTCCCCATGCCCTAGGCACAGGGGGTGGGGCTGCCACCCATGAAGCAGCTTCAAAGTCTGGAAGCCTTTCAGTTCAGTGGCCATCTGCTGTGATGATTGGGGTCACCTACAATTATGTTTGAATGCAAAGTGACTTCAATACGTGGTAATTTCAGTTTTGTTGTATGTACTGAGAAGCCATGGCCTTGAGTTCTTTGCTTTTCTGATGACCTCTGCAGTTTTTATTACCCATACTAATTCAAGGAATCAAGGGTCCAGACAGGTATTAACAGACTGACAACAGAGAGGGTTTGTGATGGTCTCAGAAGGGGTGAAATTCTTCAGCAATGAGCAGCATTTCCAGCATCAGGGCAGTTGGGCACACTGTGCTGTCACATTTTGTAGTGAAACAAATGAATGTTTTAAAACCATTTTAAAAGTTGGTTTAGTGCACTTTAAACACATAAAATTTGGCTTATGTGTTTAAACATGAGTTTTACTTGTTCACTGGTTCTAGAGTCTACTAAATATATATTTGGTGTTGCCCCCTCCATATCTTGTCATAGTTGTTTTTCTTTCCTACATCTGGTCAACAAGACAGCCCAGGGCTCATCATTCTCCTTGTCAACTCATCTTCTTCATGGAGGCAAACATCAAATTGATGGCTCCAGCCAGGGCTGCCTCCCTGAATGCCAGTATCTGGTTTCTAGCTGGAAATCTTACTAGGCATGTTAACTTTAGCAAAGCCAAGGTTAGCTTCTCCTCCATCCCATTCTTTCCATAATGGTTCTGATTTCAGCAAACAGCAATCCATTCTTCCAGGGACCTAGACCAGAAACTGTAGCTTCTGTCTCTCCCATTTTTCTCACACCTTCCAGTACAAGCAATCCATCAGCAAATCACGTCGGCCTTACTCATCATGTGTTCCGAATGCAGCCATTTCTCACAACTTCCTCTTCTACCAGTCTGCTTTTTACTGTCTCTTTTCTCTGTGTTATTGCAATGGCTTTCTGAAAATCTCATGTTTTCCCTTTGCTTGGCTGTGATCTAGAAACCAGAAAAGGTGATTGCAATACTTGCTTGTTTACAACTCCATTAAGCTCCGGGCTCTAGTCATCAGCCTTCTCTGCCAGGGCTCTGGGCTAAATCTCTAATCTCATCTCCATTATTCCTTCCATTGCTTTTGGTGTTCCACCTGAAATGGCCAGCTTCTTTTTCCTTAAACACAGTGTGTCTCTTTCTCCTGGCATTTGCTCTCCCATCATTCCTCTTGTGGGGAAGTCAGAACTTTTCAGGGTTTTTTCCTCCCATTTCCTTTATATCTGTGCTCAAAGGAGTACTTCTTTGTTTCATTTACTTCTTTTGTGGTACTGGAAATGAGGCCTTGTGTATGTTAGGGAAGTGTTTTACCAGTGAGCTATATCCCAGCTCTTAGTTTTTTGAGACAGGGACTCATGATGCAGATCAGGCTAGCCTTGGGTTTGCGATTCTCTTCCTAACTCGCAGTTTCTGGTATTACTGGTAAGCACCATTGTGCCCAGATGCTCAGAGAAGTTATAATCCAGTAAAATAGTGAGTTTTTCATTTGTTTCTGTCTCCATTAATTCACCAGCAATGCTTTGACTGTGCATGTCTTGCATATCTTTTGTAGACTTGAATTAATGATTTATTTTCAATGTGCTATTAAATTTGTGTGTGTGTCCATTGAAATTAATAATCATTGATATAGAAAAAACATTTGAGAAAATCCACCACTTCCTTATAAAAGTTCTCAGCACAGTAGGAATAGAGAAACATTTATCAACCTAATGAATAACATTGACATCACCCCTAAGCTAACAGGGTACTTAGAAGCTGAAGACTAAATGATGTTCCTTATATCAGGAATGAGATTATACATCATTGTGGGGTGGGTGTCCTTAGTCACAGTAAGGCAAGATGGAAAGATGGGATGCATCTAGATTAGAAAGAAAGAAAATCTGCTGTCGGTGCTGATGACATGAAGATTTGCATGAGGGAGCCAGTGTAAACCACAAAACACACACACATACACACACACACACACACACCACCACCACCACCACCAACAACAACAACAACAACAAACAACCTAAACTTACAAGTGTGCTTAGTAAGATTGCAAGATAAAAGAACAGTGTACAAATAACAGTTTTATTTCTTTCAAAAAGGAAAGATGTATCAGACAGGTATGGTAAAAAGTACAGAAACTAGTGATGAATTCTAAAAATGAGCACTGCCAATGACAATAGACTGCCTTTTATAATAGACATGTCACAGAAGATGTGAGGAGGCCCTAAACTTCTGGGATTGATCACACTCATACACTCATTATCAGACACCACTTCTTATGTGGTTTTGGAGTCATTATGTTAAAAATCTTTTAACAATGTTTACATTTATGCTCCTGAAGTATGGTGGCATGTTTTCTTTGCTTATGCTTTCCTTTTGGTAAAGCTAACATAATAGGATGAGCAGGTAATTTTTCTTTCTTTAACACTATGGAATGATTTGTGTAAATTTGGTATTACCTCTTCCTTAAAGTTCTAGTAGAATTCACCAGGGAGTCCATTTGAGTTTTCTGTGTACAATGGTTTCTAAGAGGACATGTAGCTTCTCTGGTAGTATAGGAGTATGAGAAGTCCTCCCTTCCAGCCAGGCTTGCTGACCCACTCCTCTCAGAGTGGCCCACTTCATCTAATTGCCGAGCTAATTGGCAAGAAGCTGTCCTTAGTGTCCATCCTTCACTACCCTCTCCTGCCACAGAACCTGTGCTGATAATGGCTCTCCAAACAAAGGTTTAAGTCTTGTTGATGTTCTCTAGTTATCTAAATTTTCATTATTGCATTAATTTTATCTTCATCTCCTTTCCCTTCCTTGCTTGCTTTTGGAAGCTTCCCTCCTTAATTTCTTAAGGTGCATATTGAAATAATCAGTTTCAGACATTTGTTGTTTACCTTTGTATTTGATATTAGAAGTTTTCTGTAAGTCTTGATTAATAGTGTTTCATAGACTTATGAACAGAATACTTTTGTTTTTGTCCAGCTTACAATACTTTGTCTTTTCATGTTTGTTTGTTTGTCTGTTTTTCTTTGATGCAAGGTCTATTTATAAATGTTAGCTCCAAATAACTTTGAGATTTTTTAAAGACATTTCTGCCAGTTGTTTTTAGTTTAATTCCACTGGGGCTAAGGTTAAGGAAAATACTTAGTATGACTTTAATCTTTTCAAATATAATCTTTGCTTCTTGTAGTTTATTCTTGTTCAAGTCATTTTTAAGGTTGTTTCCACCTCTGCCTATTGTTCTGCACATATAGAATTTAGCTATATTATTTAGTATGCTCAGTTCCCAATTCTAACCCTTATGCCACTTCAAATTGTTTGCAATTATTTTTCTCTTTATTGTAGGTTATATTTTTTTTCTGCTTGTTTGCAGGTGTTAACTTTTCATTGGGATATTGTGAATTTTACATTTTTGGGCATTGAAAATTTTGGACTTTTTGCAACCATTCTATGCTTAGTTCTCAACCAATGCCATACTTATTGGATATGGCTACTTACTCCTTAACCATGGAGATTTTTTTCTCTAAAGTGCATCATTAGGTGTTTAGTGTGTGAATGCCATAGGAACACAAACTAAAAGGAATGCATCATCAGACAATACAATCATATATATATATATATATATATATATATATATACATACATACATATATATTCCTATGTGTATTCATTGGCTAAAACATCACTGAATGACACACTGTTGTATGCAGACCCTTGAGGCCTTGTCTTTAGCACTAGGTAGGTACGGTGCAGGGCTTAAACTAAGTAAGAATGTTTTCTATTACAGTATTAGTTTTTACTATTTCCTGTTTACCCAGAGCTCCATGACGTATGCATGCTGTGGCATGGCTGGTAAAAATAGGTGTTATTCCCTGTGTTAAGTAAGTGTTGCTGCATGATGCTCCTATCTACTACCATGAGGCAGGTCTTTCCCCAGCTTCACATGTCTGGTCAAGAGGAATTCACTGGTCTTGAGAACAGGAGACCTGGAGATTTCTCTTGGGATTTCTCCCCTTTCCTGTGCTTTGTCCTGGTAACTCAAATGGCATTACTCTCGCTGGCATCAGCTCTGTCTTCTTCACTTGTGGATGAGGTGGATGTCATCTGGATCTTTCCTCCCTGCACTATTGACTGAAAACACCCACTTCAGTCACCCATTTGGCTTTCTTCACCTCCCCCTGCTTCCTGGCTCACTCCATTTGCCGTCCAGAGTTTTGTATCCTCAACACGCTGCTTTACATGTTTCGCTCCATTTTCCTTCTCACTCCCAGTAGTGATACGTTTCTTCTATCTGTTATTGCTCTTTGGGGGTGTGTTGGTTAGATTTGTCAACTTGTCAAAATAGAATCACTTGAGAAGTGGGAGCCTCAACTGAGGAACTTCCTCCATCAGATTGGCCTGTGAGCATATCTATGTGGGCATTTTATAGACTGATGAGTGGAGTAGCAGGGCCCAGCCCACTGTGGATGGTGTCACCCCTTAGCAGGTGGTCCTGGGTGAGATAAGAAAGCAGGTTTATCAAGCTAAGGGGAGCAAGGCAGTAAGCCAAGCCCATCCATGGCCTTTGTTTCAGTTCCTATCTCCAGATTCCTGCTTTGACTTCCTGCCTTGATTTCCCTTCATGATGACTACAAGCTATAAGGTGAAATAAACTCTTCTTCCCCAGGTTGCTTTTGGTTAGTGTTTTATCATAGCCACAGAGAGGCAGAGAACAGTGGCAAATACAAGTTTATTTGTTGTTAATAATATTTGTTATTTTATCTATTTTATTTTATTATAGTGAGAAAATCCCAGTGGATTAAGCTACTATAAGGCCTGAGACTTCCCTCTTGTTCTAGCAAGTTTCTGTTTAATTTATGTAAAAATGTCTGTGACTCTTTACAAGGAAGCCAGTCACTCATCTACAGAGTAGTAAGTATGTTAGTAAGGACACATCATGCCTTTTACATGACGTGAAATCCACAAAGCTTTATACCCAGAAAAAAAAATCTAGTCACAGAAAACAATTAAATGAGGAAGAAAATTGCTTTTCCAGTGTTTTAATTCTCTCCCAAAATTAAATGTTGTTATTTTATTTACATACAACTCAGATATTCACTACAAACTACATGTGCCTTTTTCTGATTGTATTACATTCATTTATCTAGTTTCTTTGATTGGAATAGCACATTAATAGTTAGGTATATTATAAGGACTTGTATATAACATATTCACCGTTTAATATTAATCACCTACTAAATTCTGTAGGGATTTTGTTAATCACAATTAAGTTTTCTCATTGTTTTCATGATATTGAGTAGGTCTAGATCTTGGGTTTGTATTTCAAAATCAGGTGTAATAAAATATTTTAGAAATGGGTTCAGACATTGTGGAACTTGTGTCTAAACTCTGAATAACTGATGTATTTATGAACAAGTCAGTAAAATCTTTCTAAGCCTCGGTTTTTTTATCTGTCATTAAGTAGTGTTGCATAGATTATATCTAATATTAATTCCAGTTTTGAAGTGAGCTGTGTGTGCTTAAAGGTCTTTTTCATGTATTGGCAGTACACAGAAAGGTTCAACAGGAAGCTTGGCTCATCCCTGCTGCATGACGACAAGGGAGCATTTTCCTGACTCTCACATTCGCCAGGCATTTACATTTGCTTGCTGGGTGTTGTCTGTGAATGATTCTGTAGTATGCTGGAAGAGAAATTCTGCCTTCAGTGAAAGAAAATGTGAATCATAGACTTGTATGTTCATGTTCCATTTCTAGGCCACACTTTGTAGTAAGTAAATCTATTTGCAACTATCCTTGGGGAAGCCTGAGTACATTGTATGGTTTTTATGTTCAAATATTAACTTGTTAAACAGTGACAACACTGATTTCTATCTTCTTTTGAATTGTTAAAATTGATAAATGAAAACCATAATTTGTGTAACACCATTCAATAGCAAAAATGTTTACATGTGTTAAGCAAAGGGAAACCAGCGGTCTTTTCAGCTATTTGTCTCTATATTTCTTTGTGACAAAAACATACAAACTCTTTACAAACTTTAAAACATACATTCTACATTAGTGGTATCTGTAGTTACCTCCTCATGTGTCTATAGTTACCTAATAGAATAACAAGAAATATTTAATCTGTACAGTAACTTTGGCAGCTCCATTTTAAAAATTCTTTCTAAGACAGGTTCACCCCAGCCTAGCTTCCCAAGTGCAGAGTACAGGCATGCTCCAGCAGTCCTTGTTATTACCTTTTATTAATATCAACTGTGGGCAGAAAACCTAAGTAGGTGCTCTCAAGTCTTGTGTAGTCCTGCCATAAGCATTAGAGCTGGTATGTAATATTCCAATTAGGGAGCAGAGACTGGCTCGTACAGTCCTACTAGCTGAGGCCATATTTTGAGTTTGTTTTCCCTTTCCTTCTACTTATATGCACATACACATATGGTACTCTGAGATAATGAGATTCTTTTCAGTTTAGGCTGCCTAGAGTTAGACATATGAACAAAACACCTCCACAGGATTTGCTTCTTTTAGTGGCGTTTACATGGGTAGATGTGTTTTGATTTGCCTTTGTGTAGCAAATACTGTGCTATCTGGGCCAAAAACATTTCACCGTGAGAATTAGAGACTGTAAGCACAGCTGATTCTCTTGAGTGTTTTGGGAAGCTGTACAATTCTGATGACTGCCCATCAGGCACTGTCTCCCTTCATTGCACAAATGGGCTGAATTTCTCTCATATCCAACTTGATAAAAACAAAATACAAAACAAACAAAAAAACCCAAACCCCTAGCCTAAAATTCCCCATCTTCCTGAAGCAATAAGTATACAAAGGGAAAACAAAAGTGAACAGGGGAGATGTGTAAGGGAAAAACTGTGGGCCCATTACTTTCATGTTGCTGTGACCAAGTGCTTGGTGTAAATTTCTAAGGAAAGAAAGGGTTTCTCTTGGCTGACAGTTCCAGAGGGGTGGGTCATGGATTGCTAGCTCTTTGTACATGATCAGAGAATCACGGTGGCAGGATCATGCAGTGGACAGGGCCAGGACAGGTCCAGCTACCCAGTATAACTTCAAACACATTCCTGTACACCTTCCCGCAGGGAAGCTTATATCCTGAAGTTTCTCAGGATCTCTCAAGCTAGCAAGCTTGGGACTAAGTATTCAAACATGAACCTGTGGGGGATATTTCATCTTCAAAGCTAGACTTTGTGTTGAGAAACTGCATAGAGTATTTTGAAGTTAAGTCAGTGCTCATCTACGTGCCCTTTGGTCAGAGTTTATCTTTTTTAATTGCAGCAGAATTTGTCCTTAACTCTGAAGAACTTTGTGACAGATACCGTTCTGTTTTAGGAAAATAAGACACATCAAAAAATGTATGCCTTGATTAAGATATGATTGAGGGAGGCTGATACTTGCTTTAAATATGCATGAGGCTGGGGTGTAGGTCTGTGGTAAAATGCTTATGTAGTATGCACAAGACCCTGGATTCTGTTCCCAGGCACTGCAAATGATAAAAACAACAACAGCAATAATAATAACAAGTTTGCACTTGTGAAGTTGTGACTCTGAGATGAAAAGGGATGATTTAGAATAAATTTGAGGATATCTTGGAAACCATTTTCTAAGTTTTTTATATGGTCCATTTGCACAGGTTTATTTGCTACAATCAATAATTACTTAAGAAAATCAGCCAGGCGGTGGTGGTGCAGGCCTTTAATCCCAGCACTCAGGAGGCAGAGGCAGGCGGATCTCTGTGAGTTCGAGGCCAGCCTGGGCTACCTGGGCTACCAAGTGAGTTCCAGGAAAGGCGCAAAGCTAC
Organism: Peromyscus leucopus; assembly: GCF_004664715.2. Lineage (NCBI taxonomy): Eukaryota > Metazoa > Chordata > Mammalia > Rodentia > Cricetidae > Peromyscus > Peromyscus leucopus. The sequence continues at coordinate 23,634,558 of NC_051064.1, read as the reverse complement.
ACAGAGAAACCCTGCCTCGAGAAACCAAAAAAAAAAAAAAAAAAAAAAAAAGAAAGAAAAAGAAAAAGAAAGAAAATCAGATTATTTTACACTTTTATTTTATTTTTATATATGTGCATGTGAGTGTGCATGCATGTGTGTGTGCGTGTGTGTGTGTGTGTGTGTGTGTGTGTGTGTGTGTGTGTGTGCTTGTGTGTGTCTGCAGGTACATGTAAAGGTCAAAATGGGCATCGGGTCCCCTGGAGCGGGAGTTATAGGCAGCTGTGAACTGTCTGACATGTGATCTATAGGCATTCAACTCCACATCCAATTAGCTACTTGAACAAAAAAGGTAACTTGGAGTTGGGAATGGAGGAAAGAAAGTAGTGAGCTAGGAACTAAACTATAGTCTTGTAGAAGACCAGCACGGGATCCTAACCACTGAGCACTCTCGGCAGCCCTTATTTTATACCATTAACACTCACATATCGGTATCAGTCCTATTTCATAGCTGAAGAAAACAGCATACAAGACAAATTACACAGCTAGGAAAGAGGCCAGGATGTTGAACCAACTTGCATGAAGTAAAGGTCCCCAGACCTCACTCCGAGACGCAGAATCTGTCCTAAGCTCACCTTGCCCTTGTGGTGTGCAGCCCACTGGCAGTCCGGGAACACCTAGGGACAAGAGATATCCTCATGTGGAGGTGGTCATTCTCTTTCTGGTTAGTGACCCCTTGTCCTCCTCTAGATTCTGTTGGCTGAACAAGAATGAGGCTCTTTCAAACCATCTCTACTTGTTGGTTCTTCCTAAGGAAGGCCACTTACTTTTCTTTCTCCATTCTCAATCCAAAAATGCCTTTTATTTTTTTTAGTTTGAGGAAATAATATAACTCAGAGTTGCTACAGGTGTGTCACAACTAATAATGAATGTTTTCTCCCATAAGCATCCTGATGCACACAAGCCCTACTGTGGGCAACACCTGGCTCTCCCACTGCCCTTTTCACAGTGCTCTGAGGAACTAGTTTGTGTGAGAAAAACAAACCTTGCATCAAGGAAACATGGAAGCAGCCAAGTGCCCTTTAACAAGTTTGGAGTCTTTAATGTGCTAATCTGCTTTTTTCTTTTCCAAAGGAGAAAGTTACAGTGCAGGATGCCCACAGAGACTCTTGGCCACACCTAACTACTCTTGTTCACTTAGTAAAGCCTTTAAAGGGAATGGTGTTCTGTACAAGAAGCTGTGAATCTTGCTGGCTTAACCTAAAGAAGCAGTGGGGATTTCCTAAGCCTTTAATAAGCAAGCAGGGGAAGTACTTTGCGGTGTCCCTATTTGAATTTATTGCAACAGATTGTACTTGGGGATGTTTTTCATAAGGATGATTGCTGAGTATCACATTGAACAGACCCTTTGAAAGCAGCACCCCAGCACTGTGCTACATGAATGTCCGTGGCTGAGATGTGAAATGGGAGATGAGAACTGACCTCATTGGAGATTGAAAGCCAGGTGTGTATCTATGGCCATTGTATCTATCAGAACAGGTCAGGGCTCTTTTCCTCCTGGAAAGGCTTCATGGAAAAGGTGAGGTTTAAGCTCACTTTTGTAGGAGGGGCAACATTGGCAGATGCTCACTGAGTCCTCTAGGCTTGGCATGAAATGTATGAGGACAGATGGTGACTCACATCCTAGAGACGGTGAAACTTTGATTTCTGCTTCCCCTCTGTCCAGGCCTGTATAATCAAGTTGATTCCCCTTTCCAGAAGAAGAGGGGCGAGGCATGGGGGACAGGAGCATATCAACCTGCCCTAAACTGTTTGACATGGATAGCCAGGCAAGTACTTCTTTGTTGACACTTGAACCTGTCCAAATATGAAGGCTTGAAAAAAGACACTAGAAAAGGTGATTCATGAACTCCCACTGAGTTCGTAGATGCATTCGGCTAACAGAAGAGCCATGGAGGCACAAGAGCACAAGGTAGACTGCGGTTGAGCTCCGTACACTGGCAGAAATGACAGTACCTGGCAAAGGGACAGCTCTCTCCTGTGTCTCATCTCACACTCCACACTCTTGCCCATTACTGTCCCTTTATTCCTTCTCAGCAGGTTCTGGGCACAACTCCTGCTAATTTTCTCCATAGGAGGAAAATAGCCTTTTAAGTAAAAACAGGATGATTTATTCTCCCTTGTTCAAAGGTCTCTAATAGGTTTTTTCTGCCTTCAAATGGTTGCCCCTCTCTCCTCATAGGACACTTCTACCTCCTCTCTGCACTTGACTTTCCAACTTGAGTCTTGGGGAGTAATTGTTTTCTGCTTCTACTTCTTCTTTGCCCATCAAAGTCTTGAGAAACTATGACCCGAAAGGCTGGTTTAGACCTTTGTCTTATTCTCTTAAGAGCTTTTAAAGGAATCTGTAAAATGCAGGGCTGAGGAGATAGCTTCATGGGTAAAGGTACTTGCTGTGCGAGCATGAGGCCCTGAGTTTGAATGCGCAGTATCCATGTAAAAATCCTGGCATGCAGCATGAGTGTGGTCTCCAAGTTCTTGTATGAGAGAGGGGAAGTAGAGACAGGATTACGTACAGAAGCTTGGGGGTCAGCTAGCATGGCACACACAGCACAGAAACAACAGAGTTCCTGTCTCAAACAGGATGAAAGGCAAGATCAATATCCGAGGCTGTCCTTTGACCTATCACAAATAGCATATGTTTGTCTGAATACACACACACACACACACACACACACACACACACACACACACACACTGCAGCAACAATCAATTGCAGTCACTAGACCTCATGTGCTTGGTTTCATGGGATTTATGAGAGAAGTTAGCTGATTCCTGATCTAGATCATGTTCTCTACTAGGGCATTCCAGTTATTCTTTGTGTCTTATGTACCTGGATTTATGATTATGTTCTAGGGAGAACCTCATCTTTCTGGCTAACCTCTCATCTCATATCCACAGGGACAGGGCCATTCATGAGGGTGGTTGGGTCCACAATTAAGAGCCTAACATATAATGTCTTACTAACCTAAGTTCTCAATATATATCTATGTTGACCTTATGTTTCAGTGTCCCAGAGAAGACTTTAAGACCACTGTTCTCTGCTAAGGCCACTCCAGGTGAGTGTCATCCCTGTGCTTAATTAGTCACTCTGTACATTAGGAAACCAAGGTCCATTGTGGGCTTAACATCTGCACTCATGCTCTTCTAGCACAAGTGGACTCACCTGTAGCATGAATCTTAAAGAGTCTTTATTAACAAAATAAACCTGAGCCAGGTATTGGGGTGAACTGGAAGATCAGAGAACCAGAACCAGCCACAGCTAACCTCACCCTGGCCAACTTCTCAGTTGATCTTGTTTCCTCAGACTGGAAGCCCCTGTGTCCTCATATCCGAATGGCTCTCAGCTGAACTGTGCTGCTAGAAGTCTGAAAGCTTAACCAGCCAAGTGCTTCTAGTTCCTGATCCTCATGCCTTATATACCTTTCTGCTTTCTACGACCACTCCCTGGGATTAAAGGCTCATTTTCTGGGATTAAAGGCATGTGTCACCATGCCTGGACGTTTCCAATGTGGCCTTGAACTCACAGAGATCCAGAGGGATTTCTACCTCTGGAGGGCTAGGATTAAAGGTGTGAGTGCCACATTTTCTAGCCTTTGTATCTAGTGACTGTCCTGTCTCTGACCCCAGATAAGTTTATTAGGGTGCACAATATTTTGGGGAACACAATACTACCACACTCACCTAAGGAAGTGGCCTTATATCTCTAGGGTGGTTCTTGATAGGCTCCAGTTGTAAGTATTCCAGACCTGTATGCTAGCCCCTAAAACACTTCACAGGGGCATGAGGCCATCATATTTATCTGAACACTGGTGATCTGCATAGTTGAATGCTTTGTCACTGAAGCCTAATAGAGAGACACATTTCTGCATTTCACGAACTGGATTGCTGTTGATAACTGTCTTGCTATAACCACAGGAGGTACATGTTAATAATTCTCTACAATCCTATTCAATGATGACATCTGTTTAAGCATACATTATAAAAGTCAGATTTGCTTCCAGATACCATATTAATTTGTTACTTTTCTGAGCAAATGTGACTGCACATTTGGTTAAATATTTACAAAATGTAGGTGAGTGAGCAGCAGAATGAGTTAAAATTAAAGCCAAATAGGACCCATGTTTTTTGAGGAAGAGTTCCATTGACTTTGTTTTTGTGTGTATAATAAATTGCTACAGAAAATGAGATATGTTCAAACTGTGCTCTTCATAGTCACTGATTGAAAAGGGACAGTTCCATTTTCTGCAGTGCAAAACCAAGTCATTCTTATTAAAAGGTCACAGGAAACTGAAGAGAAATGTCAGGCACACAGACTGACCTATTCAGAATATAATCAAGCTTGCTTTAAAAAGACAACATCTACATTATGAAGGGGAGAGATCTGATTGTATTCTCTATACCTTGATAATGCAGTTAGTACCGATAAGACCTTGAGACAATCTTGCCCTTCAGAAAAACGAGTGTTTGTGGTGGGTGTGGGTGGGTTGAAGGAACCTCGTGATGTAATGTGGCTAAGATCATCTCTCTAGCCCATTTCCTTTTGCATTACTGAACTTACCCCTTTTTTCACAAGATGCACGTTTTTAGCTCCATAACTTTAGCTCACTTTATTTCTTTATTTTTTCATCTATTAACTAATTTCATAAATGGTTGATAAAATTGGCCCTCTGGCCCCGGCAGCAAAATGACAGCTGTGCAGCTCCCATCTTCTGCTTGCCCAGTGGTACCATTTATTTATTTATTTATTTATTTATTTATTTATTTATTCATTTATTTATTTACTTATTTATTTTTTGCAATGCATCTTCTGGAAGTCTCCCATTCTATTTGAAGAGACCAGCTGTAAAGGCAAGACAGTAATTTCATTTTCATGCCAGTTCATCTTTGGCTTTTCTCCAGATTTTTAATATTTAGGGCTTGATTTTCTGGCTGCCTCCTTCCTGGATGCACAGAGCTCCCATCGACTCCATTATGATAAGCAGAATGATGTTAAACTTCAATGGTAAACAGAAGGGCTCTTCACTTCAATGGGAATTCTGTGTGCATGAAGAGATATTGTCCAGTGAAATCATTTTATTTCATATCAAATAAATAAACATAATGGTATCAGGAATGAGAATTTGGTGTCATTTGGCATATGTCTAAGATAACATGAGGGCCATAGATTCTACTCCCTTGGTTTACAATGACTGTCTGATAAACAGACTTGATTTCCTTCCTCACTGTTCTTACAGAAGAGGCCCAGATGCTCCATCCTTCTTCTGGTACGACTCTTTCTGAAGATGTACACAAATTTAATGTTTTTCTTGTAAATATGGGCCCATCAAAGTGAGTCAACTTCAGAATTTTTAATATTTGATATTTTTTCATTGGTTCAAATTTGCATGGCCAACAATCTGGTGTGTAATTTCCTCCTGGGCTAACACTGTGGCAAACTGACATAATGAGGATGGTGTTGTTGGGTTAAGTATTGAGGGTGCTAACAGACTCATTTATTTAGGCATGCATAATTAGTCAAGTCAGAAGTCTTAGAATGCATTTTAGCTGTTTTGAAATATCTGTAAAATTGTGTTTTCATAAAATAGCAAAATGGTTTCTGCTAAAACTGCTAATTTATTGCCTTCAAAATAAAAAGAAAACCCAAATTGAAACCCAGGCAGAGTAAAATCTTCATGTTCCTCACAATAAGAGCTTTTTAGTTAAATGGTAGTGTATATTGATTTTTACATAAGAACTATTAACTAACAAACTTAGCTTACCTTTGCCGACTTAGGCAAAACTTTTCCATTAGATCTATTTGTTTAAATGATTTTTTTCTGATCAAGACTTTCAGGGTTTTAAGTTTATTTTATTTGTCCTTCTAACAGGAGAAACCCGACAGCTTCCTATATCAACTTTTAAGAGAAAACATTGAGAAAGATTTTTGCTTTTCCACTTTCTCTCACTCCTTGAATTTGAGTTTTTCTTAGTGATTTTATTTTATTTTATTTTTTAGTACTGAGCTTCTGTGTTTTCCCAACTCCATTTCTGACTATCCTTTTCCTGTAAGTTGATTAATCTCAGAGCCACTGAAATTTTTACTTGTGGATGAAAACCTTCTGTGTGCTTTCCAGTATCTAGCACAGATTACAGTACGAAAATGAACTATTTTTATTTTTCTAGTACTTAGCTTCTGAATAGTTTTTAAAAAGCACTTTTTTTTTTCAAGTGATTTGTCTACTAAACTATTGGGGGCCTAGATCAGAGGCTCCATTGCATACCAACCAGAAGATAAGTAATTCATCAGTAGCTATTTCTCATTCACACCAGGAAGGCTTCCATTAGCCAGGAGGAAAATGGTGCTGAGTAATTAGTGAGAGAATTAACATGAAGATTTAAATTTTAAGGAAAATATTGATTTTCTCAGGTTATGTATACAACAGACTTACTCTGCCCACTCATTTTAACCTATGCTTCATGAAAAAAAAATCATTTAAGAAGCCAGCAAGAAAATCATCAGGAGATATATGGTCCCTTACTAACAGCCAAAAAATCAAACATATTTAAAGAAAAATCAAAAAGAACAAAATACTTTGTCATTTCAAATAATTACCATTGCCCTTGTCATTTTCTCCATATAGTTATTTTTAAGCCATTTTTATTCTCTATTATAATAATTTTTGAAGGACTGCATTACTTCTGGGCTTGTGCTTATGTTATATTAGTCAGTATGACATTTTTCATGCTTATACCAGCAGTTTTGATTATAATATCTAAGTAATATGGGGATTTGATGCCTCTAATTTTGTCTTTTTACTCAAGATTGTTTTGGCCACTCAGAGTACACACTGATATGAAAGAGCTAAGAGGAAAAAGAGGTGCTGTATAAACTCTCACTGTTGCTTGCTTTGTTTCCTGTCACAGTAGATGAAGGAGACCCAGTGAGCACCAAGTTCGAGTGTTAACTGTGGGCTTTCCCAAGCCGCTCTTTTAGAATCAGCAGGTTCAGTTGCTCTGCCTGGACAGGTGGGTGGTGCAGGGACACTCTTCTCTTGCTGATCTTTGACAGTCTGTGTACCCTCCAGCTTGGTAGCAGTTAGCAGCAGTAGGCAGCTGGGAGGATCTGTAAGAGGCCATGCCCTAGGTTCGGAATAGGGGTGAGGGTGGGAGGGTTTCTTTAGTCCCACAATAATGACTGCTCCAGCTTGTGTGGAGCCCTGGGAGGTTAGGACTCTGAGGCCCTTGACAATAGTTAGGGTTATAGTTCACCTTTTTGTCCACACTCTAGCTACTGTTTCTACTTCTGCTGCAGTTGGCTCCTGCTGCCTCTACTGTGGTGCCAGCACCCTCCTGCACCATAAAGCTGCTTTTAGCTCCTGCATCTCAGCCCTTCTGCAGCGATCAAAGCTGCACACTATCTGGCTCCACCTCTACTGTAGACAAACTGCCAATTGCTTTAGTGTCTGTGGCTGTTCCTCCGTCACCACCATTACCTCTTCTTTTTTCATGATATCAGGTCAGTCCATGCAGCTAATAATAGACATCAAAACTGAGAAGATATGGTCACTTAAGGGAGGCCTTTTATTGAGCCTAATATTGCCATACCAGGGGAGACAGCACAGGAAGAATTCTCCTAGCAGGATCACAAAGTGAAGGAGCAACCTGATTATCCAACCAAGGGATATTTGCACCGATCCCAGCAGACCTGATTATAAAGTACTGTTTTTACACCAATCATGACATTGTCCAGGTTGTAAAACCCCTCAATTAGGGCTTGGATGGAATGCATCCCTTGGGCACGGATGAAAACGTTTGAGGGAAACTTTAGTGCAAGCTGCCAGAAGCAGCTGTGACTGCAGCAAGTAGCTTCAGTCATCAGGTAGCTTCATCAAGGCATTTGTGAAACATTCAAAACATCTGCTGCTGGCACAGGGTGATGGAATGCTGGACAAAACATCAGGGGAAAGTCCAGCAACTGTTGACTAGAGAGTCATATTGCCCCATCTCTCAACATTTTGCTTATTTATAGGAAAATAAGTATCAAGAGAAATGTTAATAATATGTAAATACTTTAACATCCATATTCTCACCACTATTTAACATGCTTCCAACAGTGTTTAGCACTTGCCTAGAATCCCAGGGAAAGATATATGCACCCCAAATTGTCTCACATTCATTCTACAGACCATCAGTTTCCACATTTGTAACTAGTCATTAATAGTTCCCAACAATGCAGACACTACGTAATATAGCGCAGTGTTTTTTTTTAATGGCAGGGACAGTTTAAAATGTTTTTCCTTCTCATTCCACAGTTTTAACTGGATTAATCTTCATTCAACTCTCTGAGTACACTGTTCTCCTAATACTAATGGGGGCAAACTGAGGCAGAGGGAGGCTACCTGACAGAGCTAGGATTACAATTCTGGCAGAATGCTCAGAATCTCTCTTTGCTTTGCATCCTATGACAACGATAATACTATGATAGAACTTGAAAACAGTATATCACACTAGGAAAATGGGAATCTGATCAAGAAAGATTAATTGGTATGATTACATGCTACATTCTCTAACTTTTAACTTCAGAATACTTCTGTTTCCTGTGTCCAGGAAGTTGGGGGCTCCACCACCACTTACAGGCAGGCTGTAAATTAAAGGGATTTTCTTGCACTTCTATGCACCTCTGAACAGTGTGGGTTCCCAGCAGGTGCTCTCCAGAGGTACTACCTGCTTACATTCTCTGTCATGACTGTCTGGTCAGGTAGTCTTGCACAAAGGGCCTCCAGGTCCTGATGCTCAAGAAACTCCACAAGTTTGGTGGTTAGAGTTTGTGTCTAGGTCTTCATGCCAAGATGAGGGAAATTTTAATTAACAATTAAATAGCTAGGCACAGTGCTGGGATTCTGAGGCAGAAGGATTGTTTAAACCAAGTTCAACCTAGGCAATGTTGCAAGAATCTATATCAAAAAATCAATCATCAATGCACAGCTCTTGCCATTAATAAAGAAAAAATTCATCTGATAAAAATTGTGATGTAGTCTCAGAGTTAAATGAGGTGCCTAGCAGAATAGACACACAAAAAACACTTCAAGAATGAACAAATATCAAGATAGGAAGGTCCTTTCTACTGACATCATTCTAAGTATACTGCTACATCAGTAGACAGCTGAGACTGGGTGTGACATATTTGCAGTCAAAGGTGTACCTCATTAAATCCAGCCCCACCTAGAACAATACAATCTGAGGAAGTCAACTCCAAGGAGAAAAGAGCATATTTCAGCAGTTAGCTTCTCCACTAAGGTCATAGATGCCAACCTTTCTCTTTTGCTGTGGATAAGCATTATTAAAGCTAGATGCTTCTGCTGTCTCACATCTAGGAAATGTACCTTACACAGCCTCTCTTGCAGAGCAGATTTGAGAAAAAAGTGCTTTAAAATTATGATTATACCCATGTGAGGAATATGCTGAGCAATGACTTTACTATTGAGCTCCATCCCACTACAGAGAACAAAATGTAAAACCCAGGGTCCCACAAACTTTCTTAAGGAATCTAGTGACAGTAAATAACTCCTCTGTGTGATGCTGATGTCATCTGCCCCCAAACAGGCATTTCCTTACCTTCTCCTGGGAGAATAAAGTGAAATATGGGGCTGGCAGAATGGGCCAGCAGTTTAGCTGTTAATCCTGGAGATCTCGATTTAGTTTTCAGAAACCACATGGTGGGCAGGAAAAGGAGACTCACCCAGCTTGTCTTGTGATGTCACATGTACTCAAGTGCTACCCTCCACATAAACATACAAACAAACAAACAAATAAAATCACTGGGGAAAATATTTGCAGCCCAAATACCCAACTTCATATTGCATACATCTGATAAGGGTGAAGTAGTAACACTAGAGATCAAGGATTTCTGGGCTGTTCATCATGTGTGCTCATTCATGCCTGCATAGCAAAACAGTGTGTTTGCATTTCTTACACTGTAGTTCTTTCAGTGTTGTATAGTACTTAGTTACAATGAAAATAAACATGCAACACTAACTGAAGTCAATAGAATTCCATTTCTGAAAGTTTATTACTAAACCACTTGTGAGTTAGGGACTATAGATATGTTCAGTAGGAGCATAGTAATTAAGTGTCTTCAATGTGACCAATACTTAATTTGGGATTAAGAAGCATAGCAATAAAAGAATCCATAAAATCTTATTTGAGTGTCTTTAAATAGTGAGATATGAGCATAAATATCACATTTAGACTTTATTTATGCTCTATTACATGCATTTCTAATGACACCTTGGTCTTTGTAATATCTCAGACAAATTTGTAAAAATAAAATTATCTTACCTTTATTGGTTAAGAAGTTTACTTTTGCCGTGTATGGTGGCGCACTCCTTTAATCCCAGCACTCAGGAGGCAGAGCCAGGTGGATCTCTGTGAGTTAGAGGCCAGCCTGGTCTACAGAGTGAGCTCCAGGACAAGTACCAAAACTACACAGAGAAACCTTGTCTTGAAAAACCAAAAAAAAAAAAAAAAAAAAAAAAAGTTTACTTTCAACTCCCTGTCTTTATTATTTAAATTACTAGTTCATTTTCTTTTTCCAGCTTTACTATACTTCTAGAATTATACCATGGGAACTCTGGGAATAGTACAGGCAGATGCAGGGATGCTCAAGCTCCATATTTAAAATGGAATTGTGCTTGCATTGAATCTGCATTATGTCTATGTACATTTTAAATTGTGTCTACAAAGTTAGAGCTGTATAAAGTCTGACCACATACTATCATTTTCTGGAATAATGGCAAAGAAGGTCTATATGCATTTAGCTCAGGCACAGTTTTTCTTTTGTCTGGATATTTTCAGTTGCTTGTTGGTTGTATCCATGTCTGAAGAACCCTCTGATGTGGAGGGCTAACTGTTAAACAGAGTCTGGGTCTCCTTACAGATGGTGAGAGACTGCCTGCCAGACTTTCTTGCCCCAGATCAGTCTGCAAGGAATGCTTGGGAAGTTTCATTGATTTGTACCATGGAGCTACAAAAGCTGAGACCCAAAGATATGAGTCTAGGTCTGTGCTTTTTTTCCCCACTGGACCTCAGTGGGCCTCAAGTGTTAGGCACTGAGCACTGACACTGAGTTCTGACTATTAAAACCAGCAGTTACTCAATAGCAGGGGATAGGCCACTGGCATGGTGCTACACACATGACTGTTTAACATGTCTACAGCTCAATTATAACCAAGCATATTTGGGGTGACGAAACCTTGTTGTTCACAATGAAGAATGAAACAGGAAATTCAAAAGTCACTGCCATCCCTTTTGTGGGTACATGACTAGGGGTAAATATATAACAGTTTTGAACAGAAGATTTGAAACTAAAGTGTGGTTATCAATGGACGAGAGGCCACATTTTGTCAACTTTTAAATATACCACCAGTAGGCATTACAGAGTCCTTCTGTGTGTTAGTGACCAAGTACTGTAGCATGAATCTTAAAGAGTCTTATTAATAAAATCAAACCTGAGGCCAGTTATTGGGGTGAATGCTGGAAGATCAGAGAAGCAGATCAAGCCACAGCTTCCTCACCTCTACAGTTCCTCAGCTGATCCTGTTTCCTCAGACTGGAAACTTCTGTGTCCTCATCCCAATGGCTCTCAGCTGAACTGCTACTCAAAAGCCTGAAACTTAACCAGCTAAAAGCTTCTAGTTTCTGGTCCTCGTGCCTTATATATCTTTCTGCTTTCTGCCTCACTCCCTGGGATTACAGGCTCACTTTCTGGGATTAAAGGCGTGCGTCACCATGCCTGGCTGTTTCTAGTGTGGCTTTAAACTCACAGAGATCCAGATGGATCTCTGCCTCTGGAATGCTCGGATTAAAGGCATGTGCTACCACTGCCTATCCTCTATGTTTAATATTGTGGCTGTTCTCTTCTCTGACCCCAAATAAGTTTATTAGTGTGCACAATATTTTGGGGAACACAATACCACCACAAAGTACCCCACATAGTTTATCTAAAGTTCAGAATGGGTTGTTTTGGCTCACAGTTTCAGAAGTTTCAGTCTGAGTGATGGAGAGGGTGTGTCGGGAGCACAACAGTTCCTGTAAGTAAAATCATGCAGAGAGCATTGTTGTTGGTTCTTATTTCTTCTTTTTTTTTTGGGGGGGGGCTGCCATCCTGCTCCCAAATAAATGATTTTGATGTACTATACAGGAAGCAGGAAAAAATAAGCAAAAACTCAGAACATCTGAGTGTAGGCTTATTGACATGCCATTATTTGTTAACCATGGGAGAAGAACTGTGCTACTATAATTATAAATGCCCAGCCTTAGCTTGGCTTGTTGCTAGCCAGCGTTTCTTAACTTTAAATTATCCTGTCTGCCTTTTGTCTCTCAGCTTTTACCTTTCTCTTACTTCTATATCTTACTTTCACTCCTACTCTGTGGCTGGCTGTATGGCTGGGTGGCTGGTCCCTGGCATCTTCATGTCCTTGTTCTCTTGCTCCTTTTTTCTCTCCCAGATTTCTCCTTCTATTTATTCTCTCTGCCTGCAAGCCCTACCTATCCTTTCTCCTGCCTCACTATTGTTCATTCAGTGCTCTGTTAGACCATCAGGTGTTTTAGACAAGCCAGTAACACAGCTTCACAAAGTTAAACAAATGCAACCCCAAAGAATTCAATACCTCTTTGCATTATTAAAACAAGTGTTCCACAGCATAAACAAGTGTAACACACCTTAAAATGGTATTCTACAATAGAGCATTCATGGAAGGCAGGTATAACCTTCCAAGTCTTTCACTAATAACTACCTACAGGCACCAAAGCTTCCTAAAATAATATCATCAGTTTAGAAATGAGCATTCAAACTATGAGCACATCTCAGCTATTTCAGAGACAGATCATAACAAACTGGTGTCTCAATATACATGTGCTTTTATTAAACCACTGTCAAGTGAGTAACGTAAAGTGGTTGTATTCATTTTGTGTGTAGTCTGGTGATGCAACCAGAGCCTTGTGCATGCTAACATGCTCCCTGCCGCTGAGCTACAGCTCCACGAACATCTTTAAGGAACATTATTTTAGAGAAGTAGTAAGTAGATTTACATGAAGTTGAAAAGATGATGGTGAGATCCCCCATGATCTGCACTCAGTTTCCTCATTACAAACAGCTTATTGTAGCACAGTTCTTCTCTCATGGTTAACACATAATGGCACATCAAAAAGTATACACTCAGATGTTCTGATTTTTTGCTTATTTTTTCCTGATTCCTGTATAGTACATCAATTTTATTAAGCTATATCTCCCTAGGTTTTTCTTGGACATGATGTTTTATCAGATTTTTCTTGTTTTCAATGAACTTAACAGTTTTGATTACTATATGTCAAAGGTTTGGAAGAATGTCTCATGATTGTTATTTGTGTGATGATTCCCCTATCATTAGTCTGGGTTTATTTGCTTTCGGAATACAGAAGATTACAGAAAAGTAATTTTTTTTTTTTAGTTTTTTGTTTGTTTGTTTTGTTTTTTGAGATAGAGTCTTACTATGTAGCCTTGGCTGGCCTGGAACTAGGTGTGTAGACTAGGCTGGCCTTGAATTCAAAGATCTGCCTGCCTTTGTCTCCTGATTTCTAGGATTAAAGGCATTTGTCCCCACACCCAGGTTATATTTGGTTTGGATTGTGTAAAGTATTGATGATGTTCATATACTTACATAAACATAGATGTATGTATGTATGTATGTATGTATGTATGTATATATATATATATATATGTATATGTATGTATAACAGAATGAGTACAACTCTTAAACACATTTTCCTGTCTATTACAATCAGCAGTTATTTGTATGTGTCATTAGGGCTCCTAGTACCTAGTATTTTAGTAGTTTCCACGTGTGATATTACTAACTATAGTCTTCACGCTGACCCTTTGATCTATAGACTTGTTTATCTTACAAAACTCCATTTCCCCACTTTTAGCCTCCTCCTTTTGGTTTGTATCCTTTCAGTGTTGAATCAGGAGCTCAGTTTATGGGCTTGAGAGGTGGCTCTGGCAGAAGACTTGTGTAAAGTCCCAACACCAACAACCAGTAGCTCACAACTGCCTGGAACTTCAGTTCTAGGGGATCTGATGTCCTTTGTGCTCTGAGAGTTTCTTCATGCACACACAAAATAAAATAAATGAATAATCATACTTTATAAAAGTGCACAGCTATGAATATGGCTGCCTACTGTTGATGCTGGCCTTGGCCACAGCCTTGAGGAGAGCTTGGCAGGTTTTTCTGCTATAAAATTTCTTCCCCGCACTTTTAGACTGAACTCTTTGAAATGGAGTATAGTGCTTGGTCCACACTAAGGAATGGTAAGGCCAGAGAATCTACACAAATTATTTAGAAGAAATTATATATAGTTTGTCTACTTAATCAATTAATAATATTAATATATTATTATTTTAAGGTTGTAAAATATTAGAGCAATTCTATATTTATTTTGTAGATCAGATGGCTCCAGATATGATCAATGGGAGTTCTTTCTGTCAACTCTCTGATCCTTTGTCATGTCTCCATCATTGGGGGGGGAGTCTTGCTTATTTATTTGTTTGTTTGCAACTGCCCCAATTGCTGGCACTGCAATACTCCAGGCTCATTTCATTTATTTTCTGTTTTAGGTCTAGAGAAAACAACTTCTCCAAGGAGTCTGCTTATTCAGGAATGGTATTAGAAATCAGGACCCAGGCTCTTGGATTTCTCCTCAACTCTAGGGCACCATTGCTCCCTAGATCTCTCACTGACAAGCAAGAAAATACACCTGAACATTTGAAAGTGTGTATACATACACCTATAAATATAACCATGTGACCATTTGTGTACATATTAGGTTAATAGGAATGTGTACTGACATCTCCAATTTTAATTTATCACCATATGGATAGTTCTAACTTCTCTTGTTATCTGGAGACTCTCACTCCAGCAGTGAGATGCCAGCTGCTGTCCATTTACCTCATTTAGTTCAACATGTTCAATTTCTAATTCAGCATGCATAGCTCCAATTTGTTCTCTGAAGTTATTTTCTCTATATGGTTTCTCTGTAGAGAAAAAACAAACAAGAGTGGTAAGTTGATTGGCATTTATTCATTTGAATTTATCTTCATAAACACAAATTTGTATTATTATTGTTTTCTGGTGTATATAAAAATTCTGAAATCAAAGAGCTGTGTGTATTCATTGATTAGATGAAGGTATCTGATTCATGCTTCCACTATTTGCAGTTCCATAGGCTCACTTTCAGAAGCATGTTTACATGTCATCTGGCCCAAAAGAGCCATGTTTAGTACCAGGCAGTGTTCACATTGGGGTTCGGGATTCTGACCCTCCTCCTGGTAATGTCCCAGCCAGATATTTCTGTGCATCCCGTTTCTAAAGACCCTGTGCTGCCATCTGTCAGCTGATATCCATATGGTATAGTTGCTAAGACCACTAGGGACCACCCTTTCCAGTAACACTAAGATTTAATATACAGTGCTAAAGACTCCAAAGCACTCTGAAATATTAGAAATATTTTGACTTGATGTGATTTGATAGCTAATGATGCAGTTCCAGGGACAGATATTTCTGTCCAGAAAGTCCTGTCTAGTGGTCCTTAACATTTGTTTACTTAATACTCCATTTATGTATCAGTCCAAATAATCATACCTTTCTCTGTGTTAAATGCCTTTTATTCCCTTTCTCGTAAATAGGAACTAGAGTCGTTAGGGAAACTACACTCTCAGTTTAAATGCATGTGTCTTTTGGGTATTTTTATTCATGTTAGTACTTAGTCTAAAAATCAACCACTTGATGTTGTTCAATAGCATCTCAACAACTGAAGCAAGGAGTTGTCAAAAATCTTAATTAAACGGATGTTCTGGCACATGTTCACACAACAGGAGTAATTACACAAAACAATCACCAACACCCACAAGTACCACTAGTGCCTGTATTACAGCATGCAAAGACCACACTGACAATCTTTCTGGATTAATTTGCCATTTTTTAATTAAAAATAATTGATGTAAAATACACCATATAGACTTTTGCTTTTCAAATCCTGTATTGTTAAATAACACACCAAATAAAAAATTTCTCTTGTGCACATTGTAGAACACTTCCTGCTTCAGAAAAGAATTGGAGAGTGGCATGAAAATTAAGTTAGTAGAAGAGGGGAAATCATGAGTGGAATGTATAGGAAAACAATTGCAGAAAAGCTATATTTTACGAGTGGAAAATAGTCCCACACCTAAAATCTTTAAAGTAAATGTCTTTGGAAATAGTTTGTGGTGAGTCTAAGCCTGGGCAAACAGTCAATGCAAACAAAATGACCAACATTAAAATTAAAGTGGGAAGTAACTACCTGGGAAACACAGGAACAATCCTGGAAAAGTGGTAAAAAACATTCCTGCGGTAGCTAATACTTGTTTCCAAATGATGGTCACTAACCTCATATCTATATTTTCTTTAGGGAGCACAGTTCCATCCACAGCTTTCTTAGTCAAAGAGAGATGCTCTGAGATTTTGCCCAGTTTCTACCCTTGCAGCTGAGAAATCTATTCCCAGGCTTAGCTCTAATGTGTTCACTCTGTACTTTCCCTATCAGCTTGCCTTTTGTATGGATGGATGACTGTCTCTGGTACTTAATGGGCATTTTGAAGTACTCTGGATAGTCTTAGTCTTAGGTAGAGATGAGGGGGTTGGATTGTATCCTAGGGTAGATCATTTTCTTCCTGCCCTCTTTTACTTCACACACACACACACACACACACACACACACACACACACACACACACAAATTAATGGCAGCCTCAAAAGGATAAAGGAGTGATGAGAAATGTTACTAGAGAAAAGTAAAGCAACATAACTCTTGCAAGGAGAGTCTGAAGTGAATGGTAGATAGCTTTGTTTGGGCAAATGTTTCTTGTTTTACTTTTTGGTGACCTAATTCCCAACTATGAAAGTCTTAGATTTACCCTTCACATTTCCTTATTTTTAATTAGAAAATTCATTTTATGTGTATCAGGGTTTTGCCTTCATGTATGTCTGTGTACATGTCCACATCTGGTGCTCTCAGAGGCTAGAAGATGGAATTGAATCCCCTGGAAGTGTAATTATAGATACTTATGGGACAATATGTAGGTGCTGCAAATTGAACTCAAGTATTCTGGAAGAGCAGCTAGTGATCTTATGCACTGAGACATTTCTCCAGCCCAATTTCTTAATCAGCAGCTTTTGTTGAGATCTACTGTTTTCCAGATGCCTTGCTGGAATTATTTTGTTCCTATAGAAGAAGCCATATACAGGGCTTGTAGGAGAACTCCTGATCTGAGTTAACTTAATGTTTGCCTTGAATGAAGGGATGCATGCAAAGGCCCACATGTCAAGCAGAGCAGACAACAGACCCTGTCTGAGGTGACAGTGATATTGATTATCTGGTAAACATTTATGGTACTCTGACTCTTCTGCTATAGAGTTTAAAACATCACCAAAGCTGATCTTCAGTGAGAGCTGGTGTAGATTCATAATTAATCTACTCACACTCATTTATTTAATATTTATTAAATGCCAACCACCAGGTAATATCTGAAAATTCATCATTTAACACAGAGGGCTGGAGAAGTAGCTCAGTGGTACAGTGCTTGCATAGCATGTGAGAGGTCCTAGGTGTCACCCTAGCACTGCAATAAATAAAAAAATATGAAACAATGACAAAATTAAATAAAAATATAGATCTTGCGAGGTCAAGATCATGATGGGTAAAACCACAGAGACAGCTGACCCGAGCTAGTGGGAGCTGATGGACTCTGGAATGACAGCTGGAGACCTGCATGGGACCAAACTAGTTCCTCTGAATGTGGGTGACAGTTGTGTGGCTTGATCTGTTTGTGGAGTTCCTCGCAGTGGGACCAGGACTTATCCAGGGTACATGAACTGGCTTTTTGGAGTCCATTCCCTATGGTGGGATACCTTGCTCAGCCTCAATGCAGGGTAGGAGAGCTAGGCTCTGCCTCAACTTGGTAGGCCAGACTTTGTTGACTAACAAAGAGAGACCTTACCTCCTCTTAGTAGTGGATGGGGAGTGAAATGGGGGGAGGTAGGGGGGTTGGAAAAGGAGCAGAAGGGGGAACTGGGGTTGGTATGTAAAATTAAAAAAATACCCAAATAATAAAAAATAAAGAAAATCATACACCTCTCCAAAAATAAAATATAGCCCTTGTGTCAGCCTAATTGTAACCCACCAGGAAGGAAATGGCTTGGTAGAATGCATATGATAAAAGATGTTAGGAAAAAATATTTCACCTGACTATACCTGTAAGCAATTATAAAACTCTTGATGTTTTCTTTAAAATATAAAGTGAAAAAACAATGCTTACATTGGCAGGTATGGTCCAGGAGAGACAATTCTGTGATGATTCCTTTGCCCTCATGAATGGATTAGTGTCATCATTTGGGGCCGTATCAGTTATGGAAAGTTTATCAGACAGGCAAGTTTAGTCTCTTCTTGTCCTGCCCTGTCTAGCAGTCTCTGTTGTCCACCACAGGCCACTACAGTGGACAAACCCTCACACGTGCAGTGCCATCGTGTTGCACTTTATAGCCTCCTGAACTTTGAGCCACATAGATATCTGTTTATTAGAAGTTACCCAGTTCTTGGTACTCTATCATAGCAGCTCAAAACAGACTAAGATGTATAATCAGAAGTTTCTCTCCCTCCTGCCAGTTCCTGAATACCTATTCAGAGACTTAGTATTAATTAAAAATGTTTGGCCGATGGCCCAGGCTTATTACTAACTAGCTCTTGCAACTTAAATTAACCCATTTTTATTAATCTATGTATTGCCATGAGGTCTCCTGACATCTTGTTCCTTGGGTAGCTGGATAGTGTCTTCCAGACTCCACCCTTCTGTATCTCTGCTTGGATTTCCTGCCTGACTCTATCCTGCCTTGTCATAGGGCAAAGCAGCTTTACTCATCAACTAATGACAGCAACACATATTTACAGCATAAATACATCCCACATCAAAGATGAGACCCCCAATTATGTTTCTTCTTCAATGAGGACTAAATGCATTAAGCTGGAAGGGTAGAAAATAACAAGCCACCAGGGACATGTCTGTCTCTAGGATTTTAGTAGGAAACAAACGATTGTCTGTATTGCTTAACAAAACTTGAAAAGTGTGCTCATTCCTTTGTCTGAGTGTATCACTCCAAGCAGTGTATGAAGAACTTGTTACCCATTGCTTTCTGTGAAGATCTTGGGAGTGGATGAGAAGAGACCCAACTTATTTGTGTTACTTTATTTTGGCAACTCAGTCTATTTAGAGAAATGGAGAGCCAATTGTTTGTGTTGTTTATACCATGATGCAAAAAGAACTTACTAGTGACTAATATTAGAATTCTGATTTACTGTGATTCTTTTTTGATCCAAGTTTGAATAACATACAAAGATTCTAATTATAAAGAGACAAAAAATCAAGTTTATAGATGATATACAATAGTTAATCAACATTATTGAGAAGAAAATTTCAATGAATAGACAAACACACATGCATGCACATGCTCTATCTTTTGAGGGACTGAGAAATTGATTTAACTAATTGCAAATGTACTATTACTGTCTTTAATCCTAAGACTGAAGAAAAGCCAGTGGTAAAAAATTCTTAAAAGATAGCTAATTGCTAAAAACAAAAAATATAACTGCTTAGAAATCATGGGATAGTAAAATTTACTGGTACTTTTACTGAATGTAACTGTTTTAGTCAAGTTATATATTTTTATAATTAAAGGAAAACTGTTTTCACTAATGGATGTTTAAGATACTTATTTCCTTCATTAAAATAAACGAGGGCAAATGAAACCCTAAAATGGACTCTTTGGCCATGGGGTATGAGAATGGGGGTGGGGGTAGTTTAGGAAATATCTCAAAGAAACTTGACTCTACCATTGTCCTAAAGCAAACTTCAACCTCAAATTGAAAACATTTGGGGTTTAATAAAAGGGGAGTCTGTGTAACTGTGGCTGATTTTTGCTTTGGTAATGGGCAGTTAGAAGATACCACGTGCATCCCATGTGTTACTCATTAGACAGCAACCAAGACTCCAAGCACAGTTCCTTTGTGAGGAAGATTTCAGGCAAGCGTCAGTTATGTTCTCAACATGTAGAAGTACAACTCACAGGGAGCTGCGGGTGCCATGCAGGAAGAAATAATGAATTTCAGTACAGAAGAAATATCCCTATACAGGAAGATTCATAAATATTTGCCATGTGCATTCTTTGGTTTGCTGGTCACCTATTTCTTGTAATCTCAGTGTTAGATTACACACCAATAGTATACAGTATTGTTACTATTGTGTGTGCATATCACTTAAGGGGTTTATTTTAGTAGATGAAATTCGTTACTTTTTGGATATCATAGTGAGTAGATGTATAAGATCAATGGTAGATATAGACACACATAATTAAAAATATGGATCTCTGTGAGTTTGAGAGACCAGCCTGGTGTACAGAGCAAGTCCAGGATAGCCAGGACTGTTACACAGAAAAACCTTGTCTCGAAAAGTCAATCAATCAATCATTAAATAAAGAAGTAGTAAAAAATATAGACAATCTGCTCAATCATATTTTTTTTTCTAAATGAGACAGTGTATTTTGAGTAACTTCTTGAAATCATGACCACAGTGAAGGCAACTCTTTGCAATGCTTACGACCGACATGGAAGGTCACGTTCTGGGCTATAAGGTACTTTCCAAAGTCTGGCTTTTGTTGGGTACTCGTCACTTCCTATAGGTGTTTACTACTGAAATCATTGTTATTCAGGGTGATCATGGCCTTTAAAAATATTGCTAGGCCAAAGAGGTAGGTTATTTGGTAGTGTACTCAGTTCGCATGGAACCCTGGGTTTGATTTCCAGCACCAAATGAACCAACAGTGAATGAAAGTGTATGGCTGTAATCCAAGCACTCAGAGGAGGAGGTAGGAGGATCAAGATTATAATATGGATTACAAAAAACCCTGTCACAAACAAACCAAAATAAAAACAAAACCTCAAAACAAACAAAAACCTCATGCCTCTTTCAACCATCCATGTCTCACCCCATGCAAACATGCCCACACTCAGTTAAATCTCATAGCATCCCAGCAGTTTTCCCTAGTTCCACCACTGATTGACTCTTTCCCAAAGTATTTGTCAAAAAACAACCAAACAAACAAACAAATAAACAAAAAACAATTTGAATTTCTCTCAAGATTGTGGGACAATCTATCTATTAATGTGCTATTTATACATAGTAAATTATAGCTTGGAATGCATCAAACAATATAGGAATAAATCACACATTTAAACTTATAAATATACATCAACAGCTCTCCACTTCATAGATTGTTAAATTAACAGTTGAGCTGAACTTAAGATGCTTGTTTCAACACTCAGAATGGTAGCATTCGATATTCTCTGCCAGATGTAATAGTTTCCTTACAGATCCCCTGAGGCAGACATTTCTTCCCCTTTCCTGTATCTATGGAAGTGACAGTCAAAGGAGTTACATCCATTCTATAAGAGGCAGAGCCCTAGCTGTGCATAGATCTGCCAATGGTCAATAACCCAGCCTAAAATGTCAACTATACAAGCCTCTCCAGGACATAACTCAGATATTTTCCTTATGGCCAAATGTCTTTCTAATATGTCACCCTCTGGAAAAATTAGAGAACAGAGTTTCCATTATGGAAAAGGCAGATCATGAACTGTGACTTTGTGTAGACAGCCAATAGAAGGTAAGTGAGGTCTTTTACAACATGTCAGTATCCTCCCCATCTACAGTCACCTCCCAGTGGCCCATGTCCTCTTGTTTGGCAAGTGGAATATCCATTCTTCCTTTCCCCTCACAGCCATGCCATCTCTTTGTGGAAACCATACCCCTTCGGGATCTCATTTTGCTGAATGTGGCTAAAAGCCAGCATCGTCTGCTCAAATCTAGTTCGTATCACTATAAAATGTTGGCTCTCAGATCATGAGTAGGTGATCGTCTGCTTGGAGCTTCAGTTTGGGGACCACTGACTACGTCTCTCCCAGCTCTCCCTACAGGCTCTGTTGCTTGTCCTTCCTGTCACCCCTGCTCTTTCCTGCTCTTCTTTCCTCTCAGCTTCCACCCTCCTTTGCTGCTTGCTTTCTGCTTGGCCCCCTTCCTTTCCTCTTTTGCCTATTCCCTTTTCTGTCTCTATAATATATCTAACATTAAAATGGTGTTTTCACTATCCTATGCTCCCCAACTTAAGCTTTGCATACATTTCTGAGTAATGGTGGCTGCATGTCTAGGCTTGAATTCTATGAATATTATATGGGCTAATAAATCCAACAAAGAACACATTTAAAGAATAAATTTCTTTATAGACATATCACATGCACCAAGAGTGCCAGGGTATTTTTTTTCCTCCTGCAAACACCTGGTAATGAAATTTATTGACATTTAAACTTAATAAGTGCTAATTGAGTAATTATCGATTGAAGGAAATGTGTTCTTAAAAGTCACATTATCAATGGACAGAGAGGCAAAAATATAACAGACTGGGTTTTCAGTTTGCTTTATAACATTACCTTAGAGTTTATCTTATCACACTACACATGGTTGAATTTATAAAAGATAAAATCACAAACGAGTAATACACAGTTACTTGTTACATATTCTTCCCATTACAACTGACAGGTTCATTAATCATACAGTGTATTTTGCTATTAGAAGCCATAAAGGAGATCAAATCTCTTGTAATTTTTCTTCTTCTCTTTCATTTGATAAGTGTGTTGTTTCAGTGTGCAGATAAAATATAGTGTCAGTCAGCAATGGTCTCAGGAGGTTTTCATTTTTCCAGTAGGAAATGTCCTTGCCGATTTGCAATGTAAAACATCCATAGCTCATGCATCATTTCCTTAGAATTTGACCATCAGATCAGGGGAAATGTCTGTGTGTGCCTATCCACAGGAGCAGTCACCCAGAAGTAAGAGGTGGGGAGAAATAACGTGTTTTTTTTTTCTTTTCGTAAGAGCCATATTGCTTACTGAGCATTGAAGGCATTAGTGCTGAACACCTCTATTCATAACGTAACACTGATTCATAATTAAGGTTCATGTAAATTACACAGCAAGCTGACAGATTTCATAAGCTCTTCTAGGGAGAGGCGGCAAATTTTACAGCTTGACACAGATTGCCGATGAAACACTTGAAAGCATAAATGAAATATAAGACTATTTGCCAATAAATGAGGGCGACTATGATATCCCTCTTTCACGAAGCATGATGAAAACTAATGTTGTAGAAGGTGATACTCTAGTTAGAAAACAAAGGTGCTTTTCATCTTTACATCTAGAAAAGAAGTCTTGAAAAGAGATGTCATCAAGCCATCCAGCGAAAACAGATGAACACATTTTAATTTTTTAATTAGTGAAGATAAAGGGTATGCGCCTTCCTGAGATCGAGCCTGTCAATCGAGCCTGTAGAGAGGGGAGATGACAACCATGAAAATTCTTCTGTGTTTCTCAGTGTTTTCATTTTTTATTGGAAAAAACATAGCTTATAAATAAAATTCTTAGGATTTCTAAGTTTTGGTGATTTGTGTGACACTGATGGACTGTAATTTATACAAGAGCTACTTCAGAGTGTTTTTTTTTTTTTTTTTGGTGCTTCTTGCCAACCTAAGTATTCTAAATATAAACTGAAGAAATTCAGTCTGGCACAAAGCAGCTGATGAAATATTCTGGGCTTGCATTCTGCTTTTTTCCCATAAGACCTTCTATGAGAGGCAGGGAATGTAAAGGGGTCTTGATTAAAGTACAAGAATGTGTGCAGTCAGTGGCATGTAGACTCAGTTTAGAGTCAGCAGTGAGTGGCCATCTCCTGCTCCACTATGAGGGCTTAGCTCTTACAGAGACCAGAGTGGCCCCTACTCATTTCCTCTTGGCTAACAGTCCCTTCCTCATGTTACAAGTCTGTTCCAAACAGGGGCAATTTTACTATGTTTGTCTAGTAGGATCTCTGCAAGGCTGGACTGGTCCATAAGTCATCAAAGGTCTCTTGTCCACAACATGTAGGAGAAATCACTCCAAGAAGCTGAGAGGTTTGAATTCTCAGCCTTTTGCTCCCCTCAAGGTTATTTTACTCCTTCTGTTTACATACATACTTATTCCAGTCTACACTTTTTTTATAACTATCAACTAACTGTCAAGCTTTATATATGAGAAATGATTCTGTTTTTTCTTTATTTCTTTTTTTTCTCGTTGCTTATTTGTTGGCTTACTAAAGGTTGGAATAGGAAATTCACTTTAAATGCCAAATTAGAGCTCCCAGGGATCCAAGGGCTCCTAACATACAGGTTCTTAAACCTGGACACGTTTCCTTCCTTCCCTTCATAAACTGTTGTTTAGGCATCTCTGTGCAGCATGTTCAGAGAACATCTATATCATTATTTTAGTATCACCAGATGTGGTCACTAAACCGAGAAGGAAGTTCTAAATGTAAAGCCTAGTTGAATTTTTCTACACTATTTTTTTTGTCTTTTTGTTTTCTGTGTGTGCATGGTTTTATATCTGTTATGTCATGTGCATGCAGTGCCTTAGGGGGCCAGAAGAAGGTGCCAGATCCCCTGGAAGTGGAGTTACAGACAGTTGTGAGCTGCCATGTAGGTGCTGGGGGTTGAAATGGTATCTTTTAGAAGAGCAGCTACCCTTTTAACCACTGACACATTATTGTTCTTAGTATACTGAAACTTCTATTTGAAGATATGAGATGTTTTCTATGGGCAACTAAACCAGGGAATGTCAGTTTCTCAACAGTTCTTTAGCATGAATGAGTGAACAGAGCTTCAGAGAAGCATTCTGGTACTCTTGTTTTTATTTCAGGAGAGTCTACTGTGAGTTTACTTCTACAGTATTTTTTATCTGCTGTAGAACTGCAGGCCTTTAGACCCAGGCAAGCAAGATACCACTAAAACTTTCATTTAGAACATTCTACTCTTTATTCAAGGCTCAGAGGCCAGGTATAGGCATATCTCACAAACATCCCTGTCCACCCTGGAGCAGCCCCACAGGGGCATGGTTCATTTGTCTCTCTCCAATCTGGTTGGTTAGGCCAGTCACCAGTAGTATTTTAGAAACACAGACAATTAGGTCATAACCATGAAGCTGATTAGCTTATTTTAGGCTATAGATGGGATGTAAGAAGAAGCCATATCCAAAGTGGCCTTGAGCTCTGTGTGGTTTATCAGTTGACCCAGAATCCAAGGGTGGCAGAAGTGGGCAGAACAGACACAAGCCATGGTGACAAGCCACTGTCTGTAGCCATCCACCTGCCTCTTCTTAAGATACTCTGGACCTGTTTCAAGAAACCATCAGCTCAGTTTGCTGGCTGCTTTGTCTTTAGTGGATGCAGCAATGTTGAGTGCACCCATGTGGATCTTCACCTACAGAGGAGGCTCAATGCTTTCATCGCTCCTTCTACCAGGTTTTCGCTGCCGCAAATGCCAAGAGACACCCCATTCTAAGAACTCAGCACCAGGGAGGCTACCTGGAAAACAGGACTCCAATAAAGACACAGGGATAGCCCAATGGCGGAGAAATGGCTGAGGTCTACATGAACAGCCTGGACATGAGTGGGAGTAATGAAGGGTGAGGGGCGAGGGAAAGAGAGCCTGTGGGAGCAGGAGATCCCAGCTGGATCAAGAACAGAGAGGGAGAACAAGGAATAGGAGACCATGGTAAATGAAGAACACATGAGAATAGGAAGAAGCAAAATGCTAGAGAGGTCCACAGAAATCCACAAAGATACAATAGACTGCTGGCAATGGTCGAGATACAGCACGAACTGATCTACTCTGGTGATGGGATGGCCCAACACCCTAATAGTCGTGCCAGAAACCCCATCCAACGACTGAGGGAACTGGATGCAGAGATCCACGGCTAGGCCCCGGGTGGAGCTCCGGGAGTCCAATTAGCAAGAAAGAAGAGGGTTTGTATGAGTGAGAATTGTTGAAACCAAGGTTGGATAAAGCACAGGGACAAATAGCCAAACAAATGGAAACACATGAACTATGAACCAAAGGCTGAGGGGCCCCCAACTGGATCAGGCCCTCTGAATAGGTGAGACAGTTGATTGGCTTAATCTGTTTGGGTTTGGGAGTATCTAGGCAGTGGTACCAGGTCCTGTGCTCATTGCATGAGCTGGCTGTTTGAAACCTGGGGCTTATGTAGGGATGCTTGGCTCAGTCTGGGAGGAGGGGACTGGACCTGCCTGGACTGAGTCTACCAGGTTGATCTTAGTCCTTGGGGGAGGCTTTGCCCTGGAGGAGGTGGGATTGTGGGATGGGCTGGGGGGGAAGGGGAGGGAGAACAAGGGATTCTGTGGCTGATATATAGAACTGAATTGTATTGTAAAATAAAATAAAAGGGAAAAAAAAGAACTCAGCAAGTTTTACCCAAAGTGACCAATGCAAGATGTGAAGGAAAGTGATGTTCTTCTTAGTTAACAGAGTCAGGAAAGAAGAGTTGCACAGGAGCAGGAAGTGGGTCAGCATCCTTGTTTTCTCACACGCTCAGGTAGGATGCATCTGTGATCAGGTCCAGTGCCATGGGAAGGACGGATGATGAAGTTCAGAGCATCAGTGAGAAACTGAACAAATGGTGCCTGGGGAACTGCAAAAGTATGGAGATTAATACTGTTTAACACAGCTATGCTCCAGAGCCCTAGTGTTGTGACTTTTTTCCTGCATAGTGATACTAGAAATCACTTAGACATATGAAGTGTACATTATATGAATTCATAAGTTTTATAATATGTATCCTTAAAATTGGATTTTCAATAGAGACAGGGTATTCACAAACAGGCAAGACAGGGCCTCATTCACTGTAGGGTGACCTTGCTTTAGGTACATGTATCTGAGGTCTGGGATGGGTGTTAGTAAAAGGATAACCAATGGCATAGTTCTATTCAGCTTTTCCTTTGGTTGACAATATTGAAATTTATAGGCAAGATTGTCACATGTAGTTTTCATTAGTATAGCCATGCCTCAAGCTAATTGAGTCCATTATTGGATATTTTCCTTTAAGAGAATAAATGTTTATTATTCTGTTACTCTCCATTCTCTCTACTGCTTTAAATAACTCAATAATGAGCAATGCCAAATACATAGTGGGTGCTTATGAAGGTTTTTGGAGGTGAAGAAATGGTGTGCTGTATATAGCCATACAAACATATATATTCTTTAGATACAAAAAGGAAAAGGTGAAGAGGCTTTGTTTGACTTCATATATACCAAACTTTTGACACTCAGAATACCACATTGCAAGGACAAAGGATCTTCTACATTATGAGCATCACTGTGGATCCAGTAAATAGAGGTAGAGTGGTCTATAAATACTAATGGAGTCAGCTCTGGAATCCTGTTTTGGGATTATGAATGATAGAAAGTTTCTTTTTCACTCAGCTGAATAAATGTAGTCCTTACCTTTACCTGATCCCCCAGGGGCCTTGGTTCTGTGAGTTTGCCCATTGTGTCTCATCAAACAGTATGTTCTCTGTCATAGCTGCCTTCCTATCATTTGCTATGCTTTGAATAATCTTTGAATGGATGTTTTCATTTCTCCCTCCATTTCTACTTCATCTCCCTGGGCTGTACCCAACTATGTTTAATTTTACAAACTGAATTAAGAGGCCCAAGTGACTTTCTTTTCCTGGAGTCATGCCAAAACATCTGCAGAATACTATATTGTTGGCATTATCTCCAGTTCTCACAATGTCTCCTACTATCATCAGGCCTGTAAATATTCATGGCTTTCTGCTATGGACATCCATGTAGGCTTGCTTATCCCTTTGAGACTTGTTAATCACTACCTTTTATACACACCCTGCTTTACTCTTCTGGAATATGCCATCTCGCTTAGGCATGAAACTCCCTTCTGCAGAGCCCCCCATCTTTAAAGCAGAAGTCATTCAAAGCCAGACAGATAACATCAACAAGACTTGGAAGTGCATCCTGTGTTGCTGGTCAGCATCCTATAAGTCAAAACTCCACTATAATCTGCCATGTGAGCAATCATCCAAACTAATTCTAAAATGTAGAATTTTGTAGCAAAGTTGGTCAAAGGCCATCTTTTGCAAACTGAGGAGATGGTAGGACTCCATGCTGACAATGTCTTCCCAGAGTGTAAGAGATTCAGAGCAGAAGCCTGCTTTCTTCCATTCTGTACCACTCTGTCCATGTTGGTCTAAGACAATCTTAGCCCTTCATCCTTGCTCTTGGTATGTAGTCCTGGGGACTGATCTGGGAGTGTCTCATACATGCTAGGCACTTAGTCTACAAATGATCACTGGCCACCGTCTTTTTAAAAAAATGTATTTACTTAGATAGCTCCAGCAAGTTGCCCAGACAAGTCTAAAACTAGTTCACTATGTAACCCAGGTAGCCAATGAACTTGTAAGCTTCTTGCCCCAGTATCCCAAGTCTCTGGCATTGCAGGCTTCCATAACCAGACCTGGCTTCTCTTGGCACCACTGTAACAATTATTTCCATTTTGCTTTGTCAGGATTCATCTGAACAAAGAGCTGGGTCATTGACACTGTATCCAAATCCATTATGTGAGATACCAGGTTTTGACCAACTAAGACCTGACCCTCTATCTGATAACCTGGAGAAGAAGACTGGTTTGGTCATGTAAAAAGTGATTAAAAGTCAATCTAAAGAAGCAACTATTTTATAAAATGAAATTATATGAAATTTGAATATGAGATCCTATAAAGAAAACATCATTAGAATAGACAGACCATGGTGATTTTTTCTCAGTATAAACAAAATACTAATTGTTTAGCAGACTGTAGTTGATTTTGATTATAGAGTAAATAGGAAATAAGGAGTCTACATGGCCCTGAGGAGTCCAAAGAATTTACCATGGCTCTGTACAGGGAACACTGTTCTTTCCTATGTGATATAAGCTTGTCTTATTAGGTTCATCATTCTCTGAACATTTTTAATTTATACCACAAAGATAACTACTTTATGTGTGTGCCTATAACCGTTTTAAATTTTGAAGGATTGTTTCATATATTTTACTTTACTTTTCACATCCTTCAAAGTTCCACAAGGTTGAGAGGAGACCACAGGCAACATTTCTTTTTTTGTTTTTTCCTACCATGCATAGTTCTTAACATGTGTTGATTGAAGGGCATGCACACTTGGAGTACATCCCCAATGCTCATGAGGGTAAATTAAATAAGATTTGTTCTGTTGGTGTCTTGAGAGTCAAAAGTGGTGATAGAGTTGGTTTCCACCAAGGCCTCTGGGTGGCTTGCAAATATCCATCTTCCTGTGGGTCGCCAGTACAATCCTATTCATGATGTCACATATACTCTTTTTCTATCAGCACACCAAAACCTCAGGAGGATCCATGTAAATCTCATCTGATGTTAATTAACTCTGTAAGAGTTCTGTCTTTAAATATGGTCAGTGGGGTGAGGGCTCCAAACTCAGAATATGGTGGGGAGGGGGGGGTAGTTCAGTTATAACAAATGTCAGTGGGTAATTCTTCGGAATGCTTCTTAGTTAGATTATGATATGCTGGGGTAGAAATGGAGAGATATGTAAGCACATCTCAGGAGTCTTACCGTCAAATATAGCAATCATAGTCTCACATTAAATGCCAGACTCATTATTTCTCATGCTGAGTGGGCTGGGCCAACATAACTGACTACATTATTTTTCCTCATTTCACATCTTTAGATTGTGAAGACATTGTGTCTCTCTAGACACATCATGCAGAGGACACTCTGAACACCTTAAAGGGGAAAAGAAGATTATAAAAAGTTAGTGTTTTCCATACTTTTTGGTGCACTGAACATTCTTTTCAGTGGGACTTAGATGCAGAGATGACAGGAAGGAAATCAGGTGTCACCAAGCAACCTGTCTCCCTTAGGGCCTCACTTTGATAGAATATCAATCTAAAGCTTTTAATGATCACCACTGAATGCACCCACCATTGGCCTCCTGGGAAAGTCTCAGATCTCTGCATGCTTTGTCTATATGGCTGTATCCTGTGTACAGGGCAGACTTGGTCTCTGATAGTGTCATGGACAATTTGGAAGTTATCTAATTTTATAAAGGATAATTACTTAAGATTTGAGGTAGAGACAAAAACAGAATTATTTTTAAACTTAAAAGTGGAAAAAAAAATTGGCCTAACCTAAAGAACATATGGAAGACCACATTGGGAACTGCATGCTGCTAAAAAATCATCAAATCCCTCTCGAGTCTCTGTATTTTCCCACTACCATGAAGCTGATTCTAGTCCCAAATATGTAAGTCTCACCATAAAGGTATCTGAGGATGTGATTGTTCAACCCAAATATCACACCAGGAATATCTTATCATGGCCAACCTGACTTTCTGTGTCCTAGATCTTTCTGTGAATCCAGTCATAGCTCATAGTGACAGCAAGTAGAGATGGATGTGTGTGTGTGTGTGTGTGTGTGTGTGTGTGTGTGTGTGTGTGTGCATGCGTGTGTGCAAGTACGTGTTCATGCATATATACACTCTTATTTTTTGGGGAACAGGTCATTTAACACAACTTTGGGAAGCGCATCTCTACTAATGACAAATTCATCAGATATGACATACAGTCTTCACCTGCAGAGTCAGAACACCTTTGTAGCAAGCTGTGTCAGAAAAGTCAGACCTTCCTCTTAATTCTACACCCAGTGAGGCTTCTACAGCACACAGTAGGGCTTCTGAGTCTAGAATGCTCCTGTTCTTGTCACAGTAATTTTACTATGCCCCTGGATTTCCTCCTTTTAATTAAAGGATACCTCCAAACTTGAATTTTTGTTTCTACAAGCCATAAAGTGAAGTTTCATATTTTTGTTATGACTTAAAAAAATACAAATTCAAATAAAAAAGCAAAATTCTCTGAGCCAGTCTATTCTTTCATTTAATGAATCAAAGCTATAAACAGTAAGGCTCCTTACATTAAGAACACTAAAATAGTCAACATGGAATATTCAAACTATAACAGGAAAGAGCACTTCAAAGTGGAATATGTCTTTTAAGGGGAACAAGAAAATGACAGACTGAAACAACTCTTGGGACATAGATCTTATAATGTCTAAAGGATATTAACTGTGACACCAGCCAACTACAATAAATTACTAATTTTATTATGGCCTTTGAAACTAACCCCTCTACCCCTAGTGATTACACAATACTGTGGAGCTTTGCCCTGACCTCTGTCAATTTCAGAGGAGTTCTCTTGTTTCTGCTGCGTCTGGTGATACCTATAGCTTTGACCTTATTTTTGCTGATCTTCCATAAAATATACTTACCTCTGCCCTGAAGTGCCCAGGGCATAGTATATGTATGTAAATTCATGAACAAAATTTATATTCCTAATAGAAATCAAGTCTTTTATAGCTCCTAAAACAAGGACCATGAAAGGCACATTTATGTCCTTATAACTGGCTCACATTTTTCCTAGTTAAGAGTATCCACCATGGGGAAAAAGAAAGTTTGGTATTTTATTTTAAAAACCACCAGGGACCAAATATTGGCTCTGCTATAAATATATCTAGCCAAAATATTGTTAATGTGTTGAGAGTTTTGCAGGCCAGATTCAGTCATCACTTGCTTTAAATAAATGCTCAGGGTGAGTTGATCATCTTAATCTCCTCCTAATAAACCCATCCCAGAGGACTGGAAGGAATGTTCATTATAAATCAGCTTCCTATGAACTTCTATGTGTTTCATTGAGGAAACAAACACAAGAGAAAAAGAAACTCTGAAAGTTTGAGAAAATTCACAAGGATTGAAGCCATGAGTGACTGGCTACACAAGGTATCTACTGACTAATTCATCCAAAATTACTGAACACATTAAATGAACAGAACAAATGCAGAAACCAAGCATGAAAAAAACCTTTAGCAAGTTGGGTTAAAACCTTGGTACTTAAAAATATAGCTTTGTATAGCCTTTGAAAAAGAAGCATATTTTAAAAGCAAGCTAAGAGTTGCTTTTATTTATTTATATATGATTAAACAGGGTCTTGTTCTGTAGCCCAGGCTGGTCTCTGTCTCCTATGTTCTGAGTGCTGGGATTGCAGGTTTATTCCACTATACTCAATTTAGCATTGATGATCCTTTTGATCTCTGAGAATATCAATGTGGAACACCCAGGACTTAGTGTCTCTCAGATTCTCTATCAATTTTACTTATCAGCGTGGCACCAATTAAACCAGTCAACAAATGCTAATTCATTCTACCCTGTTATGTGGACACCGACAATTTAGATCAATTAATAAATACTTTTTAATTAATTCAACCTTAGTGATACTCTCTACTGTCAAATGTTTTACTCTCATACATTCTTTTGAGATTATAAAAATGAGCTACTTAACAAACCAGAAGCAGTTTATTACTGGTAGATTTAGTACAGTGGGTGTGGGTCTTTCCTATTGAGAGAAATGCAGAGGCATTTGTAGGTAATGAGTGGTAATCAATTGATTGTAGACTGTGGTTCACCTGTGGCTGATGTGTTCCCATGATGGGGTGCATTTGAGTTAATTCATTAATTGAAGAAGAACTGTGGCAGTGCCCTGAAAGTAACTGGAGCTATAGGCACAGTCTGCAAGTTTCTATGTTTCAGATTAGAAGAGAAGAGAAATTGGCTATTTGTACTAGTTTCCATTCTTGTACAATTGTTGTCGTAAGAATGGATTCACGTTGTGCCTTTTTGTGTTTCTTTGCTACTTTTTTGTCCCAAGAACAAGATACAGGAAACTCAATGGCTAGTGCTATCTATGAAAGACGGTAAACTATTCTGCTTTAACCTTTTATAGACTCATTTTGATTGACTGGCTATTCTAGCTTTCTCCTAAGTTCCCAATGCAGTTAAAAGAAGAGAGAGAAATGACTGCCCAATCAGGTGGAGGGACATTAGAAAGGTCAAAGGCACAGCCCTGGCTGCCAGCATTCACAGCATGGATGAAACATTTTTTTAAAGAAGAAAAAACTTATTCTTGTGACAAAGATTGCAATAAGAATAGAAAGTGTCAGATGAAGAATCTATTCATGGGCGATGATTGTAATGGGAATGAAAATAGTGCCCACTTTCTCCTTTCTTTTCCTAATCATGCTGAAGTCACCTCATGGGGTGCTTCTGGGGAGCAGCACTGAAACCGGGAGAAAAAATCAAAAGGAATGCTGAGAAATAATGTAAGAAGAATCAACATTTAAGTGACCACCCAAGGTATCTGCTTGTCTCAATTACAGAAAGGTGGGTGGCTTGTACTAGAGGGCTGGTGAAATCGATCTGCAGATTAACCACCACATGGAGTTAAACAGGACTTGTTATTTTTCTACCTACATTGCCTCAGAATATCAAACTGTGAACCTCTCTTTATTATGTAGATCACAAAATGAGTTTCTGAATACCTGACGTAGGAAGTAGGTCATTAAAAACTACAACACACAGAGATTTAATTGTTTTCTTCTGTGACCACAAATGAAAAAAATTATCTACAAATTTTTTAGATTCCTCCTAGCATAAGATTCTAAACTGAGACATTTAATATGTTTAAATATTATCAAAGAACTTATTTATTTAGTATTTTATTTTAAAAATGAATTGCAAGGAGTTAAATTAAACCTCTCAACTTTAAAATGAATTTGAAAGAACATGAAACTTTAGTGCCATTATTAAAATAATGATGCAATTAGAGAACTAGGTAATATTTTGAGACTGTTCTGCATTTACTGGAAGTAAAATATAGCCAAATAATAAAAGAAAAACTTTCCCCCAAGTACTCTGACTTTATAATTCATGCTTTAATACTTCTTGTGTATTTCATATTTCTCACCAAAGGGCAGGCCCTAGGATCTCCGGTGCTAGCCCTGCTCAGAGATTCTTTGACATAGAACTATATAGTTTGGAAAAACGGAAAGAAAAATGAATGATATAGATGATTATATTTATTCTTATATATTATTATATATAAATACTTATATTTTTGGACTTAAAATCATATACATATGCTCTGATATGAAAAATGACTTCTTGGTCTGACATTTTATATCTTTATTGTAACTTTGTCACAGTAGTTTATTCCTGTTCTAAAGGGTAATCAAGAGTGTCTGTGACCTTTAAACTTCTGAGGACAAATAAATAAATCTTAAAAAAAAAAAAAAAAAAACTTCTGAGGACCAAGATTAATGAAAATTAATTCTAAAGATGCAATTAAGGTACATTTCTACTAGAGAAAGCAGCAAATTTTTCATTCACAAACTTCAGTCATTCTATTTCTTTTCTCTAGAGAACTCAGGGTTCCTGCTTCATTTGAGCAAAAATTCTCAAATCTCCAGGCTGCAGAAAGAGATGGTTGTGTGTTTCTTTTCAAGTTCCCTCCCCACTCCCCACCCCCACAGTCTCCTGTAGCCTACCTACTAACCTGGAACTTGCTCTTCTCCTGTGACTGGCTTTGAATCTCCTGAACCCAGCTGCCAGGAGTTGGTTTACAGCA
This sequence comes from Peromyscus leucopus, assembly GCF_004664715.2. NCBI lineage: Eukaryota > Metazoa > Chordata > Mammalia > Rodentia > Cricetidae > Peromyscus > Peromyscus leucopus. The sequence goes on along the minus strand of NC_051064.1, from coordinate 23,599,986 downwards.
TTTCACCACTAAGCCTGGCTTACAAGAAAGTTCTTTGGGTGGGAGTTAGATCTTGGCCTCTCTAGAGAAAGGACTACATCATATTCTTCCCCAGCACTGACTGAAAGCATAGCTTACTGGACATTTCTATAACTGGATGTGTAACTTCTATGTTAGCAGTCTCCAAAGCTCACACAAATCACAAATCCACATAAGGACCTTTCCAGAGAGAACTGCCAGCAAGCTAGAAGCCAACAAAGTGCTTTTAGTTACTCATTTAGAGGGGGTCCAGGGAAATTCCACTGGGAAATGGTGGTGGGCAATGGCTACCACTCTGAGAGAAAACATTCATGGTAAATTTTGGCATTCAGTTGGAATTTTGGACTTGCAAGGGCTTTTCTCATCAGTGACTTTCTGTTCCTATTAGGATAACCCATCACTCTATAAAAGAACCTGAGAATTCTGATGGCCAGCTTGTTAAAAACGCAAGTATACCACACAATACTCAACCCCCAGTCACCTGGAACATCTTCAGAGAACTGGCAATGCTCCTCAACTACAAGAAAGAAAGTCTGTTTTGATTTGGAACAGTGTGCCCTGGTTGTCATTTATGTGTTAGGGTAAGAGCTGCAAAAGCGCTTGAAAGGAGAGCAAAGTCACCCTGCTTGAAGATGTCTTGGTGTGAGGGACTGTGGATAGAGTATCTGGGGATGCTAAAATGCCATGTTTGTTATGTCGAGCAGCAGACACACTCAAGGTGTCTTGAGAGGATTGTTTTAATTCATTCAGACAGCTTTCTTTGGGGAATCTTAAAGGCTTGTTTTCTCTTGCTTAAGGTTTCTTTGGACTGGAAGCATCTGAAACTCAATCTCAGAACTGATACCTCCCTGAAGCCTGATGTAGGATTTGGTTAGGGACTGTGCTCTCTTCTTCAGCAGCCCTGCTCCCTACTCTAAGCTCAAGCTGAAGGTGCTGAGTAACAGGGAAAGGGAAAAGTGCCTTCTTCACTCATCATCTGGTCATCTGCATCCTTTCTAGTCTACAGGGAAGTGATGTTCCCCTCTGAGCCTTAACTCCTGAGGAAAACAATTGTATTCTGAATTTGTGCTCTGAAGGTGTATCCATTTCAACTTTTGCATATAGAAACTAAACATTGAGCTCCTTGGCTTGGGGATGGGTGTACTGTCGAGGTGGCCCTTGGCCTATGCATAACTGGATGTGCCCATAATATCCTCAGTGAGCAGAAGAAACTGCTTGAAAGGTGCTTCAATATGATTGGTATTAATTGGCTAATTGAAAGTCAAAAGGGATTGAGTCCCTTAAAAACCAGCATGAATGAATGACTGTTTTAAACTATGTCTATATTTGCATGCTCTTGTCGTACACATGTGCATGCATATGGAGGCCATTTTTTTTTAAAGACAGGGTTTCTCTGTATAGACATGGTTGTCCCAGGCTCTCTTTGAACTTAGAAATCAGCATGTCACTGCCTCCTGAGTGCTGGGATTAAAGGCATGTGCCACCACCACCTAGCAGAGGCCAGATCTTAATGTCAAATGACTTTCTCAATCACTCTCCTTCTTACTTTTTGAGACATGGTCTCCCACAGAAACTAGATCTTACTGATTTAGGTGGACTAGCTGGCCAGCCTGGTCTCAGGGATTCTCTGATTTCACCTCCATTGTGGGTATATAGATGCATGGTTGCCACACAAGACTTTATGCATGTGTTCTGGGGGATCTAACTCAGGTCCTTATGCTTGTATGGCAAGCACTTTACTGACTGAGCCAACTCCCTGGACTCTGGTATGAATGGTTAGGGAATATGCATTTTTTTTTTTGCTACAAGATTATGGTTAACCTTTTGGATAACAATGTAAATATCCAAATTGACCTTTGTTCTTCCACAATCTTGCAGATTATTTTCAAAATACAATGTCAAAGAATGTGGTTAATGTGGTATGGTACTTTTGTAGCATAGTATAAGTTAATTTATTATAGATGCAGGATCTCCCTGCATAACTCAGATTGCACTTAGCTTCCAAAGTTCTGGAATTATTGTCATATATCACTGTGCCTGGTCAGTTTTTGTTCTTGAAGAACAATTATTTTCTTATAAAAATATAACACAACTTTGTATTCACTACACACTATATTAGTGAATATTAATGAAAAAACAAACAAACAACACATAAACAAAAAGGTTTAATAGTGAAGACCACAGTCAGCATAGCCGTGGACAAGAAGCCATGCTTCATGATGAAAAGGCACTGTGGTTTTCTTCCATGGATAGGTGTGTGTGAAATTTGGAACTGGTTATAAATTAATTGGCCTGCTATTTCTATTCAGACATAGGGATATTAATTATCAGTTCTTCATATCAAAAATAGATGTATTTTCAACTGCTGCCTGTTTTCTTCAATTTAATTGACTTCTTTTCTGAACAAGGTAGTGGGAGGTGACCCTCTCCAGACATAATTCTTGATTTGTCTGGGAAGAAAGACAAGCAACAATCAAACTTGGGTAACATGACTAGTGGTCACTGGCTGTAGACTGCTTATACATACTTGGTAATGGAGAATTATCTATTCTTCTAGGAAATGCATCTTAACCTCTGATAGTTATTAATGTTAGAAGCTTCATTCCATCACAATGAAAACTTCCTTTGTCATGTCCAATTCTTTCATGGGTTCTGTTTTCTGAAAACCAGCAAATAAACTGACTTTCATACAAAGACTTCATATTTGTGGGTGATGGCTTTACAAATCAAAAATTTCATGTTTATTTTGTTTCTGTGAAGGTAGAAAGATGTTTCCATCTGTCTTTTGATGGCCTCTGGATAGCCATTGTCTTTCCTAACATGCTTAGGCCAGATCTAGAATATATATATGTGAATGGTACCTATATAACAAAGAGCATAGTGAAGATCTTTTACCTGCAGCATGCACTTCTTCTCCAGGGTCTGGAGGGGCTGACACAGTGGTTGTTCACAGGCCTCTCATCATTTAAATGCACTCACAGCTCCTGATGGACCAGCACTGCTCCAACTTGTGCTGGCACAAACAAAGAAGAGGAAATGACTAGATTGACAACATTGTCAATATTTTGACATGATGGCCAAAGGAACAATTTGGAGACTAGAGCTGACTATGGATGTCACCTAGTATGATTTCTGACAGGACAAAAGAGAAGTTTGAAAGTCTAGAGGAAATATATGCAGTGACATGTGGTGTGTGCTGAGGCAGGCATAGACCCTCAGCCTGTGGCCAACTGGGAATAGCAAAGTCTAGAAGCTCCCTAAGAGGACCCAAGTGTAGAGACAAGGCTGATAAAGGAAACTGAGTGAACCAACAGTCTGTTTGTAATAACAGTTACTTTCAATTCTGGGGTTAGTAGACTATATCTAGCTGCAGATTTGGAGGGTAAAAGGTTTTGTGGTGTTTCTTTAAGGTAAAAGTGTAGAATTATTCTGCTGTCTTCTAGAGGCAGAAGGACTGAGTACCAGAAGATGTGGTCAACCTCGGAGTACAGGAAACCACAAAGGGAGCTGCTGCTTTATCTTGTTCCCTGGTGATTCTTCCTCCTCTAACAGGGAGTGAGGGGTAGGGGGTCTTCCTGTCAGATAAGGGAGAGAGGTGCTTAGATGATGGAGGGACAAGGGTTGCCACAACATCCTATGCATTTTGAATCCATCTTGAAAAAAAGAAGGTCTGAGGAGATATGTACTCCAAGGTAGCTGTTATCAGTGGGAGGCAGAGAAAAACAGCACACTTGCATGCATATCTGTTCAAATCTGAGGGGTTGAGGATGCTGGGATTCTGATCTACTGGCCCAGAAATTCCCAGTGCTGCTTATGTTAATCACCCTAAGGTACCACAGTACCCAATTAAGGCTAATAACTACCACTAATAATGATGCTTGGGGGCTTGGTCTGTGCATGCACTTGGGATCTTTCAGCTCCAAGCTGTTTTCTTACCAGCTGGTAAACCTAAGCCAGTTGTCCTTTGCTGTAGTTCCAATCTGTGAAGTCACCCAAGTGCAAGCTAGAAGTGATGAGGCCCGGGATGTGGAGCCAGGTCTTTGGGGGTTTGACTCTAAGACAGGACTGGATTCCCAGCCCTTCCTCTCTCTTCCCTTTTGTTGCTGGAGCTCCTAGGTGTAGTGGGTAGCCATTCCAGCTTGGTTCTGGAAGTTCCAACCCCCATTGAGACTCTGGCAACTGTCACGCCTACGAGGCGGGGCGAGGGGAGGCGCCGGGACCCGAGAGCTGGATGGGCCAGCGCTCGCTCTGGGCGCTCTCTCGGTGCCGGGACGCTGACCGGTGCAGATTGACGGTGCAGAGCTCCGGAGAACACCGCTGTACTGCATTACACCTTCCCCAGACCCTGCGACCTACCCATTACTTAATTTGTGAGTTACGCCATTAAATAAATATCCTTTTAACTACGTGGAGTGGCCAAAATAATTTCTCCAATACCTAGGCCTGTGTTCCAACCACGATTATTTCGCCTTCTCATAGGACCAGAGCAAAGCAGCCAGTGGAGTAGTGCCTGAAACCTGTGGAACTCTGGGCCAAAACACATAGTTAGTCTTTGAACTTGCTCATGTTGAGCATTATTGACAGACGGAAAGCTAGCATACCCCTTAAGCACTTATGTTCTCTAAGATAAAATCAGACCAACATTGAGATTTTATATGTGTGTGTGTCTCCTCTTATAGAATCAAAATAATATTGGAATTATTATTATTATTATTATTATTATTATTATTATTATTATTATTATTAATACCGTGGATCAGATTCAGGGCCTCACATTGGCTAACCATATGCTCTATCATTAATATGCTCCCTCACTTCCCCTAATATTATTATGATGAAACAGCTTCAGCAGGTTATTGTAAAGACTAAATGAAACAGGACATGCATATTACTAGCAATGCTGGTTGTTTCTTTGGAAGTTCCCTTACAGTGCTATATATCTTCAAAATTGTTTCACTGTTCAGATATTATGATTAATATGTGTCATAAGCATACTATTAAAAACTACAATGTGGGCAGCACAATATATGAACAAGTTGGCTGGGACTGGAGGCTATGGACTGTTAAGCAAAATTCCATGTGTCAGAGAAAGAGAAAGTGATGAAGTGTTTTGTAGCCAAAGAATAATCCAGGACACCACATCTGACCTTGGACCAAGGGGAAAAAGTTAACACTCCAAGAGGTTGCTACAACTTGAATGTCTGTCATGTGCCAATAATTATCTCACCCTCACAACAAGTTTATGAAGCCAATTACTGTCATTCCATTTCAAGAGGAATGTATGGCTTGGAGTGCTTGCATACACTGAGGAGGGTGTGGGAGAAGCAGGAGTGGGCCAAACAGGATGAATATGATGATATTTTATTGTATACATGTATAAAATCCTCAAAAATAATATATTTCATTGTGTATATTTATATGAAAATTTCAAAGATTATATATATGTATCTATGTATAAAATAATGGTGGGAGACTTTCAGCTACCTAGTAGCAGAATACTTCAATTACAGGTTTAGTTTATTGGAGGATTGAAATTTTACAGAATTAGTAGAATCCCAAGATTCTGAAAGATATAAAGGGAATTGGACTTAATATTTGACCATCTACTAACAAACACATCTGACTAGAGGTGTCATAGCATTCTATAGATATCACTACATACTATATAGCACATACTGCCACTTCATGTTTGGAAAAGCTTAGGTTCGAATTTCATCAGGTTTGAGACTTTTTTTAGTGTATGAGTGAACACATCTTCTCTTAAATAAAATACAGACCATGCTCTGTGCTTTAAATTGGCAATGACTGGGAAGATAGGGTACATGCAGAGTTTACAAGGTGACTAATTGCTTCTTCTATACTGTCTGTATGTGGTAGGAATTGCCTGATAAAGAGGTATTGGTGAGGGTGTAACAAAGTGACACTGAGCAATATGAAGTCTAGCTCATGGGAGTTCTGACTTGTAAGTGCTCTGTTTTGGGGGGCAGGTCTGTTTCCTAAAACTTCCAATGAACTGTCACCTGTCAGCATCTCCATATAAGCTATTGAATTACAATTTAGGACAATCCTCCGCTCCTCCCCATGGAAGTTTGAAAATCTTGTGTGAAATAAGATTATTATTTGCTTCCATAGTAGACTAGTGATTTGTATTTAATTAAGATTATACACATCTTGTAATTTGTTCAGGAGAACAGAACATTTTTGGTTACATTTATTATTTGTTTTGAAGTGAAAACTAGCCAGGAATGTCCAGTCTGTCTTTGTTACCTAACTCTGTCTTCCACTTCCCAAGTGTTTGTGAACTAATTCTATTTTGATTCATTTAACATTTTACATGTATGTGACAGATGTTTAAAAATCCAATGCAATGATAAAGTGAAGGTTAGGAATGGTGGCAAATGCATAGCATCCTAGTGCTCTCGGGAAGCAAGAGGACCTTAACTATCATGCCATCTCAGATTTAGAATCCATCTAAAATGAAAGGAGACCAGCAAGATGTTTCATGATGTAAAGGCACTTGCTTGTCCTGTAAGTTCAAATCCTGGAACCCACATAAAGTTAAAAGGAGGTAAGTGAGTCCACAAAATTGTCTTCTGATGTCCCCATATGCACATAGCATGTGCATTCATACATACACAGTTATAACAATAATAATAAATAATACAACTAAAAAGGGACAGAAAGAAGAGGTGGTAGCTCAGCATCTACTTCCCTCCATATTTTCCTACCACATGTTTGCATACACAGAATGCTTTAAGTCAACTGTGTATTATCCATACTTACTTGCTCTAGAGAATGTTCCTGGTGACAGCATGCAGTGTAGTATGTAAGGTGACAATTGGTCTCCAGTGGGTCACAGTGAGGTTGTCTTTCTTCTCCTATCAACCAATTCCTAGCTGTGTAGACATTAATAAAGATACAGCTCAGTGTCTTTGTAAACTCTACACCTACCCATTCTCCCCAGTCATTTCCTGTTTGTCTTATATCTCTTTCTTGTATGTGATAGACATTCCCTCTTCAGGTTAAATGTCACTGAACTCGTCCTTCTGTTGCCTCTGCCACCCAACCTAATAAAAAGAAACTCTTGCATGTGTTGCATTGTTGTACAGGGCCATCTGTGCAAACTCAACTGCTGCCTCCAACAGATGCATTTCCCAAGGTTGCAGAATAGAGTGGCAGGTGTGGACATCAGTAGAAATGCATACTGTTGGTGTCATTTTGTAGTGGCATGGTTCACCTGCTAAGCATGGAAAAGGTCTTTCTCTAAAGGCGGTTGCTGAGATTCCTCTCTTCACTTAGTCTCCAGGACAGAGGCATCTCTCTTAGGAAGTCTGTGAGCTCTTTCTGCACAAGTTGTTACTCCCTATTCAACATTCTTCAGCACACACCTATTATGTTACACTGTTCCTACAGAGACCTGTAAACATGTCTACTCACCCCAGATAGGAAACTGATGACAGAATCAAGGAAGTATGCTACCAAAGCACAACTTGGTGAGCCAGTGAAGTTTACTGGGCTTGCTTTCTGAAACATGGATGAGGGGGTACAGGAGCAGAAATGACTCAAAGACAGCTCCATAACCAAAGCCACCCCAACACAGGCGACTCACAAACCTGGAAACCTGGATTGTACTGCAGAGCAAGCCTGCAGGTATACCTGCTCACAGGTTGGAGAGTGCTCTTTTCAAGTAGCCCAGTTTGTATGATCCTCTTCTAGGAAGCTCGGTTTATCTGAGTGTTTCTCAGCTGTTCTTTCTCTTTTCACACACTTGGGCAAGGGAGGATCTAGTAAATATGGTCAGTTTCAGTGACTTCCTGAAGCCTCTGAGTTGTTTATTTCCTGAGTTTAAAGAGCTTCTCTGCAGATGGGATGTTTCACCTCCATTTAGAACATCCTTTTATTTTATATCCTTCCTATTCTTCATCATAGGAATTTTCCATCCAATATGGAAGGTTTTTTTTTTTTTTTTTGGTTTTTTGAGACAGGGTTTCTCTGTGTAGCTTTGCGCCTTTCCTGGGACTCACTTGGTAGCCCAGGCTGGCCTCGAACTCACAGAGATCCGCCTGCCTCTGCCTCCTGAGTGCTGGGATTAAAGGCGTGCGCCACCACCGCCCGGCTCAATATGGAAGGTTTTTGATCTCAGAGGAAACTGCCACTCAACAGCACCAGACCCCTGCCTCTGTCCCTCCCCTCCATGGGGGGCGTCCTCAAACTGTGAGCCACAGTAAACTCATCTTTGCTTAAGTTAGTTTTGTCAGAGTATTTTGTCATAGCAATGAGAAAAGTGACTAATGTGTTTTAATATTTTTTGAAAGGCTAAACAGAAAATATATTTGCAGGCATTTTAGCTATTTTAGCCCCTGCTGTTTTGCCAGAGAAATAACTTGAAAGTGAAAATTCAGAATAACCGTTTTTAGATCTCCAAACTGGAAGTGACCCTGATCTCCAACCCAACTCTATCAAAATTACAGTTCCCTTCCTGATGCCATAGAAAAGCACACAAGCATTTGCACATGTAGGTTGGATTGTGGATCACTATGGGGAAGTTAGGACGACTGATAAAGACATGAGGAAAAGCTGTATGAGTTCCTTGGTCGAATTTTGGGGTCACTTATGTATACTATCATATCATCTGCAAATAGCAAAAGCTTGACTTCTTCCTTTCCAATTTGTATCCCCTTGATCTCCTTATGTTGTCTTATTATTCTGGCTAAAACTTCAAGTACTATATTGAATAAGTATGGGGAGAGTGGACAGCCTTGTCTTGTTTCTGATTTTAGGGGAATCACTTTGAGTTTCTCTCCATTTACTTTGATGTTGGCTGTTGACTTGCTGTAAATTGCCTTTATTATGTTTAGGTATGTTCCCTGTTTTCCTGATCTCTCCAAGATTTTTATCATGAAGGGGTATTGGATTTTGTCAAATGCCTTTTCATCTAGTGAGATGATCATGTGTTTTTTTTTTCTTTCAGTTTGTTTATACAGTGTATTACATTGACAGACTTTCATATGTTGAACCACCCTTGTATCCCTGGGATGAAGCCTACTTGATCATGGTGGATAATTGTTTTGATGTGTTATTTGGAAATCAATATAGTGCTTTCTTAGAAAATTGAGAATCAATCTCCCCCAAGACCCAGTTATACCACTCTTGGGCATATACCCAAGGAATGATCAATCATACCACAAAGGCACATGCTCAGCTATGTTCATAGCAGCATTGTTTGTAATAGCCAGAACCTGGAAACAACCTAGATGCCCTTCAACTGAAGAATGGATAAATAAATTGTGGTACATATACACAATGGAATACTACTCAGCAGAGAAAAACAATGACATCATGAGGTTTGCAGGCAAATGGATGGATCTAGAAAAAATCATCCTGAGTGAGGTAACCCAGACTCAGAAAGACAAACATGGTATGTACTCACTCATAGGTGGATACTAGATGTAAAACAAAGTATGACGAGACTGCTACTCACAACTCCATGGAGGCTACCTAGAAAAGAGGACACAGGGATTACCCAATGACAGAGAAATGGATGAGATATACATGAGCAAACTGGATGTGTGTGTGTGGGGGGGTAATGAAGGGCAAGGGTCGGGGGAAAGGAAGCTTAGGGGAGCAGGAGATCCCAGCTGGATCAAGAACAGAGAGGGAGAACAAGGAAAGTGAGACCATGATAAATGAAGACCCCCTTGGAATAGGAAGAGGCAAAGTGCTAGAGAGGTCCCCAGAAATCCACAAAGATACCTCCACAACAGACTACTGGCAATGGTCGAGGGAAAGTCCGAACTGACCTACTCTTGTGATCAGATGGCCAAACACCCTAACTGTCGTGCTAGAAATCTCATCCAATGACTGATGGAAGCGGATGCAGAGATCCACGGCCAGGCTCCAGGTGGAGCTCCAGGAGTCCAACTGGTGAGAGAGAGGAGGGATTATATGAGCAAGAGATATTGAGACCATAATTGGAAAAAGCACAGGGACAAATAGCCAAACTAGTGGAAACACATGAACTATGAACCAATAGCTGAGGAGCCCCCATGGAACTGGATCAGGCCCTCTGAATAAGTGAGACAATCGATTGGCTTGAACTATTGACTTTAGGAGGCCCCCAGGCAGTAAGACCAGGACTTGTCCTTAGTGCATGAGCTGGCTGTTTGGAGCCTGGGGCCTATGCTGGGACAATTTGCTCAGCCTAGGTGAAGGGAGGAGGGGACTAGACCTGCCTGGACTGAATCTACCAGGTTGAGCTGAATCACCAGGGGAGTTCTTGGAGGAGGTGGGGATGGGGAGTGAGTTGGGGGAAGGGCGGGAGGTGGTGGTGGGAGGAGGGAGGACAGGGGAATCTGTGGCTGATATGTAAAATTAAATTAATTATAAACTTTTTAAAAAAGACATGAAGAAAGCAGCAAGCTTACCAAGCCCCTCAGTGTGAGGTGCACTCCAACAAATGCTGGCTGGCACCTGGATGCTCATCACCTCTCACCTTACTTTGTTTTTAAGGAGGCACACCTGATGTCCTCTTTCAGAGCGTTTGTTCCTACTCTTTACACAAGGCTCAAAGATATTGAACTAATATGATCCTATACTTGTCTTAAGTTGACTGACTTAACCATTGGGAACATTTTAATTGGATGGTCCCAGTCTCAAATAGTTTACGTGTACAAATAGTTATACAATTTCTACTTTTCTAAATGGGCTACATAGTTGTTTATCTGGTATTTTTTTGTTGTTGTTTGTTTTATTCTTTGGATTATAAGGGTGATGACTATTAATGAAGTTGGGGGAACCAAACGCTGTACTATTAGTTACATTTCCAGTTGCTGTGACCAAACACCTGGTTTGAAAGTACTCTGCTATACTATTAAGCAGCTTGGGACATAACCAGACAGGTTGCAAAGTGTTCAATTATGAGGATTTACTATAAAATTAACTTTGTTACTTTATGACATTAAAATTCATTCCAGTTGCCAGTCTTATGAGACTAATCCAAAGGAAACTTGGTTGACCTTCAGACACATATCTGATTCTGAGTTTAAGATAAGTACCTAGAAGTGGAATTTCCTAGTCAAATAGCACATTTCTCTACAACCTGATGCCCAATCACCTTCCCTAACAGCTCCATCACCAAAGAGCTGCTGACATAGACCCTGCCTAGCTGTTCCTAGGCCTATCACAGGCTTCTGAATATATATCCAGTCCACAGACAAGACCAGGAGGTGATGAGGCATTCTGTTTCCATATCCTGAGAGTTTCATTCTTTTGGATGTTTATTCACTCCCTTTGAAACATAATTATAAATACCTGGTCTCTTATATGTTGTTTGCTAGGCAGGGTCTCCAAGTTCTAACACGGTAAGCAGCCATTAGGACAGACAACCAGGCCAAGATACAATAAGAACACAGTACTACCTATTCAGTTCAAGACTGTGTACAGTGTTTCGAATTTCCCATTGGCTTCCTTTGCCTGGCCAAGGATCCACTCCAGAAGCCCACATTACATTTAGCTACTTATTTGTGTCTAATTTGGAAAAGACTGATGCTCAGTCTATGTCTTTTACAAAGGTACTGTGTGTACTTCTTTGTTTATTTATTTATTTTACTGAGTTGAACTCAGGGCACACAGTATGTTAAACAAACACTCTACCACTGGTCTAGGCACCAGTTCTTCTCAATGACTATCAATAATATAGGCCCTGGTGTTTTTCAGAATGATCTCTAGCTGAGTGATAGCAGTGTACTACTTTAATCCCAGCACTCGGGAGGTAGAGGCAGGCAGATCAGTGAGTTCAAGGCCAGCCTGGTCTATAAAGCAAGTTTCAGGACAGCTAGAACTGTTACACAGAGAAACCCTGTCTCAAAATACAAGGGGGAAAAAAGAATATCTCTGTAAGAGTTCAAGAACTGTTTCCGCATCATTCCATCATTCCGGCAGGGCGTGTAGTTTTAGCAGGAATAGGAGAGAAGGGACATTGGCCCCTTCTCTAAGCATCTTATCAGAAGTCACATGGCACCAATACCACTCACTAATGCTAATGTCAACTTGGATTATTTGTGTAAGGTGGAGACTGCCAGTCTTCTCCATTGGAAACCTCACTCCTCTTTTGAGGAGACTTTCAGCTCTGTGTGTGCTGTGCTCTTTATCATATATTTATTACTCACACACCAGAACATGTAAATAATCTAAATAACTGACTGACGTACATATTGGGGACAAATACTTTTTATTGACATGTTCACCTGGCCACAGTTGTTTTGGGAACAACTGATCAGACCAGCTCATGATCTTTGCCTTCAAGCATGATCTCCCTATTACTTCTTACAGAAACACATTGTGATAGCTGACTCTGTTATTACATTTTATGTCCATCTCGTACAGAATCAGGATTGGACATAATGCCACAGCCTGTTCTTCTGCTTGCTAAGTTTTCAAGCCCTGACTTTTCCTAAGCTCAGTGCCACACATTTCTGTCTAGATTTGAAGTTAGCCAAGGATAGGGACCTTATACATTGTATTTGTTTAAGGTTAGCTCTTCTGAGGGGGATGTTGGTCCTTAGTTTATCTCTACAGGGTGCCTTGCACATGAAAGCCTGTCGAATTAGCCTCTGTTTATTGGCTGAGAGGATCAACATTCGGGTGATGTTTTCATGGTGAGAAAGGCAGTCGAGGGCTCTGCTCCAGTGACTATGATGGTCACTTGGGTCACTTGTGGGTTGTTAACCCAGCTGCTATCTCCAACTCCTTTCTAGCCAGCTCTAGTTAGTATTGGGCATGTTCTGTAGGGGGAGGGGAAATCATCCATCTGTGTCTGGAAAATCTTTTGTTTGCTTGAGGCATTGTTATTTACTTTTCCCTGTAATGAAAGGTTAGGTGGTGGTTGGGTTGCAGCAGCCTTCTTTTGAAGGACAAAATAAGATAAAGCAGTGATATTGGCTCTCACATCTTTAAAGTGAAGAAATGAAGCAAGGAACCATCTGCTTCGGAACATGTTGCCTCTTAAGAAGACTACACAGGTATAAGCTATGTGGCTAGATTTCCTTCTACTTGATTAATAAAAAATATTCCTGGCTTATGTCTCAATAGACCAGAGAAGCAGAACTTGCTCTTTGGTCAGTTCTGAAGAGCTTCAGCTGTAAGGAGATGTGGTCTTTTTCACAAGAGGAGAAATGACCTGGGGTGCTCAAGAGAAGAAATCTGAGCTCCCTGGATGTGTTCTGCTGATAGTAATGGGCTGAGCAAACAAAGGATGCTCCTTTCTTATCTGTGCGGATAGAGAAGGTGGTGGACAGGGAGCAGAAGGGACAGACACACAGCATAAGACTTCTGAGAGGCAACAGCAGGAAACTCAGTTCATCTCAGGACAGAGAAATACGGGTTTAGGTGACACAATGCAGCAGGCTGCTGCATGGAGACGCACTACGGTGAAAGGGAAGCTGTAGAGAACACAGGGGTGTCATGGAACCCAGGGCAGAACAGCAAAATGCAAGGCTGAGGCTGGCCTCAGAACTCACTTCAGCTTCCTAGCTGAGCAGCCTGCCCCGTTCATGTTCAAGTCAAAGTTTAGCTTTCTCTCTATGGAGTAATGTATGACTATTGTCCTTGGATGGCATATACCTCAAGAGAAATAGGAATGAATATTTAAGTGGAAAATAGTGAGTAGTGAACAACATTTAGTGTTATGAAATTATAGTTTGACTGGGGACAATAGTCATACTACATATTCTTCAGAAATGTGGAAGCGAATTCTCCTTCCTTACTGACTTGTTGACAGTCCTGGGAGATGCTAAAGCAATTGTTCTACCAATGCTGAAAGCCAGTCTCCTTTCCTTTTACCTTGAGACAGAATCACACTAAGTTTCCTGGGCAGGCCTTGAGCTCACTTCATAGCCCAGGCTAATCAGAAGACCAAATCCTCTTGCCTTGGTCTCTAGAGTGGCTGGGCCTGTGGCACCCACAGGCCCCATTGGAAGTGATTTCAGGTAGAGTAGGTAGGAGACTTCTATTGTGGGACCTACTTCAAGGCCTGTGTGTGCTTGGGTTATGAACATTGTTCCCCTGGCTTCTCATTTCTTGGAGCCTGTGGCAGAAAGGTCAGCTCACATAATCTTAGCACTTCTATCTAGACTCTAAGTCCACACAAGCCAGTGGTAGTTGGCTTATGTCCCATCTCAGTCTTTTCACCTCTGTTAATTGGGGAACTATTTGGGGCTATTTTGGGTTCCAGCACATTCACCAGCAGTGGTGACTACTCAAAGCCAAAGTCATTCAGCCAACATCACTAAAAATACCCTTAGTTTCAACCAGTCAATTTTCTTCTATTTTCACAATTAGTAGGTCTGCCTGGAACCAGCCTGCCAGCATGCAAATCTCCTCCTGGTGCTGATGGAAATCTGAGAACGTGCTAAGCTGTGGAAGGCTTAAGAGCAACATTATTCATTCACTATTTGAAATATTTAAACAAATGGAAATCAAAAAAAGAGATGAAATCTCATTATAAGAAATGAATGGCTGCTTTTCACTCTCTACAATACAGCCTCGATACCATTTACATACCATTTGTAATATTAATATTATCGGCATGAAATAAATCACATCCTTCACTTTTACATTTTTAATTACATTTTACTGCATTTGTTCTTTTGTTTATAGTTAACTAATAAAATATTTATTACATCTTACATATATGATGGCGTTTCTGTATTTTAATCAGATTTTACACATAATCTTTTCTCCCTCTTTTAGTATCTTTTTTATGACCCTACACACCACAGGATGTTGTTTGGTGGAGAACCTCATTATTTTTTAATGCATGGCTATTTATTAATGTATTGTGTATATAACACACTATGCATTGCTTTGAATTGATGAATACATTTACATCCACTTGAGAATGAAAATTCCCCTAAGGGCCAATCTCACATTTCTCTGGCTGTGCTGCCAGAAGCCAGATACTGATTGTTTTTCTTGTTTTGTTGAGGAATGGAAAGTGAAAAAAAGAGAAGAATATTAGACAAGGGAAGAAAAAGGAGGTACAGTGAATCTTGTTTTTAATTTCATTTTCTGGAAAACATTTCTTCGGGGGTCAAAAAATTAATGTCTCATTGCAAAATGGAATCTTGAGAGCATGCAAATTAATTTACCTTCTGTGAAATCTTATATGCAATATGCATTATTGTTGATCACTTGATCTGCCATGGCTTGAGATATCTGCTTTTGTGTTTGTTCTACCACATTGCACTTAAAGATTAGTTGAAGGGCCAGGGAAGTGCTCAGCTGACTCTGACAGCTGGTATGACCAGACATACTTTCACAGCTGTAGCAAACATGACTTAGTCTCCCTTTAAAAGCTCACTGCTCACCACTCCAGTTGCCCAGAAGGCAGAGTCTGTATTATATTAGGCTACAGAGTAAGAAAGAGAGACTCTCTCTTTCTCTCTCTCTCTCTCTCTCTCTCTCTCTCTCTCTCTCTCTCTCTCTCTCTCTCTCTCTCTCTCTCTGTGTGTGTGTGTGTGTGTAAGGAGAAGCCTCTCTGGATATTGACTGCTTGCATATGGAGGATTGTTCTGAGGTTTGCAGGAGTAGGGCTCCCAAATCCAACATCATGATAGACATCTTCTACTGATTATGACTTTTTCAGGACATTTATCTGGGCTCTTTTTGGAGCAGCACAGAACAGTAGTTACTATCAGTGTCAGGGAACACTAAGATCATGAGCCTGGTTCAGTGGAGAATAAGGGGAGGGATAGGTGCATCACCAAGCAGTAAATTTATTCTCTTCCTTCTCTTCTGAGAATATCGCCTTGGAGGCTACAGAGAGAAAACATGGCATGGAAAGAGAAATGTTTCTCCACTGTGTTCTCTGTCTGGCTACCATCAAAACTGCTGGATGCCATCACAAACAGCACAGACAGTATTACTGGAAGTATTTCTTGACTCCCTGTATTTCAAATGTTTCTGTTTAAAATTTTTTCACATAATATTAAGAGGGTGCAAAGTAAGACTTAAGTCAAGTAAGACTAAGTACGACCTCTCATTTCAATACATAAATGCACATGGTGACTATGTATGTAGCAAATCCAATATGAAATGTTTCCTAAGATAGACTGTTCTAGAGTAAGTGTCCCTATCTAGTTGTAGCAAACGACAAAGCACACTCATCTTGTCAATATCTTCTAGGTGGCAGGGCTCGTGTGTGTTCCTGTAGGCTGGATGGTGAGCCTCTTCAGCAATGAGGGCGCACACTGAGAACAGAGGAGGCAGCCTTTGTGCAGAGCTACGTTGCTTGTGCACCAGCAGCTGAGGACTCTCGGGTTTCAGCTTTCAGATGACCTACTTGATGCTTCTTCCCTTCCTCCCAGATGTGTCCCTTGACCTGCCAGTGTCATTCTTCTCAGTAAAGCCATGAATGTGGCTGAGTAATACACCTGTAGCTAGCTACCTGTAAAAATGTCAAAACATCGGATACTCCAGCAGGGAAGCTACGAGAACGTGGGTGGGTGGGTTTCAAATGAAAGAAAGAAAGCATAGTTGAAGACAAATATACGTAATTTTTGAAAGAGTTCATCAGTTTGGTTGTGGGCCAAAGGATCTTGTTTCTTTGCTGTTCAGATTGTCTTAGTTTATCAGAGCCTGTGTTCTGATCTAGCTAGAGCTAGTGACAATAGAGACTTAACAACAGTTAACTTTCAGTCACGCCCCAGGGATTTATCTGGACACTAAACATGTTCATCCCTTATTTCTTTGTTTTGTGATTTGACCTTTTCCCATCTTATCACATCCCTCCCTTTCCTTTCAGGCAATCTCTCAAGTTTTTGTTTTGTTATTTTTAAACAAGGTTAAGACATCTTCCACCCTGTCATTCATCTTTTTCTGTCTAGTGGATCATCAATACACAGCTCTGAGAGCAACACAGGTCTAAGTGGAAATTTCCTCTTGCTGTCTATGTGGTTTTTTTTTTTTTTTTCTTTTTAACTCTGAAGTAAACATTTGACTGTCTAATCAGGTGTGAAAGTCTAGTTTTACAGTCATAGGCACCCCACTCTGCAGCATTTCCCCCAGTGGCTGGCCTGCCTGCTCACCCTCTCCTGGGAGGCCTCACTGGCTATTTGTTTTCCCTCTCCGTCTGTGGGTGTGATGAGGCCCTCTCTCAGTGAGGTCTTTACCTCCAGCTCTGAGGGAAATCCCACATTAGGCATTCTGTTACTCATATTACTGCCGGAATAATGAGCCACAGTTAAAACAAACAAACAAACAAACAAACAAAAAAACCAGGAATTCCTTGCTCAATACCTTACTAAGCTTCATTCCACTGCTTTCCATACAGTTTTCACCCCTCTATAAATGCTTCTAAATTCCCCAAATCACACTCTTTCCACCTCCCCCAGCTTCTTATCCATAAGACAGGCATAAGCAGTAACCCTCTGGCTATTAATAATATCATTTCCACCTCTGGGCATGCTCTCACTGTTGCTTTGTGGTCCCAGCCTCCCTCACTGCTTTTGGATTTCAGTTTCTCTGTGTGTCTTTTCCGTTGCTTTGATGCTGTCATAACACTTCCAGAGACTTCTGGGACTTAGTGGCTTTTGTGCGTACTTTCTAGGCTTGCTGTCCAACTGATGCCATTATCAGACAGAACATGAAAGTGTGCACCAATCTGTTTAGGTTGTTTTAACTGTTTGTGACACAATGAGTTCACGGACATTCAAACATATGACGTTATTAATTAACCTGCGGACCAGCTTCAAGCTTGCTAATGCAATGTGTCCAATGTGTGAGTGTTCTTTCTCTTTTGCTTTAAAAAACAAACAAAACAAAACCACAACTGAGTATTAAACCTAGAGTATTATTCATGAAAGGCAAGAGCTCTACCACTTAGCTTCAGCTCTTGCTCATAAATGTTCTTAATACAAGTCAGAACATAGTCTAAGAATGGAGTTGTGCTGGGGGAATTGTGAGTGCTTGTGAAAAAACTCCCAAAAAAAAAAAAAAACTCAAAAAAAAAAAAAAAAAGACAAGGGTCTTAAGACTTCAGTTTCTTCAAAAACACAGAATTGTTCTTGGAATGTGCTTTCCTCATACTCCCTGGTGTAGCAGATAGGAAAGAGTTTACTTTAGATTATTTATTACAACTGGCTATTGTTATTTGTTTATATGCGTCTATGGAAAAACATGTTTTTGTGCTATGTGCCACAACCTGTAGCTTGTTCTTGTGATTATACATTTTACTCATGTCACTCTTCTTAACCTTCTGAGTATAAATTGTCTGATACTCTGAATAAAGTTGCTTATTGCATGAGACTTTATTCTACTTCATTTTTAGGCTCCCCTCTTGCAGGTCCCACCACCAGTTAGAGCAGAAAACAGTGTAGATACTGGTACTGTTCCTATGTGCCTTTAAATGGATGCAACAGATAATGGTTCATCCAGTTGTATAATTTGATATCACGTAATATTAATTTATACTATATTTAACTCATTAATTGGATTTTATCATTTTGATTCATCTCACACCTAACTATTCATGTACCTACCACACACAAGAACAAACAATTTGCTGACTCATTAGCAAGCCTGGGGTCCTTTGTCTGCAGGGGAACTGTCAATCATACTTTATAGATAGCTCTTAGAACATGTTTATAAACAAAGATTTTTGCCACCTTTTTCTCACCATAAGTTGTATTTTCAGGAACTTATTTAAGTTTGATTGACTTTCTTCACCACTTTATAAAGTGTATGGGAGCAGGCTTTATGGTGTTCCATGTAAAATTCCCACAGACAACCAAAAAAAACCAATGATTTCATAATCTAGTTTATTCTTAGCAAGAATGAAGATTTATTTGGTGAATCCCTTCTCTGAGGACTATGCAAGGAACCCAAACAACCGACCTGTGTTTTACATTCACTGTTGACCATTTTGTTAGACTTTGTTACCTTGGCTGATTTCGAGCATACACCCCCATCCTGAGGCCTGCTTTGTCATCCTCGTCTCCACTTTCTTTTCCTTTCTTATTTTGAGACATGGACTCACTCTAGTGGAGGCTTTCTTGGAACTTACCAGGTAGCTCAGGCTGGCCTTGAGAACTCAAGCATTCCTTCTGCTTCTGCCTCTTATTCTCTTTCCCTTTATGTGTGCTGAGGATTAATATTCTATACCAATGAATAGAATTCTGATTCCGATATATTTTCTTTACTTGCTCATCCATTTTTCAAAATGTGAGGATTAAAACATTAAGATTCAAAACCAGAAAAGTTTCACTACATCCCAGAAAGAGACAGACACACAGTACAGAATATTTGTTGTGACAAGAGCTAGTTTGGCATTCCAGGAGAGCCCAACATGTGTTATGCCTTTGAAGCAGTGGTTGTGAAATTGTTTTTTGTTTTTTGTTTTTTTTTTTTTTCCATTTCCACTGACTATCAGTACAATGGAAAATAGACATGACTGGACACAGTCACTGAATCTATTTGTTGTCCCAACCCACTAAAAAAGTGATTATTTTAAAATGTTCTGGGAAAACAATTTCTGTAGCCTGAAATATTTACCACCTTTTTTCCCTTCATAAGTATATCAAGTCATTCTATTAATTTGTTATTGATATGTAAGCTGCATTGGTATACAAAAGATATAGAATGGCTTTAAAAATTGAAAAAAAACTAAATAAAAATACCAGAAATTTGATCCTAAACAAAAAGCTTTAAAATCTTTATTGGAAATCTACAAATATTCAAAGAAATAAAGGCCAAAATTAAATTAATTTTATTTTTAGTGATTTTAATTTTTAGAACACGATGAATTAACTGTATATACACAGTTACTAAAATGTGCTTTAAGTGATACATGTATATGTTGGTGGAATTAGATATGATTTCGTGACAAAAATGGAAAATGCAATTTGTATTAACAGAAATGACATAATTAGGTTTATTCTTTGATCCCAAGTGCCTTTCAAATTGATTTGGCCCACAGTTGTCTGGCAAGTAAACAAATATGCCAACTGGTTGGGGAGAGATAAATAATATGGTCACCTTACTCCCATGGTGTTCTGGAAAGTTCAGGAACGGAGACCCATGTCATTTCCTAATGTGAAGCTTCAGGGTCTGTTGAGTGCCAACCACCTGTGTTCAAGGATGGAGAACCTCTCCTATGTATTTTGAAGTTCAGGACTTTGGGGTAAGTCATAAATGTTAGGCTGCTTTTCCTGTAGATCACAGAGATAAGAGCTATAAAGTGTAGTCAGAATCCAAGTTCTTAGTACTTGCTACTTAGTGCTATTAACTTTACTCAATTTAATTTCTGCCTTTTCAAATAGCTTTACACTATATTGTTTAAAAGAATTTATATTAATTAAAATTAATATTTATTATCAATAATATTTCAAATCCATTATTAAGATATCTATATTAAAATTCTATATTTTAAATCTTAATTCTATATTAAGAATTATATATTAAGTACTATGTGAAAATTCAATGCCTTATAAATAATATACTATAGATTTATAATAGTGTAATATGTACTTAAAATTTAAATGCATAAATTTTAATTTGCAGATTGTAATATGTTTGAAGAAAAAAACTTAAGTTTAATACTATGAAGTTTAAGAATAAAAAGTTTAAAGTGCATCATATGTATTTAATTACTTGAATAAATATAGAGCAGAATTAACATTATACATAGCATAAAACTATATTTCTATGGTTGACTCAGGAATAACTAAAAATAGAAATAGAGGACTTCAGACAACTAAAATGTGTGTTCTAACACAGACAGAGATACAGCAATACATATGTGTGGGTACAGAAGTACCATCAGTAGAATTGAAAATCACTCAGAAGTATCTCCTGACTCCTTTCTGACCCATCTCCTCATACTCAATTTTCTGTCTAAAGTCACACTAGACTCACTGGCTGTCACTCAGTCACACTGAGCCTTCTTCTGCCTTAGGGCCTTTGTTCTTACTCATTTTTATTATCTCTTATGTATTTAGTTTCCTAGTACCCATGAACCTCCACCAGAACAAAAGCCATGAGTGTAAGGACTTTCTTTCAGGTGTTTCCCTCCTGTACCCACAGAGACAAAACAGCAGCACATTATAACCCATCAACATGTTGTTGATAATTTCTTGAGAAGTAGAACTCCAACCAAGTATCTCTGTGTAATTTCATTTTACAATCAAGCATTATATCCTTTTCAGGAGCTCCAAGCTCTCCTGATCATCCTTCAACACCCTGCCCCTCCCCATGGTCTGATTTCCTCTCTTGCTTTGTACACTGTGAAATGATGACTCATTTGGTAGAAGCAGACAACTGTGGCAGTGGCGCACACCTTTAAACCCAGCACCCAGAGGCAGAGGCAGGCGGGTCTCTGTGAGTTCAAGGCGAGATCTACAGAGCGAGATCCAGGACAGGCACCAAAACTACACAGAGAAGCCCTGTCTAGAATAAACAAAAGAAAAAAAAAGAAAGAAAATTGTAAGAAGTAGACAACGACGCTCCTCCAATTGCTGCTTGCTGGTGAATCTTGTAGAAATGACAGGACACATCTGAGTTACTTGGAGGCTCTTCAGCCACCTCACTCAATCATCACCCAGCTGAGCTCCAGTCCTCCAGCTGTAAAGCACTAAGCCAGCTCTATAATGAAAGAAAATGAAATACAAGGTATGGCCAGCCCAGCCCAGCGCCCAGCCCAGCGCCCAGCCCAGCGCCCAGCCCAGCGCCCAGCCCAGCGCCCAGCCCAGCGCCCAGCCCAGCCCAGCCCAGCCCAGCCCAGCCCAGCCCACTGGCTATTCTTTGTTTACAACCTATTTCTTACATCTTTGGGGCATAATTTTTTTAGGAGAAAGGAAAATATACTAATTTTTCTCTCATGAATTGTACTTTAGAATCGAATCAGGTAAATTACACAGAATCATAATTGTGCCACATGACTTTATTACAAGCTGCCCCTTGAAAACGTTGTTAAAACATATGAAGATTTGAAAAGAGATTTTATGTGTACCATAATATTAAATACATACAATATTTAATATGAGCTTGTTAGCTGGATCTCCATAAAATTATATAGTTATCAACTATTACTGTTGTATATGGTGTCCAAATTTATGAGCATGATTTTTTTTAAATTTTAGTGTTTTTGATACAATGTTTCTCTGTGTAGCCCTGGTTGTCCTGGAACTCACTCTGTAGACCAGAGTGCCCTCAAACTCACAAAGATCCGCCTGACTCTGCCTCCTAAGTGCTGGGATTAAAGGTGTGGCTGAGCATGACTTTTAAGTGAATACTTTTAACACTTAAATGAGATCATGGCTAACTTGGGGTGTTCTGATATGTTCTCCTCTACTTAACGGATTCCAATAGTCAAGTATATCAGTTACATTCAGGTTCATATTTCTATAAAGATATAGAGGAAAAAATCCTATATATAGCAATATAAGTACATATTGTTTATCATGTACATTGCAGATATTTATGTCTCATATAACAAAAATAGCATGCTGCAGTCCACATTTCAGCTTTTTAAGAATTGCAGAGGTAATCAGGAAAGCTTTTAAGAATCATTTTCTGTAGACTTAGCCAGCTAAACAGAGCCAAGGAAAATGATCTTGCTGTTTGGAAAAATGGAGGGTGAAATAGCCACACCACAGACCATAAAGCCAAAGGGAGAGTCTTTGCTCTTGCAGATGTGCTCACCTGTGTAGACTACTTTTGAGGTTCTGGTGGGACATCCAGGATCCAGTGTCTAGAATGCAGTTGGAACAGAGCTAAAGTGATGTAGAGATCTGGGGTGCATTAGTTTTGAAGCAGTGTTTGGGTTGCAAGAGCTAAAGCCAGAAGGGTATAAACTCCAACATGTTCTTTGCACCAGTGTTTTCTAATTTATTGTTTAAGTTGAGCCATGTTGCATAATTCACTTACAAAAGTCAGGTATACATCTAAAATATTACAAGTGACAGTTTTCTACCTCATAGACATTGAACTGGGTGCAATAACCCCTGAAAGAATCCATCAAATAGTAATTTCCTAACCAAGTAAGGAAGCTGGCATTACATACATTGGGAAGATTTCCTACATTTTAACTCTCAACTGTGTTTACACAAGCCAATTTATTTCTTCCTTCTAGTGCATGCATTTAACTAGTGTTTACAACATGAAGACCACTTGAGACTTAGTATGGAATGGGAGATTAAAACTTGAAATTTGTTTCAATAAACAAATGGAGGCTTACTCATTGTATTGACTTCTGATGTTGATTTAATGGGAAGATATTTGGGGATCAGATGTTAAGACAAATAAAAAAATGATGCTGAGACACCTGTTTCTGAGAACAAATCAATGAAATATTTATATCACTTTAGAAGGCTTTTCATAATTACTTCCTTTCTGGTTCTGAATCATACTTCACCAATACAATGAATTCATTTTTATCATTTGTATGTGTGTTTCGCACTGAGGTCAGAGGAGGACTTGGGTTGTCCTGTTCTATAATTTTCTGTTATTCCCTTGTCTCTCACTGAACCTGGAGCTACAATAGCAGCCCGCAGGCCCCAGGAACCTTCATCCCCTGCCCTCCAAACTCTCACTGGGGTGGCCAGTATGTTTTCTTTATGTGCATTATCTGAATTTGAACTCAGATCCTCATGCTTGTACAATAAATTATCTTATTCCACCAAGCCATCTCCCGAACCTTGAGCTCTACAATTCTGATAACACACAGTACTACTTACTAGTTAGTAATTGTATCTTGGTGATAGCAATTCCTAAATTTCAGACGAATGTAGAAGACTTATTGTTGGAGAGTGTCTTAGTTCTATTGCAGTGAAAAGATATCATGACCAAAGCAACTTTTAGAAAAGGAAGCATTTAATTGGGGGCTTGCCCACAATTTCAGAGGTTTAGTTCATTATTATCATGGTAGGGTGCATGGTGGCAAGCAGGCAGGTACTGGAGCAGTAGCTGAGAACTATATCCTGATCCATAGCAGAGAAGGAGACTGGGTCTGGCCTGGGATTTTGAAACCTCAAAACCTATCCCTATTGGCATGCTTCCTCTAACAAGGCCACACCTCCTAATCCTTATAATCTTCTCAAAGATTATACTCCCTGGTGACTAATTGTTCAAATATATGAGCCTATGGAAGCCATTCTTATTTAAGCCACTACAAAGAGGGCTTGAAATCCAGGAAGGAAAGGCAACAGGATGAGGAGTGAACTAGTTACACAGCATAATCCTGTCTGTTCTCTCTCTCTCTCTCTCTCTCTCTCTCTCTCTCTCTCTCTCTCTCTCTCTCTCTCTCTCTGCCTCTCTCTCTCTCTGCCTCTCTCTCTCTCTGCCTCTCTCTCTTTCTCTCCCTGTGTGTGTGCATGTGTGCATGAGTGTGTGTTTACTGAGTTAGAATTTTCCATTAGCTTTTCCAAAGACTATAGATTCAAGGTTCGCGCCTGTCAGTTGTCATTCTGTGATGGGTGGTTGGTTCAGGGATAAGGTGATGACTCTGTTAGGCCATTAGGGAAAGGTGGAGATTTGGGTTCTGCCTTGTGTAAAAGATACTTTTGTTAATTTCCATTGGATATGAGTATGGAAATGTATACAGCAAAGGTACAATATGAAAGCATGTCCTTGAAGGAAAAACGTATTGACAATGAACCTATTATGCATTAGAAATATCTGAGAGAACTGGGGCCTTCTCACAATATCTGAGTTGAACACACATTTCCTTGAAGACAATTTGGTCTTTGAGTTTTCTTTTTTCAGTGATAATGCCCAGTGTTTTGTATCCTAAAGTCAATTTGGGGAGGTTTTGGTTTTGATCATTTGAAGTGTTCTTAATGAAAGAATAGCTTCATATTGGTTGTGTTATTTTCTAAGAAACTCTGAAATGTAAAAACCAATTGAAAATCACTCTTTAAAGTGTAGAACCTGGTTCAAGTTAGATGAGAGCTGTCATATCCAAACTAGAATTTGATGATTCTGTGAGCTATTAGGGTATGTGATAATGACTGAAATGTGGGCCTCCCCCTACTGTGGTCTCAGCAGAAGCCATACCATGTGACTATATATATGACTATAAATGACACAGCATGGTGTAGTGTCTGAGAAAATTTGTAACTTATATGGGAATGTCTGTCAACCACAATGTTTGAACAATTGTAACTTCTCATAAGTGATACAGCCTACATTCCCCATCTCTCTGTTCTTGTTTTTTCTTTCTTCAAAAGTGAAAAGTTAAATGTCAATTTTATTCAAAACCCTACATTCTTCACCCTATTTTAAGGACCAAGCAGCTATACTTTTGTATATCTCCTATTGCACAAGCTCTTTTAGAACATGCCACCCTAACATTTGAGTTTGTGACCAAGCAGATAATGACAATCTTTCTTTAATGTGGGACTGCATTTTACCAATCCCCTTTTACCTAAAGCCAGCCATAAAAAGTAGCTGTTTATGCCCAGAAAAGAGACAGAAAGAAGGGTCTTTTAACAGTAAATCTAGGGTTCTGAATTATTTACCAAGAAGGATACAAGCACTATAGCACCAAGCAAGTGCAAGTGTGGCCTTCTTCTGGACTCAGAGGGCAGCCTGCCTTCCCTAAATGGGAGTGGCAGAAAAAGGTCATACCTGCCACCCATACCCATGTATCACATGACTCTTCCTTTTCTTCATCTCTACCCATCTCACTTTATCCCAACAACAAAAATCTTCAACAGGGTACTGTGGGGTGTTTTTCTGTACTCTGAGAATATGTATTTTTCTGATTGGTTGATAAATAAAGCTGCATTGACCTATGGCAGGGCAAGATGGATCCAGGTGGGAAAACCAAGAGAGACAGTCAGAGGAGAAAGGAGAGTGGGGCGAGATACCAAACTGCTGTCCAAAGAGCAACATGTAATGGGATGCAGGTAAAGCTACAGAACAAGTGGTGATACATAGATTAATAGTTATGGGTTGAGTTAAGTTAAAAGAGCTAGCTACTAAGAAGCCTGAGCCATAGGCCATATAATTTGCATTTAATATTAAGCCTCTGTGTAATTATTTTATAAGTGGCTGTGGGACCAGCATGCTTAAGAGCTGTGTTTTCACATATATGTGCACACACATATGCATGGTGTACACAGCTTCTCATTTCACTGTTGTTTTTGGACTAGCTGCTGCATATGATTTTTTATACCTGAGATTGGCAGGAAGTTTTCAACCAGTGCTAAGGTTGTTACATGTTGCTGCCATGAAAAATCCCAGATCCCATTTCTTCCTTTGGATGTGAAGAAAATAGAAGACCATAGTTGGCTGCTAAAATGTATTAGAGTCTGTTATTAGTTAATAAAATATGTCCATGTTTACTGTTATTTGAGACAATATGTTGTTCCATACCAAATATTTTGTAGTTATTCTAGGCTGCCAAGAAAAGAAAGACCCAAAGAATATTTTTAGTGTGATTTTAGGCTCTGTGAAATTAGCTCCTTTTGAGAATCTAATTAGAACAATGCAGCACTAGATCTTTCTTAAAAGCAACACACCAATACACATCTTGAGCCTTCAGGAGCCTATGGGAGACCAGTTATGATCATTATGACTCCCATGATTAATTGAAACTATAGCTACTTGTTGTACACACACACATATTCCTGTGTGTAAGGACTGCACAGGAAATGAAATTTGACCTTGCTGTGGGAAAAGCTTTTCTTCCTGTTTATATGTTTCAGAGCTCTGAGAGTATCTTTCAGGAAAAGTTTCACACCATCATGCACAGAGAAATATCTGGAAACATTCTCCCTTACCATCTGATTATCTCACAACTCATTAAGGGGGATCATGCAGATTTTTAAAATTTTATTTATTACTAGACAATGTTTTTGAGAAAGGATTTCATTAGTATACCGGGCTGGTCTGGAACTCTACTGACCAGGTTGGCCTCCTCACAGGGATCTGCCTGCCTCTGCCTTCCCAGTCCTGGGATTAAAGATATAAACCATCACTCTTGGCTTATTTTAAATATATATGAGCAAACACGGGTTCTGCAAACTAGTGACTATTATGGGAAATACTTCTTGCCACGCATAGTTCTATGAGAGACTTGGTGGTATTTAAAGAGGGTCAGAGGAGATTGTAGGCTTCTTATTGCATCTTAGACTATGATTTGTCTTTCCATTTTTTCTCTTAGTTCCCCCTCTTTTAGTACACAATGGTATTAAAAAGAAACAATTTAATGAGAAGACAGAACATGTATGTAGACATATAAATATTTGTATGAGCTTGATAGTAGATAATTATTGAATATTCCAGCAGAAGCAGACACGAAAACAACTCTAAAGGCTGTTTGTTAGTGACTCGTAAATATTTTTTTGTGTTAAATATGCCTTGTCATCTGTGATTTTGAGAAAATATTTACTTTTCTAGAATGTATCATCCAAGAGTTGTAACAAACACACTGGAATGAATTTAATGAATTCTTTCAAAGTCTCCCTGGCTAAAGTTAGAAAAGAAAAACTCATTAGTTTTATTAATTTCTTACATTGTGTGTGTGTGTGTGTGTGTGTGTGTGTGTGTCATTCAACAGCATCGAGGTGAAACAGATGTGTTGTTCTTGAGAAGTAAGGAAGGGAAATAAATAAATAATTCCCCACCTTTTGGACAGAAAACACAATGGCCACCATTCACTTTCTTCTCTTCAATAATTATCTAATGAGATAGCAATTTACTTGTTCTTCCCAGGTTCTTCTCAAGCTACAGTCTTGACTCCAATTTGACATCCTCCATAGTGCTTGTCTGCTGGTCAGAGTTGTCTTCTCCCCCAACCCCCTCATCTGGCAGCTGACCCTCTGTGACTGACAGGTGCCCCAGTTAAACCACTTTGTTGAACCAATTGCTGTCAATTCTCTACTTTTCCTGGGCCTTTTGAAAGCCCCCACCGCTCCTTTTGCAACTCACTGTGGCTTCAGGCTGTTCTGCATTCTTTTTAGCAACACTCTTCATCTATTTGATGACCCAATGATAATGACTTCTGAACATTTTCATGTGTCTTCCAGTTCAGTATGCCCTGCATGAGATGTGCCAGGACAAGCACAGAAGGAGCCTTTTCTCCAAAGCATGCCACCACAGGAATCCCAGAAGCCCATGGGGAACTCACCTAGGATGTGGGTACTACAACAGAACCAGGGTGCTGTGAGGAGGAGACACAGGCCTGTAAACTCCTGCCTCCTGCATCCTCCGACATCACTTATCCTTCTGCGTCTTGTATGCTCCCACTAAATCCTACACTTTTCTCCTTACTCTTTGCCATATTTCAAATAGGGACAGTGAATGCCCATCTACTTTCCTCCACCTCCTGTGTTAGCATGTTGGCCGAAGTGCAGGAAAAGCTGACTATGAAAACAAAGTGGTCCACATCCCAGTTCATCAACATAGGCAATAATGATAATGATGATATAAAAATAAAGGTATGATTAAAATATGATTTACAAGTCAGGCATGGTATGATGGCACAAGCCTATATACTTGCATTCTCATACTAGGTAGGTTAAGGCAGGCAGATTGTGAACATTAGGCACACTTGGACTACACAATGAGACCATGTGCAAGCAAGCAAGCAAACCGACCTCAAAGTTGAAAATGTGGTTTATGAAGAAGAATCAACATTTTTAAATCCCATAGAATGTAATCCCTGGGATTTATAGATTTCAAGTTAATATACTAAGATTTTATCTATTTGTCTGACTCTAAGAAACTGTTAAGTAGCCTCAAATGTCCAATAAACTTATATATCATTTATTTAATAACTTAGTTGTGTTCTTTGAGATTCAGTCAGTCATGACTGTTCTTGGGAGTAGTTTGGATTTATAATGTTTCATTTTATATTGTCTTTTGCAAGATACAGGTTTTAAACATAACATCCACACTTTAGCTTGATAAAGAATCATCCTTGTTCTCTACTTCCCATCCTGGGGTCAGCAGTGTGGGTGCTTCTCAGGGCTCCTAACTGTCATGAGACTGCTCTATTGATTTAGATCATTTTAAAAAATAAAATTTATTGTGTATAAGTAACATATGCATCATACATTGGGATCATTAAGACAGTAGAAAGGTGAGTATATGGAAACCAATTGCCATGTCAATTTTACAGTTATAGTCTTTTATTTCTGATGCCAGAGAAGCTGTAGTCTACTCAGTGAAAGTCCTGCACATAACATGTTATAAGTAATTATTGTCCTCTTGTAGCATGTTAGCACCCTAGGCTTTCTCATGTCACACATCTGCTACTTTACATCCTTTGAGCTATGTCTTTCCAGGAAACTCCATCCTCTGCCTGAATAATCACTGTCTGTTCTTTCTCTACACATTTATGTTTTTAAAGGAATCCCCCATAAGCAACTGTTGATTGGACACTTGGGTTGTTTCCATTATTTGGCTTTTGTGAGTAGTTTTGCAATAAATGAGGGGATTCACTTAGTCACCAGACTTGTTCCTGTGTCTCAATGTTTACAGTGCATAATACATAAGAAGATCAATTCCTTTCACAAGCCTTCTGGGGCTGGGTATCTTTTTGGAAAGAGGTGATAGTGGTGACTTACTTCATGTCAAAACCATCTCCTATCGCAATCTCTAGCTTTTTATCTTCCTTATATTCTGCCAGTATAGTTTGAGGGGCTTTTACCCATTCTTTGGTTATTGGATGACCTTTAACCAACCTCCTGTGCCTTGGGCCTCTTGCTTTTACTTTTTAGGTACCTTGAGATTTTCTAGTACTCAAATTGCTCAGACAATTCTCCCATTTACTCCTCATTCTTTCATTGAATAAATTTATTTTTGTCTATTTCTACTGTTTTCCAGTCATTGTGATAGCTGCCGAGGATAAGAACTGTGAAATGATACTTATAGATATATATCTGGATATTTAGAGTAATTATACTTACAAGGGCTTACACAAGAACAGGTTCTGACTGTGAGATGGGTTAATGCAGAGTCGGTCTGGTGAGGCCAGTGTCATGGGGGCACAGTAAGATTCACTGACAGGACAAGTGGCTGCACATGACATCCAGGGTGTACAGAGTGAACTACAACACTGAGGAAGGATGACAAAAGAAACAATAAGGCCCATATATAGCCAACTTGGCAGACAGAATGGGTCTGCACCACTGGAAGAGCATAAGCAGAATGTGCATAATGAAACCTAATCAGAGAGGATTACTACAGCAGCAAGGTTCTGGGAAATATCAGAGTACCTGAGAGGTAGAAGAGAGCTGGTAGGCACATGCAATTAATCAATTTTTGAAAAACTGATCAAACATTCACAGTATTTATGAAAGACAAACAGGAATTGACCCACCTCTCTTGACCTTCCCATTGCCATATGACCCTGTACCTGACCCCATGTGTTTCTGGCCACACTGACCATTTTCCCCATCAGTAAAATCTTATTTTCCTCTTCACCTTGTGTCTGCATTTCATATTGTCCTGAGCCTTGCCACTTTGCACAGTGCAATACCACCACTCTTCCCCTGATTTGGATTGAAGAGGAAAGATGTATGACATATGGGCATTATATTTCCATTGAGATTCAGGAATTGAGACTTAATTTAGATTTTGGATGCTATTGAATTTTTTGAAATGTACAAGCAGATTTGTGTTCCTTCAAATGTCCTATTATGTTTGTTGCTGTTTTTAATTTGCAAGGTTATATTTTCAGAGGCAGTTTTATCCAGGGACTTGCCTAAAATTCTGGTAATTGATTTCAGATGAAAAGTGAGTTGAACTGTGAGACTCACATCAATATGGCTGAGTGAAATACAGTGCAAGAACCATTTGGTGATGCTTTCAACTAAAATGTTTCATTCAAGCAGTAGAACACACTGCTGCTAACTGGTGACTTTGAACAAATGAAATGTGGTTTAGGGCAACATTGTAAAACTTTAAAAGTACTGTCTTCATCTTTGAGGTAAAAATTAAATGATAGAACCTTTTCTTACTTTAAGTATTTTGGCATCTATCTATCTATCTATCTATCATCTATCTGTCTGTCTGTCTGTCTATCTATCTATCTATCATTCTATCATCTATCTATCTACCATCTATCTGTCTATCATCTATCTATCCATTTGTCTATCATCTATCTATCCAACTATCTATCTATCTATTATCTATCTATCTATCTATCTATCTATCTATCTATCTATCTATCTATGTATCACCTATTGATCTATTATCTATCTATCTACCTGTCTGTCTGTCTGTGTATAGGTGGGAGCCGTTCATGAATGTGCCACAGGGACATGTGGACTTGTGGAGGTCAGAGGATAACTTACAGGATTTATATTTCTCCTTCTCCCATGTAGATCTTATTGACTGAACTCAGGCCCTTAGGTTTGGCTGCCCACACCTTTACCACTGTTGGCCTCATTGACTCCTGGTTATATATGGTGTAGAATTTGGTCTACATGGTTTAACCTAAATCTCACAGTAAATGTGGAAGTAGACATTCTTTTCTTTGCCCTTCTTGGGAGAACACAGAACACCAGAGATGAAGGTCATATGCCCAAGGTCAATAGATCTGTAATGGAAGGGCAAAGCTTGACTCCAAGTCTACATGGCTCACAAGTCCCATCCCATGGCTCTGGCACATACTATCTGTCTCCACACACACACTGCCTCGTGTTCAGGATTGAGAGCATTTCAGGATGAAAAAATTTCATCTCTCTTGCTTCTAGAACTTTAGAAAATCTCAGAGTTCAACTGGTTTGTTCATCAGGTCATAGATGAATAAACTTAAAGAGAGAAAACCTGCTTTGTGTTTGTAATGTTTCATTGATGAACTTATTTTTCTGTTTCTCTTTTGACGAGCAGAGATGAAGTGAAATCCCATCAGAGGCTTGTTTTGAACCAGTGTGGTAGAATAATTTTTACAGGAGGAAGTTAAAATACTTAATCTGAGGTGTCACCCCTCTGGGTGTATTTCTGGTTGCAGTCTGTGTTATTCGTTCATTATAGTCATCATTCACCTGATCTTAACACTGGTGAAGCAGGGGCAGACCCTGAAAACATGACTTTGCCTCTGAAATGGTGATATTCCTAAGAAAGGCAATGTGCTTCATGAGTGAGTTCTTAGAATTTTGTGTCAAATTTAAGAAATAAATTTATAAAGATAAAATTTGGGCCAGTGAGTATGGTGTCTGTAGCCAAGTCTGAGGAACTGAGTGTGATTCCCTGGGACTCTCATAGTATAACTCTCATTGCTGTTCTCTGACTTCTGTCCATGCTCCATGGCACACATATGTATGCATGCATACACATACGAATAAAAAGGTATAATAAAAACTTTAATGGTAAGATAATTTTTGTATAATATATTACCTCAAATATATAAATTTTATATAAAGTTGGTCTCAATGTACAGATTATTGAGTTCCACTGGTTTTGTTGTTGTTTTTGTTTTGTGTTCTCATACCAAGCTGTTACACTAATCTGTATGTAGTGCATATCTCCATTTCTCCAGACACTTTTGCAGAGCTCACTAGTCACATATGGTAGGTGGCAGGTATAAAGGACTGTGGATCTGCAACTAGAGAGAAGGATGTAGATGAGCAGATCACACAGAGGTCTAGCCGAGTGTCCATGCATGGCTTTAAATCAATTGCTGCTCTCAGGCATTTCACACCAGATGGGTCTCAGTATGAAAGCAAGCCACACAGAATATAGAGATGACTCCTGGTAGGGATGATCATGGAGAAAGTATGTAACAGCACAAAGCAAGAGGGGGCTTTTGGGTAAGTTGAAACCCTTGCCCTATTTTTCAGGCTATGACTCAAGGACTAGGCTGTAGGGCTTAGCAGTGGTGGAGGCAGGAATGTGCTGAGGGCCTATTTACCTGCTCTGAGGGTACTTGGAAAGATCCAGTCAACAATTCTCATCACTAAGATAAGGTGATCTGGAGGCTGTGGAGAGCACAGTATGGGCACATCTATGGAGAATGGTGCTTTTTCTCCAGCTGGACATTTTTTTTTTACCATATGGCTTATGCTAGTGTAGTTCTACCTTTTTGGAATAGAATATTAACCTATAGTAAGTATTCACAGCCAAGCTTGACAGAGTTTGCTTTTTGTGGATGTACCTGATTCTAACTCCTAAATGGCCAGATTTCTGTCCTGGAATGACAATTTTAAATGCTGCTGGAACAGACGGTGCCACAGCTTCTATACTAAAATACCCAGTTGGTTTTTCACAAGTTCTATACAGGCATGATTTTCTAGTTGCATGAAAATAACACTTCTGTGTTGTACATTTGAAGTATATGAGACATTGAAAATTATCATAATAAACCATGACAGAGACTTCTGAAAATTATAATTAATCAAAATTTGAATTCCAAAATAGATTACAGATCAGGTGGCTTTAAGTTGCTGACATGTTATTATCATGTTCAAATAATTCTTAATGGCTTTAGCATCTACTGTGTCACAGATATTTGTAGTTCTGGTAACACAGTTGCAAAACCTGCCCATCCTCACGGACTGTGTATTTGATAAAATTATGACAAGTGTTGTGGCCAAAGTAAAGTGAATCACAGCTAGGAGATAGAATCCCCATGAATTATTAGGGGAAATAAATCAGAATGAATGCCAAAGTTGTATGCAGGATGTAGTAAGTACATAAGGAGTGTGAAAGATGACAAGTTATTCCAGGTTGGGTTAGAGAGGGCAGAAATCTTACAGCTGGTGGAATGTGGGTGTTGCTACTGAGTTTAAGGCTTCCTGTTTTATACAGTAAGTCCCATTAGCCCAGTGCCATTCACTTGGGTAAGCTGCTGTGTCCTGTAGCTGTATCTGCTGCTGATAACCAGGATGCTTCAACTTTGGCTTGTGGCAAAGGTCAGCAAGCAGATAGAACCTGTCTCTTTAGCTCTAAGGAATCTATTCTAGGCTTTAGTCTCAGAATAGCTGGAGATCTCTTCACCCAAGAAGTAGGCTCCCTCATGTTCAAAAAGGAAGGATGTGGGCTCACATGCTCCACACTGATAAAGATAGTGGAAGGAAGGACAGGGAGAAACTATAGATCAGAAACCCAAGATCCACTTTTATATAGACCAGAAGCCCAAGGTTCACTCTTTGATACAGCCGAAATTTGTTTATGGTGATTCAAGGTTTTGTGAGTAGTTGGCTGAACTGTTATGAGTTGAATTGTTTCTGAAGTCAATAAAAATACAATTTTTACTAATTTTCAGCAATAAAATGGCTACTTAAAATGACTTGTAGTTCTAAAGTCCTCCATAATAGAGATTTACATAAACGGTGATTCTCAGAAGAATTATACTACATCAAGCATAATTTCTAAAATGTACATAACTTCTAAAATTCTCATGTGAATTTCCAGAACCCTTTCACATCTCATAGATAAATTCAGGATGTTTGATGGTATCTGTTCTGTACTACATACAAATATTCTATTAGTTCTGAGTTTTCTTAAAAAAGGAATGAAAGGTTGTATAATTGTGTGTTTTGTTTTTTGTGATGTGATAGAGGCACATCCACCTTTTCTTCAAAGTGTATGCTCAGGATCTTTATAGTAATGTCTGATATTCCCTTATTCTTTCTCTAGTCCCTGTCTTCCACCCCTCCATCCTCTTTGTTACCCATCTCCTCTTTCTCCACCATCTTTTTTTTTAACAAGACTTTTAATGTATATTTGTCTTAGTCAGTTGCTATGAAGAGACACCATGACCACGACAGCTCCTATAAAGGAAAACATGTAACTGTTGATTGTTACAGTTTCAGAGGTTTAGTCCTTTATCATCATAGTAGGAAGAATGGCCACATACAGGCAAACATGGTGCTGGAAAAGGAGTTGAAAGTTCTACATCTGGATCAAAGAAGAGAGAAAGGCACTGAGCCTGGCTTGGGCTTTTGAAAACCTCAAAGCTCATCCCTATATCCTTCCAACAAGGCCACATCTCCCAGTCCTTGGTGAAAAAGTAGTCAAATCCATGAGCCTATGGGGGACATCCTTACTCAAACCACCACACTGTCTAATGTGACTATGTCAATGTCGAATGACAGCCACTGTCATTCTTAGCTACTGGTCTTTACATATGTAGCTGGACATGGGAAGCATAGTATTTAGGAAAGAAGGCTTCATTATGCAGGGAGAGAATTTCTCAACAGGAATCAAAGAGTGGTGTGTTTGGGTGTAGGAGGTGCTGTGTAGGAACAGGGAATAACTGCAAGGATCTGGGGGTTTGAAGTTCTGGGCATGAGGTAAGGATAGCAGGTGAGAAGTTACATCTGAAAGAGGGAAAACACAACAAAGGAGTCAGAGAGGTGGAAAGCCAAGTGTTGCTAGGGCCTAGTTCTCCAGCCCTGCAGTGTCTGTCTTCTCACCAGCAGACCAGGCAGTCTCGTGACTTAATTATGCACTATTTTTAAAATTGGTGAAAAAACATAAATTTTAAAACAAGGAAGATGAATTAAATGAAGGAAGAATGATAAGAAAAAGGAGAATGGTAGAAAACACAGGAAGGCAAACTCAAAATGGGTATATGGTTACTAAGTTAGTTCCTGGTAAGGAGCACATTGATAGGATTCCTTCACTTGTAAAATGGAACCAGCTTTCAAATAGAGTCCCTTAGGGTTTTTTTTTTTTCATGAAGTCTTATAAGGTGAATGCTGAATTAAGGTAATAGTAGAATCTAACAAAAGACTAATATTCAGAACATATGCATGCATGACATAAGGTCAAATGATCTAATTTAAAACCAGACAATGGATTTGAATTGACAGTTCTTCTAAGCAAATACACACATGGCTATCAAGCATATGAGAAAATGGTCACTATTAGCCATTAGGAGTATGCTAATCAAACTACAGTTAAATGCTGCTTACCACATGGTAGGTTGGCTACATCCCCAAGTTGGAAAATATCAGGAGTTGGCCAGGGTGTTGAGAGATTGGAACCTGCAAAACACTGATGGTAAGAATGTCCAATTAAATAGTGGTTGTGAATGGTTTGGTGGCTTCTCAAAAAAAAAAAAAAAAATTAAAAATGCACTCTGTGACGCAGCAGTTCAAATAACTAAAATTTGCTAAGTAAGCACAAATGAGCATGAAACTTCTAAGGAGTTCTATTCACAACATCCAAATGATAGAAAAAAAGTTCACACACACATAGATGAAGGCATGAATAAGATCTGGAACATCCATGTAAAGAATGTTGTTCCGACATAAAAAGAATGATAGTTTGAAACATGATACTATGTGGAAAAATCTTGGAAAACCATACCAAGTAAATTATCCAGGACACAAGTCCACATGTGCTCCTCCATCTGTATGAAATACAAACCATCAGAAAAATCTAAAGCATGGAATAGGTTAACGAGTTGCTCTTCGTAGGTACTAGAGAGCAGGAGGGAATGGAATTTCTTTGTGGGATGAAGGAAATATCTAAGAAGTAGGTGGAGGTAATGATGATACAACATTGTGTTATCTACTTTAAAAATGGTTACTTTATAGTATGTGAATTTTAACTCTCTTAAAATAAAAAGTAAAATTTTGAAGATGTAGATAGATGAAGGTTCATGGGCTTTGTGAAGTTCTATGTAAAATGTTCAGAGCTTGGAGTTTTGTAAAAAGTTGGGCCATGGAAGGAAGTGTTCACTGATAAAGACCTAGCATTCAGTGACTCCCAGGCTCTTAACAAAGAGGAAACTCATATCTAAGAGCACTAAAACAAATGTGGAATTGGCATGGTTGTGAAATGATATTTCCCATCAAATCTCTGATGTGAGCAGAAGGCCCACCCCTGTCGAAATAGAGGTTGGCAATGTACCTATTGTAGCTGAAAGTTTCTCCCGTCCTGCCTGGGCCCCATGACTCTGTAGTCCCACAGCCGCTCAGACCCAAGTAATTATATTATTTAAATTATATTAATTAAAACTGCTTGGCCATTAGCTCAGCCTAACTACTGGCTATCTCTTGCATTTAAACTTAGCCAATTTCTGAAAATCTATATGTTGCCATGTGTTTTGTGGCCTTACCTGTGTGCCATTACATGCTCTTCCCCGGACGGTGGGCTGGTGACTCCTCACTCAGCCTTCCTCTTCCCAGAATTCTTTTCATCTGCTTGCCCGACCTATACTTCCTGCCTGGCTACTGGCCAATCAGTGTTTTATTAAACCAGTGTACAAAAGCAGGATACCACAGCTGCCTATACATGCAGACACAGGTCATTGTTCTAACCAGAATGATCATCAGTGTCCAGTGTTAAAATCCTCATGTTTGACTTTCTAAGCTTTCATGCCACCAGAGGAGAAACACTAATGCAGACTTGAACACCTTTGTATCTTGGTAATACTTTAATGTAGAGGCAATAGAACTATTAGAACAC
This sequence comes from Peromyscus leucopus, assembly GCF_004664715.2. Lineage (NCBI taxonomy): Eukaryota > Metazoa > Chordata > Mammalia > Rodentia > Cricetidae > Peromyscus > Peromyscus leucopus. The sequence goes on along the minus strand of NC_051064.1, from coordinate 23,562,603 downwards.
TTGTGAAATATTTCCAACAGTTTCCTGTATGGTGTTTTCCAGTCAGGTCAATGAGAGATATACTGACCTACTTTGTAAAGCTGCCTATCTCATCATTAAAGTTCAGTTAGGTTGATAAACCAGAAATAAAGATTAGGACTATAGTGGTGTGTATTTTAAGCAGTTTTTTTTATTGTAGCTGTTTAGCTGCTGCCTTTTAGGGGCAATTTCTCTTTGTAAGAATGAAACTATTTTCTGACTAGAAAAGCCTGCTTTATAACCTGTATAATCAGTGGTTTATCATATAAGTTAGAACTGACTATGCTATAGGTAAAGACTCATTGTTGGATTGAAATTCTATGAATCAATTTAATTATAAAAATGGACAAGAGACAATACGCCAGCATTGGAGCCACCATGACCACACCAAACATTAAATTCTTTAACATTTTCTAAAAGGGCAGATGTCCTATAAGTCTGTCTATAGATGGAAAGTTGATCATTGTCAGCACACCTTAAATCACTATGAGAACTAAGGAGACCAGGTTGTAGCTAGAAATTTTCCTATGTCCCACCCATCCTGCAGCTGCATGGACAAGTAAACACATAGAGGCTTATATTACTTATAAACTGTATGGCATAATGGCTCAGGCTTCTGGCTAGCTAGATCCTATAACTTAACCAATTTCTATTAATCTATAAGTTGCTACATCTAAAGTACTTTCACATCTTGCTTCTCCTGGTGGTGGTGGGTGTCCCACAGCCACTTATAAAATAATCATTCAGAGGCTTATATTAATTATAACTGCTTGGCCATCAGCTCAGGTTTATTACGGACAAGCTCTTACACTTAAAGTAATGAATAATTCTCATCTATGTTTAGCCACGTGGCTTGGTACCTTTTCTAAGTTCTGCCTTGTCATCTTCCTTCCTCTGTGTCTGGCTGGCGACTCCACCTTCACCCTTCCTCTTCCCATTATTCCTTGAGTTTGCTTGCCCCGCCTGTACTTCTTGTCTAGCTACAGGCCAATCACTGCTTTATTATCCCACAGCAACAGGTCCTTATAATAGAAGATCGTTTTTGACATTCATTGTAATTGAGCTAGTCCTGAATTAAAAGTATTGAGCCAACTGAGGAGCAGAGATGATTAAGAAGGAAGGAGGGGTACAGGATATGATGAAGGGAGTGAGGAAGGAGAATCAATAAAAACAAATGTATGAAAATATAGCAATAATAATTACTCTTCATGCTAATTAAAAAGAAACTAGTAAAACAAGTCAGCCTGGAGAGATGGTTCAGTAGATACAAATGCAAGTGTGAAGACCTGAATTCAGACTTGTAATGTCCAAGCAAATTCAGCTATGTTAGTGCATGCATGTGATACCCATGGCACATCCCTACCTCCCACAGCAAAATGGGAGCTGAGAGGAGACTCTCTGTAAGCTTGTAGGACAGATAGCTTATAAGATACATCAGTGAACAACAGAAGACCTTGCCTCAAACAAGATAGAAGTCAAGAACTGACACTAGAGGCTGTTCTGTGACCTAGACACACACACACACACACACACACACACACACACACACACACACACACACGAGGGGAATTTAAATGGGGAAGGTGACTGCCTCTGAAGCTATTCTTTTAGCTCATTGATTTTTCCTTTCCTCAGGTTTAAAGTGCAAGCAATGACCAATTCATGTTGCAAATGATGTTATATTCTTTTTAACACATTTGTAGAGAAATTGATTAAGAGTATGATCATAATCAGTGGAGGAACAATCATGTGTAAAAAGATCTGTTTGGATCTAATATACAATATTGATTTCAATGTTTAGATTTATAATTTTTACTATGTGTAAACCATTTCTGTACTGCATGGTTAACACCTTAAATCTATAAGTTGACTTTTATGTCCTCATTTTATTATGACTGCTCTAGGACCAAGAGTTGATTGACCACTGCCTGCCTCTCAGGTGCTAGTGTTATATCTTGTAGGTCACCCTTGAGATATTCAGTGGTGTTGGTATTTGCATTGCATTGAAGTACAGTTTCTCTAATCAGAACATCCCATCTCACATTGAACCAGTGTTATTTTTGTTAGTGTTCATAGAAGAAGATTTCTGAAGGAACTTCCAGAGAAAGATCCTTTGGTAGACCCACAAAACTAGAAAATTGTCAGGATAAGTGCCAGGACTCTCTTGGGACCAGCAGGAACTGCAGGGCTCATTGGAAAGTATGAGCTTAGGATCTTCTGTTCTAAGTGGAGAGTTTCAACATGATAATTGAAAAACCATCTACCTTGGCCTAAAATTCTTCAAGACACACATTCACAGTGACAGCGTGCCTCAAGGAAATTTTCCTTTCTTTTCTTTCTTTCTTTTTTATCTCTTTTCTCTCTTCTATCTCCCTTGCTTCCTTCCTTCCTTCTCTCTCTTTCTATGAATTTACATTAAGTGGAGATTTTCCAGATAGAAGAGACAGCAAATAAGAGGACAGATAAGACCAACAAGTGGTAAGAGGTCCCACTGGTGGCATAAGGTGCAGTTCAGGTACGGTCTATATGGTACATATCCAGAGAACATAGTATTTAAGTTTGTCATTTTGTGTTGGGTCACATTCATAGCCAGATGTCCTGTTTAGTTTTTATTGCTTACTTAACATAGCCTAGAGTCATCTGGGAAGAGAGAACCTCAATTGAAGAACTGCTTCAGTTAGATTGGCCTATGGCCATATCTGTGTGGAATTGTCATGATGGACAATTGATGTGATAGGATCTAGCCCATTGTGAGCATTATCATCCCTAGGTAGGTGGATCTGAGCTAAATAGAAAATTTAGCAGAAAACAGGTTAGTGGGCAAGCCAGTAAGCAGTGTTCCTCCATAGTTTCTGCTTGAATTGTGGTGGTATTGTGTTCCCCGAAATATTGTGCACGCTAATAAACTTATCTGGGGTCAGAGAACAGAACAGCCACAATATTAAACATAGAGGATAGGCAGTGGTAGCATATGCCTTTAATCCTAGCATTCCAGAAGCAGAAATCCATATGTTCAAGGATACAGACAAGCATGGTGACTCACGCCTTTAATCCCAGGGAGTGGTGGTAGAAAGCAGAAAGGTATATAAGGTGTGAGGACCAGAAACTAGAAGCATTTGGCTGGTTAAGCTTTTAGCCTTTGAGCAGCACAGTTCAGCTGAGATTCATTGTGGATGAGGACTCAGAAGCTTCCAGTCTGAGGAAACAGGTTCAGCTGAGGAACTGGCGAGGTGAGGTAGCTGTGGCTTGTTCTGTTTCTCTGATCTTCCAGAGTTCACCCCAATAACTGGCCTAAGGTTTGATTTTATTAATAAGACTCTTTGAGATTCCTGCCTTCATTCCCTCGGTGATAAATAAGCCCCTTTCTTCCCTAAGTTGCATTTGGCCACGGAGCTTAATACAGCAAAAGAAAGCTAACTAAAACCCTGCCCTTAGCCACATGAAGCCGGAGGCCACGGGTTGGACACACCATTGTAGGGTGTGTCCTTGTCAGCAGGCTCCTAGTTGTTTGTGAGATGCAAGTGAGAGTGTCTTTTCACTTCCTCAAAGTCTTTTCCCTTCTGACCCCATGGCTGATGGGAGCCAAGGCCCACTGTTGATGTCCAGCATCAGGAGAGAAGATTGGACTGTCTCTCCTCAGCAGGGCAAGTATACAAAATCAATTTTGAAGAATGGTTCTTTAAAAAACATTTTTTTCTGCATGTGTGTATATGTGTATGCCTATTCTTTTGTGCATAGGAGTATGTGTGCTTATATGTGAGTTATGTGTGTGCCATGTGTGTATGTGGAGGCCAGAGAACAACTGTGGGTGTTTTTCCTCAGGGGCCACTCGTCTATTTTTCTTATTTTTTATTTTTTGAGACAGGATCTCTCACTGGCCTGGAACTCTTCAAGTAGGATAGATAGGCTGGCCAGTGAGTGTGCCATTGTGCTGGAGGGTTTCTTATTGGAGGTAGGTGTCTGCAGATAGGGCTCAGGTATTACTTTACCAGTTTTGCAGCTCTCAAAGAATGGTGCCCACCTAAATGGCCACCTATGGTCATTCCTGTATGACCATACCCTGAAAACTGTAAGTCAAGCCAGTAGATGAACAGGGCCACCACTATAGATGGGGCCACTTCTCAGTCTAAGAAACAAAATTAAGTAGAATCAAGGGTGTTTCTAATGGCACCTTTTCATTAACCTACTTCGTTTTACCTACCATTTGCACTAGGGGCAGGGCGAGGATGTCTCTGCGTGGCTGTTTAGTGTTAGTGCTCCAGCCCTCACATCTCAAACAATACAGAATGCCTGCTTCAAGGATGGAGTAGAGTGAAGGGGTGCTTAGTGAATCTGTAGAAAGGGGAAGAAAAGGGAGGGAGGCAGAAAAGAAAGGAGGGAGGGAGGGAAGGGAGTTGTTCATAGAGACTGGAAACAACCAATCTGGATGGAAGACTAGGCTTTCTATCTCTTACACTGACTGACTTTCTAAATTTTTGCAATCATCTTGTCAATGTTTGTATCCTCATTCATGAGCACTCAGTGTTCATTGTAGATGAGCATCTGCCTGCACCTGAATGTATGACATGCTGGGGTTTCCATTTTCTGCTTTCTGCCACAAGGCAGCACACCTGAGTGAACGCAGACAAAATGCTCACTTGGAGGGTGTCTCCATGTCATTACCCTGTCAGAGAGATGTAATACTGTGCAATATTGGGTCCCTTGGAAGTCACTTTTATTCTTTAACAGTATGTCCTGGTTATAAAACTTGATGGTCATTTGGCCACTAGGAAGGACTGGTGTGATAGTGTCAGGAGCACTGTGCTTCAAGGGGTGATTGTTCTGAGTCCTGCTAGGACACATCTCATCTTCCTAGCACATGGATTCTGAATGAAAAGCTTCTTGTGTCAGTGGTACATGTGCTGGAATGACAAGTACAACCGGCAAGTTCACAAAGGGAATCTACTGTGTAGCCTATAAACTAGCACTGTTTGCATTGCCTAGAAGCAGAAACAGGCCGAAAGGTCAGTCAGCATTCCAGTGTCACGATGCAGAAACAAGACTTCAGCTCAGTTCTTACTGACATGTTTGTTTGTTTTGTTTTTGTTTTTGACACTAATAGTGACTCCTACAGGCTCCAAGACACTAAATGAGTAGGCCTGAGAAAGTTATATGTGTACATATTTAAAGACTACCCTATAAGAAAGTGGCCCTGGCTCTTATGGCTTATATTTCTTTCTCTGTAATATCTGAAGTATTATAGAACCACAGTTCTACTCAAATTTGTAATATTCAGGCTTGGTCACGCCAGGCTTCTACTGCTTACATGCTGCACGGTGGCTCAATTGTCACAGAATTCAACTCTTACATCTCATCCTCAGTGTTTTTCTACTTTTTGGTACATTGTATTTAATGGTAAGTTGAAGTTTGAGGTGGTCTGTGACACCGTGTCACCAGGCAGCAATGGGACCTTATTACTCTATTGCAGTACATTTTCATGTCCCACTGTTGATTTCTTTCCCCCAACAACTCAGTGCAAGGACCTGCACTTGTCTTCCATAGTAGTTGTTAAAGTCGCAGGTGGGGAGGTAGTTGGGAACTTTACTCTCACTGTCTTTATGATGTTAATGATCTTCTGGGAAAAAGCACTTCATTTAATATAAAATTGAAAATTATATCCTTTAAACCCCTTAAAGACCGTAGTGGCAATCACTAACTGGCATCTTCAATTCTGTTTCTGTTCTTACAGACAAACAAGGAAAACAAAACAAAAGAAAAACAAAACAAAACAAAAAAACATTTAAAAAACACTTAAAGCCTTCTTTGAGGCGGCTCTGTACCACGCCAGTGTCACGGTTGAGTGGAAATGCAGTGAGCCGCTGTGAGAACCACACCTCAGCACTGCTGACAAGCCACACAAAAATCCAACTTTTCACATGGGATGAAGATTGCCTTTGCTTCATTTACTCTCTTAAGGCACATTAAAATCAAAGCTATCACCCCATTTGGCCATCTGTCAACGTGCCCGACACAGTAAGAGGGTAGACTTTGTTCTTGGAAGAGGAGGATGTTTTGTTGTTGTAACAAATGGTTTTAGACTTAAGAGACAGAAATAAATCAATGCAATTTATAAAGTTGGGGTGAAAATGTTAGGTGCAGTTTTCTAAACAGAGAATTATATATGGATGAACAGTAATACATAAATTACTGAGTTAGCAATTTATAGAAATATGATAAAGAAGTAAATTAGTGAAGAGTAGTGTAATTGGAGCCATTCCTGCCCTCACAGAATGCACATGACTGTCTTTTACTTAGTAACTTGAAAATAAACCATTGAATATCATATGGGAAAGAGTGGCTTCCAATTTCTTTCCTGAAGCTCAAATTTCAAACTTTTGTTTAGGGGAGACCAGAAACCAGAAAACACGGTTCCAAAGGCCCCCAGACAATTGTGCTCCTGTTTATTAACAATGCAGTGCCTTTTAACAACGGCTTGGAGTTTGAGATTGAACATAATGAATCCAGTTTGCTGACCCTGAGCTCAGCCAAGCATAAGTACTGCAGCTGCAGGTGGTGTTTAATAGATTTGTGTGGCTATCCTCTTCAGAGCCATCACAGGGAGCAGGGTGCCCTGGAATTCACTGACAAGCACATAGCTCTTGTTCTCACCACCAAACTCCAAATCTACTCCCTTGGTTTATTATCTGTGGCAGGTGAAGCTAGTGCCTATTGGATGAATGTTACCAGGGACTGTGAGTTCTTCAGGGTGAGCAACTATGTAATAGCCATGCAGGCACGACTCTACAAACATGGTTTTATACAGAGACTGGTGATGTAATCTGTTGGAAAATTAGACAAATATCAAGACAAAACTATAAAAAACATGTGGCATTTGAAAAAGAGAACAGACTAATATAAACATTCAATCAAAATGGTGTCATTCAAAAACAGCTCATCTTGTTTTCAAGGCTCAATTTGTTTTGATGAAAATTTCATTTAGTTATAATCATTTTACTATGTTCCCAGAACACATAGAATGATAATAACTACTAGAAATAGTGTGATGAAGGATGTTCATCCTGCCAGTTAATTGGCTCAGTTTAAACAATGTTTATGTCCATATTCTGTTGATCAGTCACATGCTTATGTCAGTTTATTTTACAGAGAATCCCTGCAGTAATGAGGCAGAGCTAAGCAACTCAGCTACACTGATCCAAAATTTGCCTGAGTGCAGAACCTTTAGTTTGTCTCGATATATATCAGACAAAACAAAATTTGATGAATTCATTTTTGAACATGCAGTCATTGATAACTGTAATAATTTTCTAGAGATTTTCACAGATTTCTTTCAGCACTGTCTTAATCACTGTTCTATTGCTGTAGAGAGACACCATGACCAAGGCAACTCTTACAAGAGGAAGCATTTAATTGAAGGCTTGCTTATAGTTTCAGAGGCTCAATCCAGTCATCATGATGGGGGAGCATAGCAACTTGCAGGCAGGTGCCAAAGCAATAGCTGAGAGTTACATCCTGATATGTAAAAGGGGATTTATTAAATGGCTTTTAGGGTGTGGTTCAGTCAGTACAATAACAGCTGTCTATACATGGAAGTTCCAAGAATTCAGTAGTTGTTCAATCTATGAGGCTGGAGGTCTCAGCATGCTTTCAGTATAAGCTGGAATCCCAAGGAAGTAGGCTCTAATGTCAGTAAAGGAATGGACTTACCAGTGAAAGTAAAAGCTATGAGGCAAAGAGATCTTCACATCTATAGGCTGGGGTGGGAGCATTATATAGGATTTTATATATGCTGCCCGCAGAAGGTGTGGGCCAGATTAAAGGTGTATCTTCCTAGGTGAGAGGACCAGGATTAAAAGTAGGTCTTTTTGATTCAAATGATTTAATTGAGAAAAAGCCCTCAAAAATGTACCCAGATACTTGGGGTTTTAGTTAATTCTAGACATAGTCAAGTCGACAACCAACAGCAGCCATTACAAGTCCATCCCTTGTCCGCTTGATGCACAGTCGTATCTCCTTGTGTCATGCTTAATTTCCAAATGAAACAACCAGGTCATAATTACACCTAACACAATGTAACTATCCTTTGTACAACCACAACTTGAGCTATGTGGCTGTTGGAGAAAAGATTCTTTTCCAGGGCACATTTAGAAAACTTTAGATTGTTTATGCAGATCTGGGGCCAGTCAATTTTATTATTGAGTTCATTGTTGTCCTTAACCATATTCTGAGATGCTATACGTTCATTTATTTTATCACAGAGCTTATTCTTTGTCAATTTATCCAGAGCTTCTGGGAGCAACCAACCAGCATTATCATTTTCCTTATTTTTCCATAAATTGTCAAATTGTTACATACAGAGTCACCAAATCTATTGTGTCTCACAATCTGTGAGTCAGAATAATCAAATGCATTTGTCTCTAAGTTTATAAAATAATTCAAACCATAGACTTTCAGTACTCTCTGAGCTTCTAGGAGAGGCTTCAGTGATAGGAGAGGATTCAGTAACTATGAAAAATTAGAAAGCCTATTCCAAATAATTAAAAATTTATCATATACACATATAGATCTCATATATATATATGCATACACATATACACAAATACATATGCACACACATATATGCATATATATGCATATATATGCATATATATATAAAAATATATATATATATATAATTTATTAGAATGGCTTACAGGTTGTGGTCCAGCTAATCCAACAATGACTGTCCACAAGTGGAAGGTCCCAGAATCCAGTAGTTGTTCAGTCCCCAAGGCTGGATGTCTCAGCTGGTCTTCACAGAATCCTGAAGAAGTATGCACTAATGCCAGTGAAGAAATGTTTTTTTCCAGTGAGGTGAAAGCAAATAGGCAAACAGGTGTTCCTTGTCTATAGGCTGTAGTGGGAGGATTATGTAGGATTATCTAAAGGATGCCAGCAGAAAGTGTGGCTCAGATTAAAAATGTATCTTCCCATCTCAGAAGATCTGGATAAGTGGGTCTTTTCACTTCAAATGATTTAATTAAGAAAAACAAACAAACAAACAAACCTTCATAAGTGTACCCAGCACTTCAGTTTTAGTTAATTCCAGATGTAGTCAAATTGACAACCAAGAATAGCTACTACAAACACCAAAGTAAAAACCTAAATGGTCAGTGAAGATGGCATACACGTGTAATTCCCGCACCAACCAAAAATGAAAGAAAGGACAGGGGGAAGTGGGGCCTGCGAACAGAGAGTGAGTACAACTGATGTTGCTGGAGTGTGCTGCTTCTTAACCTTTAGCACATCTCCTGGTTGTTCATGACTTTATGAACATTTCTTTGTTTCCTTCAGGAATTTTTGGTGTAGAGATTGGCCCCCATAGCTTCTTGGCTGTAGAAGATTAAGGTCCTAGGAACCTGCCAGAATTGTGACTAGAAGTTTACAGGCTGCCTTTGCCTTGTTACCCAGTGTCAGTGAGATTGGGAATCTTGCTTGTGACTAGTCTGCCAGATTCTGCCAGCATTGGCTCTGCCCTGTCTAGTGCCTGGATATTGAATACCATTGAATCCAGGTCCTCCGGGATTTAAAAGATATTCTTAAATGTATTTTATTTGAGCTGTGCACCCTTCTAAGTCTAAACACTTCCACTCACACTTCCTTTGTAGACAACTATTCAATTCACTGGTGAACTGGCATCTACCTACTTGGGCTGCATTTCTCACTCTCTTTTTATGCCTACTGTCCTAGTCATTTACCTTGATTACATTTTTATCTATCTGACCAAATATCTAAGAAGATAAAACTAAGTTGGAGAAGGGTTCATTTTAAAGAGATGTAGCCTACCATGTCAGACAAGGCATGGTGGCAGGAGAGAAAGGCCTCCACAACCAGGAAGAAGAGAGCAGGATGCAAATGTCCAATGATTCCTCTACCAGGCTCTACCTCCTAAAGAGTCTACAGCCTTCCAAACAGCATCCCCAGTTGGGAATCAAGTTTGCAGATACACAAGTCTATAGACTGCATTTTGTATTTGATTCACAGTGCCGGTTAATACAAATTAAATTATGAACAAAATTATAACAGCCTTGAGAACAGAGTGCATACATGAATATGTAAAATTTATCTGTATTATATCTGATATTTATATTCTTTATATCACATTACATAATCACACATTTATTAATATACTAAAAAGAAACCATTCCCATCACTCACATAAATCCACCATAACCTTGTCATGTATTTTCCTATAGTCCTCACCCCTTGACCTGTTGTTGAAGGAACAGAGAATTAATAGTTTTCATTATTTCCCCCCAGGAGCAGTGAACATACAGCATGGACAGATAGTGATAAGAGACCCTGTCAGTGCATAAGAATAAGGAAGATTGCACAGGCCGTGTGTGAATGTGGTGCCTACATACATAACCCCACCCAGAACACAAAATGGACAAGCCTGCTGATTGTGATGTATAATGTTTCACAGAAACAAGGTCCAGGATCTAACCGAATGTTGCAGCAGCCCTTCTGCAAGGGGTAGTAAAGTTCTCTCTCTCATCACTGCAGTGTACAAGTACAACTTATAAAAAATGTCTGCCTCCCCATTTTCAGGATTAAGGGCCTATATTATGAATGTGGACAAGATTATTAATATAAAGTGCAATTCTGGATACACTGATGGGTTTTGATGACATCCTTAGAACATTAAAAAAAATCATGAAAAGAATTAGGCTGGAATAGACATTGGAGCCTTTTTAGTGTGTTTTGGAAGTGGATGTATGTATTCCCAGGCTTTGGATCAGAAAGCTAATGGAAACCCTTTCCAAGGTGAACAGACAATGTGAGGAAGAGATCCAGCTGTTCTTTGCATCTGTTGGGAACACACATCAGAACAAAGGCAAAAGCAGTTGAGACTGCTCGGGTTATTAATGCCTTTCATACAGGCAGAGGGAGAAGAGAGATGGCCACCCTCAGACACACATGAATTGGAGAGAACTTTCATTTCATCCATTCTGTTCCTGAGAGCTTGACATTATAATAATGAAAAACATGGCAGGTTGGTGAGATTTGAATTAAGTGTGCACATTTGTTAGCATTGCTGACTGTGTGGGTCCTTTTGTTGATGGAATGAAGTGCTCCATAATATTGCCATTATTTCATGCCACTTGTATTAATGTTCTGAAGGGCACTACAAATTATATTACATTATTTCTTATAGTTGATTAACATACAATCAGTTGTATCTCATCTGTTGGTTAAGATTATTCTTAGAAGAAAATATTTACTCTGCCCCTCCCAGATATTTCGAATCTAATGCATTTTTTCCAAACAATTAAGAGTAGATGAAAAATAAAATCATAGATAGGAAAAATAAACTAGAACTGGTATGATCCCTCAAATTTCCTATGCAGTCTTTTCTTTTCAAAGTATTAATTAATTTTTAACTGACAGAAAATAATTATATATCTTTATGAAATCCTGCATAGTGATATTTTAGTGGATTATGTATGTATATATGGGGAATGCCTATGTATTGTTTTATTTTCTTTTTTATGTTTTTTTTAGTTTAATTTTATTTTACAATACTATTCAGTTCTAAATAACAGCCACAGACTCCCTTGCTCTTCCCCTTCCTGCCCCCCTCCCCTTCCCCCCAGCCCACCCCATTCCCACCTCCTCCAGAGCAAAGCCTCCCCGGAGGACTGAGATCGACCTGATAGACTCAGTCCAGGCAGGTCCAGTCTCCTCCTCCCAGATTGAACCAAGCGTCCCTGCATAAGTCCCTGGTTTCAAACAGCTAACTCATGCAATAAGCCCAGGACCTGGTACCACTGCCTAGATGCCTCCCAGACAGATCAAGCCAATCGACTGTCTCACCTATTCAGAGGGCCTGATCCAGTTGGGGGCCCCTCAGCCTTTGGTTCATAGTTCATGTGTTTCCATTTGTTTGGCTATTTGTCCCTGTGCTTTATCTAACATTGGCTTCAACAATTCTCGCTCATATAAACCCTCCTCTTTCTCCATAATTAGACTCCCGGCGCTCCACCCGGGACCTAGCTATGGATGTCTGCATCCAGATTCCTCAGTCCTTGGATGGGGTTTCTGGTACAACTATTAGGGTGTTTGGCCATCCCATCACCAGAGTAGGTCAGTTCTGGCTGTCTCTCGACCATTGCCAGCAGTCTTTTTTGGGGGTATCTTTGTGGATTTCTGTGGGTCTCTTCAGCACTTTGTTTCTTCCTTTTCTCATGTGGTCTTCATTTACCATGGTCTCCTATTCCTTGTTCTCCCTCTCTGTTCTTAATCCAGCTGTGATCTCCCGCTCTCTTTCCCTTGACCCTCACCCTTCATTGCTCCCACTCATGTCCAGGTTGTTCATGTAGATCTCAGCCATTTCTCCATCATTGGGCGATCCTTGAGTCTTTCTTGGGGTCCTATTTTCCAGGTAGCCTCACTGGTGATGTAAGTAGCAGTCCAGTCATCCTTGTTCCACATCTAGTATCCTCCTATGAGTGAGTACATACCATATTTGTCTTTCTGAGTCTGGGTTACCTCACTCAGGATGATTTTTTCTAGATCCATCCATTTGCCTGCAAACCTCATGATGTCATTGTTTTTCTCTGCTGAGTAGTATTCCATTGTGTATATGTGCCACAATTTATTTATCCATTCTTCAGTTGAAGGGCATCTAGGTTGTTTCCAGGTTTTGGCTATTACAAACAATGCTGATATGAACATAGCTGAGCAAGTGCTCTTGTGGTATGATTGAGCATTTCTTGGGTATATGCCCAGGAGTGGTATAGCTGGATCTTGGGGGAGATTGATTCCCAATTTTCTAAGAAAGCACCATATTGATTTCTAAAGTGGTTGTACAAGCTTGTATTCCCACCAGCAGTGGAGGAGAGTTCCCCTAGTTCCACATCCTCTCCAGCATAAAGTGTCTTCAGTGTTTTTGATCTTAGCCATTCTGACAGGTGTAAGGTGGTATCTCAGAGTTGTTTTGATTTGCATTTCCCTGATTAGGGATGTTGAGCAATTCCTTAAATGTCTTTTAGCCATTTGAGTTTCCTCTGTTGAGAATTCTCTGTTTAGTTCTATAGCCCATTTCTTAATTGGACCGTTGGTCATTTTGATGTCTAATTTCTTGAGTTCCTTATATACTCTGGATATCAGTCCTCTGTCAGATGTGGGGTTGGTGAAGATCTTTTCCCATTCTGTAGGCTGTTGCTTTGCCTTGTTGACCATATCCTTTGCTCTATAAAAGCTTCTCAGTTTCAAGAGGTCCCATTGATTGATTGTTTCTCTCAGTGTCTGTGCTACTGGTGTTATATTTAGGAAGTGATCTCCTATGCCAATGCGTTCAAGACTACTTCCTACTTTCTCTTCTAGCAGGTTTCAGAGCAGCTGGGTTTATGTTGAGGTCCTTGATCCACTTGGACTTAAGTTTTGTGCACGGTGACAGATATGGATCTATTTGCAGCCTTCTACATGTTGATATCCAGTTATGCAAGCACCATTTGTTGAAGATGCCTTCTTTTTTCCATTGTACACTTTTGGCTTCTTTGTCAAAAATTATATGTTCATAGGTGTGTGGGTTAATGTCAGGGTCTTCAATTCGATTCCATTGGTCCACATGTTGATTTTTATGCCAATACCAAGCTGTTTTATTACTGTAGCTCTATAGTAGAACTTGAAGTCAGGGATCATGATGCCTCCAGAGGTTGTTTTATTGTACAGGATTCTTTTGGCTACTCTGGGTTTTTTTGTTTATCCATATGAAGTTGAGTATTATTCTTTCCAGGTCTGTGAAGAATTGTGTTGGTATTTTGATGGGGATTTCATTGAATCTGTAGATTGCTTTTGGTAAAATTGACATTTTTACTATGTTGGTCCTGCTTATCCATGAGCATGGGAGATCTTTCCATTTTCTGACATCTTCTTCAATTTCTTTTCTTTAAGACAGGATCTACTTTTGTAGATTAAAATGGACTCACAATTGCCCTGTTACCACCATCCAAAGGCTGGTATTACAAGTGTATGCCACCACACCAAATTTGGTACATTAGTGACACAAGGCATTTATGTGTAGTGATCATTTCAGGACATTTTGATTACTTGACAGAAGTGAATAAAGAGAGAAAAGGTTCTTAACTCATGAGTCAGGGGTTAGAGTGAGAAACAATTGGGACAGCATGGTGGTTGGGTGGTTTCACTGGTAGCAGGGAGTAGAGCATGCAGGAAGTGACAGAACCTCACATCACAGCAAAATGAGATGGAGAACTGGACCAGAATGAGGGCTGTTTGCAATTCTCAACGTCCACCTGTAGTGGCCTATATCTGCCAGCTAGGCCTCATGGCCTAGGCTCCATAGCCTCCCCAAGTAGACAGCAGCTGGGGACATTTCATATTTTAAATATATAACTATTCATCTCAAACATCATTTCTTTGTAACAACATTTTAAATCCTTTCTCCTAGGCATTTTGAATTAAATGATACAAAGTTGCTAACTATAATCATCAGTCTGTATAAGATAACTTCTCCTGTCTTACTGTCACCTTGTCCCCATTTACCAACATCTTTTCTCTCCCTCCTTCCCTCCCTCCCTCCCTCCCTCCCTCCCTCCTTCCCTTCTTTCTTCCCTTCTTCCTTTCCTCCCTCCCACCCCATTCTCTTTTTACTCTACCCTTTAGGTATCTGGTAACCAGGCTGTTCTTTGCTCCATTATACCCACTCTCTCTCTGTTTCAGAGACCCTATAGAAAGCTTAAGCATGAAAAAGTGAATGATTAAGTAAAGAGCCTCAGAAAAACTTAAGATGAATTGGAGTAATCACCAATAAGCCCCCAAGAAAAGAATGGAGTTTGCTATTGTCTTCCTAACATTCTAATTAAATATACTCTCTCTGGAGCTCTACAGAGGAGGCTCCACTCTGTACAGTTGCCAGGGCTGGCCCCCCAACCTTCCTCCTGTCATTTACTGCCTAGAATTATTCTCTATCTTTATACTTTAAAGGTTATAAAACCATTAAAACAATCCGATGTCGGGGGAATCTAGCTAAAGGAGCAATTGTCTGTAAGTAGTAAGGGGTCACACTGGTGAAGGGCTCATGTCTGGGAAGGTTTCTCTAGATGTTTCCAATGTCCCTTCCAACCAACTGGAGCCTGCAAATGTAACCATTCACTATCTTCTTCATGTGACTCCCTGGAGACCCACTCAGAGCAGTGACAGAGGGAACAGCAATGGCATGCTGACTGTAACTTGTCAACCATTATTTAATTAACTGCTCAGCCAGTTTAAATGTCCTTTGTTAAAGAAATGGTATTTTTGTGGTATTATTCTATATGCTATTGCCAGTAATATTTTTTATAAACAGTTACTAATTAAAGACAAATTTAGCCATAAATGTTATATTTGTTGACCACTGTAGATACACACTTAGCATGTAACAATTTTAAAATGAATAATATCTGTTATACACTTAGAGCACTAAGTGTATTAACTTAACTCTAAGCTGTTTATGTGTGTTAGTTCATTTAAAACTCCTAACAATATTATGAGGTTATTTTTAGGAAGATCCAGTATATAAAACGTGCTTTGCTTGCTGTATGTGGTGGCTCCTGTCTACAGCCTCAGTACGTGGAAGACTGATGCAAAAGGATTGCTGTAGCATGAGGGTATCATGGGTTACATGGTGAGTTTCAGAATAGCCTGGCCTACAGAGCAAGACCTTGTCTCAGAAAAACAAAGCGAATTTAACAAACCAAACCCAAAACACCAAACAAACAAACAAAAACCAAATGCTTTATTTGGGTGAAGTTACTCAGCTAGTGAGTCATTCAACAGGAATGTGAAGCCATATTGTCTTAGGTCATTCCTCGTTTTTTTTTTTTTTTTTTTTTTTTTTTTAATTTTTTCACAGTTTACTAAGAGAAGGAAGTGGCATCTGCACTTGTTATGCTAATATCTCATAATCAGAACACACCAGTATCTATCTCCAAGTTGCCCTTTTTCTAAAACTGGCTTTATAAACCTCAATTCCTATTTAGAGTTGAAGCTTCATGGGATTTCCCCTTTTCCATGTTAGAGTGTCTATTTGTCACTCATGCTCAGGTCATGCTTAGGCAGCCATGTTGATGGTGTGACTCCTCTGACATTTCCAGGAATGAAATCTCACTGGAAATTTCCTGTTCCTCTGACTCGTACAATCTTTCACACACACACACACACACACACACACACACACACACACACACACACGCCCGCTATGCTCCCCAAGACTTAGGTGCAGTAACTGTGTTGCAGATGTATCAGTTGTGATGGGCACTACATGGGCACTTGTTCAAAGAACTATGGGCAGCTAAGGAATGCTGAGAGTGGAAGAAAAAGTCTCCATAGAACAGGCTTCCTATATTGGCTATCGAATACCAAGTGACCAACCCTGAAATCATATACATTCAAGTAACTTATATGGGCTGGGCAGGTTGTATTTATGTGTTAGGGACACACACACACACACACACACACACACACACACACACACACACACGATAACAAAGAAATGGAAGTCATGAATTTGAGAGAGCAAGGGGAGGTGCATCGGAAGAGTTAGAGGGAAGAAGGGAAAGAGAAATGATGTAATTATATTTTCATTAAAAATTAAGAGTATTTTAAAAACCTAAGTTTTCCCTCCTTGTTCTTTTGGAGGTATTATTTTCTTTTCAGCAACATATATTCAAAACGTCTTAGAACCCTCCCGTAACGTTTGTTTGTATCTCCACATTCCCAGGGAGCTGGGTTTCCCTCATCTTCCTGGTTTTGTTGGTATTGTTTATTTGTTTATTTTTAATTTCCTAAGTGTTGTTGTCTCTATCAGCAACCCCAAAGCAAAGTACTGGTGACTGGAGACTTGAGCTGACCCTTAGAGATTAAGAACCATGCTTGCTGCGGGATATTATTATGATATATAGAAAGTTTGAATAGTACCTTTCTGGAACCTCATTTCTGAAGCTTCGGTGTACCTGGTATAAAACCCAAGCTCACCTACCATGGAAGGAATGGAATCGAAAAAATAGCTTCTTTAGACTCCACAAAAATTAATTGTGGAGTATATTTCTACATCAGCTTAAGCCAGTCCCAACTGCCTGTATCATTAATATCATGATATCATTTTTATGAGTGTCTGAAAATTAATCAGAAATATTTACATTATATCCTGTAAATTCTATTTGTCAGATAATTTCAGATGACCAGTATTTCATAATTGTGATAAATAAGAGGTTGACTTGGTTATCAGGGAGATGCAGATGTCTAACATGACACTCTATGGGGTTCTTTATAAACTGAAGCTCATTGAACAAAAATTACACAGGATGTAGGACCATGGGAACAATAAAAAACACTTTATGAAAATTAATAATGAGGTTTAACTTACTTAGACACTTTTAGATATCAAAAATTTTAATCAAACTAAAAGCAATTTATGTTATATGTGCTTATATAACTGTAAGCCTTTTTTCTTAAATATTGGATCATTTTTCAGTGTTTCTCCATTTTATACTTCAGCATGCAGTTCAAAAAACTACATTTACATTTTCCTACAGAGACACAATTTCATTGTCTTCCTCAACATTAATATGGATCCAAACAATTATGAATTAGTGAGTCCATTCAAACTTCAGCAATTGCTCTCAAAGTATTTTTCATAATTATTTCCTTAAAGAAATTAAAACCAGGACAGTTCAAAGATGATGTGCATATCATTTCTCAACATCTTAGATTTCTTGCATGCATAATTATTCTGTTGACTCTTTGAAGGGCTGGATTCAATGTCTTTAGAATATTTCACCTTTGACCTATCTGATCGTTTCCTTCTGGTTTTGTTCCTCTTTCTTCTGCAGTTCCCATAATCTGGAAATTAGATCTAAAGGTTTGACTAAGTTCATGTTAAATATTTTTGGCAGCAGCTCTCACAGGTGAAGCTGTAGGATTCATGTTGCATTATAGAAGCTATTCAGAATGCTTGGTTGTACTTCAATGACGGTGAGACAGAGTCAGGGTTTTTCACAAACACAGTATCACTGTAGCTCTAGTCTGAGCAAATCTTGGCAGTGCTATTTGCCAAAGATAACTCTCCATTGTCTTCATGATTTCTGGACTGTTGACATTGTTAACCTTTGTTTATAGGAGTTGTGGACAGCCTGCGGTAGAGCCGACCCACTACAAACTACTCCCTTCCACTTATACTTTATCTTGAGCCACATTATTAGATTATATAGGGATTGATCCATCAAGAGACTGGAGAGGAAAACAACAGTCTCAGTGGAAAGATTAGGGAGCCAACTTGGCATATAATACTGTGATTTCTCAATTATTTTGTGGTGGGCAGGCTGGTAATGTAGGGTTGGGAGTTGACTTGTGGGTGGAAATGGCAGTGGGTGAAAAGATGAATAGATTTTAAGATAGTATGGGAGCTAGGGCTCTAGCTCAGCATGCTTGAGGCCCTGGGTATCACTGCCAGTTCCAAAACAAATAAGGAAAAACCTTAGGAATGTGATTAGCAGAACAATCAAAATGCCTTGGAGGGCTAACTTGCCAGCCTGTGACATTTATGAGAGAGTTAAGAAGTGGTCCACTGGCTTCTACCAGAGCCTTCATGTTCATTTACCATGGCAACTTCTTAATCTCCCTTCTCTGTTCACAAAGGAAAACATGACAAGAATAGTTTAGAGGAGGACCTGGCAGTCCCAGTACAATATCCAGGCTTCTAAACTTTGTAGGATTCAAAGTTGCTGTCTTTACATTTATAGAATTACTAGTTACCATCTCCTGGGATGCGACAGGACTTTCCCAGTCTTAGTCCCTGTTCAAGTTGCCATCTAGAAATAGAGGAGAGGAAGCAATAGTGATGTTGAGTGAACAAATGAGTGAATCACTAAGAAACGGGCTGGAATGTTGTGTTCCATTGTCCTGTTGACACTGTTCACCCTCTCACCTGTCTTTGATGGAGTTCATTGAAAGAGGATGTGCTATCCAAACGAACAAGAAACATACCCCCAAGCCAATACATTCCAGTTGTAAAGAGTAAAGAAAAGCAAAGCCTGTAGCTGTCTCACAGGGTTTTGGGTGTATTTTCTTGAATCAGACATTTTGAAGGTGGGGAAGGAACATGAGTGCTCTTCATGGAGACCTTTTGTTCTTGTGGTAATAGTACGTACCAAGTCAAAGGGATTTTTGGCATCTACACAGGTGGTGAGCTTTGTTAGATGAAACACAAGTCCATGTCGAAAATAGTCTTCCTGAATTTCTCTCCAGAGGAAACAGCGAATGAGTAAAGCATGAGGAGTTCTGGATGCTGACCTTTGAAACTCTCCCCAAAGCTGCGTGCCTGCTGACGAGAAGACGTGAAAAGTCATTTCGCGTATAATGAGATACCAAGTGGGCCTGTCTTCTCTTAAAACCTGGCATTTAGAAATACATTTACTTCTATTATGGACTGCCCTAACCTGCACAGGCTATTGCATATGACATATTACTGGAGCAGATGTTTTAGACAAGACGCTGGCAGCAGGGCAGGCTAAGAATAAAGTTTATAGTTTTGTTTCTTCAATCTCAGACTCATACAATTGAGAAAGCTTTTAGATCTGGCAATCCATTGCAAATGTTGTATAAACTGCCTATTAATTTTATTCCTACTGTGCAGTGGAATTGTTTAATATGAAGAAAGGAGGGGGAGACAGAGATGAAGAGTATTTCCTTTCTTAAGACATCTTCTCACTTTAGCAAAATCTTTTTGTAGCCAATTTACCTCTGACCTTATGGGTAAAGAGGTGGGCTCAGAGACACACAAATATTTAGAGCCTGACATTTCCTGATACTAAAGTAAGGAAGGCAAAAAATTGAAAAGAAATGCTGATGGAAGTTTTTTAGTTTTACTGTTTTGAGCAGTTGTTCAGTTTGCTCCTGGATTACAGAAAAAGCAAGGGACTAGAAAATAATTGGTCTAGGGAAAGAGTTGAATTCATCTTACTGCTATGACCTCTATTTATTTATATTATGAACTTGCTATTTATATTATGAACTCAAAATAAGCTTGTTTAATATTTCGTTAAAATGCATTAAGTATAAACATGCAGTATCATGTTACATAACACATTTGCAAGTCCATATTCACATGTGGGAGATTTCTGCATTCATGAAGGGATGACCTTCACACTCTGGTAGAAGATCATCACTTTATGCAATCCTATGGCATTTTATTCTGTTTATGTACCAGATGAAAACAGGACACGAATTTCATCATCTTGGTCAAACGTATTATCATTTGGAGAGGGCATGGAATGGTCTCTATTTCTAGGAGTGCATGTGGCTGTCCCAGTGACCAGCAATGCCCTCTCCAATTCTGCCTGTTCTTCAGCAATTGTCTTTGTGTCTTTGAAATTTGCTTTTCTTATACAAATTTGTGGAACAAAAAGTATAAGAATGGAAAAACATGATTCTGAGCTCCATAATTAACATGGAACATAAGTAAATGGTGAAACAAAGAAAACGTGGGACAGCAGGAAGGACATTAGTGAAGAGCAAATTAAACGACAAAATACTGCCATTATTAACACAATGTAATCAGAAATTTGAACCACTTGAGACACACATGGAAGACTCATTAAAATAAGCATTCACAAGCTTCGGAGAGGACTCAGTGAGTCCAGTGCTGGCCTCGGGCACAAGGGCTCGAGTGATCACCAGAACCCACATGAAAAACATACTTGTAACATACATTGTTAGGGAGGCAGAATCAGGGGACTATTGGTGTCACCACCCTGCCAGCCTCTCCAAATAGGTGAGTGCCAGGCCCTAGGAGTTCCTGTCTCAAAAAATAGGGTGGGATGCTTCTGAAGGACACCTGAGGTTGAACTCTGGCCTCAATGCCCATGTGAATATACAAATACCCTCACATGTGTACACACACACACACACACACACACACACACACACAGAGAGAGAGAGAGAGAGAGAGAGAGAGAGAGAGAGAGAGAGAGAGAGAGAGAGAATACTCCTCCCCAAGCAACACTGATTCTGCTCTACCAAACTTTGGGGTTTGAGTTTCTGACAAAAACAGCTGCTTAAATACTTAGGTTGTTTGTTTAGGTGCTAGGACAAAAGCTGATGATTTGAATTTAGAAGCTATTTAATCATAGACTATGGCAAAAAAAGAAATAAGTATTTTAAAATTACTTAGAAGTGGAATTCTGTGCCTAGTTGGACCCAAGAAAATTTACTTAAATTGGTTTTATTTTTTGAATTTTATTTTAAAAATTGGAAATTTTTGGTATGCTACTGTATTAGTCAGAATTCTCTAGATGGGAACAACACACATATGCATAAACACACACACACACACACACATACACACACACACACACACACACACACACACACACACACAGTCAGTTTCTGTTAAAATCATAGTAATAGCTGGATGACACCTGATAGGCTGAGCAACTGGAAGTTGCTCCTTCCTTGAGGCTCAGTGGCTCATCAATCAAAGTCCCATTGTTGCTGTCTCACACTAGAGAGGCCAACAACAGGGTAGTTCCTCAGTGCATAAGGCAGGGTGCCTCAGTGGTCCCAATCTGGCACAGAGAGCTTAGAATGTTCCTGGAGAGTTGCTGGTCTTAGTCCATAGTGGAAGCCTGGGATACTGGTTCTGATAATAGCGAAGGAAGGCACAGAAGGAGCTGGGGTGGAGGGGGGCAGAGTAACTTGAGAGCGGGAGGAGTGGCCAATGAGATCAGGAGGAGCAGCCAATGAGAGCAGGAGCAATGGCCAAGAGCACAAAATGCCAGAATCTCCCTTCTCCCATAGTCCTCTCAGCTGCTACCAGAAGGTGCTGTCTCCAGCCAGGGCGGATTTCCCCACATTAAGGCTATCAGGACAGTTCTTCAGCTGAGAATCTACTCATGTAATTCTAATTTGTGGCAAGTTGACATTAAAACTACCCGTACTAGGTACTTCTCATATTAACATAGTTACAAACTGGCATATTAAAAATCTCAACCTTTTCTTCTTTCATTAAAAATGTGAGTTATGTTTTCCCTATTCATTATCAAAAAGAGAAAATCCAATGCATGCTCCCCTGGCAGGAGCTGCAGCGAATAGTGTTATCAGGTTAGCACATTTTGATTTTCAGTTTATTAGCAGGAGTCAGCTGAAAAAAGAAAGTGGATGGGGCAAATTTCTGCTCCCCACAACTGAGCTTTCCTTTCCCACTAGTCCATAGTAGACAATGTAAAGGATTACATGCAACAGGAAACAGAACAAGTAACAATGTCTTCTACCAGCTTATATTTTTCATTGCTACTCCACTGAGCCAGTAGTGGACAAAGAGTTCTATATTTGCATGAGACAATCCTTAACAGTATTCTGAGAAGAGGGGAGCATTTCATTTCGGTATGGAAAATCCTCAATAGTTTTTTTTATTCTTCATTATTTTACTTTTAATTAGTATTTTATATTATATAAATTGTATGAAAAATACTAATATGATTTGATATTCAATCATCTTTGATATCTATGATAGTTTGTGTCACCATCACCGAATTCATAATCAAGCTACAAACCTTTCATTTTTTTTTTCAGTACTCTATTCTCTACTTGTGCTTAACTAGCTGGTTTTGATGAATGATTTTGGAGAGGTGTTCATTGCTTTAATTACAGGTATTCTGGGAGAAAGTCAAGTGGCCTCTCCCTAAGCCTTTTTGCTAGCTCTCATTTATTGCCTACAGCTTTTTATTAAATATCTTTTTAACTTTTTATTGATTCTTTGTGAATTTCATATCATGCTCCCCATTTGCACTTATCTCCCAGTTCCTCTATATCTGCTCTCTACCCTTGCAACCTCCCCCTTAAAAAGAAAACAAAAAATAAAAATGAAAATTAAAAAAAATAATAATCTTTGCCATGGAAGCTGAGGTTTGTCAGGTTGTGTCACCCAGTCCACCCTTTTGCCAGGACAGTTTTACTCACAAATGTTCACTGCAATGAGTCATCGGTCAGGTTCCAGGCCTCTGGCTTCTGCTACACCATCAATCCTGGATCCTCACCGGAACTCCTCTCAGATAGCCTGTTGTTGTCCTGTGTCATGGAGATCCTGCAGCTTTGGTTCTGCTGGACCGGGTTCTGCCCCTTCACAAGATCCAGCAGTTGGGATGGGCCAACTCAAAGCAGGGATCTGGACCTGGGTGGTAGCTAAGTTGGTCGCCCACCCGCTCTCCTATGCCCAGGCCACCAGGGCCAGCTCTCCCTCTTTGCCCAGGTGACTGGAAGGGTCAGCTCTCCTGCTTGTAGTAGCTGGTTAGGGGAAGGATCAGCTCTCCCACTTTCATGCCATGGGGATCGGCTGTGGCACCCACACCACCAGGGCCACCTCCACAACATTGCCAAGACGGAGGTCAAGGGGTGCCAGCTCTCCCATGCTACCTAGGCAGGAGGCGGGGCTGGGCCAGCTCTCCAGGCTACCACAGGCGGTGAGGGGTGGGGCCATATTTCTCAAGCTCATGCCCTCAGGGCTGGCTCTCCTGTGCCCCCTTGTTCTGGGCCGGCTGTACTTGCTTCCTAGGTGAGATGTGGAGCCCTCTTAAAAATGCTTTAACCAGCGAGGGGCATGGCCATCTCTCCTATTCTTAGGGCTAGCTATCCTACCTGCCTTTGGTTGCTAGGGGCAGGGGATCATCTGTCCAGCAGGCACTGGTACCACAGCTTGACTGACAAGGGGTGGGGTCAGTTCTTCCAGGCCTCATACCCTGGAGGCCCGCTCACCTGCGCCCCTGCCACCAGGGCCAGCTCTACTGTGCTGCCCAGGAGAG
Source organism: Peromyscus leucopus (assembly GCF_004664715.2). Taxonomy (NCBI): domain Eukaryota; kingdom Metazoa; phylum Chordata; class Mammalia; order Rodentia; family Cricetidae; genus Peromyscus; species Peromyscus leucopus. The sequence goes on along the minus strand of NC_051064.1, from coordinate 23,538,748 downwards.
GTGCAGGATCTCCTCTCCCAAGTGCTGCAGCTGGTGAAGGCGGGGGTGGGAGGGGCGAGGATGAGGAAGGGTGGTAGTGGGAGCTCTCCCACAGTGCCCAGGCTGGGGGTATGACCAGCTCTCTGCCGAATGCCTCAGCAGGTGAGGGGCAGTGATAGCTCTACACAGCCCTCAGACATGGCCCCAGGGATGTTCCCATGGTCTTTGGTGGTAACATGGGCCACAGACAACAACCTAGACCACTACTGCTGCAGGGCCACTGACTCAGACATGTCCGTCAGCAGCAGTACGTGCCAGTGCATCTCCATGGCCTCAGGTGGCAGCTCAGGCTACTCACACCAGGCTGTTCCTCACCTCCTTGCATCTCCAGTTCCACCTCTCTTCATAGAGCACAAGCCATTTTGCTTCTCTCTCTACCATCTCGTCATCACGTACTTGGTCATCCTAGTGGCACCTGCCCCATGTGGCTGTGGGCAGAGGCATCTCAGGTGTCTTCTTTCCACCCAGGTGTCCTCCACCTTCCCAGTGCCCATGAGTGTCCTCCGCCTGACCAGACTGAGCCTATTTAATATCTTGAACTCACACACATTATATCAGTGCCCTCTCCAGTCTTACCATTTCATGCAAGGACTTAATTACACTGCATATCAGCAGAACCACAAGCAACTTGGATCCCAGCCTCCAGTTACGCTTGTATCTTTGTAGTTAAAAGAGATAATAAATGCGAAACATTAAGAGAACTCCATCCCATGAAGTTGGCTGAGGATCTCTGAGCAGTGCCACTGGGAGCCTGTGTTACAGTGACGCCTAAGCCCGATGCCCCTATAGCTTCCTCTTCTGAATTATGATGATGAAGTTATTATTGCCATAGGCTTCAAACGTGTTTTAGTATATTAAATCACCTCCACAAGGGTTCCTTGCCCTGACACGCATGACAATCCATACATAGCCCAGGCTAACCTATATTTGTGTGGTTCAGAATAGACTGGCCTTGGCCAGGTCTGTTTAATTTCAGTAAACTAAGTCTGAAGAGCTCATAAGTGAGGCTGTTGCAGGAAATGGAGGTGAGGGTACAGGTTGCTGGGCTTTCCTGTTGTTCGGAGTCATTTCGACACATTTGCTTCAGGCCTCGTTATTTTCACTTTCAGCTGTATACCACCTAACAAAGGGTATTCTCACACTGGGGATGCCTACCACCTACCACCCTCCCACTTACTCCCGCAGCTACCATCGGGGATTGAGAGTCCTGTGACCAGCTGACTTTTGGTAGGCTGTAGAATGTACTCTTGCAGAAGATGATTGGTCCAATAAAGCAGGGAAGCCAGAGAGACCTAAGCACATGGCTGCAACATCCACTACATCACTTTGGATCTGAACTGCACTTAGCCTTGCCTGGAGATGCTGGAAGTTGTATTTGGTCATTAAAAAAAAGAGAGAGAGAGAGAGAAATGGTTACTAACTCAAAAAAAAAAAAGTTGATTGAGCATCAGATAAACGCTTCTTTGGCAAAACATCTAATAAGAAATATTGTTTAATATCACCACCAAATATTTTTATTGCTACATTATGCCTCAGAAAATTGGTTGGGTGAGAAAAGGGCCCCCAGTAAAGAACAATGTGATTGCCTGAGAGAGACTACCTTAGTGAATGGTTAAAATGCACTCTGAGGGAATAATCATGATTTAAATACAATTAATTTGACTAACTGAATTTTACATTAAATACACAGTGATAGTCTGTTTAAGTATTAGAGCCAAGCCGGGCGGTGGTGGTGCACTCCTTTAATCCCAGCACTCGGGAGGCAGAGCCAGGTGGATCTCTGTGAGTTCGAGGCCAGCCTGGGCTACCAAGGGAGTTCCAGGAAATTCGCAAAGCTACACAGAGAAACCCTGCCTCGAAAAACCAATATATATATGAGCCCTATTTTTAAAAATATGTGCCTATATTCCTTATTCTTTTATATTTTCAATGGGATTTGAAGATCATGGTTGGAAAATTATAAAAGAAAAACATTTCTAAGAAATAATATCCAATGAAAAGGACTTTTTAAAAAATGCCACAGCCAAGACAGTCTCAAACAGACTTTCTGCAGAGAGAGCAGAATGGAGGGAGGGGATCAGCAAGCCTCTTCCTGTGTCGTTCAGGAGGTAGGTGATTTTGTCTCTGAATGTACAAAGACGTTATTCTGTCACCAGACACTGGCTCTATATGGACCCTGTCAATTTGAGTGCCAAAGGAAAGAAATTACTTTACAAATAAAATTTGTTGTTTATTTTGTGAGATATTACAGAAAAATCTTTTAAAATGTCTGGATCCTCAATAGGATGCTAAATATTTGTCTGTGGTTCCAGCAACTAGTGATGTCAAAGAAGATGATCACTTTAACCTAGGAGCTTGAGATCAGCTTGGGAAACACAGGGAGACATTATAGCCAAAAAGAAAATCTAGACATTTGTCTATCAACTTCTAACTCAGTTCTCTGACATTAATTTGTTGAAATGTATTTGCCACATGCAAAGCTTTTACAATTCATACTAAGCTATAAATTCAACGTAGTCTGTTACTCTCTAAAACATTACCCCCGCCCCTCTCCATAGTTTGCTTAGCAATCTAGCAAGGCTTAATTAAATCTACAATAATGAAGACAGGCCATAACAATTCTCTCAGTAACTTAGAGAACAGGATGAAAAATCAATAGTAAGAATACAAAACACTTGAATCTTATGATTAACATTTAGGCAAACACATCTAAAAATTTGCACGTAATGATACAGAATATATATTTTCATGTGCAATGTAGTTTTTATAAAATGACTACATCCTAGACAAAAAACAGTTTCCAGTAAAACTGGAAAGCTTTGATTGTGGATGTTGTGGCATGTCACAGTATGGTCTACAGTTGAAGCAGTCTTTAGAGGAAAATACATAGCAGTAACTCCACATAAAAAGGATTATTGGATGAAAACTCACTTTTTCTATTAGCTATTTAAAGATGATAGGAGAACAGGAAAGTGAATTTCAGTGACGTTTAAGAGAACAAGAGAAGGACAGAGTCAGTGTTGGGCAACCCTGGCCGCAGTGCGATGTCCATTCCATATTTGGGCAGAACTCAAACTTTCCATTTAAATTCCTGTGTGAGATCTTATCTCATTGATGCAAGGGGGTTATTGTACTACTTCACTCCTTCTTTGCAATACTCTATGTCCATAAATGCAGCTCTAAGGTCCTTTGCTTTCACTCAGATCACATAACAACAATACTTTGTTGTCCCTAGCTGTTGATTACGGTCCTTCATAATCTTATTCTACCTCTCCAAGTACACAGGTGAGTAAACCCTATTTGGTGGTACAGTAGCTCTTCTTGGGACTTAATTGGCAACTTTTATCCATTTATACTTTCACAATAAATTAATCCCCACAGGATCCATCTGAACTTTAATTTACAAACTCTGCCTATTGGCACTAGGCCAAAACATTTATGAATGACAAAGCTCTGTGGGATTCTTATTCATGAGCTGACTTTTCAATGCATCGAATAACAAATCCATATGCTGCTTCTGCAATGAGTAAGTTTGGTATAAGTCTAATTTCTTCTGATAACACTGGAAAAATAAAAGTAGCATGTGGAGAGCCCCAGAGAAGAGAATTTCGGTGACACTAATCTGCTCACACTCAGAAAGTTACCAGTTGGTGTAAAGGACACTGAACTTTGAAGGATCCCCAAGAGCTGATTAGTGTGCAGGTGGATAACAGGCACATGTTACCTCCAACTTCACAGAGTCTCAGTTGTGGACATGAATAAATAATGCAATAATTTAGATTGAGACAGTGTTTTTCATAGAATGCAGTGTTCAAATTGAAATAGAATACACAAATGAGGCCAAATAGTGTACAGAGTGATATGGGCATCATTGCTCCTGAGAGGCATAATTACTTTATGGGACCTCTAAATCTCTATCTAATATTTGTTCTGGTCATTTGTGCTCCCAAGTTCTCCTTGCAAGCAGTTAAAAAAAGTCCCTATATCTTGATTATTAAAACTTTTATCAAGCTAGGTAATCCAAATACCACTCATAGAACCAGCTTAAACTTGAATGTAAAACGCTTCCATTCATTTCATAAAAATCAATCTTTTTAAGCATCCCATATTCCCAGTAGAGCCAGTTTTGAACCTTGCATCCATCCTCTCACATCATTGTTTACTCCGTCTCACTTTGCATCTTTTACAAACTTGAGATGGCACATCCTCTGTACAGTATCTAGCAGACTGACATGAGGATTATTCATTATGCAGTAAGAAAACAAACACTCTTTAGTCCCAACTGTAAACATGATGTGACCCATTCTGCCAAAAAAGATTTAGAAGAGTCTCCTTGATCACCACAGCAACCAGACTGGAGATGTTAGCTAAGATAACAGAGAGGACAGTGAGGGCTCTTCTGTTGATTAGGTAGGGAGACAAAGTGCCTTACCCTAATGGGCATCCCACCCCAGTGAGATGACTTGCCAGAGCAGGTCCTCCACATCATAGGTAAGAAAGCCTTGGAAAGGAATCACTCTGAGAAAGTTGCAGCTCTAAGGGAGCAGACCTTGTGTGAAGTCTCGAAACCAAGTAGGTGTGGGTCTTAGAATAAGCAATAGCATTATGTGAGAGTCTAGCAGAGGACACACAGAGATGGCTGCCTGGATTTGAGGCATGCTCAGTCAGGAGGCATGTGAGCTCCAGGTCAGAGCAGAATAAATCATAGTTGATTTATTCTAGTTTACCAATGTGGCAAAATGAATACAGTGACTTATTAAAAGCATGAAATTCATTAGTTTATTTAGTATACAACCTACATCTTGAAGTTCTGATTGGAGAGGCATGCAGGCAGGACCTCACAGTCTTTCCAACAGTGCATTTCTGGAGTGAGGTTTTGGTTTCATTCTTGCTGATGTTGTAATGTCTCTCAAATGAATAGTCCCAGGCCTTCCTTAGGTCTGTGACTCTTTGTGCTAGGTGGTCACAACTCAAATGGCTGATAACTTGTTTTAATATTTATATTTAATATTTTAATTATACCAGATGACATTTTTCATCCTTTATAACTTTTTCCCCAGAACTGTTTTACTGTTAGTGACCTAATTTTCTATCTATCCTTAAAAACTCACTGACTTTTATAATCTCAGGTGAATTTCTGCAGGCCATTGGGATATGATGCTTTATAAACTACTATTTACTAAAACCAATAATTAACCAATTAACCAAATTAACCAATAGTTAATTTCTTATAGCTTCTTTACTAAATTGACTTTGTTTCATTCCCAAACATTCTTTGTACAACTTTATCTATCCATCTTACCCCCTTCCTTTCTTCCTTCGACAAGTCTTCAGTATTGCTCTGCCGCTGTCTTCCTCCCTCTTTCTCTTTCAGTGTTTACTAGGATGCTAAAATGAAAAAGGATTCTCAATAAATACTTAATAGTTTATCTTGTCACTCAACAATATCACAAAGCCACTGTCTTGAGGATGCTGGAGAAATGTCAGATATCTTTGGCTTGTCATCCTACCATCTGCTCCTCACTACAGCTTGTTTTGAACCTTTGCCTAGGCACATAGATGATTCACTTTCTCATGGTGCTGATGACATTTTCCCAAAGTGTTAAAGCTCAAGTTTGTGGTTAATCAATTCTTGGATCATACAACCATTTGAGATTGAGGACTCTTTCTACAGAATCCATGTGTCCTTTGTGGGGCTCTAGCCTCAGGTCTTCAGTGTGTCAAAGGCTCCTGACATGCTGGAGTGTGATGGTTAGAATGTTGCCAGGTCTTCTTTGGTAGTGAGAGGACTTTCACCCAGAGCATTTGCTTCTCTTGCTAGCCAACTGTTCAGGGCCTGTGTAAGAATTAACTCTTTTTCAAAGATTTACAAGACTTTTGAGAAAAGTAGACTAATGTTATGCTGAAGACACAGAAAGCCAAAATTCCCATCAAAATTTCATCAACAAGTCATTCATTCTGAAAATTCCAATGAATGGAAAACTCTAGAGAACATTCAACACCATCTGAATGAGATAATTAAATGCTGGAGTTGGAAGGGAACTTAGAAATAACTTAGCACCTCCCTTCAATTTAACTTGCAGGGGGCATGAGACCCAGAGAGACTGAGTGATATGCTCAAAACCAGTTCTGTAAGTAAGTTGTCACATCAGAACTACACTCCAACACTGTGACAGCAAGCCTAGACAAGATTTCTTTGGAGGGACTTGCGCATCCTCACAGGCTGTTCTTAGCAAATACTCAACACTGGTCAGAAAGAGGCAGGGCAAGGTGGCATTAAAATCAATGAGGAAGTTCTGGTGGCAATATGGACTTTTATAAGCAAAATACTGTACTGGCTCAATAAAAGAACTTTCCATATTTCTTTTAAGTGGTGAAACTAGAGACTTAGTAGGATTTCAAAGAATTGTAATTGATGTGACTGATGATGATTGGGGTGGAAGGGATAAAAGGGGTGAAAATGGTGAGGCTAACTACTGAAGGACATACATGAAGATTCTAGGGGTCAAGGTAGAGGTTATCAAGGTCATTCTGTCATCAGGAAGAAAGTGTTTTCATCTTTCAGTTATGAAGGATTTATAGCCAAGGGGTAAAGGAAATACTGTTACAAAGAAGAACTTCTGTGGAAAACATCTGCATTTCTCAAAGAGCAACTCATTGAAGACAACATCTCTTGATCCTGGATTGAATCTGATGTAGCTTCTATATTGCCATGATCCTGCTTGACAGGTATACCCTTGGGCATGGTTCTTGTTACAAGAGTGTGATTATACCTGGAATGATTTTTGTTGTTGTCTTTGCTTCTCTGAATCTGTTTCTCAGAGGTCACTTATGAAGAAGTGATGGAACAATACTGAATTGTGCAATGCTGGATCATTGCAGACTGGCTTTGCTATTTATAGGCTTGTGAGACAGTCTACCCTTTCAGTGTATATAGCTTGTCCCACTTGCCACCATTTTATTTCTTCTCCAACAGGTAAGAAATTTGCCCTTCCGTTTTGTATACCTCTCCCCGAACAAATGCAGGGCCACTGCCAGAGCAGCATGCAGCGACTTTCAGAAGTTTGCTTCTCTTGAACATGCATAACAAGTCAGCCACTTTCAAAAGCCATGCTTTGAAAAAAAAAAAAGATTACTTCTAATGAAAAGAACTCTACATTTGCCATCTATTACAAAAAAATGCAGGCACACAGAGCTTGGAGCAAAAAGACAGGACAGAATAAACCAGCATTGTGTTGAATCATAAAAAATGCTAGGAGGAAAAAGGCACAAAAGATGCTGTATTGAAGAAGGATATAAGGTCACAGTGGAGGGAAAAAAGTGAACTACAGTGATAAGAGAAGGTGGAATGTAATTGTGTGTACCAGAGGGTAGGCACTGCAGAATCCTAAACCTCAGAATTACTAACAATCAGCTCTTGAAGAACACTAATACTTTTGAGTGTGGAGCACTGCAAGTCAGGGGATCAGAGAAATGTAAAGGAAGTGAATTTATATCACTGAATATCGTCTGCATAATTGAACATACTGTTATAAAAGGAACCATTATTTAACATAGAAAATACAGAGTTTTGCAATTGAATGAACAATCAGGTAGAAAATTTTGTAAAAAAAAAAAATTGTTGAAAAGTGATAAAAGAAAAGCATTATTGTTATCTCTTTATTCTGGCTGTCACATCTGACTTCCCTCTGCAGCACTTATGCAGCATGGCCTTCTTTCTCTCATCTTTGGGGTCAATCAATCCATGTTAATTGTTGAATTATGCATGCGTTCTGTGGAGCCGTTTTCTAGCCATGACACTAAATGGACAGGCTGGGCCTAATACAGGTAGTACATTTTTGTCTTTTCTTCTCTGAGATTTGAGATAATTCTTCTCTAGATACTTAAGGGTTAATGGAGCTTAAGATTTGTGTAAATTGAAGTATGGTATAGCCAGTCTTCTAAGGGGAATGCACAGATAGAGGAAGTGCTGTATTTGTGGATGTTTTCTGGCAGAGGTGTGTGTCTGGATTCCATACTCCGGGAGTGCTTGCATCTGCTTGGAGCTTCTGGCAATGCCTTTCTACCTGAGTCTGAGGGTCTATTTGTGAAACTCCTCTCTGTCCCTATAACAGCTCCTTTACTGGACTCTGAAGTGACACCAAGTTTCTGCCTTCCTAGATGGCACTAGGGTTAAGCATCCTAGCTCTTTGAAATGTCTGCAGTGTAGGCTGGTCTAAGAAGCTACTGCGCACATGGAAAGTTCCACGGGAGTTTGATATAATGAAAACCCACCCTCTGGGAAGTGACAGGTAATGGGGTATAGCTCACTTCTTACTTCTCATGACAAAAATCAAAGCAACAAATTCCTCACCCGAGCACCCCATTTGCTCAAGTTGGTGTCTGTAAGTACCCATGTCTTCAGATGGTACTTATTCTGGCATATCCTGAAATAGATGTTCATTAGTAGGGGATAATTAAGTAATTATGCATAGTCAAATTCAAGTGTGAATGCTCTTTGCTTCCAGGGAGTATTCCTGGAGGCCCGACGTTTCATGTGAGATGAGATAGAATGTCATCTATCATTCCTCGGGGCTTGTTGGTTCATTCCTCCTGGTCTTTGACAGCACCCTACTTTTTATTTTTAATGAAAGTTTACATCAGCACCCACTGAAGAGGTTACATCTCCTGTGCAAACACACAAACAAAGCCTCCGCTTCACCAGCTCATCTCCTGTAGTGAGCACTTCATCTTCATAGATGTGGAAAAGTTTCCAGTTCATCCTTTCTTCTCAGTCTGCTCCAGTCCCCCACCCCTGTATCTGTCTGTCTGCTCCTGCTCAGATGGCTCCTACCTAGGCCACCACTCTCTGTTGTCAGTTTCTGGGTCACTTCCCCCCGACCCCCGACATCCTATCAGCAGATGACTCAGGTGACACAGCCTTCCTTCCTGAGATATTCTCTTTGCATCGTTTTCTGCACACCATGCTTTGTTGTATTTCCTTCTCTCCACAGCTGGCTCCTCCCTCTTTCCCTGATCCCTCTCCCCTTCTCTCCTCTTCATTTTCTTGTTCTCCTTCTTTTCCTCCTCCTCCTCCCCCCATTCCCTCCTCCACCTTCTCCCTTTTCTTCATCCTCTTACTCATTTTCCAGTGAGTGGAACAGGTATCAATCTTGGGCATTATAGGCAAACATTCTACCACTGATATTCAGTTTTAGTCCCAAAGCTTTCTCAAACATTTCTTTCTTTCAGAGCTGGAGGTTGGGCCAAGAATTCAGGGCCTCACTCATATTTAGCTAATGTTGTACCAACAAGCTTACTTTTAAAATGAGAGTCATTGAGATATCATTCAGATGTCTAGTTTGATTATTTGGGCAAATAAATAAAACCTCTCAATACCTCAACAACATGGCTACTTAAACAAGATCCAAATAAGAACAATGCCAATAGACATGATATCACAGCAGGAGGGAATCTTGAGGCACCCCAACCCTGCACAAGGAGGAGGCCAGGAATTTTGGGGGTGGTAGTGAAAGGAGTTAGAGGAAAGAAAGGGAATGGAGGGAAATGATGTAATTATATTTTCACTAAGAAAACACTTTGAGGAACCCAATCCCCAAGCTGGGATACCTCACCCAACCTTGATGCAGGGGGAGGAGCTTGGTCCTGCCTCAGCTAGATGTGCCATGCTTTGTTGACTCCTATAGGAGGCCTGCTCCTTTCTGAATGGAGATGGAGGAGGAGTGGATGTGGGTAAGGGTAGAAAGGAGGTGTAGGGAGGGAGTGGGAGGAGAGGAAGGAGGAGAAAATGTGGTCTGTATTTAAAATAAATGAAAAAAAAAAAAACCCAAGAAAATGTCCTGTAACTTTCACCAAAAATGAAGTTAAAGGGCTCTTTCAATCCATTTCAATGTTTCCCTCTTGCCTCTCTGACTTCAACCCATTCCCATTCCAGCTGCTGGCAATAACTGATCTGATTTTGTCCCTCTGGGTCTCTATTTTCTGGAGTATTTCCTCTGTAGGTTATATCATAAGATATAGCTTTTTTTTTTGATGTTGTTCATTTATCACATTTTGCTTTTGAGAGTCATCCATTGTCATACCTATCAGCAGCTCATTAACTTCCACTCCATGGATTTGCCACAATACATTATTCTATTCCAGCTGATAGACATTTGAGTTGTAAGGAGTTTTGAGGATTATGAAGGAATCTATTCTAATATTTACATAAAGTTATTTGTGAATATACATATATGTTCCTTTTTCTTAGGTAATACTGATGGCCTTTCCAGGAGCAAAAATTAAACTTTTATAAATGTTATTAATATTTTAAAATGTTTTAATAAACTTTTTTATCAAATTTTGTTTTTTTATGATTTGTATCTACTGTTTTCTATTAAGAACGTTGACTAAACCAGGGTCATAAATTGTCTTTCCATGGCCTTCTTACGGTTTTACAAATGACCTATGATCAATTTCAAGTAATTTTTGTAGTGGACTTGAAGAGTTTGAGATCTTTACTCCCTTTCTTCCTTCCTTTCTCTTTCTCTTTCCTCTATCCCCTCTCCTCTCTCTAACTCCCTCCCCCTCCCTTCTTCCTTCTCTCTCTCCCTCTTCCTTTGTCCCCTCTCCTTTCCTCTCTCCCTCCCTCAGTCCTTCCTTCTATCATTTTCTTTCGCATCTTCTTTCTCTCCCTCTTCCCCTTTCACTAGTGTACAGAGCCCTCCTCTGACCTGTTCCTCAGGTTGTTTGTCCTTCATCAGCGTTCTCAGCCCTCTGCCACTGCTTTCTTCTCTCTGGCTTCCTCAGATCTCCTGCTTATGTATCTGCCTGCCACTTGTCTAACATACTGTCATATCTCTAACCTCTATACTGACCTCATACCTTCTGTTCTCTTCTTGGTATAACTTTGCATATGCATGTAAAATTTACATTGCATTCTGTGTATATTATGTTACATTAATCTTAAAGTGGTTCAAATTAGATGTTCTCACGAATAAAACAGAACTTAAATTTTCATTTTAAATTCACATTTCAATGAAATTTCATTTCATCACTATTTCACATAATGTAATTTCCATGTATGTATTAGACTAAAATTTTAAAATACTACTAAATTAATTTATTTATCCACTAAAATGCTATTGTATTTTTTTGATCTACATGTTATGTATCTTGTCAAGTAAAGACAAAGGAAAGTAAATTTTTTCTACTCCAGTCTTTAAATCTCTCTCTCCTCTCTTCCCTCCCCCCTTTTCTCCCCCTTTATTTTACTGCTGCAGTGTTGTCAGTTCAGTGTTGAGTGAGAGCAATGATAATGGACCTCCTGACACTGTTCTCCATCCTCAGAGGAAGATGCTCAGCACATCATCACTTTCTATGCACCAGAAGTCATCTGGCACCAGTTGCCACATCAGCTCTCTCTTATTGGGCAAAGATTTTTACTCCTGTTTTCACACATCAATAATCTTATAATCTGTTTTTAATTTCATTGTTTTAAAATTCTCTTAACCCTTGAGATAACCATATGAATTTCCTTTTCCTTCTATTGATATAGAAATTAAATTTTTTTTTTCAAAATAGATAAGCCAATCTTCACTTCAGGGATATGCCTGCTCTTCATGTATTTTGTATTTTGTATGTAATACTAGAACAATTTTGTAAACCTTTTGTTCATTTTTTTATGAACATGCTTGTCATTGACATTGTTCTGTAGTTTCCAATTTTAGTGATTTATTTACGTTGTTTGGGAAATTTTGAAAGTATCTAATTTGTTTTATAATTACATTGAAGGTAAAGTATATATTTCATGATTTTAGTAATCATTTAATTTATTATTATTTTACAGCCTTTCTGAGAGACTGTTTCAATGTAGAGTTGGAAGGATTCATGTTGTTACTATTGGTTAAATTAGCCTATACCTATACATATTAATGAGATTACACTGGTTGAAGTTTTAGGTTTTGGCTTTACTCCTTTTTGACAGTTTTGTCTATAATTCTTGCATTATTTTCCGAGAAGGGGTACAAAATCTTGCAACTGCAGCTGAGGGTCTGTCTCATTCACTTTCCTTTCCTATTGATTTCCGTCTTGTGTATTAGGCTCTCTTTAGCTATACACACTTAAAATTAGTTTGTTTTCTTCTAACTCAGCATTCCCATCATCTTCTTTGTACAAGTGATTTTTGATGTAAAATCCTCTATTTGGACAGATATTGCCATCATCTGTTCAGTTCCCTCAGTTAGAAGTTATGAAGTAAGTCCTGCCCTTCATCCCCAGTCAGTCACTTATTCTTGTAATTTATGTTCCACATATCTTCATCACTGCCACATTCTTTAGGAACAGAGGTAAGTGATTTCAGTTAAGTCATCATCAGGGAGGACACTGGAATCAACCCAAAGCAAATACATTAGTTTTAGTTCTTTAGCTTTGGTTAGATTTTTACATTTTAGCAAGCTCAGATGCCAGGTAGAAACAGCAACAGTCCACACTTCAGAGGACCACCTTAACACCAAGGAGACAAGGCACTGGAACAGCTTAGTACAGAAACTTCCATGTATTAATTATTCATCAAATGATCATTGACTATTACAAATACATTCTCTAGTTATACCTTTCAGGGATTAGTAGATTATAGCTATTATCATTTCAATTTTATAACTAAGAACGTAGAAACTTTGTGAGAAACTAAACGAGCTGATATTACACAGCCAGGAATTTCACTTCATTCCACCCATTTCAAAACTCCAGCTTTAGCTCTCTCTTGTGTTAAGTTTAAAACTTTACTCTTGAGAAAAACAAGTGGCAATATGGGCAAAAGGGTGTCACAATTCAGTTGTAAAATGTTTATTATCACACTGAAGAGAAAATTCAGTAATATTTAAGTGACAAATAGCTTTTCTTAATACTGAATATAATAATAAATTTTTTCAAGGTGAACTTCTGAGAATGCTGACATTTTAAAGTATAATCCTACTGTTACCATGCTCATAGTATATTTATCAATGGACTTAATATGACTACTTATTGTAAATAGAAAATCTACAGTATCTATCACATGCTTATTCACTCAAGTCTGAGAAGGAATTTAGAGATGCAGTTGCTTCCATCACACTGCCCACCATGTAAACATGGTATGTGGAGTCTTGGTGTGATTAGCACTTGACCAGGATCAAGGAAGCAGATTTTTGTGGATCCAGTTCAGAAGTATTTTCTTTATTGTCTTGCACTCTTATAAACATTAGGTTCCCTTTACCCATCTTTCTTCAGCTTTTCCAAGATTTATTCTGTGTTGAATCTACTTTACATCAATCATTTGGAAATGTTGAACTTCCTGGGAGAGGTGAAAAGATAGTCTTCTTCAGTGGAGAATGGGGTCTGATCTGGCTCCTCAGTGCTTGCTTTCACTTCCTAACTTTACCTTTTCTCTCTTAGCTGCTACATTTCTAAACCATTCATGCTTTCTAACTTTGAGTTCTCCACCTATCAACAATTTCTCTCCATGATGTAGTAAACGCCACGCCACTGCTTCTATTCAACAGCCTACTGCAAACCTGTGCTTTGCTTTCGCTTTACCCTAGACGCAACGAGCCTCCTCTTCTATTGATCTGGTTTTCTTAGATAGCCTCTAGAGTTTCCTAAAGAGGAGGTAGAATTCAGATATGTTTTCCTAGATTGCAATTCTTTTTGGCTTTCATAGAAGATGAACTAAATCCACTAAAATGATTTGCCATTTGACACAGAGAATGGGCAATAATGGGTCAGAAGGGAGAATGCCTATGAAAGCAAAGTTCAGCACGGCATAGTAAGAAATCAAACAGAGAACAGGGTGTGGTGGTTTGAAAGAAAATGGCCCCAAAGGGGAGTGGTACTATTAGGAGGTGTGACCTTGTTGGAGGAAGTGTGTCACTGTGGGAATGGACTTTGAGGTCTTTTCTCAAGCTTCACTCAGTGTGACAGTCAGTGGACTTCCTGTTGCCTCTATGTCATGTTGTAAGACTCTCAGCTCCAGCACCAAATGTGCCTGCACACTTTCATGCTTCCTGTCATGACAATAATGGACTGAATCTCTGAAACATTAAGGGAGACCCCTCAATTACATGTTTTTATTTATTATTTATAAGAGTTGCCATGATCATGGTGTCTCTTCACAAAAATAAAAACCCAAACTAAGACAAGGAGTAACGTTAAGAGTTACTAGAACAGTATTGGCTTATAACTTACTAGTGGAGAGTTGCACTTAGATATCTCCCTCTCTGTCTACTTAGCCATTGTTAGTCCACATTAGATGAAGCTTCTGGATGCAAAGGTAAGGCCATCTAGTTAATCTGAGATTTTCAAGAAGTTGGCTTAGATTTCCAATGTAAGTATTTCAAGGTTGTCTTACTGGTTTCTCATACATCTTGCTATGATGATACTCCATGAACTATTCTGTTCAGACAGGGTACATGAATAGTAGCCATTGCTATGACAGTCACATGGAGACTCCAGTGTTCCAGCAAGTGCTCCAAATCACTGCTTAACTCTAGACTGATATGAAGCAATAAGCTTATGCAACTCCCAGAAAGCAGTGCAGAGGAAATAGTACAGATAACTGAAAATTACCTGGCTAATTTCAAGCCATTTACTTAGACAGATAATAAAATATAAGACATGTTCCAGCTTACTCAAACATACCTGAAGTGATAAAACTCACATCATCAGAGGAACATACTTTTTTCATTAAACAGCATGCACAGTAATTAATAAATCTGGTGAGTCAATATTTAATTACTAATGTACTTGGATGCATCTAATCAAATTTTGTTTTATTCAATTCACTTTGCATATCTCAATGTATTTCATACAGGGAAAATATCTGTGTGATCAATTATGAAAGAAATATCCATGCACTAGGGACGTATGGTTGTGGGTAACTGGTAGCCAAATGATCATATTTCTTGAAAAGACTTGCTATAAAATAATACCTTAAGTCTAATCATTGAGGGCATATTTGAAATGGCTTTAAATGTTATATCCATATTTGGAAATGAATTAAAAACTGTCTTAGTACATGTCTATATAACTATATAGCTTTAATGAAATTGAAAAAAATTTGAATTACAATAGGCCACTCATGCAGAATAATTCATGCACAATACTGGTCTCCAATTGGAGACTGATTTAATACTCATGTTAATGAAGTGCCAAGAAGAAAGTGAATAATACAGTGAGTTTCTTTTTCAGCAACTTTCAGAAGAGGTTTTTTGTTGTTGTTGTTCATATAACAGAAATTTCCATTGGAGTGTCTCTGGAGAGTACGAGAAGAGTGAAGGGAGATGTAGAGAGATAAAGACGAGGAAGTGGGAGAGAAATGAATATCTCTCTCTGCTGAATAAACACTTTCTTGTTTATCATTAAGTTATAGTGACTAAATGTGAAAATGAAACCCACCTTGTACATCCCTAAATAATATGCTAACAATGGAAATGGCAAATGCTGAGATGTTTCACAAGTGTGTCAGTGTTATTGACCTATGTGTCTTTGCTTTGAACTTAAACAAATACTATGCACCAAGTTTGATGAGCCACGATACTCAACTCATAAAAATAATGAAAACGTGTTTTATCATTGCAATTCAACATATTTTCAAACAGATTATAATAACAGGAAAGCATCATCTCCAGGGACTGAACTAATTCAGTGGGTGTAGTTGCTCTAATTTCATAACCATTTTTATTGCAAAAAAATCTGTAGAACTATATACATGATGCTTTACCTATTTGACACTGGCTTATTTGAAAAAGGTCCCTGTTTGTTGCAACTGTAAAGTAAACCCCAATTTGATACCTATAGAGTATTTACAGCAAAGGTAGAGCCTGGGCAGAAGGCTCAGTCAGTCATTTAATAAGGAATATTATTAAGTACTATGTATTTCAGAAGGATCTTCTCACTGTGGCTGAGTTGAGAAGTGTACGAGGGGTCCTCTCCCACTCTTAATCTACTTAGAAATCTAAGCAGGGCAGCCCTTCCCCTGCCAGTGTTGTGGAGTGTCTTTCTGTGCCTGTCTCTGGACATTAGTTTGTCAATTTGTCTTGAGACATTAAGAATGAAACTTTTGTAATTAATCTTTGGAAAATAAAAAAAAGATACTATTTCTATAACATTGTATCTGGGCTTGCCTTATGCCAGAATCCTCTCATTCCTGTGACATTAGCATATTTAAATTAACATTTTTCTAATGAGCCTTTCTGGTGGGGAACCTTCACAGCTCTGGTGTCTGTTTCATGATTAGGTGAGTGAATTTGGGAAACTATATCCTTGAAACATGTTCCTTTGCTTCAACTTACTACTTGTTTTCTACTTTAAAGTACTGCTCTGGCCAGACTTTGTTCTCTAAGCAAAATCCAACAACACACCTTTCTATTTTTCACTTTGGTGATGTGACCTCATAAATTCTTCTCTCCTGCTTTGGAGATTTCACTTGGTTCAACAGGTTCACATTGGATGCCAGTTTTCCCATGAAGCTCTTTTTGCCTCCCAGTCAGAAACAATGATCTTTTCCTCTGAATCTCAATGGCAAAATCTATACCTCTCAAATTATAAAAACCAACATGTTTCTCTCTAGGTTTGTAGTAATCATGAATGGAACCTGAATTATCATATAGTTTTGAAGCATTTTGTTATAGAGAATGAATTCAAGCAAGGTAGCTTGGGATCAAATGGATACCTTAGAAGATATTAGTAGAATGAGTTTGGGCACATTTAAAAAGCATTGTGAAACTGAGTTTCTCATCTCTTATGAGGGATATTACAATGGGAAAGAGTGATATCCTTCATAGGTTAGAGTTATAAATAATTTTATTATATTACATATTTCCTTATATTTATTGCTGAGCTTCTAAAGCAGTAGTTCTCAACCTGTGAGTCATGACCTCCACAGGGTAGCATATTAGATATCCTGCATACCACATATCTACATTACAATTCATAATGTTAGCAAAATCAGTTGTGAAGTAACAACAAAATAATTTTATGGTTTGGGCACCACAACATGATGAACTGTATTAAAGGGTCACATTAGGAAGGATGAGGACCACTGGTCTAGATGCTAAGACAATAAATTATTTTTCTTGTGTGTGAACCATGTTATCTCAAAATATATTTGCTGACTAAATGTATGAATCTTACATGCCAAAGTGAATGCTTTGGTTTAAACTTTCTATATTTTAGTTTCTATCAAGCTGTGAAAGTTAAAAATTTTTGATTGGTTTGTGCTTATTTAGTCATCCATAAATATTTACTGAGCATTGATATGCAAATATGTTAGTAGAGCCAATGGATGACAAATTGTGCAAACTTTGTCCTCAAACTCAGCAATCTTGACAGGAATATGCCTCAGAAGCACAAAGATAGTGTAGGGAAAGAATGCAAATTTTTGACTCAGAATGATCTCAGTTTTACTTCTACAACATCTAGTTCATAACCAAAGTGTATGTATCTTCTAAAACTACAATTATAGTAGCCTTAGTAATATCACATCATAATTTATAATGCTGTCCCAAAGGATATTGTGTGCTTTAATAGTGCCTTACATACTGGCATGCATTAACCACCAAATAGACACTAGTTTTCTTCTCCAAAGAAAGCATGTAGAGATTTATTGAAAACAGTGACTTTAACTGGTTGTACAAATAAGTAATTAAGGCATCTATGGAGCAGTTACTTATATGTTCATTTTCTTCATCTTTCAAAAAAGAAAAATTGGTTCCTGCTAAGTACAAGATGCTATCATGAATGCAGTGGGAAAATATTGGAAGAATGGACTATGCCTTTGATATATGAACAGCTGATAATGTACAGACATATTTTTATGATGATGGTCTTTATTATTTCTGTGTGTTTACAGAAATTCAGTTAAAATCACTAAGTTGTGCCTAAGGACTGACAGTATGTTTCTGTCTTGAAGGATTTTGAATGTTGTGTGGCTTTTGTTACAAGATGAGCTTAAAAGGCTAATTCAATATTGAAGGTTAGGGTTGGAAATTGTACTTATCTGTTAGGAATAAAAATAGTGTATATCAGAGAATAATTATAACTCATATCTTATTGGGTAAAAGAGTACACTTACAAAACCTAGATGAGAGAAATCATCTAGAGCATATTGGGCCAACTTATGGACTGGGATTGTGGAGTTGGTTAGAAGCAGAGAAGAGGATGCCACTGATGGTATCCGAAGATACCCATTGCATATAACAGGAAGATGCCACTGGTGGTATATAAAGATCTTCACTACATATAATAGAGAAGAGGATGCCATTGATGGTATCTGAAGAACCCGGTGCATGTAAGAGTGAAGATGTCACTGATGGTATCTAGAGAGGGAAGCACACAAGCGACCTAACTGGACTACAGCATTCCTGGTTCAAATGGATGTGTTAGACCTTAACATTGAGAGATGTATATACAAATCTGGCTATCAGGTTATTTATATAGAAATAAATCCTTCTTTAAGATGATGATATAGGGATGAGAAGAAAAAAAGATCTACAAAGGATTGCTATTCTCATTCCTGCTTGAAGACAAAGGTGTGCAAAGTTTAAGCAGTGGGAAAATGAGAACTGCCTTTATTTAGAATTGATATATTGGGCTTGGATGACATTGATATCCTGATTTTCTTATCATTTTTCATTTTCATAAAATGGTCTATATGACTTAGATTATATTCTCAGGCAGTTAAGCAATTACCACATTTTTTTTTACAGTTTACTATTAGAGGAGATAGAATTGGAGCCCAGACTCTTCGTCAGGCTCACTAGGTTGAAAGGCTGCTAATTGCCAGTTCTGTGTAAGAATGGCACAGTGTGCATATTGAAGCTTTCTTTTACAATGGATGAGATGTTGAAATTTCAGCAAAAATTAATAGACATTTCCTGGGAACCCACAGGCCACTCCAGATAGTGAAGCAGGTAAGCTAACTGTAGATTTTTACCTTTCCCTCACCTCCTTGAAAACCAAACCTCTCTCTTCTCCCAGACTCTGTAGCAGACCACCAGGTGTGAACTCGCCTTCCTCCCTTGCCCCCAACTCCACTCCATAACAAAGATCTTCTCCAAACTTCCCTCCCCTCACTTATTACTCTATCCCAGGTGCTAACTCCAGCAGGCCCTCCCCTGCAGGAACCTGCAGGCCACTCCAGCTTAGACATACTGAACCTGATAGAAGAGAATGTGGAGAATGGACTAGAGCTCATTAGCAT
The DNA here is from genome assembly GCF_004664715.2 of Peromyscus leucopus. Taxonomy (NCBI): domain Eukaryota; kingdom Metazoa; phylum Chordata; class Mammalia; order Rodentia; family Cricetidae; genus Peromyscus; species Peromyscus leucopus. The sequence continues at coordinate 23,519,493 of NC_051064.1, read as the reverse complement.
AGGAAAAGACTTTCTGAACAGAACACTGTTAGCAAGGCATTAAAATAAAAAAAATTAATAAGCAGGGCTTCATGAAATTGAGAGGTTTCTGCCTGGCAATGGAAACTGTTAATGAGAAAAAGTGGAAGCCTACAGAATGGGAAAAGATTTATGATAGCTCCACATCTGATAGAGGGCTAATATCCAAAATATATAAAGAACAAAAAAAAAAGTATACATAAATAAAACAAACAACACAATTAAAAATGGAGTAGAGTTCTAAACAGAGAATTTGTCAAAGAGGAAATTCAAATGGCTGATAAGCACTTAAAAAATGTCAACATCCTTAGCCATCAGGTAAAGGCAAATAAAAATTACCCCCTTATAATGGGTGTAAGATGAACTCTCAAAGTAATTTTCCTCTTTGACAATTCATGCTAGGATATGGAGTAAAGGGAATACTCATCAATTTTTGATGGGAGTGCAAACTTGAATAGCCACTATGGAGATCAGTGTGACAGTTCCTCAGGAAGATGAGAATAGATATACCTTAAGCTCCAGCTATACCACTCTTGGGCATATGCCCAAAAAATGCTTCAGCATACAACAGAGACATTTGCTTAACCATGTTCAATGCTCCTCTCTCTGTAGTATCAAGAAACTGGAAAAGAGTCAGATTATCTGTCAATAGAAGAATAGATAAAGAAAATGTGGTATATTTACATAGTGGAGTATTACTGGGCTATTAAAAATGTCATTATGAAATTTGCAGGTAAATGGTGGAACTAGAAAAATCATTCTGAGTGAGGTATACTAGCCTCAGAAAGACAAGCATGGCATGTATACCCTATATGTGGACACTAGTTGTTAAGTCAATGATAACCTAGCTACAATCTATAGAATTACAGAAGTTAGGTATAGAGTAAGGGGCTGGGGACAGGACTGAAAGATCGTGTTAGAAAAAGAGAAATAGAGTAGATAATAATGGATGGATGGGGGGCTGGAATGGGAGGATCTAGTGGGAAGGGTGAGGGGGAAGAGAGGAAGAGACAGCTAAAATTCAGGGCCATTTGATGGGTAGTATGGAAACCTAATATAGTAGAAGATTCCTAAAATATATACTTATATGAAGGTCATCTAACTGAAATCATCAAAATAATGGGAGAGAAAGAACCCCAACTGGTCATCTTTTGTCACCAAAGAAGCTTCTCACCTTGGGATTGGGTTACATCTAATTGAGTTCTTGGCCAAAAGGGTCCAAAGGGAATCCCCAAACAACCCAGACTATTTCCAAGGCTGTATGTTGCTCTCCATAAGCTAATGGCAAGGCCTCAATCCTGAATACAAGACCTACCTAGAAAATTCACTGAATATGGAGATGTTGAACTGGTACCTTCATAGAGTCTTCATCTTTACCTGCCAGTGTCTTTCATACAGAAAGTACTCTAAATACTACCAAAAGAGAAACATAAACACCACCCCTGTCACACATCTAAAGCCAGAAGTTTCTCCAGTACTGCCCACCCTGCAGTCAGGGTCAATCTCTCCCACCCACATCCCACAGCTGCTTGGTCCCAAGAGGCTTATGTTATTTACAAAGTATATGGCATATGGATCAGGCTTCTTTCTAGCTAGCTCTTATCACATAACTCAAACCCATTTCTATTAATCTATATGTTGCAAGTTGCCCTATAGCCCTGGTGATACCAGTCTGTTGGCATCTTGTTGCTCCTTGAGCAGCAGGCTGGCATCTCCACCAACTCCATCCTTCTTTGTCTTGTCTTTAGTTTGAATGTACCACCTAACCTTATCCTGCCCTGCCATAGGCCAATGCAGCCTTATTTATCAACCAAGCAGAGCAACACATATTCACAGCATACAGAAAGACATCTCATAGCACTTCCCCTTCTCTGTCTAATCAAAAAGGAAGGTTTTAAATTTAACATAGTAAATGTACATATAATAAAACTGTTATCAAGCAAGAATTACAGTTATGATATCTAGTCTGTACTTGACAAAATTAAAGAAAATATTCTATCATCTAGCTTATATTTGTGAGTCTAAATTTTCATATGTAATTGTTTTATCATAAGCAAAGAAAATTATAACTATAATTAACTAGTCTTCAATTACATCAAAGACTCCAGAAGGATACAATATTACCTAAATAAACAGGAAGTACATTGTACAATCAACTTCCATATTTCTAGAAATGACAGAGACATCTGGCTACCTGGAAAGTCATCCAAAGTTCTTCAGTAAAATTGTGGCATCCATTTTCAGGTCTAGAGTCTCTGGCATAGCTTTCAGTGAAGCAGGAAATTTTAAGGTCTGTTCTGTCCATTCTGGCAAAGTTCATCAGTCGCTTCTCTCTGTGTCCTATAGAAAGTCTGGCAGTTTCTTCTGTGAAGCAGGAACCTGAAGGACTATCTTGCCTATAGGTTCTGCATGTCCAGTTTATATAACATACTCTCAAGCAGTCCAGGCAAGAGCTCTTTCTTGCCCAAATGGCTAACTTTTGCCATAAAGAAAGCAAACTCCATATAGAGTTTCTTCAGTGCCCATCATCTTCTCTGAAGTAGATTGGTACTGCCAGGAGCAGACATGTCTCAATGTCCAGAAAAGTATAATTTCTTAAAACATTTTAAATGCAATATTCTGTAGGTCTTTGACATGTTTGAAGATTACCTATGTATGTATACCTAGAAAACCTAACTACCATGACTATAAGTTATTTCTGAACTATACATTAAAATTTCAAATGAGTTGTATAAACGTAATACCTTAAATAAAAGTAAAAATATACATACAGTATAACAAAATTAACTTTAAATTTGTATCAATAAACCAAAATCCATAGCAATGTAAAACATTTCAAACAAGTTGTTGTTCTTTAAAAGTATATTCAATAATCTACTCTTTTATCCTGTCATATATATATATGTATATATATATATACATATATATATGCCCCTTTCTTCTAGAAAGAAATTGCATTTATAATCAACCCCTTTTAAATAAAAATAAATATTTATAAACAATATTTTGGGAATTGGGGTGTACCTTCTCAACTTTCTGTTGGTTGGGGGTACTGGCAATCTTATGGAGATCCTGAGAAAATTAAGAACTATAGTTAAATTTTGGCTATAGTAGTCTGTCAGGCTGTATCCACAGTTCAGGGGGGTCTTAGTTGATCAAATTATGTTAGCCAGGAAGCAATCTACAGGTTCTTATCTTCTGTGTAAACAAAAGCAGAACCTCTTTTCTACATGTCCTTAGACACAAATTTTGAAGTCAAGATACCTTTAAAATACACATATTGGCCGGGCGTTGGTGGCACACGCCTTTAATCCCAGCACTCGGGAGGCAGAGCCAGGCGGATCTCTGTGAGTTAGAGGCCAGCCTGGGCTACCAAGTGAGCTCCAGGAAAGGCGCAAAGCTACACAGAGAAACCCTGTCTCGGAAAAAAAAAAATACACATATTGGTTTAAACTGAGTAGCCCCTACAATCAAATGCTCTCTGCAGTTAAAATTCCCAAAGTCAATATAATCCAGACTCTCTGTGTGATTTCCATCTTTACATGACTTAAATTTTATATTACTTTTACTGTTTCTTTAGAGATTTTATTTTTTAAAACTATTTCTTTATATAACTGCATACACTCCTTTTCTTCTCTCTTCCAAGCCTACGTACATTTTCACACACACTGTAAACTGTTTAGAGTTTTATTCCATCTGAATTCATCCTATTGCAAATCCCTAATCCTTCTCTGACCAGGAGAGATTTTAAACTGCTAAACTGCATGGCTAGGACCAACCCGGCAGCCATGGCCGCTGACTCTGCCCACCTCAGCTTCCCAACACCGTGGAGGTACAGCTACTGCCAACTCCAGGAAGCAGTGTCTGTGTCTCCAACAAGCAGCGTGTAGTTCAGAAACCTTTTTTTCCCTGTCTGTACTAGCAAAAGTTAAATTCGCTATGCAGTGCACTGCGTGGCTTGGAGACACCTCTGTGTACTGGGGTAGGAACCCACCATGCTGTAGGTCAAGCCCATGTGCCATGAGCCCACCATGCTGTAACTCAAGCCTGCACACCGAGGCACCTTTGTATCGTGGCTGGCCTGAGAGATACAACTAGGAAGCTGCTTTTAGCTCTGTTTTAGAATCTTCCTTTTTAAAGCTTTCTCAGGTTTTGGGAGAGAAATTCTTGATACCATATCTGGGCACCAAATCTAATCGCAAGCTTCTCTAGTCCTGCCCAGTCCTGCACTTGGAACAAATCTCTCCCACCCACGTCTCACAGCCACTTGGTCCCAAGAAGCTATATTATTTACAAACCGTATGGACTATGGATCAGGCCTCATGCTAGCTATCTCTTATAACTTACTCAATCGATTTCTATGAATCTACATGTTGCCCGCAGCACTGGTGATGCTGAGTTGCTCCTTGGGCAGTGGGCTGGCATCTCCACCGCCTCCAGTCTTTTTCATCTTTTCTTTAGTTTGAATGTACCTCCTAACCTTACCCTGCCCTGCCATAGGCCAATGAAGCTTTATTTATCAATGAATCAGAGAAACACATATTCACAGCATACAGAAGGGCATCCCACAGCACACACCCTTGGACTGAAAATGATGTTTGCCTTCAAGATATATTAATGATTGGTGGCATAAAACTTGTGGGAGTAAGCAACCAACATCTGATTTAATTCATGAGATGAACCCATACCTGATAAGGCTGGGGTAACCAAGAACCTGAGACTAGATAGCTTAGTATCATAGGGTAAAAACAAATACTATTGCTCTAAAACTAACAAACAAAAAACAAATAAACAACAATAGTAACAATAAAATGACTCCTAATAACATTCTACTATATTCATAGATCAGTGTCTTGCTTGTTCAGCCATCATCAGAGAAGCTTCCTCATTCAGCAGATGGGAGCAAATACAGAGATGCACATTCAGAATTAATGCAGAGAATGAGAGACCTTGGAACACTGAGCCCTAAACATGATGTCTCCATCAAATCCCTCCTCTCAGGGCTCAGAGAACCAAGAAGAAGAGGAAGGAGAAAGAATTTAAGAGCCAGAGGAGATAGAAGACACTAAGAAAGCAAAGCCCTCTAAATAAACATGAATGAAGCACATATGAACTCATACAAATGGAGGAAGTGTGAGCAAGGTCTACACAGGTCTGCACCAGATCCAGTGTTGTATGGGATTCCGGAATGTGTGCATGATTGGGTTTCTGTTTCTTGAGCCTTCTCTTGGGCTCTTTTTCTTATGTTTGTTTGTTTTGTCCAATTCCAATATGTTAGTTTTTGTTTTAACTTATTATATTTTATTATGTAAAATAAAAATTCTAGTAATAACTTAAACCTTCATTTTTTTAAATAGTAAAAATGAAGTTCAATATTGGGGCAAGACTTGGTACTAAAATGAGTTTTAAAATAAGATATCTTTCAACCAAAACACATGACCTCTATTCTCATCATTAGGAAACACTCGCACACACACACATATATTTATACACCAGAATACATATTTTCCCAATACATTTGAGATGATGGACAGTTGATAAAGTCTGACTTGGAAGCACAAAAAAATAATTCTTAACATAGTTGGAGGTTCTTAACTAACCAGTTAGTGGTTTGGAATCTCAGAAAGGACCACTTCATTCATGGTGGAGTGTGATGTGAGACATAAACCTGGATTTTTCAGGGATTTCAAAGCACAGCAAGCAATTCCTCATGTTCCTTGAAACTAATGGTCAATAGCAGTATAAAAGGAGACTTTTTTGCATTGTTGTGATTCTCAAACCTATCTTCTACATGTCTCTTCTTAAGAGACCATTTAAGCACACAACTCACCAAAATAGAGGGAACCAAAAAAATCCATCCACTTCAGTAAACAATGACTCCAAAAAAGATGAAGGAAAAGTCTACCAAAAGACTGGAGCAAGACTAGGAAATATGTAGTGGGACTTTGTACCAGGAAATTGGAAAAGTGTCAGACAGGGAGGTGCCTGGGGTTTATAAGTTTTTCAATATCATAACCAAAATGGAGAGAATCTTTTAAAATAAAATGTTTTGATAATGCCAGAGTTATCTATCAGTGGTGGTAGGCACACAACAGTGCAGCAAAGGGGAAGAAACCAAAGATCGTAAACAATGTAAGTGAATGCAAGTGACTGAGGAAGTCTGAGACAGAGGATAGAGGACAGAGAATACAATCAACAGTTGTATGAGAAGAAAGAAAAATTCCATGTAAGATTTGACATGTTTGATTCAGAAATTATAAAACAAAACAAACAAACAAAAAAAAAAAAAAAACCAAAGCAGTAAAGTCATAATGTTTTTACGTCAATTCATTTCTTAAGATGGTGACCTTTTGGGGGAAAGCAATATTGGGTATGTACAATGATTATGAAAGAGTATTGAAATTATGATTGAGCTGATTCAAATTGTACTATTTCTTGTTTTTTTTTCAAGTAGCACTCTTTTATTAAAGTGTATGCCTAGTATTTTCTACCAAAGATGAATAATAATGACTTTTTCCATACATCTATACAAATCTAGTAAAACAGACATTTACATATTTAAAATATTTAAAGTTTCATGTTAAAAAAAAAGGTGAATGCCTTGTTGCACGCTCTCTACCATTCTTTGGAAAACAAGTCAGCACAACACTTGAGTAAAAGGGCTAACTCAAGCACAGATAATCCCTTACACAAACCTTAGTCCACCCTGAGCTACAAGACACTATAGCTGGGTTGAATTTCTTAACAAGTGTGTGGTAAGTGAATTACGTTTATATATGACTTATTAGGGGTTCTCTTGCTTATAATCATCATAATACAATTAAAGTGTCCCCTCTACACACATTAAGTTTTCTAGTTGTGTCTAAGCATTGAAAGTTATGTAAGATGAGTAACAAAATAAAAACACACAAATTCTATTTCATGTATTTTCTATGTCATTGGGACTGTTCATGTGTAGAATAAATACTCAAAGAGTATTTGGGGCAGGTTTGGGGCAAAGGCTTATATACTAGAGTGCATACAGAGTAGTAAATTGTGAAAATACAATAATCCAGAAGTGTTTAAGCTCAGGTGGTTTGTTGAAGGAAAGTGTCTCATATAGGAAATGTTAGTTTAGTAAGATTATTCTGTGTAGATTTCTTTTGGTTTAGACTTCCTCTCTGATGAAAACAGTGTTTCTCTTCCTCTTGATTCAGGTGAACTCTTGTCTTGTGGAAATGCTACTTCCTGTTTTGGGGAGGGTGGAGGAAGGTCATAATGTCTTTGTATCTGCTGCTCTTCAAGAACCTCACTCAAAGTAACCGCTTCACCAAAGTGGCAAGTACTGAGGTTGCATGTTACAAATATTGTCAGAATTAGATTGGTAAAGCATTTAAAACTTGCTTGGGTGGTCTGGGACCAATGACTTGTTCTACTTGAAGAGAATATAAGAAAATTGCTTCCATAACTATGTTAGAAAAGCCTTTGACATTTGTTCTTGGCCTCTTTCTAGTTCTCTCTTAGATGCATTCTTTAAAAATAAAGCTACCACAGAGAGGAGGACTGTGTGGCAAGAGTCTGAGGGTGGTCTAAGAAGAACAGCCAGAGAAGAGCAGAGACACTTCAGGCCAACAGTCCTCAAAGAACCAAGCCTATTAAGGCCCATGTGAGTGAATTTGGAAGAGGATCCCTCTCTTGAGCATTCAGATGAAACTTGGTGACACTTAACATCATGAATGCATTGTGACAGACACTGAGACAAAGTCCTACATATGCTCAGAATCCTCACCCTCAGAAACAGGGTCACAGTGATATGTGTTGTAACTTGTTACCTTAGGGATACAGTGCATATTTAATTCATATCCTGAAATTCCAAGAAGGATTAGCAGTTTTATTGTATTTTCAAATATATCACAAACTTGTAAGTTTTATCATCTTTAGAATTTAATCCTTTTAATAAATTTTCTTATGATTCCTTCAAACTGTCTCAACCCATCCTGTTCAAGTCTTTAAACTTCCCCTTTGCTAGGTATATGCTTGCCAAAAATTATTTATCAGATTTTACTTTTCAAATTCACTAAATAATTCTAAGTTGTTATGATTTAAAATATTTTTCCTGGAAAAAAGGACTGGATATTTTAATATAATTTAATGTATGGGTATGGGTATCGAGTGGAATAAAAAAAACCCAATGCTTTAGACACCAGAACGGCATTTTTAAAATAGGCATCTAAAAAGCACATCAAAGTCATGTGGTTCTGGGGTGTGTGTGTGTGTGTGTGTGTGTGTGTGTGTGTGTGTGTGTGTTTATTGTTTTATTGATTGATGATGTTCTCTTACATATCTATGTCTGAAGGTTAGAAATGAAAGGTTGAGGTAAAGAAAGAGAATTTTCATCTTTATACTGGGACTGAATCAAATATATTAAATTTCATTTTCCAAAGGAAAAATATCTGGAAAATAAGGATTTAATTTAAAATTCTGACACTATGTTTTGCATACAAGACACATACAATTTTTTTTCACATCACACCGAAAACATCTGTTTTCTAGAGTGTCACTGGGGTGGCATGTGTCACTGTGATTCCTTCCGGATACATAAAGTCATCCATGGCATCACTGGGCCCTTCCAGACTCAGCCTTGCAGATTATGATGATGACTTTTTCTTTCAGCAACTTGGAGAATGTTCTATATCATAAAGGTTGCCTTCCCTTAGCAGGCACTTTTTGACTGCTTCTCTAGATTGGGTCAGGTTTGTCAACACAGCCTTCATTGCACAGCCATGGTGGTGTCTAAAAAGTATGGAGGATTTGTGATTAGAGGCTAAGTTGTGTTTCTTCCCTCTCATTAAAATCTCAAAGTTCCTTTAAAAGACATTTTTATGGTTTTGAATTTTTCAAAATTTCTGTATGTCTGATACAATTAAAATACTTTAAAAATATATACAGTCCAATATTGAAGAGAAATGAGATTTTAATGTGTAAATTCCAACATCACACATAGTATAGTACACTCATTTTTCTGAAAAAGATTGCCTGTGAAATTTTCTATACAGAATCTGAAAGAAGCATAAATCACTGCCATTCTTCACCTGTGTGCATGTGAAAGCAATGAGGATGCAGGGGATGGTCTTATAAACAATGAGAACATGGGGGATGTTCTTTTATGTTTATCATTACAACATTTTGAGATCATCATCACTCTCATGCCCAACAGGAATCTGGACACTAAAAAGAAAATTCTCATGCTATCACTCAGATGGGAGACATATAGAATGCATTTCTGGGAAAAGGTTATGCATGTCTAATCAATGGCACTTAATAGTAGAGAACACAGCCCCTGCAAAGCAAACACATATGGGAACAGACTCACATCTTTGCTGTCTCACCTCAGGGACTACACTTTAGCACTCAATTGGCACCCAATTAACAAAGAATTAGAGCCTCTCCAAGCATTGCATTACATTTAGTTGCATAGCTAAGTCCACCCATTTGACACTTCCCTCTCACCAGCCTTCTATAACGCATAGAAATTTTACTACAATTACTTCTCTTGCCAAGTGAAATGTCAGGAAGCTAAGAGTTATTAGAGCATTCTAATTGAAATTTGAAAACTAATTAGAATGTGTGTTCCTATTTAGGAGCTGCTGAACTAAAAACTCTGGAGCAAAAATAAATCACTATGTTTACACTGTAACTGTCATATATTCTTAAAATTAAATCCAAACGTGAGACTTTTGATTTACAACATAACCAAAAATATACACCACAGCACTTTGAAGTTCTTCAAAAAGTTGTGAAGATATTTTTTAAACTAAATAGAAATAAAATCTGCCTTCCCTGGTATAAACTAACAAGTAAAATAGCAAGTAGAATTTTAACAACATTATGTGGAAAATATGGCAACACTGGCCAATACCAACAGTCTCATTCACAGCAATTGCTGGGATTATACTTTTGCAAAGAAAAACTTGGCAGGCAAGGTTGTCAAACTCTTTCCAGAAATCTACTGACAAAGAAAACACACACACACACACACACACACACACACACACACACACACACACACACACACACACGAGAGAGAGAGAGAGAGAGAGAGAGAGAGAGAGAGGGGGGGGGGTGGAAAGGAAGGGAGAGAGAGAAAGAATTAAAAAAAACCCTCTGATATCCTCAAACCTGCAAATGTAAAGATTGAAGTAACAATTTGGGCATCTGTGATTAGTTAAGTTTGGGTTATAAATACATTTTCAAAAGTAACAATGCCATTGTCTTCAGTGATCTACCCACTGTTCAGTTACCCATAATACAGATTTACACCGACACCCACATGAGTAACTCTGGTTTACAAGTTGGTTACAAGTATAAAGCAAAGCAAACAAACAAACAAAAAAGATGGAAAGAAGGTTGGGACAAGGTGACAAGATAGGCTATGGGGAGCTGGGGAAATGGGAATGGTAGGGAGATAAGGGATGAGTGTGACCAGAAACTATTATATTCCCATATGAAATTATCACAGAACGAGTTACTTAAAACACACACATACACATCAGAATGAAAAGAAATTTTTAGAAGTAGTTATTGAAGCCAGTTAACATACATGTTAAAATGTTTCAGGTAGGCATTCAAAAATTATAAAAATACCATATTTATATTTGCATGTATTTGTAATTTAAGACAAGTACAAATATAATCAGTTCTATCATGTCTTCCTGAAAATGAAACCAAAACAATATTCTACAAAATATTTGTTCCCTGGAGACTTTCATGTGGAAGATGTTCAACTGTGGCATAACTTAGAAAAAAAATAAGCTGTAAGTATAAGAGGAAATGACACCCTTTTTACACATAATGTACCACATCTCTTGGTAAAGGACTGAGCCTACAAGTAATTGTCACTAGACAATATGTGGGTATCTGTGGTGGTTTGAATCAGAATGACCACATAGGTTTTTATATTTGAAATCTGTTCCCAGTTGGTAGAACTGTTTGGGAAAGATGGGAGGTGTGGCCTTGTTAGAAGAGGTCTGTCACTAGGAGTGGGCTTTGAGGCTTCAAAAGCTCAGACCACCTCCAATTAGTTCTCTCTGCCTTGTGGATCTTGTCTCAAGATGTAAGCTCTCAGCTACTGCTCTAATGCCATGCCTGGCCATCTGTTGGCATTCTCCTTTCTTGATGGTTATGTACTCAATAACAGAAACAATACGCCTCCAATAAACTCTTTCTTTTAGAAATCCCTTTGGTCACAATATCCTATTGTAGCAATAAAATAGTAACTAAGGCAGTAGCCTAATCTTTTCCTCAGCCCAAGTTACAGGGAGCATTCATTTAACTTAGGCAACATATACTTCCTTCCTGTCTTTTCTATTGCAGAGATTACTAGGTGGAGGAATTCTACACAAACCCTCATCTCCTGGAGGCTCCATTTTAGTTGGAGTCTGGAGGAATTATTTGAAAAATTAGACCTCATTCACATTTACTATCAATTGGCTAAATGGCATTTAATTTATTAAATAACTCACTCTCCAAGTGATATTGGAGACACAGTACTTGCTGTGGGAATCTCAAGTGAGAAAGAAGACAATAGAAATACAATATACACTATGCACAGTATTTATTATTTCAAGGTACATATATCTAGGTTATTAAAGACCTATACTATGTTTCAGAATATACGTCTCCATATGTATGTATGTATATATACATATATCTATATATCTATCCACCTACCTATCTTTCTTTCTGTCGGTCTATCTCTATCTATCTATCTATCTATCTATCTATCTATCTATCTATCTATCATAATATAATCTAATCCACATATCTAATCAAATAATTGGCCTTTCCTTTAACTTAAACATGGCACAAGTCCCAAGATTTTGTGTGGGAAAGTCTCTCGAGGCATACCTAGGATTGCAACCACACTCAGCAGTCTGAATTCCTAGAGTTTACTGGGGGCAAAGTGTCTCCTTTCTGTGGGCAAGCAGACTTCTGGGAGGAAGAATAGACCTCAGTTTACAAACTGGAGAAATATCAAGAAAAATGTGGAGTAAGGGGCACAGGACTGAGAAATTGAAATGGGTGGAGGAAGATGAATAATATCTATTCAGAGAATGTCTATCAAGTCAAAGTTCCAGGCCTGAGAAGACAGCAAAGGGTCCAATGGATCATAACCAGTGAATGGTTATGATTGTCAGCAGACAGAGGCATCCCCGCAGCCTTTACTTCAGAACTTATCTGTGGTATTGCTTGGTCTTCTTCCCTACATGCAAACCATATCTACTAGTCCTTCCAGAAAAGAGAAAGGATAGATGGCTGAGCATTGTACTCATCAGCAAAAGCCTAAACTCAGAGGCATGAACAATATGTGTTTTTTTTGTGTACACATGAGCATGAACCAGTATGTATATGTATGAATTGTGTGTATAGTATGTGTATACGTGTCCATATACCAGTGTGTGTATGTGTGTGCATCATGTGAAATTGTATGTGTGTACACATGTGCATACAACAATGTATATATGTGCATGGGATTATGTGTAATTCTCTATGTGGGATGTGTGTGTTTGTGTGTATGTGTGTGTGTTGTGTGTATGTATATTATATATATGGATGCATGCACCAGTGTGGTTATACATGTGTGTGGTGTATAGACTTAAGTTTAGACTAATTTTAAAATTTTGACTTGTCCAAGTCACTGGGTATTTTAATTACTAACCAAATAACCTTGATATTTAATTTGAGATATGTTGATGTAACCAACCGTCTTATTAAATAAGAAACACAGAAACAATGTAAAAGAGAAAGTCGAGAGGTCAGAGCTCAGAGCTAAATCTCACCCTTCCTTCTGCTGTCCCAGCTTCGCGAAGAGAGCCCTACTTCCTGTCGGTTTGTTTTTTTATAGTATGTCGTTCTGCCTTCTCATTGGTTGTAAACCCAAACACATGACTGCCTCGTCACTGTCTGAATGTACAGCCCCCTAGGTCTTAAAGGTATATGTCTCCAATGCTGACTGTATCCCTGAACACACAGAGATCTTATGGGATTAAAGGCGTGTGCCACCACCGCCACACTCTTGCTATGGCTCTAATAGCTCTGACCCCCAGACAACTTTATTTATTAACATACAATCAAAATAATATTTCAGTACAATTAGATTACCACCACATTTCCCCTTTTCTATTTTAATAAAAAGAAAAAAAGCAAAAGGTTATAACTAACAAAAGAAAAACTATATACAAAAGTACAATAACTATATACAATATATACAAGTAATAAATACCTAAACAGGTATTGGACAAATCAGAGAAAATAATTCCATTATCTATCCTATTTTGGTAAATCCAAGATGTATCTAATGCACTTTCTATCCTAATTAATTTTCAACTATAACTAACTAATCTTCAACCATAACTAACTAATCTTCAACTCCCTCAGAGACCCAAGAAGGGAATAATATTAGCTAACAAAAATAAAAACAGGAAGTGCATGCAAGCAACTTCCAAAAAATTTTGTGAGTTGACAGAAACAGCCAGCTGCCTGGGCAGTCACCTGAGGTTTCTCCGCAGTGTTGGGGCATCATCTTCAGCCTATAGGCTTAGTGTATCTGACAGACTCATTTGTGAAGTAGGATGTACACAAGGTCAACAGTTCAACCTCACATTGGGTGAGAGCAGGCATCTGTATAAAATGTACGAACTCCAGATATGTGTTTTTGCCGTACAATTTGAGGCAAGATCCATTCAGCTCTCTTTATAAGATCAATTCTATTGCTTTTGGGATATTTGCTGTTAATTTCTCCCAAAAAATTACTGCAAGCTCTTTGCCAAGGTTCACTTTCTGTCCATAATTTTTCAATGTCCTCCTTAGTTAATGGTACGACAATTTCTGCTGGGTCTATGCCTGCTAATTGACGAAGTCTCAGTTTTCCTTTGTAAATCAAGTCAGAGATTTTTTCCACATAAGTTTTTAATTTTTTATTTGGTTTATTTGGTAAAAATATCCATTCCAAGATAATATCTTCCCTCTGCATTAATATTCCAGTAGGAGAACGCCTAGAAGGTAAAATAACCAAAATGCAATCCAGCTTTGGATCAATACGATCCACGTGTCCTTCATGCACTTTCTTTTCTACCAAGGCCAATTCTTTCTCAGCTTCAGGTGATAATTCTCTTGGACTATTTAAGTCCTTGTCACCTTCTAAGGTTCTGAACAAATTAGTCAGTTCATCATTTTTTACCCCAACAATAGTTCGTAGATGAGAAATGTCTCCAAATAATCTTTGAAAGTCATTAAGAGTCTGTAGTCTATCTCTCCGAATTTGCACCTTTTGGGGTCTAATTTTTTGTAGCTCTATTTTATATCCTAAATAATTAATAGAATCTCCTCTTTTTATCTTTTCAGGAGCAATTTGTAATCCCGAGCAAGGCAATATTTTCTTTACTTCTTCAAATATTATTTCTAAAGTATCTGCATTTGAGTCAGCTAGTAAAATATCGTCCATATAATGATAAATTATAGATTTAGAAAATTTTTTACGTATCACTTCCAATGGCTGTTGCACAAAATATTGGCACAGAGTTGGGCTATTCAACATTCCCTGTGGGAGGACCCTCCATTGAAATCTTTTAACCGGTTGAGAATTATTATAAGTAGGCACTGTAAAAGCAAATCTTTCTTTGTCTTTTTCTTGTAAGGGTATTGAAAAGAAACAGTCTTTTAAATCAATAACTATGAGAGGCCATCCTTTTGGTAACAGAGTAGGCAAAGGCATCCCAGATTGTAGAGAGCCCATTGGCTGAATTACTTTGTTAATTGCTCTAAGGTCTGTTACCATTCTCCATTTACCAGATTTCTTTTTAATAACAAATACAGGAGAATTCCAAGGGCTGGTTGATTCTTCAATATGCTGAGCATTTAACTGTTCTTCTACCAGCTCTTCTAAAGTCTGGAGTTTCTCTGTTGTTAAAGGCCATTGCTGGACCCATACAGGCTTGTCTGTTAACCATTTTAAAGGTAGAGCTGTTGGTGTCTTTGGAAGATCATCAGTTATTGTGCCCTGTTCTTGTATAATATGGATGGCTGGTGACCACTCATTAGAACAATATCTTCTAATATTTCTCTCAGTAACATGTGCTAATTTATGATTTGTTTCTGAGATTGGAGGGATGTTAATCTGAGTATTCCATTGTTGCAACAAGTCTCGACCCCACAGGTTCATAGTTATGTTAGCTACATATGGTTTTAATTTTCCTCTCTGTCCTTCTGGACCTATACATTCGAGCCATCTTGCACTCTGTTTCACCTGAGATAATGTCCCAATTCCTAACAGTTGAACGTTTACCTCCTGAAGAGGCCAAGTTGGATGCCAAAATTCTGGTGCAATTATGGTAACGTCCGCACCTGTGTCTACCAGACCAGACAACAAAACACCATTTATTTTTATTGTTAATTTTGGTCTTTGTTCATTAATAGAAGTTTGCCAAAAAATTTTCTTTATGTTTTCTCCTGAATTTTTTATTCTCTCTGTTTCATCATCCTGACCAGCATGATTTATTCCAATAGGCATTTGGTTATTTAATCGCTCTCCAGAGCAGGCATTTCCTCTATGGCTGCAGGAAAGGTTTGAACTGGATTTGCACTGGGGGCCTGCGCGAGGCCCCTCTGGGAGTTTCCCGAAGACTGAGGCAAAGGATTACCCTGTCTGTCCTTTGTTGATCTACATTCGTTGGTCCAGTGTTTTCCCTTACCACACCTTCTGCATACTCCAGAAGGAAGGGGCCTTCTGTTGCCATTGTTCCTTGAAGAAACATTGTTTCTGGGAATGACCTGTCTACAGTCCCTTTTCAAATGTCCTTGCTTTCCACATCCAAAACATCTAACACTCCTCAAACCTTTTGAAATTACTTCTCCTACCCATGTATCATCATGCTCATCAGCTTCAACATTAATTGTTTCTCTAATCCAATCTTCCATAGGTGCAGATCTTGCCCTTAATGGCCTGATTATTGTTTTGCATGCTGCATTCGCATTCTCAAAGGCCAAAGATTCAATTATTGCCTTACTAGCTTCTGAATCCGAGACCATTCTCTTTACTGCTGAAGCCAGTCTTTGTAAAAAATCTGTAAAAGACTCTTTTGGGCCTTGCTTCACCTTTGTAAATGACTCAGATTTTTTTCCTGGTTCCTCAACTTTGTCCCATGCATTCAAGGCTGCCGTTCGACATAAAATTAGGGTTTGGACATCATATAAACATTGTGTTTGTGCTGAAGCATATTGGCCTTCGCCCATAAGTTGATCCTGGCAAACTTGTATTCCTTTATCCCTCCATTGTTTTTCTATGTTTTTAGCCTCCTCCTTAAACCAAGTCAGAAATTGAAGTCTCTGGCTGGGTTCCAGAACACCTTGTGCGAGGTCCCGCCAGTCCTGTGGTACTATCCTATTATATGTTGACCAAGAGTTTAACATTTGCTTTACATATGGGGAATGCATGCCATAAGATACTATTGCCTCCTTAAACCTTTTTAAATCCAACATTTCAATTGGAGCCCAATTATTTTGTGTAGCCATTTGATCAGGCATCTGCTGTACGGTTACAGGATAAATTAAGGGTGACTGTGTGAAAACAGGCTTTCTTTCTGCAACCTTATGATCCCGACTTGAAACAACTTCACTGTTAATTTCTTCTGTCTGAATTTTTACAGGTTTAGCAAGTTCTTCTAAAGCTGTTATCCTGGCACTTAAATTGACTATCTTTTTAAATATTAAAATGTGGATTATTATAGTGATAAGGTGCATAATTCCACCAATACTAATATTATATAGTTGTTCCATTGCCAGACTGCCTAAAATTTCGAACAAAAACCAATTTTCTTCCAATGTACACATAAAACCCATTTTTTTTTAAACGTGGAAAAAAATTCTCTTTTAGATAGTTTCCTTTAAAATATCTGATATATTATGACTTACCAAATCTGCGTAGAACAGTAGAAATCCGAGGGGATTTTCAAAACAGCCACCTAGTGTCCCAGGTGTAAATCCAAAGAGAAAGAGAGAGAGAGAGAGAGAGAGAGAGAGAGAGAGAGAGAGCGCAAGAAAGCGTAGCTGGCTAAAGTTTAAATGCAGCCACGTGTTCCCTCTTGTGCCGAATCAAGGCTTGGGTCTGGCTTCCTTAAGCTCCGACCACGTGCGTTGGCTTTACAGGCAGGGCCCTGTTCGGCAGGGCAACTCTGAGTTGTTTGTAGCACCGGCTTTAAGCAAGCAGGATTTAAGCAAGCAGCTCACCGATAGTCCAGCCTGAGGTCAAGCAGAACTAGACCCAGGCTCGGACTAAGAAGCCGATTGCCGCCGGCCGCCGCGTGCCACCACCGCCGCCGCGGGCCGCCTGCCGCCCTTGCGGGAAAGCGGACCTGCCGCCAAGCCAAGCAGTTTTTAATGGATTCTTGTCACGTTGGGCGCCAGATGTTGATGTAACCAACCGTCTTATTAAATAAGAAACACAGAAACAATGTAAAAGAGAAAGTCGAGAGGTCAGAGCTCAGAGCTAAATCTCACCCTTCCTTCTGCTGTCCCAGCTTCGCGAAGAGAGCCCTACTTCCTGTCGGTTTGTTTTTTTATAGTATGTCGTTCTGCCTTCTCATTGGTTGTAAACCCAAACACATGACTGCCTCGTCACTGTCTGAATGTACAGCCCCCTAGGTCTTAAAGGTATATGTCTCCAATGCTGACTGTATCCCTGAACACACAGAGATCTTATGGGATTAAAGGCGTGTGCCACCACCGCCACACTCTTGCTATGGCTCTAATAGCTCTGACCCTGAACACACAGAGATCTTATGGGATTAAAGGCGTGTGCCACCACCGCCACACTCTTGTTATGGCTCTAATAGCTCTGACCCTGAACACACAGAGATCTTATGGGATTAAAGGCGTGTGCCACCACCGCCACACTCTTGCTATGGCTCTAATAGCTCTGACCCCCAGACAACTTTATTTATTAACATACAATCAAAATAATATTTCAGTACAATTAGATTACCACCACAGAGATATCTTCTTTAATTTCATTATCCTGAATATGTATCCACTTAGCACATAATGGATTTTTTGACTTTGATCTCAGTGCAAACAGACAATCTCAGAACATGGTTTCTTCTGGAAAGTCACCCGGACACTTCATCCAGG
This sequence comes from Peromyscus leucopus, assembly GCF_004664715.2. NCBI lineage: Eukaryota > Metazoa > Chordata > Mammalia > Rodentia > Cricetidae > Peromyscus > Peromyscus leucopus. Next base: position 23,501,313 of record NC_051064.1, on the reverse strand, counting down.
CAAATGATACCCTAGCTGCCTGAAAAAGTGACTGCTACTCATATATCCAATATCTGACCTGGCAATCTTTGGTTAGTGAAGGTTATATATGCATGTAATTAGCAACTTAATTGTGGACATATTAACTTAGCATATCTTAGGATTGATACTGATCATGCAACAAAATTGATCACACATTAAACTCTATTGATCTTAAAGATGACCATGATAATCATAGAATAGTACCAAGTTTCAGTCATTTTACATAAGTAGATATAGCCAAAGAGAGGCTCTTAATGCCCCAATTAGGCCTTGGTGCATTTCAGATGACAGGTAAATCTCTTTTGAAACATCCCCCAACTTGAGTTATTATGATACTTGCCTAAATTAAAGGAACAATCAAGAACAAGTACAAGTCACATATTATGGGATATTGTACATGGAGTAAAAATGTATTGCTATGATTGGTGTCATAAGAAGCTGAATGGCCAATAGCTAGGCATGGAGGATAGGTGGAATTTCCAGGGAGAACAAGGAAAAGGAAGAGGATTCTAGGTGCACAAATTACTTCAGAGAGACACCAACCAGATGCAGAAAGTGTCAGGTACAAAGAATAGGACAGAGGTAAAAGCCACATGGTAGAACACAGTTAAATGGGTTAATTAATTTATAAGAGATAGTTAGAAACAAGCCTAAGCTAAGGCTGAGCTTTCATAATTAATAATAAGTCTCTGGGTCATTATTGGGAGCTGGCTGGTAGGACAGAGAAAGACTCATTACAGTCACATGATCTTTTTAAAGCTGTGTTCATAATGGTCAGCTATTACACAGAGCCTAGTAAGAAGAATGTGGAATATCACCTACAGAAAACTGCCAAGCTTGTTCACTCTGATGCCACACCCTCTGGCACACTGCTGAGTGACGTTAAAATGACCTTGAAACTTAAGATCTGGTATAAATAGTCATTAAACTAGAAATGGCTTATACAATGCCTTCATAGAAAACAACACGCAGCAATGTGTTAGCATGGGAAGAAAAAAAAATGTTGAAATTCAGTTTAATTCTGGATTGAAGAATGGAATGATGTTGAGCAGTCCTCTCAAGATGAGAGGTGAGGATGGTGTTTGTGATCTTTTAATATGCTTAAGCTGGAAACACAAACAGGCTATTCTGATTGAGTGGCAAACAGCTGGTAGATATGAGTGAGCTATGCTAGTCTTTATCAGGTATCTTGATGTAAATTTACAAATGGTTCCTTTTCCTTAGTTGTATTGAGCAAAGGGAAGTAATTTATGCTTCTCTTTTATTTGAAGTTGAGACCACACCCCTTTAATGGCAGTTTATCTGAGTTTCACAGCAGTTCATGACTACATTACACAAAGAATCATAAAATTTAATTTGGACCCAGGAAACACAAGTTAATATTTATCTCTCGAGTTCCCTATAAAGTCTAGACAGTTTACAGATTTTTCCATAGTATGAGATATTGGTAAATCATTCATCTTCACATTATTATAATGAAATAGCAGAGGCCATTAACTTACAGATAGCATGTTTATTTAGTTAATAATTTGAAGGGTTCAGGCCATGATTGCTTAGCCTCATTGCATTGGACTCCTGTTGAAGGTACAGGATAGAGATGATTGAAAGCACTTGTCAGAACAAACTGTTATTTAAATGCCAGGAAGAAGAGAGGGAAGGGCCAGCGAGAATTCAAGATTTCTTTTGAGAATACATTTCCAATGATATAAGAACCTCAAATGCCCAGGCTCCTCTCAGCAGCACCATTTGGGGAACCGACCCTTAAACACATGGACTACTGTGGGACACTCATCCAAACTATAACATTAGGCAATTTGACTCACTGATCAATATTACCAATAACAGTGAAGACATATGTCTGTATTCATGATAATAACCTATCAAATATGGGAGTGGATTATTAACCACGTAGAAGAGGGATTTTCCAGCAAACCCTACCCTACTCACAGTCCCTGGTCAAAGGCTACCATTAATACAAATACAACAAGTTCTTCCACTTTAAAGTTCTTGTGACTCTGCTCTGACCTTTGGGTTTTCTGAAAGACTACAGCATAATTCCTAGTATGTAGCACAAATTACAGAACTGAGGATAGGAAAGTAAGTAAAATATATCCATTTTTTTTAATCACTTTCACTTTTTTCTACTGGAGCGCCAGTTCTTGGTAAAGCAACCTCAGGCTTGATAGGACTTAGCATTTGCAAAATGTAGGTCCATATGGTGGCTTTTTGAGAATCAATTTGATTTATGGCAACTTTCTAGAAACTACTCCTAGATTAAGCCCCTTTCTGGTGGTTTCCAGAACTTTATTCTTCAGAAAGCTCTCAAATATTCAAAGTGCAGGCACAAACCACATTTGTGTCCAGGTATTAGCAAGCCCTCCACTGTAGGAATGAGAAGAAGGAGGCACATCGTCTTCAAAGGTCTATTCTGAAATCACATGGCTAATGTATGGGGTGACCCAGCAGGAAGAGTTTCCCTTGGTTGCTTTCAAGCCTGGACATTCTTCTTCATTGACATTTGGAATCTATAGTAGCAGCCTAGACTCTGCTAACTCTAAGGGACTAGGAGATTGAGCTTTACCATACCACAAGTATACTCTTCTAAAATTACCCTCCTGTTATTAAAGTGGAAAGTTAATGGAAAATGCTAGTAAATACACACTCTTAAAGAAATGCTGGTTAAAAATCACCATGCCCTCCAGTTAGGTTTGTTGATTGCAAAGATGTGCACAGGGAAGGATCTTAAAAAACAGATTGCATTTGCTGTGAATACTGAATTATGTATGACTTGGTTAATGGAGAAATACAGATTTTTAAGATGGTTTTTACAAGGAGAATGCTGTTGGGTTCTTAGAGAACAAGAGAGAAAGAGAAACAGATCACCCATTACATTAGGCAGAGTTCATCACAGCAGACAGCCTGGTCTGGTCTAACATAGAGAAGGCAGCTCTACTGGGATCAGAAGTAAAGGCTTCAGCCCACCTGGGCATAGGTGAGCTTGTTCTTTAAGGTCTCCTGTGAGAGAGTAAAGAGAAGAAAGAAATGTCATGAGAAAATAGGTTCAAGGTCTAGCTAGACTAAGAGACATTGTATTTTCTTATGTTTCTGCTGGAGGAGGGTGTTTGAAAAGTTCCAAGGACTTTTCTGGGAAACAATGGGCCTTGTTATAAGACGTGACTGTAACCTTTCTCCTTTTAGGACTCCTTCCTAGGATACCTATGGAGGAAGTTCACTCTTCATGAGAGCTGAGAGGAGAAGGGGTGTCACTGGGTGTGGCATGACTGTCCTTAGCTTTGAGCAGAGAGAGAATGCACCTGGAAGATCTGGTTCTAGCAAATATTACCAAATAAGCAACATTTTAATTTTATTTATTATTTTATCATTTGACCAAAACCCAAGCAAGCTATTATGCCCTGCTGGAGTACTTGATGGGACCAGCCCTGTGGAACCATGGCTACAGGAACTCCACGGCTTGGGGCAACAGTAGAATACCTGAGGGGAATTTCAGTGAGAGTTCAGTATTGATGGTATATCAGAAGCCAGAGGCCTTGAACATGACCAATAACACATTACACAATGAACATTTGAGAGTAAAACTGTTTGGATAAAAGGATCTATTGCATAGATCCTTTGTCTATGGGGCTTCATGAGATTTCCTCCTTCCAAGTTAGCATACCTATTGGTTTTGTTTTAGTTCACATATTGTTGATGTAGTCATAATTCTGAGGTGTAGATGTAACCAACCATCTTATTAAAATAAGAAACACAGAACCAATGTAAAAGAGAAAGCCGAGAGGTCAGAGCGCAGAGCTAAAATCTTACCTCCTGCAGTGCTCCTAGCTTCCCCGAGAGAGAGAGCTACTTCCTGTGTCTGTCTTTAAATAGTCTTTCTGTCCTGCCTTCTCATTGGTTGTAAACCCAAACACATGACTGCCTGTAAGTACCGCCCTCCAGGTCTTAAAGGCATATGTCTCCAATGCTGGCTGTATCCCTGAACACACAGAAATCTACCTAGATCTTCTAACCACCACGCTCTTGCTATGGCTCTAATAGCTCTGACCCCAGGGCAACTTTATTTATTAACATACAATTAAAATCACATTTCAGTACAAATAAAATACCACCATATTGAGGTATCATGGGTGTAGCTGCCCTGTCATTTTTAGGAAACACATGCTTGGAGCAGATTTCCTTGTTCTCTGGCTTTACAATCTTTTTGACCCTTCTTCTATAATGTTCCCTGAGACTTAGGTGCAAGAGTTGTGATGCAGATGTATTAAATATAGTTGGGCACCCCAGGACCACTTGTTCATTGCTTTTTGACTGGTTGTTGCTTTCTGTAATTATCTCTTTGTTGCAAAGAGAAGTTTCTTTGGTGAAGGATGAAAGCAATACTTGTCAATGGATATAAGGATTATGTTCTCTCCTATTGAGCTTCCCTTAAGTCTAAATATCAAGCTGTTGGTTACAACCAAGACATGAGTGCCATTGTTGTGTCCTTGGGTTCTCAAGCTGGCTGTTGTTGTGCATAAGTGTTACAGCTGGTTGCTTGATTTCTTTGGGGTCTTGTATAGCACCTTCTGGTACTATGAAAGCTAGTCCTTAAGGAGGAGATTTTAAGTTGCATTTAGCTTGGGGCCTCCATGTTTTGTGTCGTAAGTACATAGTGTCTTCAGCAATAAGTCACTATCCTTCAACCTCTGGTAGGCAACCAAAATAAACAATAGCCTATAATGATTTACGAGTCCCTTGGACTTCCCTGACCAATAAATCAAAAGGATATTTTGCATGCATGCCTGGTGTTGGAGATTTGGTTGATAGACTATATGGATCTTAGGGGATGTATTGTCAGCTCAAGTGGTGTAACGTCATTTAAAATTTACAAAATCTAGATGTTCATGTGGACAGAGAGACTTACATATGTTCTATGTGATTTTAGGTGAATAAATGATAATATAATATGGCGCCTCATGCTTTTCCCAGACATTCTTACTGTTATTTGCCTTCCGCTCTCCCTTTCCTATATTTATCTCCTTCCCCACCTATTAAAGAGCAGCCCTCCTGTTTTTCTCTTCTAAATCACTTGTTTTTTGTTATTGCCATCTTTAGAAGGCCTTTTCTCCTGCCCCATGATCCTCCTTTCACTTTCTTGGCTTCTGAAGGTACCCTAGGTTATATTTTGACAACTGAGGATTTAGAGCTAGTATCCCAGATAAAGAAGAATATTTGACATATGTCTTTTGAGGCATGGATACCTTGCTTGATATATAGTCAATATTTTCTAGGTCCATCAATTTCCTGCAAATTCTATTATTTCATTTTTCTTTATAGCAGAATAGCATTTTGTAGAGTATATGTACCATGTTTTCCTTATCCATTCATCAGTTGAATGGTATCCAGGTTGTTCTTATTTCTTGGCAATTGGGCATCAATGAGCATGGCTTGAGGAAGTATCTGTGGCATAGGACAGTGAGTCCTTTAGGCCGAGGAGTGCTATAGCTGGTCCATGTCTTAATTTAGATTTTAGAGAGTTCTCTACATTGATTCTGAGAAGAACTCTACCAGTTTGCAATTTCATCTTTTCTATATATCCTCTCCAAAATTTGTTGTCAATTTTTTACTAATCTTAGCCACTCTGACTCATGTAAGATGAAATCTCATGTTGAGCATTTAAAAAAATATTTCTTTGACTGACGAATCTATTTTCTCTATCGTGTCTTTAGTGTCAGAGATTCTCTATTCCATCTCTAGCAATCGGTTGGTTATACTTGTTTCTGTAGTTCCTGTTCGTTTATTCAGGATTTCTATTTCCAGCATTTCCTCAGCATGTGTTTTCTTTATTGTCTCAAATTCATTTTTCAGATCTTGGAATGTTTCTTTCATCTGTTTAATTGCTTTTTCTTGGCTTGATTTGATTTCTTCCCATTTTTTGTTCGTTTTTTCTTCCATTTCTTTAAGGGAGTTTTTTATTTCCTCTTTAATGGAGTTTTTCATTTCCTCTTTAAGGGAAGTTTTTATTTCCTCTTTAAGAGAGTTTTTCATTTCCTCTTTAAGGAAAGTTTTTATTTCTTCATTGAGGGAATGTTTTATTTCTTCTTTAAGGGCCTCTATCATCTTCTTAAAGTCATTTTTAGGGTTGATCTCTTCTGTTTCTTCTGTCATGGTATGTTTAGGTCTTGCAGGTGTAGAATCACTAGGTTCTGATGTTGCCATATAGGTCTTTATGTTGTTGCCTGTATTTTTGCACTGGCATCTACTCATCTTTTCCTCTGTGCGGTGCAGGTGGTGTCTGTGTCTGAGAGTGCCTCTCTTGTTCTAATTTTTAGTCTTGGTTTAGTAGGGGTTCTTGGTTAAATTGGTGCTATTGGGCTGTTTCTTCAGGGACAGCTGATTTCAGTCGGTGAATTATATACTTATGATTCTGGTGATCTGGTTTGGAGACTGGGTAGCGCCTTCTTCTGTGTTCCCAGGTCACGTTTTGTTCATTCGTCAACTCCTCAGCTGATCTTGTTTCTTCAGACTTCAAACTGTAGGCATCTGAATCCTCTCCCAGATGGGTTTCAGCTGAGCAGGGTAGTCTCACCAACACCTCCAAGTTGTTGGGTTTCACAGGATCAGCAGTTGGGCCCTGGGTTGTCCCCAGACGGAGTGTCCAGACTCGCCCTGGTTCCAACCCACAGAGATAACCTCTTCCCCAGGTGTTGGGGCTAGGGGCGTCCCCGTTCCAAGCTGCGTCTGCCCCTCTCTGTCCCCGGACCTGTCCACCCCTGTGGCCCGCCGCCACAGGTCCACCTGCGTCCACTTGTCTCCGCTGCTGGGCCTGTATGTCCCTGTCAGCTGCCGCTGGGTCTGTCTGCCTCTGCGGGTGGCCAACGGGCCTGTATGTCTCTGCCAGCTGCCACCACAGCCCTACCTACCTCTGCTTGTCACTGCTGCGGGGCCCATCCAACTCTGCGAACTGCCACCTGGCCTGTATGTCCCTGTCGGCCGGCCGCTGCCACCGGGCCCTTCCACCTCCGTGAGTCGCTGACCTGCATCTGCCTGTCTCCGCTGTTTGGCCTGTCTACTTCTGTGGACCGCCGCCGGGCCTGAATGTCTCTGTCGGCCGCCGCCGCCGGTCCTGTCCACCTCCGTCTGCTTATCTCCGCCGGTCCTGTCCACCTCCGTCTGCTTATCTCCGCCGCAGGGCCTGTCCACCTCTGTGGGCTGCCGCTGGGCCTGAATGTCTCCGCCAGCTGCCGCTGGGCCTAAATGTCCCTGTCGGCCACTGCCACCGGACCCGTCTACCTCCGCGGACCGCTGCCACAGGCCTACCTGCGTCTGCTTGTCTCCGCCTTAAAAAAATATTTCTTAACCACTCTTTATTTCTCCTTTTGATAATTCTGTTCAGATCAGTAGCCCACTTTTTGAATGTGTTTTTTTGGTTTTGTGACTTTTTAAAAAATGTATTCTGGTTATAATCCACTGTCTAATATAAAGCTGGAAGAGATTGTCTTCTCTTTTTTGGTTTCTTCACTCAATTGATTGTTTCTTTACCTGTGTAAAAGCTTTTTAGTTTTATGGAGTCCCACTTATCAATTGTTTGCCATAAATCTTAGGCAAATGGAATTCTGTGTAGAAAGTCCTTTCCTATGTCTATATTATGTAGGGTACTGCCTTTGATTTCTTCTATTAGTTTCAGTGTTTCCTATTACATGAAAGTCTTTGATCCATTTGGAGTTAGCTTTTGTGCAATGTAACAGACATGAATATAATTTCATTCTTCTGCAAGTGGTTTTCCCAGTGCCAATTCTACAGGATGCTATCTTTATTCCAGTGCATGTTTTTAGCATCTTTGTCAAACATATCAGAAGGCTGTTACATCAAATATACTCATGTCCATGTATTCTATTTTGTTCCATTGGTCTACATATTTGAGCCAGTGCCATACTGTTTTTATTACTATGCCTTTGTAATATATCTTAAGATCTGGAATGGTAATTCTAGAGGGTCTTTTTTGAATTTTACTCAATGAACTTTAGGATATTTACTCAAATAAATTTTACTCAGTGAAATTTACTCAATTGAATTTTAGAGTATTTATTCTATTTCTGTAAACAAATGAGATGAGGATATTGATTGGGAAGCATTGAATCTTTAACTCATGTAGAATGGTTATTTTCACAATATTAATTCTACTAATCCACAAGCATGAAGTATCTTTATATTTTCTAGTATCTTTCTCAGTCTCTTTCTTTAGAGAGTTAAAGTTTCCATTGTAAAGGTCTTTACTTCCTTGGTCATGTTTATTCCTAGATATTTTATTTTATTTGAGACTATTGTGAATGGGAGTCTGTCCACAATCTTCATCTCTGTATGTTTATTGTTAATGTATAGAAAAGCTATTGATTTATGTATATTGATTTTGTATTCTGCCATGTTATTTATTTATCATTTCTAGAACTTTGTGAGTGCTCCTACAGTTCCTATTTCTTGTCACATTTTATGAAAGATTGGCTGTAGAAAGCCTTTGAATATCTGTTAGAGCTCTGTTGTGAATCTGTCTGGATCTGGGCTTATTTTTGTCAGAAGGCTCTTCATTATTATTGTAATCTGTGGTAAAATAATCTTTTTGTGCACCTTGTAAAGATATGACATTGAGATTTGTTTAATAAAAGTTAAATAATCAATAGCTAGGCAGGAGGTATAGACTGACTTCTGGACAGAGAGAGCTCTGGGAAGAAGAAAAGGGAGTTGCCAGCTACACACAGAGGGAACAGACATGCAGAAAGAGAGGTAAAAGCCATGAGTAACATGGCAACACCTAGATGAATAGAAATGGGTTAATTTAAATTATAAGAGCTAGTGGGACAAGCCTAAGCTGTAGACTTAATTAATTAATTGATTTTATAATTAATAAAAGTCTCTGTGTTACTTTCTAAGAGCGGAAGCCCAAAGAAAATCTGCCTACAACAATCTCTCTATTTGTTATTGGTCTGTGTAGGTTGATTAACTCTTCTTGATTGAAATTTGATGATTTGGATGAATCTAGAAATTCATCCATTTCTTTTAGATTTTCAAACTTAATGAAGTGCAGGTTTTTAAAATTACTACTTTATAGTATTCTGAATTTATTAGATGTCTGCTGTGATTCTTTTTTCTGGTTCTGTTTATTTGCATTCTCTATTTTCTTGCTTTTTGTTAGTTGTGCCAAAGATCTGTCCATATTCTTAAAGAATCAGCACTTAGATTTTTTGATTCTTTACATTGCTATTTTTGTTTCTATTTAACTAATTTCCACTCTGATTTTTTTTATTATTTGTTGATGTCTAATGGGTTTGGGTTTGCTTTGTTTTTGTTTTTCCAAATTTTTAGTTGTATCTTTAAGTCCGTTATTTGTACTCTTTCTGGTCTTTTTTAATGTATGTACTTAGAGTTGTAACTCATCCTTGTAGGATTTCTTTTAATGCTTCCCAAAGGTTTTGTTGTATTGTGTTTTCATTTTCATTTAGTTCCAACAATATTTTGACTTCTTTCTTGATTTCTTCTTTGACCCATTCATTATTGAGTAACCTTTCATGTGTTTGTGAACTTACTAGAGATTTGTTTGCTGTCAATTCAAAATTTCATTGTGCTGTGGTCATATAGGATATATGGAATTATTTTGTTCATTCTGAACTTGTTAAAATTGGTTTTATGTCCTAGATTGTGGTCTATTTTAGAAAACCTTCCAAAGGCTGCTGAATGTAATTTATATTCTTCAGTGTTTGGGTGGAATATTCTGTAGATATGTTAAATCCATTGGATATAAAATTGCCATGGTCCACCACAGCCCATGTTCAAATCCAGAGACAAAGAAGGGGCATTGGCATGAATAAATGAATTGTTGGACCACCAGATGATTTTCACACAAGTAACCAGCCCCCCAAAATTCCAACCTTCTTTATTTATACATTAAAAATAAGCATGTTTTTCCATACTAACAAACAAGTTTTCCCATCCTCTAAGTTAACCCCTGGCAAAAGCAAATATGTCAAATATGTTTGTTTCCAAACTTTTACATCAAAACATCTTTAAACAAAAAACAATACTTATCATTTTGCTAGCTTGGCCAAATATTAAGAGAGGTGATCCTTTCTTTGCAAAACTAAAAGGCAATAAACATAGGCACACATTTTCAAGAACAATCCTGTTCAAAACATATTTACAGAAATAGGGGTGATCTGCCTCTGATCCTATGAGCACTGAATCAGAACAGCTCCTGTGGTCATAGTGACAGCTGGCATACCAAGATCCCAAAGAAGTTTAGGGGAACATGTTGAAGAAAAAAATGCAGTTTCCAGGAATGATCACATCTGTTCCAAGCATGATTGACAAAATAACACTAAAACCCCAAAGAAAATCATCAATATTACAAGAGAGAAGAGAGATGCAGGGTGCACAGCCCCAGCAGTATTCTGCACTGTCCAGAAGTCCACTGGCCCTTGCCGAGTGAGACTGTTCCCATAGGCTTTTGCCTCATCTGGAAACCCGTTGGACATACTGGCCTTAAAGTAGGCTGCCCAGCTCCCAACATAAAATGGCATTTAATTCAAATGTTTCTCTGTTTATATATTTATTTATTTGTTCAAGATGCTGTTTATATTGAGGAAAATTGGCTATTGAAGTCACCTATTAACATTAAATTAATGTTAATCCTTGTCTTTAGTTGAATTTTTATGAAATTGTTTGCACCAGCATTTGGTGCATATATGTTTAGGATAGTAATGTTTTCTTGGTTAATGCTCCTTTCATTAGGAGAAATTGTCCTTTTCTGTTTCTTCTGTTGGCTTTATGCTGAAGTCTGTTTTGTCAGATATTAATATAGCAAAGCCTGCTTGCTTTCTGGTTCCAGTTGATTCAAGTAGTTTCCCCATCCTTTTACTTTAAGGCAGTTTCTATTTTAAAGCTAATGTGAGTTTCCTGTAGACAAGAGAAGTGTTGTTTTATTTCATAATCTCTTCAGTTATTCTGCATCTTTTGATTGGAAAACTGAGCCCTTAATGTTTACAGTTAGTATTCTTTTGAATACCATGTCTATCATTTTTTTATCAGTTTACAATATTTTAGCAAGTAATAACAAGGTTTTGCATATGTGCAGATGTTGGAAAGGCCTGAAGCATACTCAGGGCCTAGAATGCCATCGGTTTTAGAGCTGCATAGACTAGGCAATGCTTTAGGCAGTGTTCTAAATTCATTAGAATGATTGCATCATGCAAACAAAATCATTTATTCCCCACAACATACCAATGAAGTAGATTCTAGTTTTCAAATACCAGAAGCAAGTCATGGTAACCATCAAAGGCCCTAGATTTAAATGCTCTGCCAACCTGGGTTAAAAAGCATGATGGTATGGACTTTTGCCATGGTAGTATGGGAACGTGGTGAGTACTCTTCCCAAGCGATACAGGTGGCAAATTCTCCAAAACTAGTAAGGGCAACCATTTACTGTCTCTAGAATGTTTTTGGGCCTTACAGCATTTGAGGGGGCATTTACAACAAAGCAGAGAGAACTCTGGGAGAATGATGAGAAGCCTATCTGTGAGACCAGGCTAGGCCTCCACTTCTAATTACAGTTCTGAAGCCTGCATCAGTCATTCCAGCTGGACTCTAAAGAAGTTCTCAACAGTACCTGTGCAAGGTAAAAGAATTCAGTCCAGTTTCTGTGACAAACTTCTAAACAGTCTTATTAAATAAAAAACATAGAGCCAAATACAGAGGAAATAACCAAAGAGATCAGAGGTCTAGTGAAGAGCCATGACTACCTCATCTTATCACCTCACCACCATTGCTTCCTCGGAGAGAGCTTCTTCATGTGTGACTTGTGTTTTTATTGCCTTTCTGTTCTGCCTTCTCATTGGCTCTAAGACCAGCCACATGACTTCCTCGTCACTGCCTGTTTATACAGACCTTCAGGTCTCTGTGGTTGGTACTGGGATTAAAGGCTCAGGTCAACACGCTTGGCTGTGTCCTTGACCACACAGAGACTCTGCCTGCCATGCGATTGGATTAAGGGCATAGGCTACCACCACCTGACTTGTTTCTGGCTCATTGACCTCTGATCTCCAGGCAACTTTATTTATTAACATACAAATAAAATCACATTTCAGCACAATTAAAATATTACTACAAGTTTCATTCTTCTGCAGGTAGATATTTGGTTTGTCAGCACTATTTGTTAAATAGGCAATATCTTGTCCCATTCAGGATTTTGCCTCCTTTGTCAAAAATCAACTGGGCATAGTTTTGTGTTTAGTTTGTCTAAAACCAACTGGGCACACTCTTGTTGTTCTCTTTCCAGGTCAACTGTTCTGTTCTGTTGGTTAGCCTTTTTGTCTTGATGCTAGCACCAAGGTGACATCACTACAGCTCTGCAGTATAATTTGACAGCAGGCATTTTAATACCTCCAGTAGTATTCTCACTCCTTAGAGTTACTTTGGCTATTTGTGGTTCTATATGAATTTCAATTGCTTTTTTCTAAGTTTATGAAATATAACAACAGAATTTTTATAGATAGGTATTACATTAAATCTGTAGGTTAACTTTTGTACAATAGCCATTCTGCCATATTAATTCACTTTATACAAAAATCAATTCAAAACTCATCAAAGACCTTAATTTAAAACTAAATGGTGAAATGTTAAAACAAAAACATAGGGAAAGCTCCTCACAACACTGGGGTGAGAGAGGACTGACTAGAACAACAGCACAGAACCAACCACAGTGTCAAGAGATGGGACTCCATGAAAATGAGGCTCCTGCTTAGCAACAGGGACTTTCACTGGTACAAACAGATGACCCTCAGAGAGGGAGACAGTCATCACCAGCTGCACCCAGAAAAAGTGCTAATATGCAGAACTTACCAAGAATTGGAAAAATTAAATACCAAGGAATTAAAACTACTGATCAAAAAAAAAATGAGCTAATGAATTGGATATAAAGTTTTCAAAAAGAAACATGAATGGCCAATGACTGTTTTTAAGAGCTCAGTGTCCCTAGCCATCAGGGAAATGGAAATTAAAACTACTTTGAGATACCACCTGATCCCAGTCATAAAAGCTGTCATCAAGAAATGTATCAGCAAATGTTGGAGAGGATATGAAGAGAGAAAAGCCTTTACATACTGTTGGAGGAGGTGTGAATTAATACAGTCATTATGGAAATGAGTTTAGAGATTCTTCAAAAATTAAAAATAAAACAAATTTCCAATATTAAATGGTCAGCCCTGGAAACATTTACATACAAGTAACCAAATAATATTATACAGACTAAGTAGGTTATATTTATGTATTTTGGAATATATATGTGCATATATCAATCTCTATACACACATTTATGTGTATATATATATATACATATAAACAAAAAATAAAAAAGGCTATGAATTTGAAAGAAAGCAAGGAAATATTTATGGGAAGCTTTGGAGGGAGGAAAGGGAAGGGGGGAATGATGTGATTATATTAAAATTACAAAAAATAAAATTAAAATAAAATAGAACTATCATATGACCAGATATTTCACTTCTGATTATATTGTCATATAGTGACATACAATATTATACATAATAGATATATTTACACATCTATTTTCATTGCTGTTTTATTCACTATAGCAACAAATTGGATTAACCACATTGTCTATCAACAGCTGAATGGATGATGTAAATCTGGTATAAACACAAATGGAATACTGTTCAAGTCTAGAGAAAAGTCAAATCACAAAATTTGCAGGAGAATGAGTGACTTAATATATATATAATATTAAATTAGGTTATACAATCGCAAAAACAAAAAATCTTTCATATGCTGAACCTGGGCAATAATATATACATAATGTATTATGTAATTATGTATGTTTATGTGTGTATGCATATAAGCACATGTACATGTGGTACAGTATAGTATGTATGTGGGGTAAATATTAAGTAATGAAGAAGAATGAAGTCTAGGTATTGGATGCATATGACATAAAGAAAATATAACACTAATTGTTTTTCTAGTTTTAATACTGCAACTGATTTTTATCATTGCTGTTGTTGTGTGCATAAACATAATTAATAGTGAAACTGTAAAATGATGCTTCACAGCTCCAGGATGGTATAGAAATTAATTGAGATTAATCGATTTTTGAGTCTGGCTAATATTGCACAATGTTTTTCTGGTGGTGGTTTTTTTTTTTTATTTTTTATTAGAAAGTTCCTTGAAAGTAGGTAGACCAGCTGAAGATCTTCATCTCTCTCAGCTCCTCTGAGTCCAAACCTCCAATCTTATTCTTGCCTCAGTAGGATACTGCAGCCTGCTGGCCTTCCCTGCACCCATTCCCAGGGGACTAAGCAGATCCTGATGGAACACAAACTTTTCCTCCCTCTTGTGGACTACCCTCCCTTCCTAGCCCACTCTCACTCCTAAGTTTCTGTGCCCAATACTTAGAAACACATTTTACCTGGCCACAGTTAACAGGATCCCAGAAGAATTTTCTACAGGGCAACGCTCAGCCACCACACTCTCATAAGAATCAGAGAAGGCAACAGAAACCAAAGCACAAAATGCCTAAATAATAAAGACAAGACCAGATATCAGCACCTAGAATCACTGTCTTCCCAAGCCTAGATGCCTACACGCCAGTATAAATGGAATCAAAACAGCCAGGATAGCATGTCTCCACTGGAGCCCAGCAACTCCACAATGACAGATCCCAGTACTGCAACATGGCTGAAGCAAAGACACAGACCTGAAAATAGGATGTATGAATATGGGAGCAGTCCTTAAAGAGAAATGAGTGGATCTATTAAAAACAATCTAGGAAAGAACAAACAGTGGAAAGAAATGATTGAAACAATTCAAGACCTGTATGTGGAAATAGAATTAATACAGAAAACCCAAACAGAGGAAAATCTGGAAATGAAAAATAATAGAAAATTGAACAGGAACCGTAGAGACAAGCATCCACAACATAATACAAGAGGCAGAAGATAGAATCTCAGGCATTGAAGACAAGATAAAAGAAATGGATTTTCCAGACAAAGAAAATGTAAAATTAAAAAAAAAAAGATAGAAACAAACAAAAAAAATCACCTGGCACAAAACATCCAGAAAATCTGGGACACTATGTAAAGATCAAATCTATGAATAGGAATAGAGGAAGGTGTGGTCGTATTGTGTTCCCCAAAATATTGTGCACCCTCATAAACTAATCTGGGGTCAGAGACAGAACAGCCACTAGATACAAAGGTTAGAAAATGATGGCACTCACACCTTTAATCCTAGCATTCCAGAGGCAGAAATCCCTCTGGATCTCTGTGAGTTCAAGGCCACATTGGAAACAGCCAGGCATGGTGACTCATGCCTTTAATCCCAAGAAGTGAGCCTTTAATCCCAGGGAGTGATGGCAAAAACAGAAAGATATATAAGGCATGAAGACCAGAAACTAGAAGCATTTGGCTGGTTAAGCTTTTAGGCTTTGATCAGCACAGTTCAGCTGAGATTCATTCTGGATGAGGACTCAGAAGCTTCCAGTCTGAGGAAACAGGATCTGCTGAGGAATTGGCAAGGTGAGGTAGCTGTGGCTTGTTTTGCTTCTCTGATCTTCCAGCATTCACCCCAATAATTGGCCTCAGGTTAAGAACTTTTAAGCTCCATGCTACAGGAAGGAGAAAAGGCAGCTAATACTGGTGATGATGTGGAGTAAGAAGAACACTCATCAGTTGTTGGTGGGAATGCAAACTTGTACAATCACTATGGAAATCAATGTGGCAATTCTTCAGGAAGATTGGAATAGATACACCTTAAACTCCAGTTATACACAAAGGCTGTCAATTGCTCATTCCATGTAAAAATGGCAGAATGTATACATTGAGGCTTTCATTTACAACAGAGGAGATGTTGAATCCTAGAAAAATTAACAGGAATTCCCATGGGAACCCACAGGCCACTTGGGATATCGAAGCAGGTAGGCTAACTACAAATCTTCACCTTTCCCTCGGCTCCTCGAAAACCAAGGAGCTATTTCTCCCCTGTCTTCTTCCCAACTCTGTAGCAGAGCACCAGGTGTGAACTCCCCTTCCTCCCTTGCCCCCAACTCCACTCCATGACATAATCTTCTCCAAACTTCCCTCCCCTCACTTATTACTCTATCCCAGGTGCTAACCCTAGCAGGCCCTCCCCTGCAGGAACCTGCAGGCCACTCGAGCTCAGACACACTGAACCTGATAGAAGAGAATGTGGGGAATGGACTTGAGCTCATTGGCATAGGAAAGACTTTCTGAACAGAGCACTGTTAGCAAGGAATTAAAATAAAAAATAGTAAATGGAGCTTCATGAAACTGAGAAGCTTCTGTATAGCAAAGGACACTGTCAATGAGAAAAAGTGGCAGCCTAGAAAAATGGGAAAATATTTTTACCAACTACACATCTTATAGAGGGATAATATTCAAAATAAGTAAACATTTAAAGATAACAAGAAAACAAGTAACCCAATTAAAAATGGAGTAGAGTTCTATACAGAGAATTTGCAAAAGAGGAAATTCAAGTGTGGTGGTATTCTAATTGTACTGAAATGTGATTTTGATTGTATGTTAATAAATAAAGTTACACGGGGGTCAGAGCTATTAGAGCCATAGACAGAGTGTGGCGGTGGTGGCGCATGCCTTTAATCCCATAGATCTCTGTGTGTTCAGGGATACAGCCAGCATTGGAGACATATGCCTTTAAGACCTAGGGGGCTGTACATTCAGACAGTGACAAGGCAGTCATGTGTTTGGGTTTACAACCAATGAGAAGGCAGAACAACATACTATAAAAAAAACGAACAGACAGGATATAGCTCTCTTTCGGGAAGCTGGGACACCGCAGGCGGAAGGGTGAGATTTTAGCTCTGAGCTCTGACCTCTCGGCTTTCTCTTTTACATTGTTTCTGTGTTTCTTATTTAATAAGACTGTTGATTACATCAACATTCAAGTGACTGAGAAACACTTGAAGAAATATTCAACAACCTTAACCATCAGGGAAAGAGAAATCAAAATTACTTTGAGATTTTATCATATACCCATCAGGATGGCTCAGATCAATAAAACAAGTGACAGTTCTTGCTAGGATATGGAATAAGGGGAACACTCATCAGTTGTTGGGGGGAGCGCATACATGTATGGAGTCTATAGAAATTTTGTAATGGTTCCTCGGGAAAATAGGAATAGCTATACTTTAAGATCCAGCTATACTGCCCTTGATCATATACCCAAAGGATGCTTCATCCTGCCACAGAGACATCAACCATGTTCATTTCTGCTCTCTTTATTATAACCAGAAATTGGAAATGGCCTAGGTGCCCCTGAACAGAAGAATAAATAAAGAAAATTTGATAAATTTTACACAATGAAGTACTACTGGACTGTTTAAATAAATGACATCATAAAATCTGAAGGCAAAAAGATGGACCTGGAAAAAAATCATCCTGATCAAAGTAACCCAGACCCAGAAAGACAAATATGGTGTGTATTCCCTATATGTGGACATTAGTTGTTAAATCAATAATAACCAAGTTAAAATCTGTAGAATCACAGAGATTGGGTATAGAATAATGGACTTGAGGGGACAGTAGATCTCCATAAGAAACAGAAATAGAGTAGATAATTATGGATGGATGAGGAGGAGTGGACTGGGAGGATCATGGGAGGAGTTGGGGAGAGAGGAGGATAAGGGAAAGAATACAGGGAGAGACAGCTAAAGTTGAGGTCCATTTGAGGGGTGGTATGGAAACTTAGTGCAGTAGAAGATATCTAGAATATAAATATGTATAAAGGCATGCTAAACGGAATCACTAAATCATGGGGAGACAGAGCCCAATTGGACATCTTTTGTCATCTTTGGACATCTTCAGTCCCAGGACTGGCTTAAATTTAACTAATCTGTTGGTTTAACTTATCCCAATAGAACACTCCCTCCACCCCCACATCCAAAAAACCAACCACAAAAGATGGGCTGTTGCCAAAACTATAGGTTGCTCTCCACAAACTTATGGCATGGCTCCAATTCTGAAGACATCACCTACACAACTCAGTGAACATTGAGCTGCTGTCTACATAGAATCTTCAGACATACATGCTCTCATGTTTGTTTCAGGAAGATATTCTGCATGCTACAAAGGAGAAACTTAGACAGCAATCCAAAGATAAATCCTTTGGTCTACAATGGTACCCTGTGGTGATATTGTGTTCCCAAAAAAATTTGCACCCTAATAAACTTATCTGGGGCCAGAGAACAGAACAGCCACTAGATATAGAGGCCAGAAAATGGTGGCGCACATGAATTTAATCCTAGCATTCCAGAGGCAGAGATCCGTCTAGACCAGTGTGAGTTCAAACCCACACTGGAAACAGCCAGGCGTGGTAACAAGAGCCTTTAATCCTAGGAAGTGATGGCAGGAAGCAGAAAGGTACTGAAGGCACAAGGATGAGGAACTAGAGCTGGTTAAGCTTTTAGACTTTTGAGTAGCAGTTCAGCTGAGATTCATTCTGGATGAGGACTCAGAGGCTTCTAGTCTGAGGAAATAGGATCAGCCGAGGAATTGGCAAGGTGAGGTGGCTGTGGCTTGTTCTGTTTCTCTGATCTTCCAGCACTGACTCCATTACCTGGCTCCAGGTTTCTTTTTATTAATAAGACCTTCTAACATTCATGCTACAGTACCCTGCCTGCAAGATATGTTAGTGCAATGACGGCAGAAAGCTTGTGAGAGTAACCAACCAATATCTGATTTGACTGAAGGTCCACTCTATGACACAGCTTGAGTAACAAGAATCTAAGCCCAGACAGCCTGTGCACCAAATACCACTGTTCTGAGCAACAACAACAACAAAACTATATCAATAAATTATGACTCTTAATGACATTCTGCTATACTTATAGATCAGTGCCTTGCTCAGCCATCCTCAGAGAAGCTTCCTCTTTCAGCAGATGGGAGCACATACAGAGACCTACAGACAGACATAATGTAGAGAATGAGAGACCTTGAAACACTGAGCCCTAAATGAGATGTCTCCATCAAATCTGTCTGCTCAAGGCTCAGGGAACCCTACAGTAGAGGAAGTGGGACAAATACAAGAGCCCTAGGGGATGGACGACATGAAGAAAAGTCCCTCTAAATCAACATGACCAAGATCATATAAACTCACAGTGACTGAGACAGCAGGGGCAGAGTCTTTTTTGCATATATTTGGTTTCCATTTTTAGTGCTTTTATGGGATTCCTGATTGTGTGAATAAGTGCGTTTGTTTCTTGTGCCTTCTCTTGGGCTCTTTTTTTATGTTTGTTTGTTTTGTTCCATTATGATATGCTAATTTTCATATATATATATACATATATAAAACTTCTTAGAATCATGTTTGTTTCTTAAAGAGAGCAGAAAGGGAATGGCTCTAGATTGGAGGGGTTATGGAGAGGAGCTGGGAGAGGGAAACAATAATCAAGTATATTATGTGAAAATAATCTGTTTCAATAAAAGGGGAAAACAAAGTTTCTTGAAAAGAAGAAATGAAGATATATAAAGGATGTAATATCTCCCTACTTATATATACTTCCTATTTACACATACATTCATCTGTATCTAAATCTAAATCTATATCTATACTTATATCTATTTCTATATAGGTGATAAATATACATAGATCTAGATAGATCTTATCATATCATTCTATCTCCTTAGAAACCCCTTTCCAAGTATATCAGGTTTTTATGTTTTTCTTTTCTTCTATTAGAGACTTCTTTTCAATTATCTCGAGGCTGGATATAAATATGAATGTATGCATATCTCCAGTATGAGATTGTTTGTTATTGCATGTTTTTGCTCTTTTGAGGGGCCCACCACCCAGTTTCCAAATAAATCACTCAGAGACTTATTCTTACTTATAAAGGCCTGGCCTTAGCTTATCTTGTTTCTTGCCAGATTTTCTTAACTTATCCCATCTACCTTTTGCCTCTGGACTTTTCCCGTTCTCTTACTTCTGTAAATCTTACTCTTACTCTGTGGCTTGCTGGGTAGCTGGGTGGCTGGCCCCTGGAGTCCTCATCTTTCTATGCATACTTCTCTTTTCCTCCCATATTTCTCCTTCTATATATTCTTTCTGCCTGCCAGCCCCACCTATCCTTCTTCCTGCCTTGCTTTGACTATTCACCCTTTATTAAACCATCAGGCACAGTAACACAGATTCACAGAGTTAAACCAATGCAACATAAACAAAAGCAACACTCCTTAAAATAATATTCCCCAACAACTGTTCTTCAACTTCTAACTCTGTTCTGCTTAGAATGTATAGAAAGCCAGCTGTGAGAGAATTCAGTACATCATTCCCCAAAGGATGTGCCTCACAATGGGTATATGCCAGTGCCTACTTGCAGAACCCATCTCCAGATATCTGCATAGTGTCGAGCTGTACCAGAATGTTTCTTTCATATCTGTTTCACCACAGTGACCCAGAGGTTCTGTCCATATGAGGATAAAGCAGTAACTCCTACATTGCCAAGTTTGACCAACTAAGTAGTTTCACTGTACACTGTGTTTAGATAAAGTCTATCTCAATCACAACTGAATTGAGCTGGCTTACTTATAGTATACTACAAGCTATGTCATTGAGATTATTTCCTCTGGGCTATCTCACTTGTTAAAATCAGCAGGGAAGACTGTGTCTTGACCTCTTTCCTTAACACTTGGAATGCCCTTTATTTTAATGTCAAATAATCATTAAACCTCTGGCAAGAACATAATTATAGCCTAGCTCATATAAGTAGGGAAATGCTCATAAAAGATAAAAAGAGAAAATATACAGGGGAGACTCAATGCATTTCCATGAGAAAAATTAGTGTTTCAATTCAAATGCATGCCTATCTTCTATGGTAAAGCATGGAAAAACCTCTGTGATTTATTAAGGTTTAATTTTTTCAGTTATAATTCTTTTTGTATTGCAAAGGAATTATATGTATGGCTACATTTTATTGAATGGCTGTATATTTAGTCCAAATAATCTCGTCAGCTACTTGTAAATGTAGGTGAGCTGACAGTTACCAACTTTGTCGCAGTCAGAACGGAGACCTTTAAACAGCGATGCAAACCTACTGTGACTTGATAAATGTACTTATCAGATGTTCTTTTGAAATTTGTAACATAGATGTTGAGAAACCAAAACCCGACAGAACCAGTAGCTCAATTTATTTAAGGGTACTATATTTACAATTCTGAAGTCACTCATTTTTGTTCAGTGAGCCTGTGTAATTAGATGTGGACATAAACAAAAGTCCACATACCTGAGTTAGGATTGTCTTGAATGTTTTAAGAGAACACATATAGGTCTTTACATATTCTGACATAGAAACCATTTTGCAATTGGGTGTTGTTTAATGAACTAAATATGACTCATGGCAAGGCAGACAGAAAACAAGAGGCTGTAACCAGTAGTATACAGAGTTGATATCACAATTAAAAAACACTCTAATTCTCCATTTAAAACATTCACAGAAGTAATGAAACACTGCAATACAGGTTGGCAGTTCCCTGAAGCAAAAATTAAACATGCAGTTACACATTACTCAGCAATTCTGCTTCTATGTGTAGTCTCAAAGTAATTGAAAACAAGACTTTAATAGAGGAGAAAACAACAAAACTGATATGCCTGGAAAGGCATTTCTGGGAAGGTGGGGGAACAGGAAGCACCAGGAGTCTGTCCTTGCCTAGACAACAATTACATTGGAAGAGCCTGTGTAATGTGACAGTTTTGGAAGTCTGGAGTCTATTAAAGTCTAGTAAAGCCCCATGGGGAGGCAAAGCTGGTGTATTATATTTCATTTCAGCAATTAGCACAGGAGCAATTACCCATTTCCCTCTCCACTGCCTTGGTGGACAGCTTTGTGTCTGGGTAATCTGCAGTCTTTGGGAATCAGGGTGGAGGAAGGACCTTGTTATTCAAATATTGGAATTCTAGGCTCAGATCACTGGTTGCAACCTCAGAACACAGAGGTACAAAGAGGAGAACAGAATTTTTCTTGTATCTTTCTTCATGGATGTAAGCCCATCTATTGTGCTGAGGTAGTACCAGGTGACATAAAGGGCCAGCAACATTCCACTTTTCATTCCTCTTCTTTTATGCCCAGTTTGAAATCTAGATTTAATCTAGATATTCAAATACATGGGGATAATGAAAAAGTGACTGTGATTGCCTAGAGAAAGGAACAGACATAGAAAAGACCCTAGAAAATTCTAAATTTATATCTCAAGGTGATCAGTGAAACAGAGTAACTTGTAAAAATACCAAAGAGAAACAAACAAATATAATAATAGAAAACAGCAAATCCTCAGGGTAGGGGATAGTACTTTATTAGAGTCTAGTGTTCACTGCTCAACAACAACAACAACAAGCCCACGTTGTATACAAAGAACAGAAATTTGTCTCATTTAATGAAAAGAAAAAGTTAATGGAACTGTCCCTGAAATGACCTGATGGCAGATCTACTGGACAAACATGTGAAAACAATTACAGTTGCCCAAAAAGCTAAAGGAAGATGTAGAATAAGTCACAGAAACAGTGTATGAACAAAGCAGAAATATAGATGAAAAATCTAGACACTGAAGATGTTCTAAAAGGGTAAAATACAATTGCTGGAAGCTTGCTGGAGACTCAAGAACAGAACTGAACAAGCAACAGAATGTAGAAGGTAGGATGTATTCATTGGTGAATATAGAAGGTAGGATGTATTTGTCGTTGAATGTAGAAGGTAGGATGTATTTGTCAGTGAATGTAGAAGGTAGATGGAAGTGGTAAAATCAAGAACAGAGGGAGGAAACCCGAAGAAGGGAACAACACTGAATGGAGCATTGCACTGTGGGGGTGTGGATGCACAGGAGAAAAAAATATATTTGAAGAGAATATATTTGAAGAAATAATTTCTGGAAACTTCCAAAATTAGATGAAAGATGTGGTTATGAGCATCTGAGCTCAAAACTTCCAGTCAAATAACAGGAATTAAAATCCCTATAGGAAGACAATGTTACAATTGTGAAAGATGAATAAAGAATCTTAGAATTAAAAGGAAGAAAAAATTTATCATAGAAGAATCATTAATCAGTTATCAGATTTTGATCCTAATTATTCAGAATTCTAAAGGAAAAACATGTCAGCCAAAGTGCCTTTCAAAACTAAGGCAAAAACTGAAATACCCCAGGAAATCAGAAAGAGAAGGATTTCTCCCAGTAGCTGTCAGTCGCTGCTCAGGGAGCTTATAGAATGAGGCATACTTAGGTAGTGACTTAAAGCCATGTGGAGAAATGGACAGAAAAATGATCGAGAAAATCAGTGAGACCGAAATTGTTTCCCTTTTGTACCTTCCTTCTTGTCTTTTCCAGCCCCACCCCATCTTCTTTCTTTCTTCAAGATGTTATGCATCTCAGACTAGCCTTGAGGTCCCTACACAACTGGTAATGCTTTGAGCCCCAGATTCTCTGTCTACCTGTCAAGTGCAGGAAGACAGGTAGATAGGCAGTACTCTATCTAGAGCAAAGGTTGGTCTCTGAAAAGGTGAACAAAATTGATAAGTCTTTATCTAAACTGACTTTTAAAAAGTAGAAAAGACTTAAATTACTAATGTCAGCTACAGAGGCAGAGACATCACTACTTCTACGGAAATAAAAATAATAGGGGGATACTATGAACAATTAGTGGTATGCTAGACAAAACCCTGAAGGTAACACTTTCCTCATTACAGGTGGACTGCATTATCTAATGGTGCCAAAAACAAACAAACAAACAAAAACCATTTTTAACTTTTTAAAAACTCACATGTAAATATCTTTCCTGAAATTGATTTAAAATCCTCAAGGCATATAAACTGAATTTTACTGGACTTTTAAAAGAATCAGACACTATAACCTATGAGGTTGATTTCTGGATTGCAGAAAAGGATCAGCAAAAGAAAATCTGCATAACATATAACACTAACAGAACAAAGAAAAGGTTCAAATTGTCCTTGTAGTTGGTACAAAGAAAAAGTTATTTGACAAAACTAAGCATATTTCCATGATTAAAAACATTAAAATGAAAGTAAAGAATAAATCTACAGAAGAGAATAAAATGTAGTAATAATCATGAATATCATTCTCAATGTTGAAAAGCTAAATACATTTCCTCTGAGAAAGACAAGGCTATATAGTCCCATCACTTCATTTCAGCAAAGGATAGGAAGATCTAGCCTGAATAGTGAGGCAAAAAAGAAAGAAAGAAAAAGAAAAAGAGAGAAAAAAAAAAGGGAATGAACGGCATCTGAATTAGAAAAGATTTAAAAATTTCTATTTAAAAATAAAATAATTTCAAAGATAGAAAATTCCAAAGATTCATCAGAAATTTTAAAATGAATTTGGCAAAGACAAAAATGTAAAGTCAACACACAAGCTCCAGCTGCACTTTGCTACAATAATGATGAACAACTTGATGAGTAAGTTAGGCATGCAATTTCATGGCATCAAAAGGAATCACGTTCTTAGGAATCAGCTGAGCTAAAGAGTTGAAAGATTTATACAATGGAAAGCACAACATCTTGCAGAAAAATTACATGACAGAGAAAAAGAAAGGAAAAAATGACTGCACACTTCTTGTTCATAGAAAGAAAACCTCAAAACAGTTAAGAAGCTCATCCTTTGTTTTTAGAACCAAAACAAAACAAATCCCTTGAAGTCTTATAAAGTCTCTATGGTCTTTGAGTAACAAAACAACCTTGAAATGGCATGGAAATTTAGAACTTGAAAGTTTCCTGTAGGGCTATGGGCTAAAGCCTTAGACCTCAAGATGGCACCATATAGAAGGTATTGGAACTTTAGGAAGTAAGGCCCAGTGGTATCCCAGGTCACTAAGAAGTACACTTGAAGGTGTTTTTTTCTCTCTCTGCTTCCTGACTCAGGATATAACCATGGCATGATACTCCTACCAGACTGTGCTGTCTCAACAACCACCATGAAATGCAATCACCAAGCACAGAAGCAAAAATAGATCTTTTCTCTTTAAACATTAATTATCTCAAGTATTTCAGTATATTGAGAGAAATCTGGCCAAAATACTTCACATTTTTTTCTGTGTTCAAAACTTACTTTAGCTTAGTTAACATCCCTTGCTTCTTTGGGATCAATTCCCAGTACCCATATAGTGGCTCACAATAGTCTATCACTCCAGTCCAAAAAGATCCACTACCCTCTTCTGACTTCCACAGGCAGCAGACATGCATATGATGCACAAAAATACTTGCAGACAAAACTCTAGTACATGTAAAATAATAAAATAAATATTTCTAAAACAAAATTAAAAAAAATTATTTCACCAAGCAGTTATATTCAAAATGGTGTAGTTATAAAGAGTGCAATACAGGCTAACAGAATAAAAAGCCTATAATTAAGTGGAAAAAATACATTATCAAATCCTTTTATTTCAAGTGTATGGAAATCGTTCCTTGCATAGAAGAATCTTTTCAACATTTTCAAATATCTAGTGCTAAGAAAACTAGATATTTCCATGAAAAATAATGATTTTAATCTTACATGACATCTATGATTAAAATCTCACTCAAAAACGAATCAAAAGACTAAGCATGAAGTTTAAAACTAGAAAACAGGGGGAAATCCTCACTAGATTGGATTTTACAAAAAATCTTTGTATATGATAAAAAAGCCACAGAGAAAATAAGAAAAATTAGACCAATTATAAACTTAATTAAAAAATTAAAAGTTGTATACAGAAAAAGACATTATCAAAAGAAAGATGAAGCAAAAGACTGACGGAATATTTGTAAATCATTTTGCTGGTTCTATCAACTTGACACAAAACTAGACATACCTGGAAAAGGGACTTTTATTTGGAAAATACCTTCATAAAATTGGCCTGTATACAAGTCTGTGAGGTATTTTCTTGATTAGTGATTGATGTGGAAGATCCAGTCCAATGAGGATAGGAACTCCTGGATGGGATAAAAAAGCAGACTGAGCACACGATGTGCCAATAAGCAGTATTCCTCTGTATTCTCTGTTTTGATTCCTGCCTCTAATTTCTTGTCTTAAGTTCTTGCCCTGACTTCCCCAACAACCTGTAAGATAAAATAAACCCTTTCCTCTCCATGTTGCTCTGGTCATGGTAGTTTATTAAAACAATTAAATTTCCAACTAAGACTATCATCTATCTGATAAAGGATTAATGCCCAAAATATACAGAGAACTTCAAAAACTCAACAAAAATATTCAACAATCCATTTGAAATGTGCAAAGAACTTGAATAAAAAATAGTTCTAAGAAGATAACTGAAATGGAATCCCTTCTCTATCCATGTTAGTAGATTATGAAACAATAATAGTTATAGTATAAACGTTTCTTAAAAATTGAGAATGGAGTGTTTATATGAGTTGATGATTTTGATTTAGCATTTGCCAAGAAAATAAAATGCTGATATTTAGAAATTTTACATCTGTATTTGTAATGTCATTGTCCATGGTCTCTAAAATACAGAATCAATTCAACTATCCACGGAAGGATGAAGAGATAAACAAAATTGTGATACATGCACACATGCGCACAGAGATGTCTGTTATTCAACTTTCAAAAGAAAAGCCACTCAGATATATGCTACAGCAGCTATGAACCTAAACAAAATCAGTGTCAAAAAGGGACAAATGTTCCATGTTTCCTATCACAAGGAGTTGTGTAGAAGGTTTCTACAAATAGAAAATAGCCTGATGCTGTTCTTAAACATTTGGGTATTTTCTATGAGTATTTTTCATTAATAGGAATGTAGTTTCAGTTTAGGAAGATAAGAGGAATTCTGGAAATGAATATTGATGGTGTTTATAGAGTATGAATGTATTAAAATCATTGACTTATATGCAGAAAATGGTTAAGATAGTGACTTTTATAATATCCATATTTAAATCACAATACAAAGAAACTGAGACTAACTTTTCCTTAAGTGTTCATTATAGTACTATTTGTAATAGCCAAAACATGGTGAGAACCCACACATTATCAACTGGTGGATGGATGATAAACGGTGCATCTGTATGATGAAATAATGTTTGGTTACAAGATGTACTGAAATAGGATACATGTGATTATGAATAACAACATGGATAAATAAGTTGAAAATATGGTACTAAGTGAAAGAAGCCAAAGAACAAAAATTCATGCAATTCCATTTATTTAGAAATTCAGAATAAGGAAATATTAAGAGAAAGTTTTAGAATTTGTAGGTGTCAATGTTCAAGGGAGGAGAATAGGAATGACTTCCTGGATATCAGAGTTCTTTTTGAGGTAATGAAACTGCCCTACTTATGGGCAAGTTGGTGGCTGCACTGCATAAATTTACTGGAAGTCATTGAATTAGGCACTCTAAGTCATTAAAATGAAGACTTTAAAATTACTTGAATTTTACTGATATCAATAAATAATTGTCAAGTACAAAGATATCTATACCCCAAAATGAGCAGAGCCCAGAGACTAAGAAGAAACATTTTGTAGCCTAACTCTAGTTTTAAAAGTCATTTGTTTTGTATATAAACCTTTCTCCTTAATACAAAAACTATAATGCCAAAAGATTTGGTTCTTTTTTTTTTTTTTTTTTTTTTTTTTTGGTTTTTTGAGACAGGGTTTCTCTGTGTAGCTTTGCTCCTTTCCTGGAACTCACTTTGGAGACCAGGCTGGCCTCGAACTTTCAGAGATCCACCTGCCTCTGCCTCCCAAGTGCTGGGATTAAAGGCGTGCGCCACCACCACCTGGTCCTCTGAATACCTTTTCATGTTCTTGTTAGCAGACCTTTTGTGTAAGCCCTATGGAAAAATGCCTCTTTGTATCCATAGGCCATAAGATTTCTTTCATCTTTTAATTACTGATCTATGTGTCTTAGGGTTTCTATTGCTGTGAAGAGACACCATGACCACAACAACTCTTGCAAAGAAAACATTTAATTGTGGCTTGCTTACAGTTCAGAGGTTCAATCCATTATCATTATTGTGGGACGTGGCAGCGTGCAGGTAGACATGGTACTAGACATGTTGATCAGAAGGCAACAGGAAGTGAACTGAGACACAGGACTGTATGTTGAGCATATATGAGACCTCAAAGCCTGCCTCCACAATGACACCCTTTCTCCAATAAGACCACACCTACTCTAACAAGGCCACACATTGCAATAGTGCCACACCCTTTGGAGTCCATTTTCTTTTAAACCACCACACTATTTTAGGGTCTTCTTTTAATATTCGGATTTAGTGGGTAGCTGTTCCAGCTTTCACCTGGAAGTATTACCCCCAGTGATGCTTTCAGTAACTGTCACATCTACCTATGACCGGTCCCTGAGGCGGGGCAGAGACAAGCGCACTTAAGACCTGAGATCTGGATGTGCTGGCTCTCTTGGTTCCTGGTGATCCTGGATACTGCATGGTAGACTGAGCAGAGTTCTCCAGAGAACCTAGCTGGCCTATATGTCACCTCTCCTGGATCCTGTAACCAACTCCTTTACTAGCTGTAAGTTACCCTTGAAAATAAATCTCCTTTTTAACTATGTGGCATTGCCTTAATAATCCTCCAATACCACTCCCTTTGGGGTCCATTTTCTTTTAAACCACCACACTATGTTAGGGTCTTTTCTAATATTCTGATACAAGTACTTCTTTGTATATTTTATCTGTATATTGTTTTTCATTTCAGTTGGTGAGTTTTGCACTTTCTTGACATATTCTTAAATGCAAGAAATATCTTTATTTTGACCATGTCTAGAGCCATTTTTTGTTGTTATGATTATTTTCAACTTTTGCAAAAAGTCTCAGGCATTTAATCCTTTACATTAAGCTAAAAGTTGTCTACTTTTACCTTCTTTTTAGTTTTATGTATCATTTTTGGGTTACATTTTCTGTATAACATGTGGTAGAAAGCCAGGGTTGGTGGTTTGCCTTTCTCATGTGTATAACCAGTTGTCTCAACACAAGTAGCTAGACTTCTTTCCTCATTGAATTGTTTTGGTTAATTAAATATCAATTGACTAAGATATCAGGATAAAATGTTGGATTGTGATATTACAGACATCCTTTTTTCTAATAGCTACAAATATTTCTGTAATTACCATTCATTTTTTGATTGCAAGATTTCATTTTTACTCCTATCAAAGTATTGCATAATTTTTATTTTATGTCATATCCATTTAGAACTATGTAAATTTCCATATATTGCCTTTCTAAGTGCCTTTCTGTTTTTATATCTTACATAATGCCATTATGGGTGTTGAAATTTATTTGTATGATTGATATACCTTCTATTTGTTGGGGTTTCTTTACAACCCAGGAAAGTATCTTGGGAACTGTCACACATGTCCTTGAGAAGATAGGCACATGGTGCTATTGGACAAGTGTCCTGATCTGATCCTCTCAGTCGGCTTGGACTAGAGAACTGTTCAAGATTTTTCCATTTCCTTTATTTCTTTCAAATTTCTGCCTGCTTGTTGTATCTGATGTTGAAAGTAGGATATCAGATTTTAAACTTCTATTATTCAATCTTTCCTTCTACATCATTCTATTTGGTTTAGCTGTGTGCATTTTGGTTGACTTATTAGAAAATGTTTCTCTTTATTTCTCCTGGCACTTTTATTCTGCAGTAGTATAGTCTGATATAATCAGTAAAGCCTTTTAATAGTAGGTACTTGTATAGCACATATTTTCTTTCATATATATATGAAATCTAAAGTTAATCCTTACAAAGACTAGTTTTGCATACTGTTTATTTAATAAATCTGAAAACCTCTGTCTTTTAACTAGGTTGTTTAATCCATATGCATTCTTAATATATGTGGATTTATGGATGCTACTTAGTTTTTTTACATAGCTCTGGTAGTTTACAGCTTACTTTTGTAGTCAATATTTTATAATGTACCATTTTAATTCTAATATGTTTCTTCTTTTTAAGCTAAGATTTCACTAAAACATA
The DNA here is from genome assembly GCF_004664715.2 of Peromyscus leucopus. Classification (NCBI taxonomy): domain Eukaryota; kingdom Metazoa; phylum Chordata; class Mammalia; order Rodentia; family Cricetidae; genus Peromyscus; species Peromyscus leucopus. Next base: position 23,471,293 of record NC_051064.1, on the reverse strand, counting down.
ATTGAAGTAGAACAATAGGCACATATGTAAAGAATACAATTTAGTAAAGCTTTTCTTGCCTTTCTGTGTATATTACTTGTCATTGCTCTTGTCATTGCCACCTCCCCAAATGTGGCAGTATATCTCTTGCATATCTTCTGCCATTAGGGGCACACTTTTATTTTCAGGAATTGTATGTTAATAGAATCTTACTCTAGGTCAACTTTTTCATTTGGCTTCTTACACACAGCATTATTATTATCAGAATCCTCTATTGCAGCACATGTCAATAGTCCACTCCAGTTTACTGGTAAGTGATACTCCACTGTATGGATGTACAACAATTTGTTTACCCATTTACTCCCGATGGATACATAGTTCTTTTCTAGTTCATGGCTCTTATACATAAGTCTTACATACATATTCATATACAAGATTTATGTGGACATTTGTTGAAATTTTTTCTGGGCAAAAATATATGGTGATATTTTATTTGTGCTGAAATGTGATTTTATTTGTATGTTAATAAAGTTGCCTGGAGATCGGAAGTCACACCGAGCCATAAACAGGAGTCAGGCAGTGGTAGCACATACCCTTAATCTGATCACATGGCAGGTAGAGTCTCTGTGGTCAAGGACACATCCAAAGCAAGGTGAACTTTTAATCCCAGTACCAACCATAGAGACCTGGAGGTCTGTATAGACAGGCAATGATGACAAAATCATGTGGTTGGGCTTAGAGCCAATGAGAAGGCAGAACAGAAAGGAAATAAAAAGACATGACACAGGAAGGTCTCTCTCTGTCAGGGGAAGGACAGCAGAGAGTGGTAAGATAAGGTGGTCTTAGGTCTTGGCTACTGCTCTGATCTCTGGGCTTTTAACCCTTTATTTGGCTTTATGCTTCTTATTTAATAAGACCGTTTAGAATTTTGTCTACAAATATAGGAATGTGATGGCTATCTCATGTTATTTGAAATTATGGTTTGTATCTTTTTAGTAGCATATTTAACATAAAAATAATGAGTCTTATTATGAAATGTCCATTTCCACACATACATGTCATTATGACTTGTTCTTATTACTCTTGCCCACCTCGCTGTTCCTTTCCTTCTCCTCTTCCTAGCTCCCTATCTCCTCAAAATCACCCCTTTCTGCATGTCACATATATTCCATTATTCTACCATTTCATTTAATCACTTTTCCCCTTTTATAATTCCTTTTATAATGTCATGTTATATGTAATCATATATAAATTTAAGTTTTGATTTCATGTGTGAGAGAAAACATGAAAAAATCTTTTTTGTCTAAGTATGGTATACTTTGACTACATGATGATAATAATGTCCCATTCCATTTATTTTTCCTGTAAATATTGTAATTTTATTCTTCTTTATGCAATCATGTATAAACACCATATTCTCTGTATCTGTTTCTCTTTTGATGGACATCTGTATTAATTCTGAACCTATCTTATGTATTGTGAATATGATGATAATAAGCATGCATCTGCAAGTATCCTTGTGGTATGCCAGTTTGAATACTTTAGGTATATACCCAGAAGTGCTAAAGATGTGTTATATGAAATTACTGGATTTAGTTTTCTGAGAAATTTGCATAGTGATTTCTAGAGTGGCGGCACAAGATTTTATCCCCACCACCAGGACACAAGCTTCCCTCTCTCTTCACAAGTTAACAGCATCTGTTTTCTTGATGATGATCATGTTGACAGGCCTAAGATGAAATTTTAATTTTGTTTTTCTTATGGGGAAGGATGTTGACTACTTTTCAAGTATTTCATATACACTTATTTACATTTGGTTTTCTGAGGAATTGGGTGTACAGTTGGTGACAGTTTTATCCTCCTTGCTGTGTAGCAACTTTCTAATTTTATAAATGCCACTTGTCAAGGTGGAATTACTCCCAGACCATCAGAGCCCTTTCCAGAAAGTTGCAGACATCTTGAAGGGGCTTTCCTACTTTTTCTTCTATTGTTTCAGAATTTCAGGTTTTAATTTATTACAGTCTTTAAACCATTTTTGATCTATATTGTGCAAAATAAAGATAATATATCTAGTTTTCCTCTTTTACAGGTTGATATCCAGTTTTCCTAGCACTATTTGTTGAAAAGGTTGCCTTTTACTAATGGATATTTTTTGAAAACTTTGTCAAAATGAGGGAGCAATGGCTGTGTAGGTTTGCTTCTAGGTCTTCTATTATATTCTATTGATCTATGTGCCAGTTTTTGTGCCAGTACCACGGTGTTTCTACGGCTCGGATGTCATGATTCTTACACCATTGCCTTTTCTGCTTAGAATTACTTTTGTCATTTGCTGGTCATTTGGACTAATGTAAATTCTAGGGTTGTTTGTGTCTAGTTCCACGAAGAATATCATTGGAATTATGATGGGGGGGTGCACAAAATATGTAGATTGTTTTCAGTAGGATAGCAATTTTCACAATATAATTCTTTTTGAACATGAACATAGAAGGTCTTCCCGTCTTCTGTGTCTCCTTCTTCATTGACTTAAAGATTTAATTGTAGAGCTTGCATTTCAAATTAAAAGTGGTAACTAAGAGTATCTCTGTGAATTCAAGACCACCCTAAGCTACTCAATGAGTCCTAGGCCAGCCAGAAAAACATAGTGAGACCATGTCAAGAATTAAATAAATATATATATATATATATATATATATATATATATATATATATATATAGAGAGAGAGAGAGAGAGAGAGAGAGAGGAAAGAAGGAAAGAAAGGAAGGAAGGAAGAAAGAAAGAAAGAAGAAAAAATCTCCAAGCATGAAAATTTTCAGTTCAAAAATGAGTTAGATAAATGTAAAAAGGTGGAAAATAAAAAAAAATATTAGTTTTTTAATGCAGCAAAATACTACTAAATATAGTAAGAGAAAAAAGTAATACAAAGGAAAACTTTAAAAATAATAATAGAAGAGAAAACAGATAGTTCAACAATTGAAAACATGAACAAAATTATATCAATATATAAAGGTTACACAACATAAAATACAGTATTTGCAGATGTAATAAGAAAAAAATTACTGTTAAAATGTAGTTCCAAAAAGTGAAGCATGAGAGGCAAAAACAGAAAGTGAAAGAAAAGAGAAGGAATTTCATTTAAAGCACGTTCTGAGCTCAGAATTTGGAGCCTGCCACTTACACGCATGGGCAGGATGTGTGGGGAAATGGCAGGATTTGAGTTTGAAACCCTTGTCTTTGCTATAGCCACGCTGATGTTGAGCCTGTATGGGATAACTGTCTGTTTTCCACCAGAGCTGTCTTCAGAGAGTTCAGCTTGAGTAGCAGGGTCCTCTACTAACCACTGCTGATTTCACAGTTTGTGGTCTGGGCAGTGCACCTCACCTTTCTCGAGCAGAGAGAAGGAGGCACATGAGACTCTAAAGGTAAATAGATGTCTGATGTCCAATAAAGCTGAAACTCAGAAGATTCTGGAAGAGGTACAAAATTATAAAAAAATAAAGCATAATATGTTCTTGAATGATATTTTGTAATTAAAATGTATCAACTTTCCAAAATTTAAGCTTGAAGCTTTATTTAATCTAATGATATGACCTCATAGATCTTCATAAAAGGTCCTAATATTTGTCATGGAAGTAAAATGTGAGTAAAGAACCAACAGAGTATGGGACTGGACAGCAAGCAAGGGAATAACTGTTCTATGATATATAAAGACAGTGGAGAACTGTAGAATTAAAATACAAATTAATAGAAGAATAACTATATAGGACAGTGCATTTGAAAATTGATGATAGACTGACTTTTTATTATTGGAGAAACAATGAACAATTTCATAAATGTTGATGGGAAAATTAATATTTGTACAAAAAGAAAAATGTAAACCTTATTGTTTTCTATCATCTAAAAGATGAAATCTAAAAGGAAAAAGGGAACAAGGAAGGTTGATTAGATGGTTTCATAGGAAACAGTTTGTATTCTGTAAGCCTGGTGACTTGAATACAATCCTCTGACCCCAAAAATTGTCCTCTGACATCCATACATGTCCTATGATGTATGCAACATAGGTGTATCCTATCATGTGTATACACATACAATAATAATAATAATATATTAAATTTAAAGTAAAAGCAAATAAACATAAATAGTCAAACTATAAACACATTAGAAAAATCTGGGAGAATGATTTTAAAACCTCAGGTAAAATTAAGATGTCTGAGTAAATACACAAAAGCAAGATTACAAATAAAAGTCTGGTATGAGCAGCCTGTTTTTGACCTGTTTGAATTTACGCAGTTCAAAATTTTCTGTTGGTCAAAATCTACCATAAAATCCTTGAAAACAAGATGACAGAAAATGGTAAGAAAATATTTTCTACTTATTTAAAATACACAAAGAATAAAGACTTTTTAGATAACAATAGACAAATCATAGTATAAAATAGTGAAAGGGGGCAAAATAGAACATTTTAATCAATAAAGAAGAAATAATCTAGTAACCAAAGCAGAAATTTCCAGACAATGCAGGGTCATATGCTCCCCATGCTTTTAATGTAAGGTCAGCACACTGAAGTAACCAATTATTAGAGTTTTTGTTAGAAAACAATGACAAAGGGAAGTCATTCCCCAAAATGAAATGTGCATTCTAGTCCTTAGTCTGGCTGTGCTCCTTCCTTAGACTTCTGTGTACGTTGCACAACACAAGAGTATACTTTGCTTTCACGTTGTATTATTTGTCATAAGCAATTATAGATATTTTCATGCAATTATTTATGTAGCATCTCCCTCTTTACTAATTAGTAATCCAGGAGATCAAAATACTTACTTTGTTCTCCACTGGCTAGTACCAAACCCAGCGCCTGGCATAAAACAAGTATGAACGCTTGGTTAAAGAGTTAGTGAATACCGACAGGCACATGTGGGCACCTGCATGAAGTACTTGGATCTAACCAACTTCAAGCGCTTTATTAATGTCTTCCCCATCAGACATGCCTTGAAAAGACTGACAACGTATTTTGTTCAGGATATTTTATTTATACCTTTATCATTATTCATGGCAGCACTGACACGAAAATGTGTTTTTTGAGCAGCAGATACCATCCCTGTGTTCTTTTGTCACACACTAACACAGCACTCCACACAATCCCTTGCTGGTGGTATTTTCAGTTACACAGATAAAGCGACCTTTCCTCAACATGTAAACAGTGGAGATGTGATGCTCTGGATTTGTGTTCTGATTGCATAATAACTCTTTTCTATCTGTTACTGAGATTTCTGCTATATGTATAAATTTGGATTCTATTACAGACTAGAGTAGGCTTAACTATGAATGACAAGGTACATTTTTATTTATATAGCGTGCTTTCTTAGTCCTTGTAATTATCTCTAGGCTCTCTTGACAGAGACAGTGCTATTAGGTGCTAGGGTTTTCTTAGAAGCTATTGAAGAGTCTATATAACTAAGTATAGATTGATGCTGTTGACATTTCACATATCCCACTCACATATTTCAAAACCTAACACCAGGTGGTGGATAACTATAACTTTTACTTATTTTCTGGTGAAGCAGCAGCCAAGTTCAGCAGAGCTGTTGTCTCCCTTTCCACATACACCATTATTTATTTATCTTTGTTCTCCTCTTGATGCCAATGTATGTGGTTCTCACTGATCTCTCTGGACACTTAAGACGGGGCATCTCAGGAGTGGGTCACTTTACTGCTGAGCTAGGTAAGTGCTTCCAGCTTCAGGCTTTGAGAAGATACTTTGCCCAGGCTGTAGTGATGGTCAAGAGAAGGAGCATCCATTTATTTCTTTGCCCTGTGTCTATACTTACTTATCCGATGCCTCACACAAGTTACATACATGAAAGAATTTGTTACATATTCTGACAGCAAAATAAAGTGTTGAGGTAAGGGAAAGGACAAAGATTTTGATCTCTCTCTCTCTCTCTCTCTCTCTCTCTCTCTCTCTCTCTCTCTGTGTGTATGTGTGTGTGTGTGTGTCTTTCTGTCTCTCTCTAATTGGCTATGGTATTTTAGTTTTCTCTTGGGTTTTATTATTTAATTGGAAATAATTTTCTGCCTTGAAGTGTCACTGACTTCTTTTTTATAGGTGTATAATAGGCATATATATATATATATATATATATATATATATATATATATATGCATACACCTCCTCCATGGTCCTCTCTTGTCCCCATATCCTGCTGTTGCCCCTCATCTTCCCAAACAACCCACTTCAACTGTTATGTCTTTGGAAAAAACATCTCAACTTGGCACATGAAAGAAAACATGAGATTTTTGTATTTTAGTGTCTAACTTACTATACATAATTCCTAGTTTCAACCATTTTTCTGCCAATTACTTATGTAACTCAGATTTTCTTAAAGGCTCACTAAAATTCCATTGTGCATCTCTTTTCTTTATCCATTCATCTTCAACCTTCCCTCTGTACTAATCTATATTTTAGTCTAACATACTACATCCAGGTAGATAAGATCGTGAAAGTTAGTGAAATTTGAGCTTATTTAGCTATAAGAATTGAGTGTTTAAATTCCAGAATAATGATTTTGAAATTAATGCATAAATAATGTAAAAATTCCAAGTGTCTTTTAGTAGAGACTTGTTAATGTCACCTTTAATTAGAATAATCTGCTGGTGATGATGAAGCTGGCATCTTCATAGTGTCTTGTCCAGATTGCACCTGATCTTAAGTTGGGCCTCTTAATTTTGGTTTAATTTGATGATGCAACTGCACAGAGTATGAAGACTAATGTCATTATTCAATTTCAGCATTCTATAAATATTTAGATATCTTATTTTGTTTGTATGGTTGTATAATTTGTATTTTGTCTTAATTCACATGTTATGTGCATGTTTTAATTTCTAAGATGAAACTGAACTTACTACATGAATGTAATATTTATTCGGTTGCTTTGTACAGAGTGCCTATCTACCCGCATTGATAAATATACCATTTGTGATTGTAATGATGTTTCAATGTATAATAGTTAATTTGCACATTTGAGTTCAGTGTCTAAAATACAAAGGCCAAATTATCTCAGGAACCTCAATAAGCAAACACGATTCTATCATGATTTTTAAATAGATTCTTTCTTTCTCTGAGACTGAACAGCCACGATGCCAAGCCTGGTGTGCTAAATATTGTATTCTGTACTCCAGTTAGACTTTGATTTGGTTTTAAAATTCAAAATCACTCCCATCATTTCTATCCTTGTGAGTGTGTGCCTGTGGGGATATTAAAATAGAGAAAGAGCTACTTGGAGAGATGAAATGATTGAATTTGATGCCTAAGGCCAGAAACCTCATTTCTCTTATGTTAATATGTAGAACTTTCTGCATTGCAATCCATGGCTAGTCTATGCTTTTTCCTTGGTCCTGTGAAATTCTGCATTGTGTGTTCCTGTTGAGAACTCCATTTCTTTTGTTAGAAATAGCATGCACAGCCAATCTCATTCAACATGGAGTCTATTAACAGAACCCAATTAGAAAATGGTTACACAGGATTGTAGAAAATGAAAACTTCTTCTCCCCCTTCCCTCTGCCTCCTGTCCCTTCCTACATTCTTCCTTCTTTCCTTAGGGAGTGTTAAGACTGACGTCACAACCTTGTACATGTGTGCTGCTCTTGTAAAATGTCACTTTATTTCAGGTAGAAGAATGAGACTTTGCAAGTTTAGGTAAAGTGGAAATTATAACAGAGATGGAATGTAGAGATAAAATAATAGAATTCAGCAGGCATTTTGATGAACATATAGGAAGACACAATGCAGTTCAGGAATTGCTGGTATCCTCTGCACACCACCTGCAGGGAAGCACTGGGACAATGGCATTTGTCACCATTAGTTTTAAATTAATTCATTGATTTGTTCATTTTCAACAAATACTCTATACAATTTCTCCTCATTCAAAGACTAGTAAGGAAAAACTTACATTTGCTACTTGTAAACTCATTTTATAGACAGACTTGAGAATTTAAAGCACAAAGCTTGATGGCAAGGGATAAATGAACAAACAAACATTTAAAATCCAAGGTAATGAATGTACTTGTCTATGCTCAAGATGATTATGAACATACAGAATAAGAGTTAATTCCTGAAAAAAAAAATTATAAAATATTTCCCAGGCAGACAAGTCACATCCTAGCCACCTCTTAGACTAGCACAGGGATTTGCCAAGTAGAGAATTCAAATAGGAGCATCATAATGTATGGTGGCTGGTTCCTTGCAGTGTATCACATTCTAGTGATGGGAACAGAGCAAAATGGAACCCTTAGAGACGGCTTGGAGGACTAGGTTCCAGTGTCCACAGGCATTTAGGGCAGATATGTATCACATGAGGCCCTATGTATCTTGCAAAATACTGGCATTTTCAATAGAAAATGATTGTATCAGACTTGGGTTTCTCAAAAATACCTAATAGGAAGTGTAAAGGAATGCCTGGTGATGGAGTCGACTGTTACACAGAGGAAGGACTAGTCATGAGTCCAAGGCTGAGGTAACTGTTTAGTTAAGACTCTTTCATTGGAGTCTGTCTGTAATAATGTAATCTGACAACAGCGCTAGGAATTTCTTACAGATCAATGAGAGAGCAGAAGTGCCAGACGAGGTCCATAGAATCCTGCATCAGTGATATTGCTGCCATCTACCAGACAGCACCGAAACCAGGTCTAGGGCTGCAAGGCCTCTAACTCCAGCATGGGGAAGGCTGAGACAGGAAGATTCCTGTGGGTTCAAGTCTGCCTGGCCTACAAGCCAAGACCCTGTCCGAATCTGTCTTTCAACCAAAGATCTCAAATGAAGGAGGAAATTATGGGGAGAAATTAGTTTGATTTGAAAATATATACTGATTATAAACCACTTTAATAGACATTAAGTTATATAAAGTAATAGCCATAACAATAATCAGGTTTATGTGATGACATATTACACACACACACACACACATATATATATATATATATATATATATATTCATAAAATGTATATAAAGAATAGGTAAAGTAATACAGGAGTAATATATCTCACTGAAATAAAATTAGTATAAATCTGAAGTAGATTCTGATTAGATATATATGATAAGTCTAAGAACAATTTATACAGAAATAACATAAAATCTAGTAAATGAATATTAAAGAGCTAAAGTGCTTCATTGGACAATATTCATTTACAGCAAGATAAAGAGTAAAGATGATCAGAGAAGAAAAACGGAAAGTGACATGTAGAATAAAAAATAAGAAGAGATATAAGTGCAACAGCATAGATGATAGCAGTAATGTGAGCAAAAGAAAGATTGTTAAAAAGCAAAATCTAACTACACATTCTGTGTGAGCATCATAATTGATATTTAAAGATACAAATAGGTCTAAGTGAAAAGATGACAAAAATAGCATGGAAACTACAGTCATAGAGAACTGGGATAGCTTCCTCAATTTTAAACAAAATAGATCTAATATGAAATTATTCCTAGAGACGAACACAGACACACAGACACACACACATACACAGGAATGTGTCAAAGGAGGCATAACAGCATACTGAGGGACCTTATTGCCATAACTAAAATGATTTGAATAATAAAGTACCATTAGTGTAAGCATAAAATAAATACAGATGATTCCATATTGACACATACACTCAAATTGATTAATCAATGGGGAAGAATTATATTTAAATAATGTAGGCATGCCCCAGTAAGTGAAGACAGTATAAAGACTTCAGATTGTAGTCTGGAAAGAAGGAAAAATGTTATAAGAGTGAAAATCATTGTGAGACAACAGTACCTATGCCCAGACATGGACAGGGAGACATCTTCACAATAATGTTCAAATGTGTGCTTTGATGTAGACTTAAAGAAATCCATATAGTCCCAATTCATCTTTATATTCAAAAAAATCCCAATCAAAGTCCTGCAATGCTTTGTTTATCCTCTAGTAATAAACCACATGATGAGGATGTCACATGTTTAAATGGTGTTTCTACTTCAACTCATAATCCTAAGCTAATCATACAAAAGAACACTAGACAAATTTCGAGAGAGGGGTCCCATGATGTTCTTGCCTAAAGCTCTTCTAAATGTCAAGATCATAAAAAATAAGGAGGGTCTGAAACTGTCAGAGTCAAGATGAGCCTAAGGAAACATGACAATCAAACACAAAGCAATATCCTGAATGGAGTACTTGAGTCAGGAAGTAACCTCAGAAAAAATAAGAATATCTTAATGAACTATGGAATTAAGAATAATGGGAAATATTGTGAATTTATTAATTGTAAGAAGCATGACATTCAAATGTTGAATGTTAGTGATAGAGGAAACTGAGTTTGAGTGGTGGAGAAGGGCTCTTCAAAATCTCTGTACTCCCCACTCAATTACTTATAATTGTAAAACTTCTAAGAGGAAAGCATATGAACAAAAACTTATATCTTAGTGTTTGTCACTGACACATAAAAATCTTTGATGATTTTTTTACATCACGCCTAGAGAGATCAGCAAGCGCAATTTTAACTTACCATATGAGAGGCACAAGACCAACACCTTCAACACAGAAAATTACAGTTTTCCAAATTCAACACCAAGTCACAATAAAAGTTCTTATTGATCCAATAAGAGGGGAAAATGTTTAAAGCTGATAACAGATCTTCATGAAAAACCTTTTGACACAGCACCCAATGCTTTACATCAAGTTCAGGAACCAGATGAAGGTACCCTCTCTAACTATAGCATTTTAGTGGATCTCTTGGCATGTATAACAATTCTAGAAGATAAAAGGTATGAATATTTCAAAGAATAAGGTAAATTTTACTTTATTTGTGAACAACAGTATCTACAAATACTTTCCAATTGTTTGGCCAAGAAATTAATAATACTGGGATTAGTATGTGTGGTGAAATCTCAAGATACAAGAGTAACATATTTTTGTATAAGTTCTAGTCCTATACACTAATAATAAACATTTGGGAATTGTAAATAAAAGGCACTGTTCATAGCAGCATCAAAGGTGTGAGATATTTACAGAAGAAATGATGGTGGACTGAAGACTACAAAATGCTGTAGCGCTATGAAAGATGGTGTGAGTGAATGGACTCTGTAGCTCTGATGGATGCCTTCCTCTCTGCTGTGGCCAATGCCTGACGAGATGAACCTCAAAGCAAATGAGTTTGCTCCTGTAGCTATGTTGTGAATTCCCTGCCTGGCCTTGGAACTTCAGCACGGTGTTCTGTGCCAGCTCAGCTCTCTTCTGTGCCTGGCCTTGGAACTTCAGCACGGTGTTCTGTGCCAGCTCAGGTCTCTTCTAATGCTCCTTTTGAGTAGCCCGTTAAAAGTCATTGTCCTGTGGGGATATGTCCCACATTCTGACATGCAGAGTAATTCTATGTTCTTAAAAAAAAAAAAAAAAAAAAAAAAAAGATTTTTTTCTAATATCACTGGTTCCTATCAATAAGGTTCTGGGACAAAGAACCCATTCTATTGTAAAGACCCAAGCAGGGGTAGAGTATGTGGTTCCTGAAGCCATCATGCTAGAACCCCCTTTTCAGTCTGGACCCATAGACCCATTTAGTATTGGGAAAGGCCTAAATATCTGCAGGTTCTGGTCAACCATGAAATGTTGCCTCACCTTAAGCATTCAGGAATAGAGACTAGGCCGATCACTTTCCTTATGTATCTTTTGTTAGGTTTCCTGGATTTAGAAATATGAGTTAGTCCAGCATGGGGGCATTTTTTTACACTCCTCAAAGTTGAATGCATTAGTCTTTTCCCTAGGAGTCATGTTGTGGAAGATGATTTGATGTAAAGGTGTGACTGCCTACTGTGTGATTCTGCCCACCAGCTGAGTTGGATCTAAGGAGGTGAAGATAGGTGTTGAGCTACTGAAGGCAAAGAACTAAAGCCATATTTCCCTCTGGGAGAGATGATGGAGGGAGAACTCCCTACTTGTTAAGATGATAAAAAACTGGATTTCAAATTAGGAAAGTCAGAAAATGCACCAAAAGAAAATACATGTATCTTTTTAATCTTTACATCCACAGCACCCTCATTTGTTCTAACTCACATTGAGCCATCAAATTTTGTGGCAAGCTATAAAGTTGTTGAGTCATTAGCCTGCCTGGTTAATGGAGGAAAACTAAATTCCTGTTCTTGCATAATGATACTTACTCACAGTAGACATTTGCATTGCTGGGAAACGATAAAACCTCATCCTTCATAATGAAGTTCTGGGCTGACAAAGAGGAAAACATAGTGTTGTGGGACCACTATGAATATAAAACAAGCTTAATAAAGAAATAGTGACAAATTGTATTATGCAAAATGTAATGCAATAAAAACGTTACTAACTCATTGGAAATGTCATAAATAATTTAAATAGTTTTTGACTGTCAGGGACTTGAAAAATACATTCCTTCAAAGATGAGGTGCCACCTTAATTGCCATCACATTTTGACAATGTTGGAAATCCCAGTCTTTGGCTTGTTTAATAAATTTAGGTATGTGTTCATGATGAAATGAAAAGAAAAATATGATTAAGCAGGCCTGTACCCTGTTGATGTTCAGGGCAGATGTTGCCTTCCTAAACTGTAGGATGGCTGCTTTGGCTTTAGACCAGTGTTCACAGGAGGCTACAAATAGTGTCGACAAATTCACCTCTGCAATGTAGAGAGTTTTGTATCTTCCATTTAAGTGTTGAGAGAAGATCATTGCTAATCTTAGAACACAGAATCATGCTCTTGTATAACCCTGCCAGCCTTCCCAAGTCTACCTGACTAGAATTCTGGTTCTGCACCAGGAGCTTCCATGCAAGGCAGTTACTTTTCTTCTCCTAAGTCTGAGTATTTGCCACAGAAGTTTCTGCTTTTGTCATATCCGGTCTCTTACTAACATTCCTTGCTCAGAACATTATTGGGTTATAACAAATATAGTCACCTAGCATGTATTTTTCCTTTTTTTTTTTTTCATCTTTTGTGTCTGGAAGAGGCTTATCTGGTTCCAGCAGGAGCACAGGAGATAGAAAACTTTGAGATGGAGGACATTTTAAAAAGCTTCCTCATTTTGCTCCTATATCACTGGAAAGGAAATGTTGTATAGCCCAGGAGTCTTGAGCTTGACAAGGCTTTCCCTTCCCCTAGCCAGAGCAAATGGACCATACCACCCATTTTTTTTCATGACAGCCATACAGACTATAGAGGCAAGAAGACATGATTGCCTTCTGTTCTGCTCATGGTGCCTTGCCTTCCTTCCCTTGTGAAATCTGTAGCTTTCTCAGTGGTAATTCTACATTTCACTTAGTTAGGAGTTGTTCCATTCTGGGATACAGAAGGTGCTGAGGTCAAACGCTCTAAGATTTTTACAACATGCTCTTACATAATGGAGGCCTCTCCCACTGAGTGTGTCAACATTTCTTTCCCTGCAACTCACCTCCGCATGTTAGAAATACAGTATAAGATGGCTTTGATGTGGCATCTGTCTTAGAGAATTGAAAGCATTCCCAACTCAGAGTAATCTTTAATTCCTTGTGAACTTGTGAGTTAGTATTGATTTAATCATGCATCATATAACATTGTTGTTAACAACATAAATGCAAGGGAGAGACTAAAAGATTGCACCCCAATGGACATCTATCTGAGTTTCTGCTCCTGCAATCTGAAGTTTGGAGAAGGAAATCACCTAATGAAGCATTTTTCAGATTGTCCCCATTGTTGAAAGACAAGTGGCTTTGTATGTATATTCATCACTGTGTCATCTCTGTGTGCATAAGACCTAATGATATATGGCATATGTTCTATTGGGATATACATTATGAATACTACTTGGAATTTTCATTGTAGTCAACACAAACTTTATAAAGAAAATTTTTTATTGTTGAACTATTTGCACTTTTTGTTAGTTCTGAAATATCTGTATAATTGATCTTTGTGTTTCTAAGTAAATTTTCTGAATCGATGACAATTTTGTTTTTAGGCTGTTACCCAAGCAAAACTAAAAAATGATTCTGTGTCCATTTTTTATTAAATGTAATCAATATCTCAATGCTATTATTAGTTCTCAACTATTCTATACAAATAATTAAAATTTAAAAATTATGTTTGTTAAAATAATGAATAAACAAATTATAGACTAGAAGGAAATATTTGCATAACAGATATCTGATAGACTTGTAAATGCAAGTATTCAAAGTACTCTTGAAACTCAGCAATAACAAAACAAAGCCAAAAAAATCTTATTTAAAAAAGCATCAGTGCTGAATAGACACCTCACCAAAAAAGGTACAAGCACAGCAGAAAAGGGAAAATACGCCAAACATCAGGTTCATTAGGGAAACACGTATTAAGACAGCAAGAAAGCATTGCACACCTATAAGGGTGGTGAAATTCAAAACATCAGCAACTTCTGGCAGTGTTGTGTGGAGCCAGGAACTCTCATTCATTGCTGGTGGGGATGCAAATTGCAGGGCCACTCTGGAAGGCAGTTTGGCAGTCTCTACTGAAGCTAAACATAATTTAGCATAAGATTCAGCAATTGCATTTCTAGGTATCTATCCAAATATGCTGAAAAATTATGTCCACACAAAAACCTACCCAGGAATATTTATAGGAGCTTCATTCATAGTTGCCAGAATGAGGAAGCAATCAAGATGTCCTTCAATAGGTGATCAGATAAACAAAATGGTACATCCAAAAAAGGGATATTATTCTGTGCTAAAAAGAAATGACTTATCAAACCACAAAAAGAAATGAAAAAAAAATTAAATATATATTATTAAGTGAAAGAAGCCAGTATGAAAAGACTCTGTGCCACATTATTGAAACAAAACACTGAAGAGAAGACAGAACTATGTGGACAGTAAAAGTTTTAGTAGATGCCAGAAGTTTAAGGGAAGTCAAAAAAGAACAGATAGTGCTCAAGACATTTGCTAGATCCATTAAGTGAGTCAGTCTAATCTGCAATAATGTTTACAGGACAATTATCTAGTTGTTAAAACCCACAAACCTGACTAAAACAAAATAAAATAAAACAGTGCAAACTGTAGCCTCAGCTTAACAGTATTCAAGATAGTCTTTCCTGAGTTTTAACCATGCATCCTGCTAATTCAAGTTGTTACTTATGGAAACTTTATACTTGAAGAGAGCACTGTGAAGGAATTCTATATTCTGCTTAAGTTTTTGAAAGTCTATAAGTTCTCAAAAAAAAAAAAAAAAACAAAGCAAAACCATTACTGTATTAAATCTTCTGGAATTCTCATCTCAACTCTCTCTTTGATATGTTTTTGTTTTTGGTTGCCTAGTGCATCTTGGCTTATTTTTAAGTTCCACTTTAGGTGGGCAAGACATATATTTCCTAAAGTTCTTAAACATTTCTAATATATTCTAGGCTCCACAACTTTAATTTTAATTACTTGTAGTATGACATATGCAAAACCTGTGACAATATGACCAAGAGCTGAAATATTAATCTAAGCAACTGTAAATAACTTTGCCTTTAGGTTCTCAAGAGACTGAGACTGATGCAAAGCAATAGGTAGACATGAGCAAATGATCAGAAATCTTTAGGAATAGAGCAGTGGGAAGGCAGATTGCCATGACAACAAAAGTAGAGGACTAAGACCATGACCATGGCCGCCTCTGCTTCTGGTATAAGATTTGGTCCTCAAGTAGCTTGTGAAGTTTTTAAGTCTCCATGTCATAGAATAAGTGTGATAACTATTACTTGTTGGATAATATATGAATATTTATTGTATGGCAAGTACTGACGGAGGACTTGGCCTATGTAAGTATCACAGCATTTCTATAGGAGAGGTGCCTTTATCATTCCAGTTTTACAGATGACAGAAAATCATCATGCCAGCTAAGCAATCTTCCTCAAATGTTCAGAGTTAAATGAAGGGTAGAATGACGATGTGAACTTGGGCAGATAGACTCAGGTGTATACATTCTTCTCAACTGAAGAAAGTCTGATCCAGGTGATAAAAATGATTTAAAATAGATGTTTGGGCCAAAAAGTTCCTATATACCTTCATTATAGGCTATTGCCAATGGTACTGGTTACCTTCCACAATTTGATGGTAATTCCCTATTGTTGAAGACACCACATATTTACATAATCAAATGTGGAGAAACTGAGCTTCTGCTCAACTATAAACTTCACCCCTACTGACTAGTGTCTACAGTGATGGAAGGTACAATATATGCCAGTAGAATAGAAAAGTAATCATCAGTCTTACCTTCAAACCCTGTGAGCTACAATGGTGACCTACCTGCAAAAATATACCCATTGCGCAATAGTGGCACAAATTTATTGGAGTAATCAATCATTTTTTAAAATTGGATTTAAGGCCTTCACCAGTGAGCTCAAACATATACCTGACACTATTAATGAGTCTAAGAATCTGAAACTAGACAGGTCATAGTCCTTAGGGGTAAATCTATTAGTATGATTCCACTAAATGAATATAGCAATAAAATGATTCCTAATGACGTATTTATGCCTATTAATCATTGCACCACTCAACCCTCTTCCAAGAAGATTCTTTCTATAGTATGTTATAATTAACATAGAGAATTGCAGCTGGACAATGTGCAGAGAGTGAGAAACCTGGGAGAAATCTGTCCTAAGTAGAATGTTTTCATCAAATCCTTCTCCTCAAGGCTCAGGGAAAAAGGAAGCAGAAGACTATAAGAGCCATGTAAATAGATGACTTCAAGAAAACATTATCTTCTAGACACAACAGGGCTGAAGCACAAATGAACTCACAGAGACCAGGACGGCATGCACATGTTTAGGCTAGACAAAATCCCAGCATGGAGAACGGGAAGTGGGCACAGAGTCCCATCCTTAGCCACGATACTATTTCTATCTGTAGCTGCTAGGAAAAGGAAAGTCACTTCACTTTTCTTCAATGGAGAGACCCTGAGTATATCAGCTACAGTTCAGGGCAGGTCCCATCCTGGACTAGTTGATGAATGGAACATGGATTCCATGGTTTTTGTCCTTTGTTTTGTTTCTGTTTTCATTTTAAGAGTGAAAAAACACAGGAGGTGCAGGAGGAGTGGGATAGCACTTGGAAGGAGTTGGAGGCAAGAATATAATTAAAATATATGAAATTCTCAAAAATGAAAACATTTTAAAATTAAAAACATCATTAAAATTTTTAAGTAAAGGTAATATTTTTTAAATCAAGTTTTTGTATGTGCTTATTTTTTAACTTTGGACTTAATGCCTAAAGCCCTTAGTTTAGTATGTCTTGGTATATCTACCTATAAGCTGAAAGGAAGAATAGCTACATGCTTTACTGTTTTCTTAGAAGAAAGATTTTACAAGGCATTGCTCAGAAAAGGTTGGTAGATAACTGTGAAAATTATGCATGTAATATAATCCAAAAGTTCTTAATGTTTATTGGTCAAAGCTACAATTTTTTGTTAATACCTTTAAAAATTATTCACAGGGAATTGCTGCTTTTCTAGTTCATTCTTTGCAAACAGTTCCATATTCTCCAGTTTTTTTTCCAGATTGCTATTTATCTATCAAACAAAGATAACTGGCAGACACCTTTTCATAAGTCTGAAGAGATTGAAATTCTTTTTTCACAATAAATTGGGAGAAACTAAAAAATGACTGGGAACAAATACTGCAACTTTTTATTGTCTAAAGTTCAAAGAATTCTAAATGTAATCTTCTTGTCACTCTCAGAGCATACAAAGTACACAGAAAGTACGAGGGTGACTTACAAAGGACAGAAGATGCTGTGAGATGGAAGAATACTATCATCTTTGTGTAATTGTCTCTTTCTCATCTTCAAGTGTGTAAGGAGATAAAGTTATAGTTATCAATTCCCTGCAATTGTATTGAATTGTATTGTAAGAATTTAGATGGCAAGACAAATGCAGCTGTAAGAATGCTGAGTCATTACAGAAGATGGCCAGCAGCTTGCATTTAGAACCTTAGGACCACTTACCAATAAGAAGGAATTTGGAACTGAAGATGGTAGTGATTTCTGTCTTCTTTTGTTGGTGAAAGGTAAATGACATTTTGAATAGCTAAGACACAATGTTTTAGAGTGCTCAATGAGACAGATGTGAGTTATAGCAAGTTGGTGTTTGAAGAATAGATACTTTAATGTAAGGCTCTTTTTCTACCTACTACCAAAGATTCACTGTGGGCCTGTTTTAGTTATAGTGTGTGTGTGTGTGTGTGTGTGTGTGTGTGTGTGTGTGTGTGTGTGTGTGTGTGTGTTGCTTGCCTATTTAGGCATGTATGGAGATCAGAGGACATTCGGTGTTTTCCTCAATTCCTTCTGTAATTTATTTTGTGAGACAAAGTCTCTCACAGGTCCTAGAGCAGGCTGTTTTTGCTAGACTGGCTGGCCATATAGCTCCTCCTGTCTCTGTCCTTCTCCAGGTTCCCCACCTCCTTAGTCCCCTCCCCAACCTCATTCCCCTTGTACAGGTATTACAGCAAGTAGTTTTCCCACTGAGTCTTCTCTCTCACCCACAGTAGCATTTAAAAAAAAGACCTAACTATTATTTCTAGTCTTTGAAACTATCTTAATATACTTAACACAATGTATACTTACAATTAGTGCCACATAAAGTTTAGTAGCAAGAACTCAAAAGGTTGTTTTGAGCATGATTTCATACAGAAAGGAAGAGGCTTGCTTTTTGGCTGCTGAGTTGATGGTTGGAACAGTTGGCAAGATTCTCTTACTGTATATTCACAGATAAAGCAGGATTCTAAAACATATGGAATTTGACCCATGTGACTCATTAAGGGTAAACTGATTCCTTTAGGGGTAGTAAGTTCAAACAGAATCAAGTGGTATAATTCTAGGAACAAATTGGAAAGGAAAAACAGAAGACAGAAGCTGAATAAAATAAGGAAAACAGTTCTCAAAGTAGAATAGTGCTTGCATTGATGGGTTTATATAGATACGAGGATCAACTAGAGTTGCTAAATACAAAATGATATGTAACCATATATGAATTCTACTTATTTATCTAGCTGTACACATACTCGATATACCTATGAAAGATGTTAAAGAAATATATATAACTATATGGAGGGACAGACAATGTTGGAAAGAACTTTAACACAATTAGTAGCCTATCTGTGTTAAGTTTACCCTGTACTTGGCCAGTGTGCTGGCTAGCTTTGTTTTGTTTTGTTTTTCAATCACTTGAAACAAGTTAAATCATCAGAGATGAGGGAACCTCAGTCGAGAAAATATCTCCATAAAATGGGACTATAAGCAAGCCTGTAGTGCATTGTCTTAATTAGTGATTGATAGGGGATGGTCCAGCCCATTGTAGGTGGTGCCATCCCTGGCTGGGCTGATGATTCTGTGTTCTATAAGAAAGCAGACTGAGCAAGTCATGAGGATTGTACCAGTGAGCAGCTCCCCTCCATGGCCTCTGCATCAGCTCATGCCTCCAGGTTTCTGCCGTTTGAGTTTCTGTCCTGACTTCCTTCAATGATGAACAGTGATATGGGAGCATAAGCCAAACAAACCCATTTCTTCCCATGATGCTTTGGCCATATGTTCCATCAGTGTCTACATTTGAATTACTCCAGAAGACTTCCCACCTGCCAATTGAGTAGTTTGGTCCTTTTCACTCACATATCACAGAAAACTAGATTTAGCACATTCTGCATGGCTAATGACTGAAACATTTCTGGATAATGGATTGCTATAGTGAAAATGTAGTGGGGTAGCTGCCCCTGTTTTCTTTCCTGGGGTGTCTGAGGTGCTTATAGAAGATTTCCAAGCCTTCTCTGTACAGTCCACAAGTTAATGTCAGATCTTTATGGTGGTGCTTGTTTTCATGGTTGTTAGAAACCCCTGCCTTTCATAACTCAAAGCTTTAGAACTCTCACAGGGCTCACATGTGAGCACATGCATGCACATGTGCATACATGCAGGCACGCGCACGCGCGCGCACACACACACACACACACACACAGACACACACACACTGCTGTTGGCCATCTTTACCATTTGAATTGGATATGGACAGTGTCTCCGTTAGAGCATGTGGAGGAAACAGTGTGGCTTCTGCTGGTGAAGGAGTCATTGTAGTGAAGGACATAGAGAGGAAGTGGAGCTAGCTTGTGGTGAGAACCATCTTCCAGTTCCATTTCCATTACTTCTGGTTTGAAGCCACTTCTCAAGTATGTTATTTCCAGGCAGGTTTGTGTTCTACCAACTAATCATGGTTCTTAAACTGTGAAAAGTATTAAATAAACTAACTCCAGGACTCTGCTGTGAAAATATCACCTGGTTGGAAAAAAAAAAGTTACTTTGTGAGACAAGCACCAAAGAACAAAACTTAATGCAGGGCTCACATGGGCTCACAGAGACTGAAACAGCAAACACAGGGCCCACACGGGTCTGCACCAGGTCCTCTGTGCATATGTATGTATGTACGGCTGTTAGCATGGTCTTTTTATGGGACGCTTAACAGTCGGAGTGGGTGTATCTCTGAATCTTTTGCCTGTTCTTGTGACTCTTTTCCTCCTGTTGGGGTTGCCTTGTGTGGACTCAATAGGAGGGCTTCTGCCTTATCTTATTGTTTGTTTTGCTATTCTCCTGGAGGCCTGCTCTTTTCTGAAGAGGACACAGAGTGGGTGTGAATTTGGGAGAGATGGGAGACGGAGATCAGAGTTGGGAGAAGTGAAGAGAGAGGAAACTGTGGTCAGGGTGTATTGTATGAGACCAAAAAAACATATTTTCAACTAAAAAAAGGAAAATCATATAACATTTAAATTTTTTTAACTAAACAAAATTACCAAAGCACATACAATGTATTAGAGTCTGATTTGGTACATTAGTTTGTTTTAATCCCCCATTTAAACCTGTTTTGATATGAGAGCAGATTTTCTGCAAAACCCTCAGGGAGGCCTGCAATGTGAATAGCCATTCTGTATGACAAGGTGCCATATAAAATAAGTATTGAAATAATTCATTAACTGCTGACAGTATTCACAGTCTACTCCATGTCACAATAGAAAATCAGGACAGGGAAGTGCTAGAGGTTTTTTTCCTGTGGCTTTGGAGCCTCTGGCAAATCGGAATACCTAGACTGACTGTCACCTTTACTTCTTTTTTTCTCTCCCAAAATGTATTCTTGCTGGGTTCTGTTGTGACATGTGTAATATCACCTTAATCTCCACATCACCACTTCTAGCATGGAAACTTTGCTTTTCAAAGAGAAATAACTGCATTGTTATTGGAAACAAAATTACATTAGCTCAGAAAACTGAGTTGCGTGATCTTGCCCCGGTTTATCAACTTCAGAGAAAAATCACATATTGGTCGTTTTGATTTGGAATAAGATTGTTTTCGTAGAGAATGAAGATTTAAAATCACACTAGGGGAAAAATGGACTTCTTGCTAATATTGCCTTGTGTTGTAGGATAAGTTCTACTAAGTAAAATTCAATGCATTATTACTTTGTGTATGCAACCAAATGTTGCAAATATTCAGATGCTTTGAAACATCGCCATTACTAGCTCATAAAGATTGGAAAGCACACATTGAGTGAGTGAGGTCTAAATATTTGAATGTCCTGGTTTGAAAGAAAATGGCCCCCAAAGAGAGTGGCATTATTGGAGGAAGTGTGTCACTGTGGAGGAGGACTTTGAGGTCTCTTTTGCTCAAGCTTCCCTCCGTGTGACAGTTGACTTCCTGTTGCCTGCAAGATGTAGCACTCTCAGTTCCAGCACCATGCCTGCCTTCACACCTCCATGCTCTCTATCATGATGACAATGGACTGAACTTCTGAAACCGTAAGTGAGTCACCCTCAAATGTTTTCTTTATGAGCGTTGCCATGGTCATGGTGTCTCTTCACAACAATAAAAACCCTAAGATATGTATCTTAATCAAACACTGAAAGTATTCAAGTGTATTGAAGTATAACCATTACTATCTCATAAAGATTGGAAGACATACACTGAGTGAGTGAGAGTCTAAATACAGTCAGAGGGTTGGCATTGGATGTGACTTCACATGTCTGTCATCGTAGTTATTCAGGAGGCTGAGCCAGGAAAGCTGAGAGCTCAAAGCCTGCCTGGCTACAGAGAGTGCTAGGCTAATGTGAGAAACTTAATGAATTCTTTCTCAAAATAAAACTTTAAAAGGGAAACCAGAGTTTGAGGAAATGGCTCAGTGGGTGAAGCCTGAAAACTGATGTTTAGATCTCCAGAACCTATGTGAGAGCTGAGTAGGCAAAGTGGCCACCAGTACATTGGAGGCAGAGATTCCTGCGGCAAACTGGTTATAATAACTTGCTGGAATTTGCAGGCTGAACTCTAAAATTCTGATTCTTCACAAAATCCTATTACAATAAATAAATGCAGAGCAATCAAGGAGTACATCTGTAGTCAACTTCAGGTCTATACATCCATATACACATATTTGCATGCAAACACTCCCAGGTGTCCTCCAAATCAGAACACATGTCCATTCACTACACACACACACACACACACACACACACACACACACACACACACACGTGAGAGCAGAAGAGCATAGTGTGCTGGGGCTGGGGAATAGAACTCAGGTGTAGAGAAGTTGTCAAGTATGTGTTTGTATATGTGACTGTAAGTGTACTTAGTGCTATATTTTTATTGAGTTCTCATGCTTACATAAAACAAAGTATAAGAGATACTTGATCTATCTTATTTTATATGTCAGGTGTGTTTCTAAGTGTTTTTGGCTCACTGTATGGGCCTAGGGAAAACAGGTTGCCACATTGGTTTTTTGTTGTTGTTGTTCTTGTTTCCTAGAGCTATGGTGTATGATAAGATACAAACACACAATGTCTCCCTTGGACCAAAGGAGGAAACTGCTCACAGGTTTTCATGTGACAACTGACACAGATCATCAGAGGATTCTGAACATTCTGAACAGTGCCATAGGTCACGATAGCCGGGAGATTTTCTAAATGAACTATCACAATTAGGTGTCCCCAAAGTCCAAAGTCGGGTGTTTCTCCAGAAGCCAGGCATGGTTGCTGGTTGTCTTGAGTTGTCTGTGCATGAAGCAATTATCTCTAAAACTTCCAACCCCTAAATTTGTCAAAAAAATATTTGAAGTTAAAAGAAGAAACTAAAAATTTCCTTTATTGTCCATAGCAAATCTATGTACATGAAATAACTTATTAATGTACCACATTAAGATTTCATAATAAATTCATGTGTGCCAGTGGGATATTTAATCATACTGGGCTGTATACCCAACCTCTGTTTATGGCAAAGTTAAAATAAGAATTGCAACAATGAGCTCATGCGGCACTACTAATACGGTGATTTTGATAATTATATTATTTATTATTTATTGAGCTCTGCTTTCTGATAAAAGTTAAAATTTGGCATTGGCAGAAATAGCAAAACCTCAACTGATATTTTAACCTTCCTATTCTCTAGTATTGGGCCTATAAAATTAAAGTCTATTTGACCATATATGGAGAGAAGATAATGTCTATGTTTTAGTCACTGTTTTATTGCTGTGAAGAGATGCCATGATCAAGGCAACTCTTGTGAAAGAAAACATTAAATTGGAGGCTTGCTAACAGTTTCAAAAGTTAATCCATTATCATCATGGCAGGGGGCATGGCAGCAAGCATAGTGCTGGAGAAGTAGCTGAGAGCTTCATATTTGATCCCCATTCAGGCAGGCTGCAAAGAGAGAGACTGGGCCTAGAGTGGGCTTTTGAAACCTCAAAATCCACCTCAATGACTTCTCCAAAAGTGCCATACCTACTCCAACAGGTGTATGATGCACCTTGTCTATGCTCAATGTTAAATTTTGCCTTCAAGGCAAGATTTTAGTCAAGTGGTATGTATTTTGTAATCTCTTGTAGGTTCTGCCTGGAATGTCTCTCTAAAGCCAGTGTATGCATAGCTTGAGCCCCAGGCGGTGCTTCTAGGAGGTGGTAGGAATACTGGAACAATAATGCTTAGTGGAAGGAAGCTGAGTCATTAGGGCCAACACCACTAAAGACAACACTAAGACCCTAGCCAGTTAATGATGACCTAGTCTCTAATTTTAGTTGATAGAAGAGGAAGGTAGAGGGAAAAAAATCTCCTCTGAGTAAATAGAGAAACAATGAGTTCTCTGGAAATCAAGACTAGTGGTTCAGGGCAGCAACAGTACCAGCTCACTTCATCTCAATGAAATATTAACAGTTCTGTCTTTACAAGCCACATGGGAAGTCAGGCTTGGAGACAGGATTTTTGGAGTGGAATACAATTCAGCCCATGTTAAATACAAACCCTAGAACAGAAAAGTTAGTACAAAAAAGTATATGTGTGTTGTTGTGCCCAGATCATGACCCCCAGAGAGACCACCAAGGACAAGTGTACCAGAATGCAAAAGCAAGGTTTTAATTCTGGATATCCATGATCAATACAAGCCTAGGCAGGGACTTTATCCAACACACCCAATGCAGTGGAGACTGGAGGAAGTGTTCACCTCTCTGCAAGCTCAGTTTTTAAAGGCAAAAATCACAAGGTCACATCATTTAGGGGTGCTAGTACAAGTACAATTCTGATTGGCTTGAGTCTAGGAATTCCAGAAATCACAATTCAATTTTCCTTCTAAGGAGATGGTTGCACATTACCTTTTCTCAGTGGCTGCCCCCAGATGGGGACATTTGGTGATTACACAGTTACTATGGTTACTATGGAGACTAGGGTTGGGACATTCTATGGTCAAACAGTTACCTAGGGAACCAGGGAGAGGACATTCCATAGTCTGGCAGTCATTACCTCCTGACTACCTTGTGACTCTGTACTTTTATACTTCCTGGTTTCTGGAATCTGGACTGACTGGTTTCAGTAATTCATGGCCTATTCCAGTAATTCATGGCCTGTTCCCGTAACTCATGGCCTGTACCTAAAAGGAGAAATCTTAGGCCTTAGTTTTAGGGTGAAAGCATTTTGGTCTTATTTTGGTTCTCTCTCTCTCTCTCTCTCTCTCTCTCTCTCTCTCTCTCTCTCTCTCGTGAGTGTGTGTGTGTGTGTGTGTGTGTGTGTGTGTTTAATGAGCAAATATACCACTCTGAGTTAGTAGAGGTTGAAGACTCGATGCTTTCTTCTGAGGTCATCAGGAAGACTTATTAAACACCCATCCTGAAT
This sequence comes from Peromyscus leucopus, assembly GCF_004664715.2. Lineage (NCBI taxonomy): Eukaryota > Metazoa > Chordata > Mammalia > Rodentia > Cricetidae > Peromyscus > Peromyscus leucopus. The sequence continues at coordinate 23,446,177 of NC_051064.1, read as the reverse complement.
GCAGCCTGTCCTCTCCTTAGCTAGAAACCATCACATGTAGCCTGAGGGGCTGGTGTGATAAGCACCTGAAGCTCCATGGTGAGGGGGATGGTGAATCTTTTTGTGCCTATTAAAGATGGTCTAGATTCTAATTGAAGTGGAGGGAGAGTGGGGCACAAAGACAAAAGAGTCTGGAGGAGTAGGATTAGAAGTGCTTGAATGTTCTTTTATATGGTAATTCATTGCATAATACACAGATCACATATTCAATGATGGTGCTTTCAGATTTCAGTGGAACAGAGCTATATTCCTATCTCTCAGTGATGTTACAGCTATTGTGATGTACATAGTGATTGGGGATGCTGGAATCAACCATGCTACTGTGCTGACAGTCATATGTAGGGGCAGCACACGTAATACATAGTAAATAGTACCTGATAAACACAATGTTCTGGCTTGTGTACTTACTGCCCTGTACTTTCTCATCATTATTATAGCACAGACACCTTCTACCAGTAAGATATGAACTGTCAGCAGGGTTTCTTGCTACAGTTTGACCAGCACAGCCTTATAGAACTCATGTTCACTGTCTCTTTATTGAATATTTTCCCTCATGCTGGCTGTACATCCATTCTATGTTTCACCATGGCCCTAGAAGCAATAGAGACACATCCTCAGGCCTGGACATGGTAGGCTATACAGTCTAGACTTGTGTAAGTAAACTCTAAATGGTTTTTGCCCAGTTAAAAATTGCCTAAGGATACATTCCTTGGAGTTCAACATTCTGTGAAGGTATTGTTTTCTCTATCTCCTTCTATCTCAGTATTTATGTTCTGACTCTGACCTTAAGAGAATATAAAAATGGCCAACAGACTGATACTTTCATATTCACACCAACAGGAGCTCCATGGTTGGCTTAATTGCTTTAAGATTAATGATTTGTTTTTATTTGATTTTATGACTAACCAAGGACTCATATTGATGCCAGAGTTCTTGAAAGCAGCTTATAAGTTTTTTCCATGATGCCAATCATTTTTTAAAGATTTATTTATTTATTATGTATATAGAAGAGGGTGTCAGATCTCATTACAGATGGTTGTGAGTCACCACATGGGTGCTGGTAATTGAACCCAGGACCTCTGGAAGAGCAGTCAGTGCTCTTAGCCTCTGAGCCATCATTCCAGGCCCCATTTTTTACTGAACTATGTAAAACTAGGGCACCCTTAACGATATTGACCCAAGAACTGGTTTTTCTTGTTATCATGATTAGGAATGAGTCCACCATATTAGGTAACTCACATGCTACTACTGTTTCTTAAAATTAATTTTAGCCCTGTATAGGTTGCATACCAAATCATGTCTGAAGGAGCTAGTAAGTTATTGCAACCAAACACTTTGGAAAGTTTGCTGCCCACACACCCAGCAGCTGACTATTTGGCAGGAATTCTCAAACTACTAAATGATTTTGTCATCCAGAATTAATATTTGTTTTACTACTCGATACAGGATCTTGTGGGTATAAGAGGTAGCTTAGGACTGGCTTCAATGGAATGGCCACTGGGCTCTGGGGTGGGATTGAAAACTACTCAGGCATTTCTCTGCCCTGACCCTTTGGGAGAGGTGAAGCCAAACACTGGAGTGGGAACCAAGACGTTAGCTTCTTATGGCATTACCACACACATACACACACACACACACACACACACACACACACACGGGGGGGGGAGATGTTGGGACAGAAAATGGAGAGGGAGAAAGAGACAGAGAAAGAGAGAGAATTAGTCATACATTTCATAGACCAAACACATTAGTGTACACAGAATAATAAGATGGTCTCATTGGGGGATGCCTAGGGCAGTGTTTTATGAACATTGTGGTATTTCATGAAAACTATGGTGGGGCGTGTGAAAGAGTCAGTTATAGAACCAGAAGTGAGGATTCTGGACAGATGCTCACATAAATGGTACACTTCCTCACTGTTAACCTCACAATGTCTTTCCTTTGTTTTTCATAATCTTTTCTCTATTTTATGGTTCTACATCCAGGGATTGAACCAACCAAAACATTTAAGGGAAAATTGTGTCAATATCAAACACGTCAAGAGTTTTTTTTTTTTTTTTTTTTGTATTCTCAGGCATTTATAGAATATTTACATTGTGCTAGTAATTGTATACACTTTAGAAATGATAAAAACTATAGAGGGAGATAGGCACGGGCTTTATAAAAAAATGCTATGTCAATTTGTCTAAGAAACTTGAGCATCTAAAGATTTTGGTACCATGGGGGTTGGGAAGAAACCAACCCAAGTAGATGCTGAAGAGCACATACACATTTTAGATAAGTGCATTTTAGATGCAAAATGTTTTGCTTTTGAAACAGGCCTGGTTAAGAATTCAGTTAAAAGCCATGATTAAGAACATATGTCTACTTGGCTGGTGGACTACTTAATATCTCATTCACAAAATGTGAGGACACCACTTTAAGTCTGTTTTATTCTACAAACTGTATTTCCTTAGCTGCAGTTTTCAAGTTATTATTCACTTACATTTTCTAACTGTCTTAATGAATAAAAGACAATATGATTGCTATAATTTGTATGGTGAATGTTGCCGAAAAGGTAGCCCCCCAACTTGGTACTATTGAGAGGGCCTATTGGGAGATCTTTAGGTCTTTGGAAGTGTACCTTTGAAGAGGATTGTGGGACAGCTGACTCTCCTTTGTCTGTTATTTTGTTTCCTAGTCAGATGGTGATCAGTTCTGCATCAACACACACCCTCAATGTGTTGTGATGCCTCTCTATAGGCTCAATATAACCAATGAATCATAGACTAGACCTCAAACTGTGCACCAAAATAGATCTTTCCTCTTTGTGGGCTAACCATCTCAGGTCTTTTGTTACACTGATAAAAATCTGAAACATTTACATAAAATCCTTATTTTTCATTAGAAAAAAAGTTTCTTTAAGAGCTACTTGTATTATGAGGTATTTTGAATCTCAGAGAAAAGAATTGATCTCATTAAATTTCAACTGAATTTCAGTTTTTTATTATATAGGGCATATTATGGATAATAGCCAGATGTATTATGACATGTCACCATTTCTTTTATAGGTAAAATGGGTATATTTCCTACCAACTTTACTAAGATATTTATCTGTAAATGTTGTTAATTCAAAACATAATCAATTATGCCAACTTGGAGATACTTTTAATTTGCATAAAATATTTCATAACACTGTAATTTGAGAACTTGATTAGCCTATATTCTCTTTGCTTCTTCCCTTCCTCTCTTGTAATGAGTCTGTTTCTGTCCAACCAGCAAGCTCCCAAATAGTGATATGGAGAGTTTGTTTTAATTATGAAAGCTTGGCCTATAACTTAGGCTTGTTTCTACATAGCTCTTATAACTTAAATTAACCCATTTTTATTAATCTACATTCTATCACGTGGTGTTACTTCTCTTCCATTTTGCAGCTCCTGATTTCTCTCTGAGTCTAAGTTCTCCTGTATGCCTAGGTTCCTCCTTCTCTTCCTTTTTGTCCCTGGAAATCCCACCTACACCTTCTGCCTAGCTGTTGACTATTCAGTTTTTTCTATTACAGCAATCACAGTAATACACCTTCATGCCCTATATAAATAATCCACAACATTTTCCCTCTTTGTCTAAATAAGTGGAAAAATTTTAACTCTAACATAGCAAAACTATATAAAATAAGAATAATCAAGTCAGAATTATATTCACAATGGTTAGTCCATATGTATTTGGCAAATTCAGAGAAAATACTGTATTATCCATCCTATCTTAGTGAGTCCAAAGTTTTATATCTACACCCTTTTCTATCATAACTGATATTACCATCCTAAAAATACCTTTTTAGACCTAAAAACATCTTCTTAGATAAACAACTTGAGTTTTTACATTTCTCAACCTTATAAACTTTATATCTTTATATAATTTTCTTTTTCTGAATTTGGTAACAAGGAAACCTGTATACTATCTAGTCTTCATTCTCTCTCAGAGACACACAAAAGCATGTTACCTGAAGTGCAGAGCAAATAACTTTCAAAATTATAGAAATGGCAGAGATATCTGTCTGCTTAGACGGTCATTGAAGCCTCCTTTGTAATATTGGGGCATCTGTCTTCAGCCTATAGGGCTAGAATATCTGACAGACTTTTCTGTGAAGCAGAAATTTTGAATGACTGTCCTGCCTTGTCTTGGCAAAGTTTGGCAGTCACTTCCTTTTGTGTCCTGCTTGTCCAGTTTGGGCAGCATACTGTCAGCAGTTGAGGCAAGGATAGTTTCTCACCCAAGTGATTAGCTTTGCCACAGTAAAACCCAACTCTATATGGAAGTTCTTAGATGCCCATCATTCTTTTCTGAAGTAAATTGTTGCTTTGAGGAGCAGATGTGTTTTGCTATCATGAAAAGCCTTATGTTATTAAAACACTATAAATGTGCTATTCTGTATGTCTTTGAAATGTTTGGATAAAAAGATTGTCTATCTATTTAACATGTTTCTATTTAACCTTGAAAATATAACTAACATGACTACAAATTTGATAATTATAAATAACTAAATACTAATCTGCACTTCTCAATGATCCTAAATGTTTTATAATAATATATTTTAAGGACTAGAACTTTACATTACATTTTTTTAAATGAGCTTACATTTAGGTTCGATACCTTGAAAAATAAATAGAAACATATATACAGTATAACAAAAATAACCTTAAATTTGTATCAATATATAAAAACCTGTACTAATGTAAAATATTTGAGACTGGTAATTGTTTTTTAGTTTCAAAGGAGACTCAACAATCCACCCTCTTATCCCATCATTTCTGTACTACATTCCTCTTTTCTTTTCAGAAATAGATCCCTGAATCTAATCTCCTTTTTTTAACATTTTTCCTGAGCATAGCCAATAACAACTTGTAACCAACCTCCCTAACTGATGACAAACACCCATAGGTACCAAAGGACCAAAAGCCACCCACCTCACCTCTTGGAAATACAGGCATCATGTTTTCTAGACTGCTTTCTGCTGTCTCGGGATGATGGCATCTTTAGGGGACCCTGAAAAAATTAAGATAATAGTCAAATTCTGGAAGAGATAGCTGTATTGTTTTTTGTTTAGTCTCTGTGTGATGGGAAAGAGTAGAGCTTATCTGAAGTCTTAGCTGGATAGTTTGTAAGGCTGGATCTTCTCAGCTAGCCTCTTTAAAGTTGTTCTGGATGCAGAATTTTGAGGAAGCTGCAACAGAGACATTTTGAGAGGCTGGATCATCTGAGCTACTTGTCTTTATTGGTATCTGGTACTTTTTCTCTGAAAACATATGAACTTTTAAAGAGAGAGAGAGGGAGGGAAAGAGAGACAGAGAGAGAGAGAGAGAGAGAGAGAGAGAGAGAGAGAGATAACACAAGTATGGAATCTGTGGTATGTACAAGTCAGCTAAAGATAATTATTTTGTTTTATATTTGAGCAGGTAAAAGGCATCTGTCATCTTTATAAGTCCATCTGGACTGTGCAACCAAGTCTCTCTCTATGCTTATGAAAAGATGACATATAGTAGTAAGTAATGAGCATTATGTAGACAACAAGATTTAACATGTTTCATCTGATCTCAGAGCTGTTCCCATAATAGAGGGATTAGCATGTAAATCACCCGTCCTGTAGTTTTTCTTGGTTTCTTTTTCATGTCTTTAGTCAAGATTTTTAGGAGGTTTCTGTCAATCAAATCTGATCTTTATTACTTTTCAAAAGAACCATAACATTTTGTTCCATGCAGAAACAAAGGTATAACTTCTCCCCCAATGCAACATATTTTTAACTTGCATTTTGAAGTGAAGACATTCTTAAAATATATAGGTTGGTTTAGTTTAGCAGTTTCCATAATCCAATGTCTCTTAGCAGCTATTGTTTTTCTATATTAGCATTTAAAAATTCAAAGTCAGTGAAGCACCATCCAGGATTAAGATGACCTGTGTATTTCCCATTCTTGCATGACTTACTCTTTTTATATTACTTTACTCACTTTAAAAAAAAAAAAAAAAAAAAAAAAAAACCTTTATTATTTTTTTCTTTATCTGGCACAACTATATCTTATGGGAATGGCAACAGCCATAAAGCCAGCACAGCTGCTTGAAAAGATCCAGCAAAGCTGAATCACATGATGGCTACTCTGTCACCTTTGTTTTCATCTTTACCTGTTACATACTTGGAAACGTATTTATATTTGTACAATTTGGGGATATTGGATTGATCAAAAATTTCTTATGAAGCATTTATGCCTTCTCCCAGGAATACTGCTTCCATGCTTCCCCAGGAAAGTCCTAAAATACTACCCCTCCTGTGTTTTGGGAGATATCCTTATCTACTTGAAGGTCTTCCTTACACCTTGGAGGTTGTGACACACATAAAGAAGCCAGAAGTCAGTTTGGGCTGTCTCTTGACCATTGCCAGCAGTCTATTGTGGGGGCATCTTTGTGGATTTCTGTAGGCCTCTCTAGCACTTTGCTTCTTCCTATTCTCATGTGGTCTTCATTTACCATGGTCTCCTATTCCTTGTTCTCCCCTCTCTGTTCTCAAGAACAGAGAGAACAGGGGAATCCGTGGTTGATATGTAGAATTAAATTATATTGTAAAATCAAATAAAAAAATAAAAACAAGAAGCCTGAAGTCTCTTTTTGAGGCTATGAGACATTCTTGAAACATGTGCCCCTGTACCTATTCAGAAACAAGATATTAAAAACAAATTAAACTTAAAAAGGTCAACATGATTCAGTGGGCTAGAGGAGTTGGCCACAGATCAGATTGCAAGCCTATTCCACTGTACATTCAGGCAATTACATGGCATATACAGAAAGAAAGTTAGATTAGCTGAAGTTACCTCTGCCCTACATAGAGACTTATATTGATAAATAAAGAATGGAGTGGAAAGATAATAAAATAAGATGTCATGACCTCCCTTTCTTAGAAAAATTAGCACATGCAAAGCCACTGTGCTATCATATGACCAAGTAACAACAGAATAACAGGATTAGACATATAAACAAATTATATAAATTTATAAAATATAAACATTGTATTATGCCAGAATTTAAATAATAACTTCAGCAGCTTTTTTTTTTTTTTTTTTGGCCTGAGACTTTTCTTGGGCACTCTGACAATTAAAGAGATAATAATACACTGCTTAGGACTTGTCAGTTTCTCAGGACTGGCTTGGAGATTTTATTTTGGTCTAGTGTCCTTATAGCCACAAAAGCTACCAGCCTCAGGACAGGCTGTCATATGTATGTAGATTCTTAAAAATTGGGTTATAGGGTTAATGAGTAAAACTGATAACCTTTTCATTAATGATGTCAAAACTTGAAAGAAAGTGATTGGAAATGATAACTCTGTTCTCTCATAGTTTATTAATGATGAGCTAGAGGAAGTGAAACACAGATACAAAAACAAAAATGATATGACCTATATTTTGGAACATCATGAATGTATCCTTGCTTACTGAATTCTGTATAAATAAAGAAACACTCTGGCTGCTAATTAGTCAGGCTATAAGATTCCCCCGACTACTGTGGTCTGGCTCACCTTCCTCACCGAGTCCTTACATTCTCTTGGGACCTGTCAACTGTTGGGGCTGGCTCCTGGCATATATCCATTTTCTTTTTCTTTATTTAGCATCTAAGTCCAGTTTTAAATACACTGTAGCTTATTCAGAGGTTTTGTCAGTCTAGACCTGGCTTTTTTTTTTTTAATCTTATCTGCTGACTCTTCTGACACTATGGGCCAAATTTTAAACTGCTAGGCTACCTCTGGGCAGTTTGCTTAGGTGCTGGTAGCCTCTTCCACACTCCTCAGTTCTGTGAGAACCTAGTTTCATGTCAGGGGTTACCAGGCCTGGAGCTGCATTTTCCTGCTCAAGCTCTGAAAATTTCTTGTGTCTGCTTGAAGCAGGAGTTTGTACCCAGTGCTGGCTGCTCAAGTGCTCAGCTGAATAGCAGTGCCTCTAAGAAAGAGCTGTACCTGTGCATGCTAGCCTACTGGAGAGACTACTTTCTCAGGCCCTATGTGGATATTCAAGCCTCCACAGTGGATACTATATGCAATGAAGCTTTTTCTGTCTCACCAGCCAGCTCCCAAATAATAATATGGAGACTTCTCATGAATTATGAAAGCTTGGCCTATAGCTTAGGCATGTTTCTAAATAGCTCTTATAACTGAAATTAATCCATTTATATTAATTTACATTCTATCACATGGTGTCACTTCTCTTCCATCGTGCACGTCCTGTTTCCTCTTCTTGTCTCCTGGCATCTCTTGCACACATAGATTCTTTCTCATCTTTCTCTTTCACCCTCAAAATCCTGCCTAGCTATTGGCCTTTCAGCTGCAATACACCTTCACACAGTGCACAAATATCCCACAACACTTTTTTTCTCCCTCCTTCCTTCTCCATTTTTGTCATTTCTTTTAGAAACTATTATGGATGAAGTTAGGAACAGATTATAATAAGTATCATTTAATACTAGTGTCAAGAAATGTTTAAGCTCTAGAAAAAGTTTTGAAATTTTACACAATGTCTTTGACTTTCTCCTCAATTATAACAAAATGAATTGTGAAGGAACCTAGCTCTTTAATTAAGGAAAAGTAAATATTGGGTTTTTTTGTTTTGTTTTGTTTTGAAAATAATAAGTTTAATCAAGAGGATATAAAGAATATAATCAAAGTCATAATAAGCAATGAGATCAAGGCACTCATAAAATGTTACAAAACAGTATACAGCCCATGGAAAACATAATCACCATAGGATTCTATTAGAAATTTTTTCTTTAGTAAGAAATTTTTAAGTCATTTTACATACCAACTACAGATCCCCCTCTTTTCCCTCCTCCTGCTCCCCCACATCCTTCCCCCAATGTCACTTCCCTCTCCTCCTCCAAAAAGGTAGGGCCTACCATGGGGAGACAGCAAAGCCTGGAACAAAGTGTTCCACCATAGGTAACAGGCTCCAAAAAGCCAGCTTATGCAACAGGTATAGATCCCGATCCTACTGCCAGGGGCCCCTTAAACAGACCAAGCTACATAACTGTCTCACTTATGCAGAGGGTCTAGTCCAGTTTGATGCAGGCTTCATAGATATTGGTCTAAAGTTCATGCATTTCCACTAGCTTGGTTTTGTTTTTCTCTGTAGGTTTCCCCATCATGATCTTGACCCCTACCCCCAGCACCCTGCTCATAGAATCTCTTTTCCCTCTCTTCAACTGGGCTCCTGGAGCTTGGCCTAGTGTTTGGCTGTAGATCTCTGTATCTCTTCCATCAGTTACTGGATGAAGGCTCTATGATGACAGTTAGGGTATTCACCAATCTGATTACAGGGCAGGCAAACACAGGCACCCTCTCCACTATTGCTAGTAGTTTAAGCTAGGGTCATTTTTGTGGATTTCTAGGAACTTCCCTAGCACCAGGTTTCTCCCTATCCCTATGATGTCTCCTTCTATCAAGATAGCTCTTTCATTGCTCTCCCATTCTGTCCTTGTTCCAGTTCAACCATCCTGTCCCCCTTATGCTCTCATCCCCCATCCACTCCCCTCTATTGCCCCCACACTTCCAGTTTACTCAGGAGATATCATCTATTTCACATTCACGGGGTGGTCTATATGTCCCTCTTAGGGTCCTCCTTCTCTAGAGCTGTGGATTATAGTCTGGTTATCCTTTGCTTTACATCTAGTATTCACTTATGAGTGAATACATACCATATTTGTCTTTCTGAGTCTGGGTTACCTCATTCAAGATGATATTTTCTTTTCTTTTTATTTTATTTTACAATACAATTCAGTTCTGCATATCAGCCATGGATTCCCTTGTTCTCCTCCTCCTGCCCCCTCCCCTTCCCCCCAGCCCACCCCCCATTCCCACCTCCTCCAGGGCAAAGCCTCCCCAGAGGACTGAGATCAACCTGGTAGACTCAGTGCAGGCAAGTCCAGTCCCCTCCTCCCAGGCTGAGCCTAGTGATCCTGCATAAGCCCCAGGTTTCAAACAGCCAACTCATGCAATGACAGGATGATATTTTCTAGTTCCATCCATGTGCCTGAAAATTTTGTGGTATCATTTTTTTTAACCACTGCATAATGCTCCATTGTGTAAATGTACCACATTTTCTCTATCCATTCTTCAGTCAAGGGTCATCTAGACTGTTTCTAGGTCCTGGCTATTATGAATAATGCTGCTATGAACATAGCTGAGCAAGTGCCCTTGTGGTATGATTGAGCATTCCTTGGGTATATGCTCAAGAGTGGTATAGCTGGGTCTTGAGGAAGATTGATTCCCTTTTTTTTTTTCTGAAAAAGCACCATACTGATTTCCAAAGTGGCTGTACAAGTTTGCACTCTCACCAACAGTGGAAGAGTGTTCCCCTTGCTCCACATCCTCTCCAACATAAACTGTCATCAGTGCTTTTGATCTTAGCCATGCTGACAGGTGTAAGTTGAATATCTCAAAATTGTTTTGATCTGCATTGCCCTGATGACTAAGGATGTCAAGCAATTCAAATTAGTAGCTCCCCTATATACAAATCATAAACAGGCCAAGAAAGAAATCAGAGAAACATCATCTATTATAATAGTCACAAATAATATAAAATACCTTGGGGTAACTCTAACTAAGCAAGTGAAATACCTGTATGACAAGAACTTTAAGTCTTTGTAGAAAGAAATTGAAGAAGATATCAGAAAATGGAAAGATCTCCCATGCTCATGAATAGGTAGGATCAACATAATAAAAATGGCAATCTTATGAAAAGCAATGTACAGATTCAATGTAATCCTCATCAAAATCCCAACATAATTCTTCACAGACCTGAAAAGAACAATACTCAACTTCATATGAAAAACAATAAACCTAGGATAGCTAAAACATTCCTGTACAATAAAGCAACTTCTGGAGGCATCACCACCCTTGACCTCAAGCTTTATAATAGAGCTATTGTAATAAAAACAGATTGGTATTGGCATAAAAACTGACATGTGACCAATGGAATCAAATTGAAGAGCCTGACATTAATCTGCACACCTATGAACACCTGATTTTTGACAAAGAATCCAAAACTGTACAATAGAAAAAAGAAATCATCTTCAAGAAATGGTGCTGGCATAACTGGATGTCAACATGTAGAAGATTGCAAATAGATCCATATCTATCACCAGGCATAAAACTCAAGTCCAAGTGGATCAAAGACCTCAATATAATACCAGTTACACTGAACCTGATAGAAGAGAAAGTATGAAGTAGTCTTGAGTGCATTGGCACAGGAGACCATGTCCTAAATATAATATCAGTAGCACAAACACTGAGAGCAACCATTAATAAATGGGACCTCCTTAAACTGAGAAGATTCTGTAGGGCAAAGGACATGGTAAATAAGACAAAACGACAGCCTACAGAATGGGAAAAGATAGTCACCAACCCCATATCTGACAGATGGCTGATCTCCAAAATATATAAAGAACTCAAGAAACTAGACATCAAAATACAGAACAATCCAATTAAAAATATGGACTGCAGAGCTAAACAGAGGATTCTCAACAGAAAAATCTCAAATGGCCAAAAGATATTTGGAAGCAAATATTTGTAATAAGAGCTAATACCTTGAGCTACGTCTTAAGACTTACTTTTGATTGCACACAATCTGGGTAGTAACAGCTATTTGTTTGGTGAAAAGTAATTATTTCAGCCAAAAAAAAATTTGTGATCCCACCATCAGACAATGTCATCTTGATGTTTTGCAATATTATTCTAGTAGGTATGTCCATTAGAGACGGTGTGCATGTCCTAGATGGCAAGAAATTATAGTGGTAGATATGACACTGGATTGAGACAAATTATTGCCCTAAAGAAATTATAACAGTTGGTCACTTCTCATTTGAGAGACAAGGAAACTTTTTAAGTATAAGGATAATTCCAGGGAAATTGTTATTTGTAACAGCTGTATTTTTAGAAACTTTTACCTAAATGTAGAAGGAATTTTGAAACTTCAGTGTATTGTTTACTGGTTTATTTAATTAAACTTAACTTCAGATTAATTCAATTATTCTTTGCTTATTTAATGGTAAAATTAGTTTAAGGTTATGGTTTTCGCTGTAAAAATGTTATGAGTGCATTCCCAAATTTTGACACATAGCTCTCGTTATAATTTACTTTTCAGTATCCCATGATTATAATTTTGATTTTAATTTCAAAATCAACACTCATATAGTCATGTTTTATTTTGAAATTCAGGTGGCTGAATTTATTTTTTATTTTTTTTGGTTTTTCGAGACAGGGTTTCTCTGTGTAGCTTTGCGCCTTTCCTGGAGCTCACTTGGTAGTCCAGGCTGGCCTCGAACTCACAGAGATCTGCCTAGCTCTGCCTCCCGAGTGCTGGGATTAAAGGTGTGTACCATCACCGCCCGGCTTACTTTTTTATTGTTAGATTTGTTTTATGATTAAATGTTGAAATTAATTTTGGGTTTAGAATACCACTTTCAGAAATGTAGACTACCATAATTTTGCTTTTGTGCTTTCACTGAGATATTATTTGTAGCATAAAACACAGTTTCCAAATATGGATTAATTTTTCTTACTTTCTAAGAGAATTAAAATTTACTTTCAAAATACAAATCTATATTTCTTCACTACCAAAAATCACAGTTTTATTTTCCTTTATTAACTAGTTAATTTCTGTGCCATCCTTATGTTTTCCAACTCCTCATTTTCACTCTGCTCTGTCTTCTTTATATGACTGTGAATTATTACAGCAACACTGTACTATTGTGTTTATAATGACCAAAATTATCTTCTCACTTCAGAGCAGACTGGCAGACTAGGCAGTGGGGAGGTAGACTACCTTCACAGGTTTCTGTGGATTGTGGTCGGCTACTTCCTTTCAAAGGTGAACCAATTAAAGACCCCTGACAACAAACAAAACAAAATCAGAAAACTATGAGGTTTAGAACTGAACTGACACACTCTCCACTCATTTATTTACATCTAGATATCATGTTGACATCCACAGTTCACAGCTGAATTACCAGTTTGCTATAGAGTTTACATGGGCATTCTATTTCTAATAGGTGAAAGCTTCTTTTAGGTCTAGTACATTTGGACCATTAAAAGCTGTTGAATCAGGGGCGGAGCAATGGGTCGGCAGTTAATAGCATTTGCTGCTCATGCAGAGGACCTCAATTTGATTCCCACCACCCACATCTGGCAGCTTACAACTGCCTCTGACTCAAGACCAGGGGATCTGACTTCTTGTGGTTTCCATGGGCACTGCACATGCATGTAGTACACAGATAACTTACATGCAGGCAAAATACAGATAAAAATGAGTAAGTACTTTTAAAATCATAATAAAAATTGTTGTATCACTACTGTTTTCATTTTCCAGACAAAAGCAGCTTAAGCAAGGAAGAAACCCAATTTGCTTAGGGAGTTAAGAAGAGATACAGTTCTCTGTGGCAGGAGAGAGAGACAGTGGCAGGAATGGGTGGTAGCTGCTGTCATTTCACCCACAGTTTGAAATCAGAGAGGGATGAATGCTGGTGCTTAGCTCATGCTTTTCCTTTCAATTTAATCTGGAATCCATGCCCATGTGGTGATGTTCACACACTCTGGCACGTCTTCCTTCCTCTGACAAACCACTTCTGCAAACATCTGGATAAACATATTCAGATGCATCATGCTTTTACAGTAACTTGAAACCCTGTCAACAACAAAGAAGATTAGCCAACCCTGCTATAACACTCTCTCAACAGTAGTCCCAAACATCCTCTATTTCCTGCAGTGCTCTGCTGGGCAACTGTGTTTAGTTTCCCAGGAAATAAACACAGTGCAGGGAGCAAACTTGTTCTCTTAACTTTGTGTTTAATTGTTTCAAGCTATTGGCAATTTCTTCATAAAAGCCAGAAACCAGATATGGAAAGATATAAGATATGGAAAGAGAGAAAAAAGTAAGAGAAGAATGTTGTGGAATATTTGTGCATACTGTAAAAATATGCCTCTACCTAAGGTGTCTTTTAATTAGTTTAATAGAGAGCTGAATGCCCAATAGCTAGGCAGGAGAGGATAGGTGGGATTTCTGTGGGGAGAGAGGAAAAGGAGGAGGAATCTAGGCATGCAAATTTTTGCCAGCAGGCTCAGTAAGTCAGATGTGCCATACTAAGAAAATGGAGTCAAGCCACTTGGCAGAACAAGATTTTTAAAAATATGTGTTATAATGTTATAAGAGCAAGTTGGGGAAAAGCCTAAGCTAAGGTCAAGCATTTATAATTAATAATAAGGCTCTGGGTTATTATTTGCAGCCTGGTGGTCCAAAGATAGTCCAACAAGAAACCTTGCTGTAGAAGAAATGTTTGTTTTTCTATTCAATACTTGAAAACAGAAAGGACTCACTACTTAATTCTCCAAATGATGAAATCTAAAGAGTTCAGTGTGAGGAGAGAAGTGCTATGGGGATCGATGACTTACTTGATAGTTTTTAGTTTTAAAATATTATTCTCAGAAATTCGGACTACCATGATTTTGATTTTGTATATTCATTGAGATGTTACTTACAGTAAAGAACCACCATAATGTTTCTCACTAAGTATCTTAAACATGACATAAACGACAGCTGAAGGCTTTCCTTAGTTACTTTCACATATACTGTAAACTCTCTGGATCCTGTCATTATGTCTTATGAAAACCTATCTTTCCAGGTCACAGACTCTACTCTTTCTTGGAACTAAACTTAGTAAAGAGTTTGGGGCAATTTTAATAGGATTGGAGTAAGGAAATCTCACTCATTAGAGGCTGTTCTGTGTCATAAATCATTTGGGCTGGAGAAAAAATATAATGTATGCATGGTGGGGAGAGAATGAACAGAAAATTATAAGCTCAAGTTCTAATTTCTACTAACTATTAGCATAACCAGCTACCCAGCTACACAGCAGATAGAGTAACAAGAAAAGAAAAGTTATACAGGAATAGAGAAAGATAAAAAGCCCTGAGGCTAAAGATAGACAGGATAATTTAAGTTAAGAAAAGCAAGAAACAAGCCAAACTAAGGCCAGGCATTTATAATTAAGAATAGGCCAGCCGGGCAGTGGTGACATACGCCTTTAATCCCAGCACTTGGGAGGCAGAGCCAGGTGGATCTCTGTGAGTTCGAGGCCAGCCTGGTCTCCAAAGTGAGTTCCAGGAAAGGCGCAAAGCTACACAGAGAAACCTTGTCTCAAAAAACCAAAAAAAAAAAAAAAAAAAAAAAAAAAAAAAAAAAAAAAAAAATAGGCCTCCATGTGATTTATTTGGGAGCTGGGTGGCATCCCCCTGAAAAGAGTAAAAATAAATAACAAGAAACCTATCCTTTTGTTATTCAATTTTTTCCCCCTTGGGAAAGGAAAATATCTTGTTATAGAAAAAATAATTGTCACTTAGGGTAGGAAACATCAATAATGTATTTTTAATGTTATTATACATTTGAAGTTTTGTATAATATATAATAGAAGTAGGTCTCACAAGGGGCAAAATTCATTTTTACAAAATACATCTATAGTAATCTGAAATAATTGGAATGTTTTGTACTTGTTTCCTGTCTCAAATTTGGCATATGTTTCTCTAGCTTGGATCACCCTTACGTCAGAGTGTCTGAAATCTGTAGGAAAGCATATCAAATCTGGTATTTTATTGTTAACACCAGGTTTCTAACAAATTTAGCTATTTTTTATTTAATAAGTTTTGCTTCAGGTGAGTTAGTTAATATTTTATGTTCAGAAGATTTTAGACATCTTCAAACTTTCTAATTTTCAAGAACCATAGAACCCTAAGAACTATATAATGTATTCATTTGAAAGTCAAATCATTAAGAATCACAACTTATCTAAACTTATTAAGTAGTAATAATACAAAATCTGAAAGAACAATTATTCAAATTATTAATGACACACAGTGAACTTGTGCCTGTTAAAAACCTCTGGTAAAGTATTAGAATATACATTATCCTGGTTTAGGAGATTCTGGGACAAAAATAAAAATGTAAAGATCATCATACCTGCATATTCCAGGCAATATTATTATCCAAGTTATAATTACTTCCACATCATGAAGGAAGTGATCACATTGTATTTGCCAAGTGGATACTGCATCTAGAAACAGGATATCCTACACATTTGGCCAGCATCAATTGCTTCTATCTAAATAGGACTTGAGGATGGATAAAAATTGCAGGGATTTGAAAATGATAAAGTCACACACTTAATGGACCATATCACATTCAGAATGTTCACATCTCTCAACACACATCCAGAAGTTATTAGCACCCACTTTAATAGAAAATTGGTAGACAAACCAAGTAGCAACTTTAAAATCCTTGTGCAGAATGAATTCAAGTGACTCAAACCTTTGACTTCCCAAAGTTGCACTCTTTCAGCTATTTAAGATGATTTTCTTTAACATTCTATGTCCTTATGCTTGAATGCTGGTGAAAAGTACCTGGCACTTGTGCACTATAAATGGTAAGTAAAAGCTCCAGAGAACATGTCCCATTAGTCGCCCTTGTGACTGACCCTCCAGCTTTAGTACTTGCTATCCCTTTGGACTGATTGCACTGTTTGCTTCCTTGTTGTCGGTAGCCATAATACCATGCAGCTCTCTACAAAGATTGATTGCTGGGCAAGGACGCTATGCAGAATACTAAACCTATTTTATACTCTCTCTACCCAAAACATAATTTGATCATTGCTGCATGTCATATTCATTACTAAATATTATCTAATCTAACATGTAAAATTCATAAATATCAAGAATTTTCCAAAAATTTACTCTAAAAACTAAAAATGAAACTGAACCTTTAACAAGACAACTATTTTGTTGTGAATTCAAAATTGCATATAGACTCCTACAATCTATCATGCAGGTACTAGATAAGTTGAAACAAACCACAAGTCCTAGTTTTAAGGCACAGTTTGAAGGTACCCTCTACCTCATAACAAAACCACCTGGGTTCTTTCCTTTCCCAGCACTCTGCAACTCCAGCAAAAGCAAGTCACAAGTTTTTTTACACCTAGTTTAGTATCTTACTATTTATCTTTGAGGTGAACCTTGGCTTTGTCATTTTCCTAAAGCTCTATGCAGGGCAGTTGAAATAAGAATATCACAATGCAAAGACTTTCTTTGAATTCCAATGTAATTTTTCTAAAAATTATATAATTTAGTTTTTCTTTGAAAATTTCAGACATATATACAATGTATTCTGAACATTTTTTTTTCGAGACAGGGTTTCTCTGAGTAGCTTTGTGCCTTTCTTGTAACTCACTTTGGAGACCAGGCTGGCCTTGAACTCACAGAGATCCGCCTGCCTCTGCCTCCCGAGTTCTGGGATTAAAGGCGTGTGGCACCACTGCCCGGCAAACATTTATTTTTTTTACAAAGGCCACAAAACCATTTTACAAAGCTTATACAGAGTATACTAATCAGTTATTCCCGTCTCAACTTTTTTTATATCAATGCTGAAAGAGGAAAAAAGCCTATTTTAATGGGAAATGACATGAAAATCTAGGTACTAAAATTATACATTTACTAACTTCTAAAAACAATATGATATTCTGAATCAATTATATGTCTCATCCTTTCAGTAGAAAATAATTGACAACTAATGTATTACAAACAAGAAATTTAACATCCGACTTCTTAAACTTTTAAGTAGTATTTTATTAATGAAAAACCTAAATTAAAAAATTAATTTTACCATAGTTACAATCCAGAATATAGATTGAAGTTTAATGAGAATTCAGGATAAGTCTTTCTTTTATATGTTTGTGGTAATTAACTAGTTTGAGTAACTTAATGAAATATTTTATACTTTCATCTGTTTTCCACAAATGTATGTACTGAAATCTGGACAATGCTTCAGGAACTACTTTGAGAAATAGCTCTCATCTTGCAAACAGAGATCTCTTATGCAGCCTATTCATCAAGCTGATCTTCAGCTTTTTCCACTCACTTTTGAAGGAATTGGTACTAGATAATCATTTATTTCCTCCCTTTCTCTCTGTGTCTAACTGAGACACACACCTCCCGCACCACATCACATCATACTCTCTATGGAATGTATCCTCTCCCAGCTCCACTTTGGGCCCTTTCAGCTATCTTCCTGAAAACAAAACAAAAAACCCCTCACATTCAACATCACCAGATCCTCATCTCAAATTTCTTCCATTCCTATCTGACTTTCATGTACACGATTCCAGCAGGTGATCTCATTGGAGCCACTTTGGCCTCCAATAATCCAAAATCAATGGGCACAGCACAGTGTCCCATCCCCGAATTTCAGCAGAGTTCATCACTATTGGTGATCCCCTCCATCCTTACGAGCCCTTTCCTTGGCATCTTTTCTTCCTAATCCTTCCATTGCTTCCTCTGTGTAACTTTTTTACAGGGTCATCCCTTTTTACCTCATATTTAAATATAATTTATCTTAAGATAGTCTTTAACCTTCTTTTCAATCATAATATCTTTGGAAAGTCTTAGGACACATTTACTAGCAATTATATAGTGTTATTTTTGACATATATTAAGTTTCATGTAAGTTTGACATATGTTTGCACATTTGAATCATTCAATAAAAATCAAGGTATTACCAGAAATAAGTTCCAACTGCTAGAAGTAGGCAGCCAATTAAATTCAAAGACAAGTTACTGAAAAAACAAAATTCATTTGAAAAGTGGGTTCAGTGACAAGAAAGTGGGTGTGAATCTTGGTGCAGAACCTTTCTGGAATAAACTGGCCGAGGATTGCTTATGTTGGTGACCAGTGTGTGTTCCCAGATTGGTAGTCCTTACCCTGCAGTAGAAGGGCTGAGCACTGCACCCAAATAGCTGTCTTGAAGTGTTTTGCAGTTTCTTCAGGTCTCAAAATGAAAGCCCAGTGTTCCTTTGGTCTATTTTTGTCTCTTCTTAGTATTTCTTTTATAGTGAACATGCAAGAGGTATGGGTGGTGAGCCCTCTGCTCCCTAACTGAGCTGCCCGCTGCTTTTCAAATCTGTGGTACCAGAAGTAGAACAATTTTCCTGTATTAGTTTCATACTACAACCTTCAAGAAGTACTGCATGCTACAAACTCTGACAACACACAAATTATCCTGGCCCTTGGTTGTAAAGAGAGTAAACCAGGGCTAATAGTTTTCCACACAATCTCTTTCATTTCCCATATCCTTGTTGCCCCCAGGCATTAGTTTGTATTTATAAAAGTTTTATAAATAGCAGTCATATAAAGTGTTATCTTTTTCTAGTTTGAAATTCACTTTTTGTCAGTAATATTTCCTTTACTATTTAGTATATCAAATGCTCTTTTCATTGATGCGACCAAATAACTAATTAAGTAATTTCAGAATATAAGATTTTATTTTGGATCATGGTTTGCAGGCATATAGTCCATGATAACAGGAAGGAATTTCTGGATGGCATTCCTATGAGAGCAGGAGCTTACAGAAGCTGTTTCTACCCTGTCAGCAGTTGGGAAGCAGAAAGAAATAATGTCTAGCTGGAACATAGACATCTTACTTAGGGTTCCTATTGCTGTGATAAAATGCCATGAACAAAATCAACTTGTGGCAAGAAGGGTTTATTTCAGCTTACATTTCCACATCACAGCCCAAGGAAAGTCATTGCAGGAACTCAAGACTGGAACTTGGAGGCAGAAACTGATGCAGAAGTCAGAGAGGAGTGCTGCTTACTGGCTTGCTCTCCATGGCTTTCTCATCCTGCTTCATTATACTATAAGGGTCATCTGCCTAGAAGTTACACCACCCAAAATGGTTAATCAAGAAAATATACCGCAAGCTTTCCTACAAGCCAATCTGGTAGGGACATTTTCTCAGTTGAGGTTTCTTCTTATGAAATGACTACTACTTGTGTCAAGTTGACATAATACTAGCCAGAGCATTACATTAGGCTGGAAACCTTAAGATTCATTCCACAACAACCTTCTTCCAGTTAGACTTTACTCTTAAAGGCTTTACAACACCTCCTGCCACATTACCACATCAAGTATTTAAACACATGAGCTTGTTGAGGACATTTTACATTCAAATCACCATACTCTGCTTCTGACTCCCGTAGGCTCAGAGCCATCTCAAGGAGTAAATGCATTCAATTAATGTCATAAAGTCCCCACAGTCTTAACAATTCTGATACCATTTAAAAGGCAGAGGCTCAAAGTCTCTTCTGAAATTAAAGAAAATCTCTTAACTGTGGGCCCTTATTAAACAAAAAGCACAGACCTTAAACATATGATGACATGGAGTAGTCATCTTCATTACATACAAACATACAATGGTGCAGAGTAACCATCTCCATTCTAAAATGGAAGAATGGAAAAATAGCAAGAAAATAGCAGGGAAAAACAAGACTGAAATGCAGCAGCCAAATACCACACTATGAAGCTCCAGGTCTAGGTTTGTAATGACATCATCTGGCCTCCAACAGGCTTGGGTAGCCCTTCTTCTCCAGTGCTGTTGCCTATAAGAATTGTGGGCTGTCTTGGTGGGCTATGCTTGGTTCCCACATCTATCTTGGTAAATGTGATGTTTCTGGCATCTTCACTATCATGAGGTCTTCACTACAACTCAGACTTCACCTTCAAAGCTTGATACTCAGCCCATTCTGAGCTCGATGAAAGGATCCGACCTTGCTATGCATTAATTAGCTGGATTTGGCAAGTTTCCAGAATTGGGGTGAAAACCTCTATGACTCCTTCATCCTTGCAGCTGCCTGCCTGAAAAGCTAGCACAATACAGATCATATTAAATCAGGATGCCAGTTTGATGTATAGTCTGCCCCCTTGTCACATCTTCAGCAGCATCAGGTCACCTGCCTGGCTGCACCTGGGAAAATAGTTCCCCACACAGCCCTCCTCAAATGATTAAATGATGTCCTGGAAGTTGTTTGTGTTCAGGAATCCTCTTTTCAAGTGAAAATGTTTCAAACGTGTTATATTATTTACCTGAGAGATAGTACCTGGGGTTTACCTTCATAGCACTTCCCAATTGTCCCACTACAGTGCCCAAGTTTTCTCCCTAGATGAACTAATCTTTTTTTTTTTTTTTCCCCAGCTGCATTGCTAAAACCCTACTTTCTACACTGTACACAACTTTAGCCATTTTCAGGATCTTTTACTCACAAAACTACACATTTTCACATCTTTCTGATATACTTTACCATAAAACCAATGAAGAGTAATTACATTCATCATGCTGTGGCTTAGTACTTTTAAATTTAGCCTCACTCAGATTTTAAGGACACAACAGAACATAAATGTAATTTTGTCAGAATGATATAAATGCCTCCAAGTCCAGTTCCCAGGTGGTTTTCTTCTCTCTGAAACCTTCTGAATCTGGTGTGTGTGTGTGTGTGTGTGTGTGTGTGTGTGTGTGTGTGTGTGTCCACATTTCCACTTGCATTATCCTGTTCCTCATTCCCACCAGAATGGCCCATCAAGCTTTGCTTACAGGTTTCTAAGTCTTCTCTTAGCATGAAAGTCTTCCATGTCCCTTCAACAGTCTTCCATGTTCCTTCAACAGGCCTCAGAACCATCTTGTCAGGATTCTTGTAGTACTTAATCACAACAATGGTCCAGCGTCTTCATATCTATTTCTCTATCCTTATGTTTCTCATCACTATGATGGAGTATCTGACAAAGCATCTGCCTTGGTTTCCTTCCTGTAGCTGTGACAGCATGCTATGTCAACAGCAGCATAAAGGGAAAAGGATTTATGTTTACCTCAAGTTCCAATTAGGAACAGAGAACTATGGGTACTCAGCAGAACTGAAAGTTACCCTGCTTTCTCTATATTACACAGTGCAGGATAACTAGGCAGTGGCACACACACAGTTAAGATGGGCCTTGAAACATCAATTGACACAGTAATTGTGATTCTCTACAGTTGCATGCAGAAACCTATCTTCTAGATGGTTGTATATCCTGGAGAGTTAGCAATTAGTGCTAGTCCTCACAGCAACTAAAAGAAGGACAGAGTTATTTTGCTTACAGTTTAAGGGGATGTAATCCACCCATGTGGAACAGGCACCGTTTGGGAAGTTGTGAAGTATAACACATGGGACCTACTTGAAGGAAGTGGGTCACTGGGGATAAGCCTTATAGCCTGACTCCTCTCTCTCTCTCCCCTAACTCTACTTCCTGACTGCTTATGTGACAACATGCTGCAGCAAGCTCCTGCTGTCAAACCCTCAAAACAGTGCCTCCTCCCTCACAGCAAGTGTAAACACAGAAACCTGAGGTAACAGTTCGCAATCATATTAATTAGAATACTGTTCTACTGCAGACATCCTAGTACCAGTGTACACATGATCTGATAATTAGCTTTTAGATTTTCATCCAGTACTTGATTATTACAACAGAGTTGGGTCACTCATTTTATCTATTATATGAACATCAGTGCTCTCTTCTCTTGGGTTACTACTATTAAGAGTGAAATAGCAAAGTCATATTGAGGTAGACCAGATCGCCCAATCATCCTTTAGGGAACTGGAACAGGGGGTCAAGCATTGGTAAGTATCCTTAAATGCTGTTAAGAATGTTATTATTATTTTGAGCCTTCTCTGATTACTTATATATTTATTCACTTTTTGTGAATGAATGACAACTAGAAACAGCTGGCCATTTAGATCTTTGAATAGAATAAGACAGACCTTTTATGTGTGACTGCCAACAAAGAAATCATATCTGTGGCCAACAGCTGAAGTCCCCTCATGGCAGTCTGGCCACTTGGGAAAGCTTTATTATACCCATGAGAACATCCAGCTTTGAAGATCCCTACAACAGAAGCCATAGTTCCTGCCACAAGACCTGCACCAGAAGGTCTTGCTTCAGTGGCAACCACTGAAGACAATTTGCACCAGCCTTAGATGGCAGCACCCAGGCAAGACAAGTCCAGGTGAATTTCAAATAACCTTACAGCCATTCTCACTCAGCATGTCCTTCCTTGCCTACTTGCTGTTCCCAGAAGAGTAAATCCAAAAGCTCCAAGCTAGCTCCTTGGTAACATGGGAGGTGCAATTTCCTTTTATTTCATTTTTTATAAATCTGCCATTCTGTTTTATTATCTTGTTTCCATTTTCAGTTGCAAGTATAATTCATTTGAGGACTCTGCTCCCCACCATCCCTCACAATTAGTAAAGCATAGTCTTTGTATTTAGCTATTCTAACCCATGTGCATCTCATTATGCTTTTAAATTGCATTTACCTAATTAGTGGAAAAATGAACATCTTTTCTATCTCATTTGCTATCCTTGTATCTTTTGCCATGATGTATGAGTTTAAATATTTAGAGTATTTATAAAAATTAAATGGTCAGCTTTCTTTATTTCTATTTTTCCCTTGTATTGAAAATAGATTCTTTTTGTCTGCTTTTTTAATCTTATGTTTGAGAGAGGGTTTTTTTTTTAATCAAGTAGACTGAATATAAGTCACTTGTTTGATTTATTCTTTGAAGGGATTTTCTTTAACTTGTGGCTTGTTTTTTCAATTTCCCAACATTAGGTATTGAAAGACAGATGTTCTTAATTTTGAAAAACTATAACTTATAGAGCTTTTTTCTTTATGGCTATTTTATATTATGCATAATGTCTTTTTTTCTGCCTCAAGGTAAAAATCTTTCCCTATGTTTTTTTCCTAAAACCATTATAATTTTTGAGTGACATTGATATCTATGATTCACTCTGATTTTATGTTGTGGTTTGTCCTGGCTAGTTTATGGTGAACGTGACACGTTAGTGCTATATTGGAAGATGAACATCAGTTGAGACCTCAGAGTGCCAATAGGCAGAGCTTGGGGGCATTTTCTTGATTGGTGATTGATATATGAAAGCCAAGACTAATCTGGGTAGTGCCAACCATGCACAGGTCATCTTACATTATATACAGAAGCAGGCCAGTAAGCAACACCCCTTCATGGCCTTTGCATCAGCTTCTGCCTCCCGTCCTGAATTGAGTTTTTATCCTGAATCCCTTCAATGATATACAGTTTCATGGAAGTGTAAGCTGAAATAAATACTTTCCTCCTCCAGCTGCTCTTGGTTATGATGTTTTATTACAGCACTAGAAACCCAAAGACATGGTCTAAAGTATGAGTTGTTCCCTTTTGCTCCTGCATAGGCAGGAGTTATTTACCTGGACTCCATGTAAAAGTCTCTTTGCCCCACTTGTTTGCATTTGTAATTGTCTTAAAGTAAGTTATGCTTTGATCTATAATTTCTGGATTTTCTTTCTTTTTGATTCATATATACATTTTTCTTTTCTATACTAATGTCATATATTTGATGATATTTCAATAAGAAGTCTTGATGGAAGGTAGCATAGAATTTCAACCTTGATATTTCACAAACTTGTGTTAGTTTTAACAGGTTGTTATATTAATGTTACATTTGGCTTACAATGTATACAAAGACAACTGCTGGTCCTTTCACAGGGTTTGGTTATAATCCTCAATTTAGGGAATACTGGCTAGGCTAGGGAATATTGAAACATTTCTCTTTTATTCAGGTATTCAGTGATTTCTCTTGAAAGTATTTATAGTTTTCAATGCATAAATATTGCTAATTATTTAAAACTTGTCCCTAGGACATTAATAGTTTGATTCTACTATGTTGTTATTGATTGTATGTGCATTTCAAATTGTTCATTTCTAGCATATAGAAAATCCTTTTCCTGTCTTCTAATTCAAACATCTGGGTCCGTTCTGAAGCAGTTTTGATTACTGGATATTTCTCCTTCATTTTATTTTTTTTTGTTTGTGTGCTTTTGAGATTTAACCTGGTAATCTTTGATCAAAAGTGTGCCATTTGAGAGTTTGATCATTTTTACTGGACATAGCTCTGAGATATTCTTACAATTATTCTTGGAGGCAAGTAAATTATATGAAAACATTGACATTTTTGAGTGTAGATTTTACAATATATTTTGTAGAATCATAATATTTCAGAATAAAACTAATTACCCCTTCATACTACACCAAATTTGTTAAAGCTAATACACATTATGCATTTTGTTTACATCATTCCCTAGGGACTATTACCTGTCAGTGACTTTCTCTGAGTTCCTTCAAACTCTGTTTCCTGCCTTGTACTACCACTTGTTCGGTATGAATGAACAGCTCCTCTTCTACCATTCACTGGCTGGTTTAATGTCAGAAAGGTCTTGTCTGTTCCAGAGGCTGTGATAATACATCTAAAGAAACTGACCCTTCCCCTACTCATTAAAGCTGGGTTTGGGAAGATACAATGATGAAGTCTTGCCCAACAATCCCATTTTAGAATCATCTTACATTCTATTTATTTTTGCTTAATATATGTCTTACTCATTACATAATTTCCCAAATGCAGAGATACCATTAATTTTGTTCCTTATCTTTGTCAGTCTCTGAGTAGATTTTTGTTTTACCAATACTTGATTTAATATATAATCAATATTTGAATTAGATATATAAATAAATATTTTCCATATATTTATACTTTACTTACTTCTAATACTGATGTTTATACTTTCCTTACATTTCCTTTGCCTCTCTAGTCCTGATTCATTATTTTGTTTTTTAGATATATAATCTTAAGAATTTTAGATAGCAGTACTGTATTTACATCATTTTCATCCCTCTCTCTACCCCTCCAACTCTTCCCATATCATTCACACTCTCTAAATTTCATATCTTCTTTAATTATTATTGTTTATACACACAAATATATACACACATATTACAAATGCACACAGACATATATAGACTACTGAGTCCATTTAATTTTGCTCATATGTACACATGTTTAGTGCTGACTACTTGGGATTGAATAATCTACCAGGAAGCTTGGCCCTGGAAAAAACTGTTTGTACTTGTTTTAGTAGCCACTGACTGCCTATCAGTCTTCATCTGAGGATGGGACCTTATGAAGTTTCCCCTATCCAAGTTGGCATGTTGACTGGTGTTGTTGTTATTAAAGTCTTGTTTAGGCGAACTTATTTTTGAGATTTCATGGTTACCGTTTCACTGTCATGTCTAGCAGACACTAACCTACACCTATATGTCCTGGTTCTCTATCTCTTACAGTTTTTTTTGTCCCATCTTCCATGATGGTCTCTGAGCTTTAGATGTAGGAGCTGTGTTATAGATGTACCCACTGGGAATAGGACCCTCGTGTCTGTTGTTTTTATCAGTTACTTATTTTACTAACAATTTCCATCTGTTTCCAAAAAGAATCTTCTTTGGTGATGGGTGAGTGCTACGTTTATGCATGGGTTTAAAACTAGGTATTTAGAATATAGTAAAATTATATCCATTTAGGCACGTCACAGCAATAGATTCTCCTCTACTATCTATGACTTTTCCAGCCGTGGATACTTGGTTAAGTTTACAGTAACCAGGAAAGAATTCCTTTCCATTGACTGGGCTCCAAGTCCAATTTGACAGCTGTTGGTTAACCCCAAGATAACACTGTTAGCATTTGACCACCAAGGATATCTCGATGGCTGATCATTATGGTTCATAAACTGTACATCTACATAGGAATGTTAATTGTTTTTCTCCCTTGAAAACATAGATGCTTTTTTGCATACAATGACAGCTAGTCTTTAAGGGAGAAGACTTCTAGATCAATGACAGCTAGATCCCTTCAAGTACTATGTAATATATGATGTCTTTAGCAATAGGGCATTACTTTCAAGTTCTGGGAAATTTCCCAAGCTTTGCAATGGGATTCTTGTCAGGTTTGCCATGGCTTCTGAGGGGAACATCATCACTTCATGTGGCATAACTCCATTCAACTTTCTATTTCTTTCTAAGTAACCTTAAAAACAATCCTATCTCAATGATAAATGATTCACTCTGTTTTAGCAGAATGTATACATTCCATAGCCAAGTGTGACACAGATTTCTTCATTACCGTTATCCCAAACTAGTTTGAATTGAAGTACCATCAGACTGGACAAGATTATTTCTTAATTCCTAATTGAGAAATCTTTGATGAAAATTTGTAAAGAAAAAGTCCTGGTGAGATGATTCAGCCAGTAAAAGTGCTTGTTGTCAGACATGATCATCTGAGTTCAAGTTCTAGAAACTATACAGAGGAAGGAGAGAACTGATTCCTGCAAACTAAACTATGGTCTCTTTATGCACTTCTCTCTCTCTCTCTCTCTCTCTCTCTCTCTCTCTCTCTCTCTCTCTGTCGTCTCTGTCTCTCTCTCACACACGTACACACACATGTGTAATAGGTGATAGATGATTGATAAGTAAATGATAGATATATAAAATTTAGAAACAGTTTCTTGAGAAAGAAAATTACTTTTGCCTAGAAAAACTAATATGGATTATTATTGCTAGCAGTGAAGGGTCATATCCATGTTTACCACACTGGCTCCTGTGACTCTGACTTCTCCTGACTTTCCTAGCTCCTATGGAAAACTAGGTGGGCAGAGTGATTCTATGCCTTGATTATTTCTTCTCCATTTGTTTTCAGTCATCTCATAAAGCAGAGACAATGACAATAGATACACTCTCCCTTCTAAGGAGATTGAACACTAAAAGCATTCTCTTTATTTTGGATAAAAATAGACTCTTTCATCAATTGTAATGTGGCTTTCTGCACAGAAGTTTGACTGGAGGCTTTTATCATGGGAACAGATGTTGTCTATTTGTTTACTTGCCCTCACATATATAAATGTAACCTTGCTTTGCTTTTCAAAACTCATGTTAGATAGTCCCCAGGTATAGGACCTTTGACTCTTAGCTGATGTAGTTGAAAACAGCAGAATAAAAGGTATTTTGTCATATTTTTGTAAGTAAAGTACTAATGGGGCCTATGACTAACAAACTCTAAAACAACAGCTTTGAACTCCATAAACCGCCCCCCATCCACTTGCTGCTCTCTTGCTCACCTACTTCTCTCTGCCCCCATGTTCTCCACAGTTCACAACAAAGAAAGGGCTCTCTGCTGCTGCACCCAGAATCATAAACATGGAGCTTTGCATTCAGAGGATATATGACAATTACTGCTTACATAAAACTGAAATATTGTTAGGGATGGAGAAATAGAGGAGTTGGTCAATTTTTCAAGGTCTCACTAAATAAGGAGTTTGGATTGGTTTACGCTGGGATTCCACGCAGAGTATTTGTTCAGCTTATTGACTGCTCACAGTGGCTGAAGTCTTCCTGAAATCCATGGAAGTGTATTGTCCTGTAGTCATCTTTGGAACTGTAGTGGCCTAAGTAAAGGCCACACACTCTACCACTTCCTGTGTGACAGTGGTATTTGCAGCACTTCTTCTTGAGTCTTTGTTGTTGTGGTGTGGATATCAGTGTAGGTGATGAAGAATGACTTGACCTTGGACAAGAAGCTGTGAAACATTGTTGATGTAACCAACCGTCTTATTAAATAAGACACACATAAACAATGTAAAAGAGAAAGCTGAGAGGTCAGAGCTCAGAGCTAAAATCTCACCCTTCCTCCTGCTGTCCCAGCTTCATGAAAGAGACCTACTTCCTGTCTGTTCTTTTTTTTTTTATAGTATGTTGTTCTGCCTTCTCATTGGTTGTAAACCCAAACACATGACTGCCTCATCACTGTCTGAATGTACAGCCCCCTAGGTCTTAAAGGCATATGTCTCCAATGCTGGCTATATCCCTGAACACACAGATATCTATGGGATTAAAGGCGTGTGCCACCACCGCCACACTCTTGCTATGGCTCTAATAGCTCTGACCCCCGGACAACTTTATTTATTAACATACAATCAAAATAATATTTCAGTACAATTAGATTACCACCACATTTCCCGTTTTCTATTTTAATAAAAAGAAAAAAAGCAAAAGGTTATAACTAACAAAAGAAAAACTATATACAAAAGTACAATAACTATATACAATATATACAAGTAATAAATACCTAAACAGGTATTTGACAAATCAGAGAAAATAATTCCATTATCTATCCTATTTTGGTAATTCCAAGATGTATCTAATGTACTTTCTATCCTAATTAATTTTCAACTATAACTAACTAATCTTCAACCATAACTAACTAATCTTCAACTCCCTCAGAGACCCAAGAAGGAAATAATATTAGCTAACAAAAATAAAAAACAGGAAGTGCATGCAAGCAACTTCCAAAAAATTTGTGAGTTGACAGAAACAGCCAGCTGCCTGGGCAGTCACCTGAGGTTTCTCCGTAGTGTTGGGGCATCATCTTCAGCCTATAGGCTTAGTGTATCTGACAGACTCATTTGTGAAGTAGGATGTACACAAGGTCAACAGTTCAACCTCACATTGGGTGAGAGCAGTCCACGTACCAGAAACACCTGAATTCCACTAGTGTCCTGTCATGATTCAGGATTTTAAATTCTGGAAATTGTTGACAGTTTTTAAATTCAGCTGTCCATTCTTCTTGGCTGTGTATATATAGCTTCATCTCAGCATCCCCTTCTCCACATCCCTCTATTAAATGCCAGTCTACTTTTGAGAGGCATGAGCTTTCAGCTGCTGTTCCATTGTACAACAGAATCCATTGGCCCTCTGCCTGTTAAGCTGCCTTCGAAGAAAAGGGCACCGTACCTTTTCCGGATGTGAAGGCCACTTCAGGGATGGGGCCATATTGTCCTGGCCTCAGAAGATGCCTTTTGATAAAGCCATAACCACACTTGTTTTGGCAAAAATCAGTAGTCCCTTGTTTCGTGATCTGTCTGTCCATTTTGTCCTGTTGATTCGAGGATACTTTGTTGTCCAGTGGCTAACTTTTGCCAAAATGAAAGTTGACTCCATATGCAGTTTCTTCAATGCCCATATTTTCTCTGAAGTAGATTAGTACTGCCAGGAGCCGACATGTCTCAAAAAAGAAAAATTTTCTAAGTTATTAAAACATTTTAAATGCCATATTCTATAGATCTCTGAAGGGTTTGAAGATGACCTGTCTAAAACATCTCTGCTCAATTTTTAAAACATATCTAATATGACTACAAGTTCTATTGTAATGTCTAACTACTAACTTTCATTTCTTTATATCCTAATAGTTGGTAATAATAACATTCAAGGATCATAAATTTGCATTACATTGTTAAATGAATGGTATAAATACAATTAGAAATATACATATAGCATTTTCTAACAATATCAGTTTCAAATTTGTATACAATATAAAACAATTCAATCCAATGTAAAGTATTAGTAATTGTCTTTTTCTTTTCTTTCTTTCTTTCTTTTTTTTTTTAAACAAGAACCTTAAATCTAATCTCCTTTGCTTAGCCTTTTTCTTAACCCTTGACAATAACTTGTAACCAACCCCCCTAAATACTGAAAATTATCCCAGACCCAAAACCCATTAAAAAGACCAAAAAACCACCCGCCCCATACCACCTCTTTGGGAATGTGGGCGTCGTATTCTTAAAATTGCTTCCTGCTGGGTATGGGAGAAGTTTTCTATATCCTGAAAGAAAAATTTAGGTTAATTGTCAAATTCTAGGAGAGGTAACTATATCCTTCATTATCCAGTCTGTGTATAATGCCAAAGTTCAGGGTTTATCTCAAGTCCTTATTCAAGTAGTCTTTGAGACTGGATCATCTCAGCTAGTCATCTCAAAATTGCTCTGAGCACCTTGTAGTTCAAAGCTGATCTGTGGATGATGTTTGTCAGCTTAATGATATTATTATTGTCCACGTGGAATTGTTGTTGTTGTGGGGCCCCATCTTCTTTCTGGAGACTTCAGTTGATGTTAGGCCTGGCCATGATTTCCTGCAGAAAACTGATAAGAGACTCGAACACAAAGACATATATATGCAGCTAATTGAAGCCTTTTTTCTAGAAAGAGACCTACTTCCTGTCTGTTCTTTTTTTTTTATAGTATGTTGTTCTGCCTTCTCATTGGTTGTAAACCCAAACACATGAATGCCTTGTCACTGTCTGAATGTACAGCCCCCTAGGTCTTAAAGGCATATGTCTCCAATGCTGGCTATATCCCTGAACACACAGATATCTATGGGATTAAAGGCGTGTGCCACCACCGCCACACTCTTGCTATGGCTCTAATAGCTCTGACCCCCGGACAACTTTATTTATTAACATATAATCAAAATAATATTTCAGTACAATTAGATTACCACCACAAAACATTTTCCCCATTTTCTGTTATTCTCATGTTTGACGCTACTGTGCTTGGAGGGGGCACAGTACAAATGTGACATGTTGACCTCTGTGGAGGGCCAGCCTGAAGTCACTGTCAACTGTAGAACTGAGTGAAGACTCCACATCGTCTTCTTGAACCTTGGCATTAAGTCATTCCTGGACATTGGGGCTTGTTGATCAGGCTACCTCATGCTGCAGAGATCAGCCATCCTGACCTACAATATCCAGGAGCAAATAGACACCTTAAGCCACTAACTTAAGGAGTAGTTGGTTATGGAATCATTGTTGTTGTTATTATTATTATTATTATTATTATTATTATTATTATTATTGTTTGGTTTTTGAGACAAGGTTTCACCGTGTAGCTCTGGCTGTTGTCCTGGACTTGCTCTGTAGACCAGACTGGCCTCAAAGTTAGAGATTCACTTCTCTCTACCTCCTAAGCGCTAGGATTAAAGGTGCATAGCACCACCACCTGGCTCTTGATGCTTTAATAATAGCAAGGACGGTCTTTTGTTAGTTTTACTTTCCTAACATTGGAGAATAACCTAACACTGTCAAACAAAAGCTGAGTCAAGCCATTTATAGAATTATCTTTGGCTAATAAACCCCTATGTAACTAGATCCAAAATATGAACATGCAAAGCTTTTCCTTGTAGGCAGTTCCCAGGCCAGTGGGTTCATCCATAGTAGAACCTGCTAACACAAGTAAGTCTTTCAGTAATTATAAAAT
This sequence comes from Peromyscus leucopus, assembly GCF_004664715.2. Classification (NCBI taxonomy): domain Eukaryota; kingdom Metazoa; phylum Chordata; class Mammalia; order Rodentia; family Cricetidae; genus Peromyscus; species Peromyscus leucopus. The sequence continues at coordinate 23,414,271 of NC_051064.1, read as the reverse complement.
AGACAAGTTATGTCTAGTTTGACACCTCATTTCTTAAACTAATAAATGTGGTATATTAATATACACAATAGAATTTTATTCAGCTACTAAAAAATGAAATTGTGAGTTTGTGAGTAAATGGATACACCTGGAAAGTATTATGTTGAGTGAGATAATTCAGGCCCTAAAAGACAAGGTAGGTCCTAAAAGGCAAGGTCCACATGTTCTGTCTCCTATATGGCTCTTACTTTAGAATTTTCAGATTTGTTTGACTTAGAGTATTGAAAATTCTCAGAAGCTAGAATGGGAGCATGGGGGTGTCTTAAGGAGCGGGAGTATTTGAACACAAGTGATATGAGGTGAAGGGAATGCTGGAGTAGAAAGGTTTATATAGGGGTATGAGTGAAAGGTTGGGGGAGGCTGGAGGATTGTGGAGAGGGTTAATCAAAATGAGCAGTCCATGAAAAAGCATTATGAAAGACTAGTATTTTGTAAGCTAGTTTTAAAAATACGTTAAAAATAATTTGAGGGAGATATGGTTTCATGCTGCTATTCCTAGAAGCCATGAGTTATTAAACAAAATTTTCAGTGTCAGTCATTATTATTCTGAGTTACTCTGATGTCCTAGAGGCCTCCCAGATAGTATAGGCTCTTGTCATTCCTCTTGGTTGCCCTCCAGAACTACATGGTAAGACTCCATTGCTGAAGACACCATACACTGTGGCTACAAGATACAGAGCAAGGAAACTAGAGTGGAGCTGGAAGCATTGACTGTGATGGCTTGTTTCATAGATCAGTGCTTCTCTCACCCTTGGGCAGAGAAGCATGTTTGCAGTGGACAATAAGCAATGTAGAGCTTCATAACTGGTCAGTGTACTGAGAACAAATGACTTTTGAGTGATCCATGAATGGGATATCTATATTTCCCTCTAAGGCTCAAGAAAAGAAAAGGAACAAAGAAAGTAAGGGCTGGAAGGTAGGAAGGAGTGCTGTAAAATACTTTCTTCTGGATTTAGCACAGATGTTGCCTCCATGAACTCACAGCCTCATGGCTACCTGTACAAGACCTGAACAAGACTGGATCTATCACTATTCCATTATGGATGGAGAAGGCACTTTTAAGCCCCACCTCACCCAAAGGGACTATATACATGAAATGCATAATTTCATAATCAAATTCTTAGATCATTTCATATATTTGTATGAAATTATCAAAGAATAAATGTTTGAAAACCAGTTTCTATTATATAGTGGGATTTACCTTTAAGAGATTGCTCTTCCTGTGATCTACAGGGGTGAGTGAAAAGAACTGCATAGTATGTTTCTTCTTGAGGGAAAAGAAACATATGAGCACAGAGAACTCTTATCCAAATAGTAACTCCAGCCTCTAGGCTTATCAGCTTCAGACAACCTGCAGATAATGTCAGATTTCCTGTCCACATGGCCAGTTCCTCTTCAGAATGAATCCCTAGCTAACTATGAAGGAGCCAACTTCCAGATAGATTAACTAAAATTTGAAAACATTTTGTTTACTCTTGTGCTTTGGTTTTGTTCAATATACAGAAGATAGAACTGTCCACATGTCATTCATGTTCAGAAGAACATCCCTGTGGTGAACAGCTCTCCAGTGTTGGGAAAGGGGATAACCATATTTCTAACACTATAACAAAATACCTGAGATAACCAAGTTATAAAGATAAACGAATTTATTTTGGCTCACAGTCCTGGAGATTGTGATCCTTGGCTAATTGGTCTTGTTGCTTTGGGCCTGTGGTGGGCCTGTCAAAGAGAAAACCTCTGCCATTGTTGGCCAAGGAACAAAGGAGGAATAAGAAGATTGAGGAACCCTACCTCTTAGTTTCACATCACTTTTAAACCATGCCCTGGTGGTGACTAAGCCACAAAGCTATTGTCTCTGGTGCATCTCAGGTACAAAAGGCAGCAGAAGAACAGATGTTTCCCCTATAGCTACCTACTACCACCTACTTCCTAGAGAATCCTACCTACTTCCCAGAGAAATAATATATGAAAATTACATGCCAAGTATGTGAAGAGACCCAGCATATAAAAGCTAGTAGTCTGATTTGTAAGGTAAACTTTGGTCTTCCTCACCAGGTTCTATGATTTTAATTGACATTTAAGACAAATATACTTAAAAATGAAATAACTAATGCAAAGAAGTGACAATCACCAAAAAGTATAACTGTAGTACACAAACTATATAAAAATTCAGTAACTTCTGGCTATCTTGGAAGACTATTGATCAAATTAAGCCTTTGATAGAAACATAACTTGAAAGAAAATCAGGGTCTAGGGGACCTGAGAAATACCTCAGTGGAAAAGTATACTACTAAATAACCAGGAGGACCTAAGTTTTGGATCTGAGAACCTACATAAAAAACCAGTTGTAAACACATGGACCTGTAACCCCAGCATTGTGAGAACAGAGGCAGGAGCATTTCTAGGGCTTGCTGGTCAGTTAGCTCAGTTCCAGGTTCAGTGAGAGACTGTCTCACATACAAAAGGCTATGGTGGAGAATGATAGAGCTGGACACATGCTGTCCTCTTCCGGCCTCTGTGTATACGGGTGTGTTCACACAATTGGTCTCCCTGTCTCTCTCTCATATGCACACATGCTAAACTGTGTTCACTTTTACACACACACACACACACACACACACACACACACACACACACACACACAAATACACCACTGTCTTTGCTTGAAATGACGGTGTAGTTGTAGAATGGTCCAAAGGCTAAGAACATGTTTTTTCAACTTGAGTTTCTGTGAAAAACAGGCAGATAAAAACAGAGGCCCAAATCTAATAAAACATTTAGAACCTGCCAAAAAAAAAAAAAAAGGTTCTTCTGAACTAACCACCAGGCATAAAGAGTCCGTGATGAGAAATCAGGGCTTGAACCACATAGACTTCTTAAAGCTTGTAGCCACCTTGGCAGCCACAGAAAAATTCAGGACACAGCACATACTCTCTTTATTCACAGAAAGTGGCTGGAGAGAAGGAATACATTTCTACCAATAGTCTGGAAATTTATTTGAGAATATACTGTTTAATAATTACTACTGAATTAATTAATCACAAATGGCATTCCACTGGAATTTCCATAAAAGATATTTGACATTCAGAAGATATTGCTATTTCTTTCTGTTTAGAAAAAGAACTTGCTGTTTGTAAGAGCTGTGAGGTAACATCAGTTTGGAATGCCTAACTTCCTCTTTTTCAGCTTGCTTTTATGTCATGGAAGCTATAAAGAGGATTTACTGTCTTTTATTATTAAAACCTCGGCTCTGGTTCTGGCCATTGTATTTCCTAATCACACTGAGAGGATTGCTTCCTATCAAGGTAGTTAGTTATGAACAATGCTCTTTGTGCAGCTTCTCGGAGGACAAGGTAGATTGCTTCTGACAGCAGCCAGCAGTGAATTAGCTTCCAGTTTGGCTATGTTCTGGAAGACTGAAAGATTACATTGTCAACATCCTTGCATTCAGATGAAAATGATTTCCCTTTAAGTTTTCTTTGTTTTTTTGTTTCCAGAGGCATACAAGTTTTTAGAAGCTATAACTCCCTATGTTTCTTATTTAAAGAGATAAAATGTACCACACCCAGTGTGTAAAATTTGTTCTGCTGCTCTGTTTGGCCTCTTTGATTTTGTTATTGATTAACCTTGTTCTTTTAATGATAAGTTACACTTAGCTAGAAAGTCTGATATAACTAGATGGATATGGATTCTGCAAACACATTCTAGAACATCATGTGAAATGATTGAAGTAAAAATCATTCAGTGGAATCCAATGAGATACAAAAGGATGAGAGACAGAACACATATAGCTGAAAGAAAATTAAACATTTCCTTATGGATTCTGTGGCAGGAAATGTTTCAATGAAGGATAAGTCATGCAACGTATTGGCATGGCTGACATTATATGAAAGCACGCATGCTAGGCATAAAGTCACCTTCTGAGGAATAGAAACTTCAAGATGGATTTCAAATTGGGCTTCCAAAAAAAGCTGTTCATGAAGAAGAGAATTAACTAGTGGTTACCGGAGCATGAGAAGCAGGTATGTGAGGGGGCAGGTGTAGATCGAGGTTGGGTAAGGGATGAGGACTACAGTTGGCCAGAACCAATAACCTAGTGTTCTAGAGCGTGGCAGGATAGCTACAGCTGACAGAAGTAACCGAGTATTCTGAAAAAAACTGTCAGAGAGGATTTTAAAATAAAATATTTTTAAACATTATTTATGACTATCATACATATGTGCAATTAATTTAATCTCCCAGTCTTCCCCATCCTTCCCAGATCCACATCCAACTCCTCCCTCCTCCCAATTTCATGTCTTTTTTAAAATAAAACCCAAATGATTCTAGTTACTGATGCCCCAGGATATTGATGATCAATATTGTGCAAGTTTTCTGCAGGTAACTATAGCTGCTGTGAGTCTATGAGTTCAATGGTCCTGTCAAGTTCTAAAGACAATGCTTTGTGACCTCTGGCTTTTATGATCTTTTGGTCCCTTCTACTGTGAAGGTTCCTGAGCTTCTGGAAGATGGGGCCACACATCTTCCCAAGCTTAGTAAAGGATTTTTAAGGCCTTACTGAAAGAAAAGATGTCTAAGGTTATAGTTATACTAATTATTCATATATATATATGTAGGTGTGTGTGTGTGTGTGTGTGTGTGTGACCATACCCTATAAATATATAAAATTATGACTTTGCCTATTACAAATAAAAATTCAAATATAGTCTACAGGTTAATTCTTAAAATAATAATTCAACTTTAAAGTATGTTAGATATAAAGAACAGATTAACTGATGTCATATAATCATTTAAAAGGATGGTTTCTACCTATAGCAATTTCTGGGAGTTAGTTCAATTATTTGCAATCAATTGACACTTTGCCAATGTGAAATAAGTGATAACATATTTATTTCTGAAGGGTGTTTTTAATAGAAGGTCATGACAATTATTGTTGATGTCAAAAAGAGTTTCAACTAATAGAAGGGGCAATTTGTTCCCATATAATTTCAACTCATTTTAAGCATATTGAGAGCATATTGACTTGTTGCAAATGATACCTTCACATTTCATGCCTTACTGTTTCTCAATATTGGCATTATGTTTGAATTTTCCAAAACTTCTCATAGTTGCATGCCCGGTACACAGTTACTTCACGCAACACAAACTGTTCCAGGAAAAACAAAGTTATCTATGCATTTCTCAGTGTCTTAAATGCCAATCTGTCTCCACTGGGGGAAAATAATATTGAATTTGCCTACTTTATAGTGGAAGACATGTTTCTGCAGGTTAAGAGATGGCATTCTGCCAAGCTGGAAGATCTGTTTCCATTAATGCCACATTGTCTCTGTGGAATCCTGCCTCTGTTCTCTAACAGTCAGCATTAGGTTCTGGCACAGATATGTGATTTTTTAGTGGACAGGCAAGCAAAGAAGCATGCAGGAGTGAGGGGAAGAAAGGAAGAGATTGTAGCTTAGAATGCAATTAGACCATGGATGCTGGACCCAGCAGTGGACTTGTTGGGAGGGGCAGGCTTTGAGGGTTTTTAAGACTTTTGCCATTCCTAGTGTGGTCTCTGCTCCCTGATGGTGGACTAAGATGTGAACTCTCAAGTCACTGTTCCAGCCAGCTTGCATGGTGCTTGCTGCCACGTTGTCCCACCATGCTTGGCTCTGATGCCTCTGGAATTGTATATCCAAAATAAACCCATTCTTCAATAAGTGCCTTTGTCATGGTGATAAGTGATGTCATTCTTTATGTTGTGAATATGTTACTCTGATTGGTGGATAAATAAAACACTGATTGGCCCTTAGCCAGGCAGGAAGTATAGGTGGGATAAACAAACAAAGAGAATTCTGGGAACAGGAAGGCTGAGTCAAAAGATGCCAGTCCACCATCCAGGGAGCAGCATGTAATGGCAAACAGGTAAAGCCACGGGAAATGTGGCGATATATAAATTAACAGAAATGGGCTGAGTTTAAGTGTAAAAACTAGTCAGTGGTAGGCCTCAGCTAATGGCTGAGCAGTTTTAATTGATATAAGCTTCTGAGTGATTATCTTATAAGCAACTGTGGGGTCCATGGGGCTGGGCAGGACTGGAGAAAACTTCAGCTACAAATGGAGCCCAATGGCTCGAGTTTCCACCTGAAACCTAAGAACACTTAATAAGCAATTCTAAACAGAGCCAAAAACAGGTTCCTGCTTCATGTCTCATGTGGGTAGCAAGACGCCACAACATGCAGGCTTGAGCTACTCTATGGTGGTTTGCAGAGTGCGGCTTTGAACTGCAGCATGGCTGCGGGTTCCCACCACAGTACACAGTGGTGTCTCCAAGTCACACAGAACACTGCTTGGCAGATTTAACTTTTGCTAGTACAAAAAAAAAGTTTTCTGGGATATACACTGCTGGATGGAAGCATAGACCCATAGTCTTCCAGAGTCAGCAGAGAGCATGGTTCCTCCAGAGCTGGCAGTAAATGTAGTTCTGCCATGTTGGAAAGCTGAGATGGGCAAAGCCAGAAGCCAAAGCTGACATTTCAGTCCTAGTATTGCAGAGTAAAGGAATAGGTTCACAATAAGATAGATTCAGATTAAATAGACCTCTAAATGGTTCACAATGTATATAAAAATACATGTAAGCTTGAAAGAGAGAGAAAAGGAATATATGCAGCTATATAAAGAAATAGAAAGTTGCTGTGGATATCATTTTGTATAAATAAAACACTGATTAGCCAGTGGTCAGGCAGGAAGTATAGGTGGGACAAGGAGGGAGGAGAATTCTGGGAAGTGGAAGGCTGAGAGGAAGGGAGACACTGCCAGGCGCCGCCATGACAAGCAGCATGTGAAGACGCCGGTAAGTCACGAGCCATGTGGTAAGGTATAGATTTATAGAAATGGATTAATTTAAGATATAAGAACAGTTAGCAAGAAGTCTGCCACAGCCATACAGTCTGTAAGCAATATAAGTCTCTGTGTGTTTGCTTGGTTGGGTCTGAGCTGCTGTGGGACTGATGGGTTAGAGAGATTTGTCCTAACTGTGAGCCAGGCAGGACCAGAAAAACTCTAGCTACAGAAAGTTTTTAAAAATAAAGCCTTTAAAGGAAAATAAAGTAATATTAAAAAATAAGCCACATAAAGACGGAAATCACACAGAGACTCTAGATTATATTGTCTTTGGAATTTTTTACTGCAGAAAGACTTTTGATTGTAAAGGCTGCTCTGTTAAACCAATGTGTATATTTTAAAGGTATCTTGACTTCAAAATTTGAATCTAAGGATATGTTGCTTTGGAAAGAAGGCTCTGCTTTTGTTTCTACAGAAAGCAAGAGGCTATGGATTTCCGGGTTAAGATGGATCAGATTTAACCGCCAAGACATCCAATGTCTCCAATGACACTATGACCCAGATGATCCAACCTTTAGAATGGTTTCAAGGCAACTGGCTCAGACAATGCAGCCTCACAGACTATTCCAGTCAGGACTTGACCATAATTCTTAATTTTCTCAGGATCCCAATAAGAATACAGCACCCTTTATCAGCAGGAAGTAGCCTAGAAAACTACATTCCCCCTGCCGGGCAGTGGTGGCGCACGCCTTTAGTCCCAGTACTCGGGAGGCAGAGGCAGGCGGATCCCTGTGAGTTCGAGGCCAGCCTGGACTACCAAGTGAGTCCCAGGAAAAGCACAAAGCTACACAGAGAAACCCTGTCTCAAACACCCCCCCCAAAAAAAACTACATTTCCCCACCCCACCCCAAAAAATGGATTATGGATGTTTGTCTTTGTTAAGGTTGTTGGTTACAAATTGTTATTGGTCATAGTCAATATCTTTCTAAAAGAATAAAGGGGGATATGATATAGAAATATAGGATGTAGATATGATAGGATGAGAGAGTAGGTTATTGAATCTACTTTTAAAGAACAACAACTTATTTGAAATGTTTTACATTGCTATGGATTTTAGTTTATTGATACAAATTTAAAGTTAATTTGGTTATACTATATGTATATTTCTACTCTTGTTTAAGGTATTATGTTTATGTAACTAATTTAAATTGTAAAGGATAATTAAAAATACAGATTAATAATTAGTTTTCTGTGATAATCAAACTTAGAGTCATGTTTTCTAGTTATATATAGATATAATTTAATTAGTTAGGTAATCTTGAAACACTGCAAAGACCTACAGAATATGGCATTTAAAATGTTTTAAAAATTAGACTTTCTGGGCAGTGAGACACATCTTCTCCTGACAGGACCTATTTATTTCAAAGAGAAAGATGGGTATTGAAGACACTCCATATGGAGTTTATCTTCTTCTTGGCAAAAATAGCCATTTGGGCAAGAAACTGTTCTTGCCTGAATGGCTTGACAAAATGTTGACATGCAGGGCCCATAGGAAGGTGGCCACTGAACTTTGCAAGACAAAATGGTCCTTCAAGTTCCTGCTTCACAGAAGAAACTGCTTCTTTGATGAGGGGTGAGAGCTGCACTTATCTGTAGGCAGAAGGATAAGCAGTAGAATTTAGTTAGAGGTTATACTGGTTTAAGAAAGTAGCATTAGGTATTTCTCCTCTTGGATCTATGACCTCACCATCTATGGAGAGCTGTCTAGGTCTATAGTGCTAGGTGTGAATTCCCCGTCAAAGGGTGGGCTGTGCAACCAATTAGACAGCTGGTGGTTACCTACGAGGTGTAAGTGCCACTATTGCACCATTGGAGAGATCTCACAAGCCTCATTGTTGCTGTCCGTAGGCTTGACAGCTGGGTAGGATCACTGATTGCTTTTCTTCCTTTGGCAACTTGCATGGCACCTTCAGATACTGTGAGAGCTACTTCTCAGAGAGGAAGTTTCTAGATCATTTCTAGCATTATTCTCCAAAGTACTGTGTCCAAGGTTGTGATGTGTTTGGTCAATAGGGTCTCAAAAACTGAAAATAGCATTACCATATGACCAAGTATACCATTCTTTGGCATGTATCCAAAGAATTTGATGTCCTCTTTCACAGTTGCTTGCTCAGCCATGTGCACTGTTGTTCTCTTCAAAATATCTGGGAATGGAAACAACTAAATATCCTTCACTGATGAATGAATAATGGAAATGTGGTACATATACAGCATGGAAAATATTCAGCTGTAAATAAAATGAACTCATGAAATTTGAAGGTTTAAATAAATGGACCTAGAAATGATTATATTGGAGGACTATATCCCAGGCCCAAAAAGACAACTATAACTTTTTCTCTTTTTGTGTATCCTAGCACAGTGAAAAACTTCAGAAGACAAGAAAATACACAGGGATCATGGCCAGTATCTAAAAGTAGGAAATGGAACTTTAGAGAGGGGGATAATAGGACTCACATGCTTTGAGAGGGACATGGGAAAAATGGGAGAAGGATGGTAATATAGGGGGAAATGGAAGGAAGAGAGAAAAAACAGAGGGAAACATACTAGTTTATGTTCACTTACACACACACACACACACACACACACACACACACACACACACACACATACTTTACACTACTTGGGGTGATAACACTACTCTCAAGAGCCACAGGCTAACATAAAGAAAAACCCCAGTGCCAGGCATGAGAAAGTCCCTTTGAGGTTTCAGTCAGGGGAGTCTGAGAGTTTCCCAAAGTAATACAGGCTGTTACAGTTGAAAACTAAACACCATTTTTTCTTTTATTTTAAAACAACACACATATTTTCTTGTTGTTTAACATATTATATCTTTAGTATTAGCTCATCAAGAAAGCTTTATTTTAAAAGTAATTGTTGACAGATATTGAGGTTGTGTATTGTTTTTGTCATTTTATAGTCTGTTTCAGTTTCTCTCTGTGTCTGATATTTATTTATTTATTATTTTTGACAATGTCTCATCATGTAGCCTTGGTATGTCCAGAACAACACAGACCAGGCTGACCTAGAGCTCACATAGTTCTACCTCCTGAGTTCTGAGAACAGAGGCATGCCCCACCATGCTGCCCCTGTCCCACCACGCTGCCCCTGCCCCACCACGCTGCCCTGCCCCACCATGCTGCCCCTGCTCGACCACCCTGCCCTGCCCCACCATGCTGCCCTGCCCCACCACGCTGCCCTGCCCCACCACGCTGCCCTGCCCCACCACGCTGCACTGCCCCAACACGCTGCACTGCCCCAACACGCTGCACTGCCCCACCACGCTGCCCTGCCCCACCACGCTGCCCTGCCCCACCACGCTGCACTGCCCCAACATGCTGCCCCTGCCCCAACATGCTGCACTGCCCCACCACGCTGCCCTGCCCCACCATGCTGCCCTGCCCCACCACGCTGCACTGCCCCAACATGCTGCCCCTGCCCCAACACGCTGCACTGCCCACCACGCTGCCCTGCCCCACCACGCTGCCCTGCCCCACCACGCTGCACTGCCCCAACATGCTGCCCCTGCCCCAACATGCTGCACTGCCCCACCACGCTGCCCTGCCCCACCATGCTGCCCTGCCCCACCACGCTGCACTGCCCCAACATGCTGCCCCTGCCCCAACACGCTGCACTGCCCCACCACGCTGCACTGCCCAACATGCTGCCCCTGCCCCAACATGCTGCACTGCCCCACCACGCTGCCCTGCCCCACCATGATGCCCTGCCCCACCACGCTGCACTGCCCCAACATGCTGCCCCTGCCCCAACATGCTGCACTGCCCCACCACGCTGCCCTGCCCCACCACGCTGCCCTGCCCCACCACGCTGCACTGCCCCAACATGCTGCCCCTGCCCCAACATGCTGCACTGCCCCACCACGCTGCCCTGCCCCACCACGCTGCCCTGCCCCACCACGCTGCCCTGCCCCAACATGCTGCCCTGCCCCACCACGCTGCCCCTGCCCCACCATGCTGCCCCTGCCCTAGTCTCCTGCTCTGTGGCTCTGACAGTCTCTTTAGGCCCATGACACTTTCTGGGGTAGCTTCTTTTACTTTTGACCTTCTCAGATTCCACACAAAATATTTAAGCCACATTATGGTAATGACAGATTTTTGATATATTTTAGTTAAAATATTTGGTGGTAATTAAACAGATCAATTTCCCTTTACTATTTAACCTGAAGCTAGAATTACTTTCATGTAATTTTAATAATTACCTCAATTCATAAAGTGCTGGAAGCAGAAGGTATCGGGTAACTTGCCAAAAATGGAGCACAGAGTTTGCTAGAAACATTACAGATGAATTTGTCATAAATCACTATATTAAGAACATAAAAAATCTTTATGCATGAAGCATATATAAATGCTGTATTCTTGTATTATCTGGAAACTGTGACAGACTAGAAGCAAACTAAATTTTGGAAAGCTGGCAAGCTTTTCATTCTAATTATCAAGAACCAAATGTTAGCCATCAAGAAGAAATAACATCCTTGGTACAGATTCAGGCTAATTTTGATCTTATAGAAGAATTTATTTCCATCTATCTATCTATCTATCTATCTATCTATCTATCTATCTATTGTAGAAGAATCTATTTCCATCTATCTATATCTATCTTTCTCTCTATCTTTCTATCATCTATCATCAATCTTCTATCTATTGTTCTATGTACTTATTATTTTTACACCTATTACAGAGTGCATGTTCTCAGAAGTGATGAATATCAAACTCTGTATCAGCTCAAGAAATCAGCATTACTAATTTGGAACATGAGAGAGGAAATGAGAAAATAACCTGCAATTATTTCCTCAAAATGAAAAGTTCTACTTTTATTGGAACTTATGAATAGTTCCAAAAGGAAATGTGTGAATCTGTAAAAAATATAATTTTCTTATACACAGACAAGGTACAATTTAAAAGTTAGCAACCACTATATAAAACCATGAATATTAAGCCACAAGCAAGATATGGTTTAGTATCAAAGAGGTATTAAATTCTATGCCAATAACATCATGAGTTATAAAGTGTCTGTAGACAGAGGTAGCTACTCAGTCCCAAACAAAACAAATGATTTTTTAATTATTATTGCAACAATTCTTGATCAGAATGTCCAAGAAAAATAGTTATCATAATCCTTATACCCATTAGAACTTTAAGGCTTTGACGTCCCACCCAGAATCCTGATGCCCTTGGTTTACAGTGGGTTTATGTCCTATTGAACTCATTATAAGTCAAAATTACATTTAAGAGACTTAATCCAGGAATGTCACAGTTGAGCAGCAAAGTACACTATGGTGCCCCTTATTTCCTTTGTGATTTTGTGGCTAACTGGCAGTGGTAGCTACTGCCATAGCCCCACATATCAAGATTCTAACAATCAGCCTCAGACCTGATCAAAATTCCAGAGATATGTAACTGCTTCCTACTGAAGTCTGTCACCTTCATCCCCCAGAAAGGACTCATTCTACACTATAGAATCATCCACAGTATGAATCAATCCCATTGTTTTTCAATCCTGTGAGTTAGCTAAGGTGTGAGTCTGCAATGACAGACTGAAACTGAAAACATAGGAATTGAAGCAAATATCCTGAGATTTTTGATGTTTCTGTAACCCCTTTTTTGCTTTGTTTGGTTTGGAATGAGTAGAAAAGATGGAAGTAATGTTGGAGGGATGTGAAGTATGAAAGTTCTGATTTCACTTTTCTGATACTTTTAGTCTTGCCAGTTGGAAGAAGTACTTTGCATATGCCTTAGTGGTGTGTGTATATACACACAAGAGCAAGCATGCATACTTGTGCGTGCATGCATATGTGTGTGTGTGTGTGTGTGTGTGTGTGTGTGTGTGTGTGTGTGTGTGTGTACATGCATGAAAATTTGACAGAGTTATGTGCAGCTTCAGAAATAATCGTGAATTCCACATGCTATACAACTGTCTCCATGACTGAAAACTGAACTGGAGAGAAATGCACAAACCTTGGGTCTTACTTTGTCCTTAGAGCCAATAGGTAGCAAGTAATTAGCCAAAACAAGGATAGAACAAGCTATGTTTGGAGGTATTATAATATGTAAACAATAAGGCACATATAAGTTAGTATGGTGACATTGTGTTTGTTCTCAAACATGGCTTCTTACCTGACCACGAGAGCTATTATAACCTTTGGAAAATTAGAATTTTCTTACATAGATCATTTGTGTCCTTGGGATTTAGTGCTTGGGACAATTTCTCCATAGGTAGATTTTAGGACCAACACTAGTTTCTTACTAATTTATATTTCTAGCACAAAGTTGGTAGTACTTGCAGTTCTATTTTTTAGATGGAAGGTAATCAGGTTTATATCAAACTTTATTACATTTCTTTAGTGTCATACATTGGCCTTTAGATATGAATCTACATTTCATAGAGAAAAGGTAGAAAATGAATTTTTGCCTTCTAGCACTGAAGTATCTAGTGATAAGATAAATAGAAAAAACTATTCACATCATTTTAAGCTATTTTATTTAAATGTCTAAAGCATTCTCCATAAATTTATTTTAGATTGAAGGCAACCATTCACATAGCTCATAGTTTTTATATAAGCTTTGAAAATTATGGGGAATATGGATGTTTAACTTCATTTTTGCCATTTATTATTTCAGATACCTCATTCCTTATTATCCAGTATCAGTGTTTTACTAAAGAATATATTATGACTGCATTTAACTTAGATTGTTTCATTGCTATTTTAAAAAGGCAAAAGATTTATACAGTCTGAAGAGAAAAAAGTGTCACTGCTATTTTAAAAGTAAAGTAATTTTACAAAAGACACACACATCTGAAATTTTTCATCAAAAGTAAAAGTTATTTTTTTCCATCCGTACTATCTGTCCCCCTTATAAATCATCTGCTCCCACACATTAAAGCTAGCCCCATCTTCCTAGCTTAAATCTGAGTTTCTGATTTTGAAGTTAAAAGAAAGATTAAAGATGGGCACAATTCTTATTTACTATTGAGCAGTATTTTCCAATCTCTGCCCATGATTTTTACTCTATTCCCACAATTTTCAGCATAGGAATAAAACAAAAACAATTCAAATCAAGCAATTAAACAGAAAAATTCTAAAAATTAAAAAATATATAAAATTATTGAAATTAGTTATAGAATGAGCCTATAGTATAGAATGAGCCTTGTGGCCACTGTGTGCAGTCCAACCCTCCTCCATCAGCCCAACCTCTTCCTCCTGGTTTCACATTGTTTTTTCCCTCCCCCTGAATGTGAAGCTTGATTCAGTGTGCGCCTTCCAGGGGATAGAATACTGCTTCCAAGATCAGGACACCAGAGCAGTGGGACTTCCATCTTCTCCTTCCCTCTGCCTAACTCTGAGCAAATGGGCTTCATCTTATAATAGTGCTGTATAACTGCTGTTCTCCCGGGAACTGACATCTCCAGCCAACAGCCAGACAAGAACCAGTCTTCCAGTGACCATGGAAGTTATCCAAGACCAGTTTCTTCTGAGCCCAACAAGCATGTGAGAGTCTGGAAGGTTGAATTTCCTCAGTTAATGTCTCAGACACTGCAGCCCAGAAGCACACTACATGCCATGCAGCTGCCCCAGCACTGAGCTAACGTCCTAGTCCTTCATTAGTCCTTTCTAAGGAACTACATAATGGATTGGCATAAGACAATTAAAGAAATAAACATTTCACCTTGATTTTTATCTTTACACAATGCATACACATTCATCTAACCAGCACATTAAGTGAACAACATGAATATGTATAATTACTATTTAATTTAAAAATATCAATGGGAAATATCTATATCTTACTATATAAAAGAGTTTTATTGTGCTTAACTTCTCTAGAAAGGGATTTTAGGGTCTATGCCCATAACTTAATATCTAGAATCTTTCACCTAATGACCTACAGGGTATCTGAAGTCAATTATGTTGATAGTCTTAACTTATAAGGTTTGAGTTCATGTCTTAGTTTCTAAAACTAAGAAATAAAATATTAATGAAATTGATCAGAGGAGAGAGAGATAGAGAGACAGAGAAACAGAAAGATTGTGTCTAAGAGAGACAGAGGGAGAAAAATCATTTTACAGACAAACAGGAAGTGTCTTGATTCACAGGACATCAAGTAAGATCAACTATACTACACTGCGAGTAATGATACCACATGACACTGCATGATAACACATGACACAATGCTCTACCTGGATGTGCGACTCACAGAACAGTCAGCACCTGTGTTGGAGATATTCAATCACACTGTGAACCCCGAGTTTGCATTTGCATTAATTAAATAAAATTAGCCTTGGGTCAGGAGGCTGAGTTAGCAACTAGTTGACAGCTAGAACATCAGAGGGCATCCAGAAGAGTTAGATGCACAGGAAGTAGCCTGGAGGAATTTGGAGTGGCATGGCTTTTTATGCTTTGGCTAAGCCTAAGATCTCTTTTCAGAGACACCGGCAAGGAGATAGGGTTAGCTAGTTGCTAATTTGTCTTTCTGAGCTCGTGGGTTTTCACCCAACCTTTAAATCTTGATTCTTATTTATAAATGGAGCAATAGAGATTTAGTTAAGCTACTTTTAGTGACAGCAACAGGGTCAGTGCCTGGGGGAACAGAAATCCCACCAGGGTGCTGCCTGAGCAGTCAGCACCTGCCAGAGAAGCAGGTCTGTAACTGTGAAGACGCAATTGCTGGCTGAAATTGTAGATTAAGGGTCAGCACTGTGCTAAAGTTAAAACAACACACATGTAAAATATTTCTAAATGTACAATAGTCAAAAGATAATTCAGAATCAAATCAAATGTGTGATGAATTTGAGATGTTCTCACCTGCAGAACTTTGAGTGACTTCACTGAAGCATTGGTTCTAAACGTTAAACATGTACACTGTGCAATGTGCACATCACAGTGCATAATGCTAAGAACAAGAGTCTTTGAAACTCCTCAGGTCAGATTTAAGGCTTTGTATGCTATATATGTAATGTTTTTATTTAATATGACAATTTTTCTCCTCTTATTAAAAATCTAGTGCATTTGTTTATTTATCATGTGTATGTGGGCATGCTTTTGTGGAGATCAGAAGTCAATTTGAATGGGGTCAGTTCCCTCTTTCAACCATTTGGGTTTTGCAGATCCAACTCATCATCACGCAAAGGCATTTGCCTGAGCAGCCATCTTGCCAGCCCAAGTTTTCTGCTCATATAGAATCATACAATTGAATTATAGAAAAAATATATTTTTCTACATCATTCTTCAGCATTTATCAAAATGGTAAATGTTTGAATTATACTGCATTAAAATATTTGGTTTTTAAAATTGCTATTTGAGATGGTGACTTGAATTTTGTAAGAAATTGTTAAATATACACAAACGCATGCATGTCCACATGCAAATAAATGAATATAATAAATAATTTACATATCAAAGTGAGATAGAATCATTTCCAAACTCACAAAGGTGAAGAATTTATCGGCAGAGACCTGCATTAGCAAATGTAGAAGGGAGTTATAGGAAAGAGAGAACATGCTGGATGGAAACTCGAATGTCTACAAAGGAGTGAATGATGCTGATTGTGGTGCCAAATGAGATTCTTTGTTTATTTAAAACTCTTTCAAATATAATTGAATATTTTATAGAGAAATTATATAATGTATACATGTTTTAACAAATGCAGAATAAATATCTGACTATACTAGCCCCAAGGTGAGGAGGTAACATAAAGTCACCTTTGTGAATGGCTGATGGCATGAGAGACATGGTACAGTGTGTTAATGAAGATAGACTGTCAAAAAAGTTAAAGGTGCTAATTATGAACCCTAACATAGACATTAAAATAAGACAGTGAGTTACTGCTAATAAACCAACAAATGAATTAAAAGCATACTTCTGGTGGTTATTTTTATGTGATGACCTGGCTAGGACATAGCTCTTAGACCAATATTATTCTACCTAATTCTGTGGTGTCATTTTGGTTTTTAGATTACACTGATATTTAAATCTGTCCTCCACAATGTGGGCCAGCCTCCTCTTAAACACTAGAGGCTTTCATAAAAAAGATTGACTAGCCGGGCGGTGGTGGCACACGCCTTTAATCCCAGCACTCGGGAGGCAGAGCCAGGCGGATCTCTGTGAGTTCGAGGCCAGCCTGGGCTACCAAGTGAGCTCCAGGAAAGGCGCAAAGCTACACAGAGAAACCCTGTCTCGAAAAACAAAAACAAAAAAACAAACAAAAAAAAAAAAAGATTGACTCTCTTGAGGAAGACAGAATTCTATCATAAGGCTGCCTTTCTGACTTCTTGCTACTCTTTCCTGTGTCTCCATCCTGCCAGTTCACTGCAGGTTTTGGATTTTACCTTCACAGCTGCATGAACCAGTTCTTGAATCCCTCTTTCTCTGAATCCATACAGATAAATATACATACATATCCACAAACACCAAATCCAATTGCTTTTTCTTTGGGGACCCTAATCCAGAATAATAAAGCATATTCAATTATTTCAAAACAGGTAAAAGGAGAGGAGGAAGTGGAAGAAGGAGCTGAAGCTGGTAGGACCTGAATAGAAATAGTACAAATAGGAAACAAAGCACAGATTTAAGCCTAACTGTATTAAGAATTACACTCAATGTGAATGATACAGGTACTCTTATTAAAGGACAAGGAGTCACATTAAATTATAAGAAAAAAAAACTGATTATTTGTTACATAATAAAATCAAATATTTAATTTTTAGTAATAAAGACAAACAAATGGGCTTTTCTCCTTTCTTTTTAAAAAGAAAGTAGGAAAATGAACTCAACATGCTAAAATGAAATCAAAGAATAGGGGAGTCACTAAACTAATATATGACAAGGTAGATTTCAGAGCAAAGAATATCACATAGGATAAAGGAATTCACCACATAAAGTAACTGTGCTTTTGTGAACTAAAGGACAGAAATTAAGAATGAATGAAGAATGAAATATAAGAAGAAAATGATAAATCCAAATCGTTGCAGAAAAAGCTCAGGTTATTTCCCATTTATACATGGAACCAAGACAACAGAGCTTTAACATGATGGCTGCATCAGGAAAGTGCAGGTTAAGACACACTTTGGAAGAGGGCCTGAAAGATGGCTTAGTGGGTAAAGGCACCTACTGCTGTCTGATGACCTGAGTTTGATCCCTGTGGTGGTTTGAAGGAAAATGGCCACCAAAGGGAGTGGCACTATTAGGAAATGTGGCCTTATTGGAGGAAGTGTGTCACTGTGGGGGCGGGCTTTGTAGCCTCTTTTGCTAAAGCTTCCCTCAGTGTGACAGTCAGTCAACTTCCTGCATCCTTCTGGTCAAGATGCAGGACTCTCAGCTACTTCTCCAGCACCACATCTGCCTACATGCTGCCATGTTCTTTGTCATAATGATAATGGACTGAACCTCTGAAACTGTAAGTGAGCCACCTCAATTAAATGTTTTCCTTATAAAAGTAGCCATGGTCATGGTGTCCCTTCACAGCAATAAAAACCCTAAGACAATCCCAATGAACCAAACCTCTAAAGCTGTCCTCTGGCCTCTGCCAGCACATCATGGCTTGCACACACTCACCACTCTGCCCACATCGTGACTTGTACACACTCACCACGCTGCCCACATCATGACTTATACACACTTAACCACCCTGCACACACACATAATATATAAATTAATAGATAAGTATATGTTTTAAAATATTTTGAATTAAATGAAAATAAAAACACAAGATAAATTTGAAGCAATGTTTTTTTTTTTTTTTTTTTTTCTGGGGTGGGGGAATTTGTTATCTTAAATTCAGATGCCTGTTGGAGGGAAAGCACGTCACTCCCTGTGTTTAAGTGCATGTCTTAATTACTAGAGAAAGTAGGCAAATTAAAGCAAAGAGATGGAGTAAGGTATCATTAAGGCAATATGTAGTCAAAGAAACAGAAAAAGAGAGCAAAAAATATCAATGGTGTCAAAATATGTTTATTTAAGAACATCATCTTTCCCAGCCTGAGGAAGGCAAAGACAGGTGGATCCTGGGGACTCACTGGCCAGCCAGTTTAGCCTACCCAGAAAATTCTAAAACAATTGTGATGGCACCTGAAGCATGACATCAACTGGTTATCCTCTGGCCCCCACATCTGTGTGCATGCATGTGGATTAACCTGCATACAAACAGACATGCACGTATGCACACAATAAAAAATGAGAAGTAGATGGAAATTATAAACATCAACTCTAAGAAGAGATTACAGTATAATTTTTAAAAATAAAATAACAAGGAAATAATAGGAAAACCATTTCAATAAATTATGTAACTTTATTGGAAAGAACAAATTCATTGAATTATATAAATGTACTAAATCCCACTCTAGAAGAAATACAGAAATTGGAAAGCTGGCGAAACAACCGCAGTAAGCTGAAAACCGGCCAGTGGATTTCACATTCAAAGACCACACAGATTGTAGAGTTGAGATTTGAACTTGGCCAGGTTTAACATTTAGTCTTTGATTTGTGCTACACCACAGGCCTTTGAAAGAAGGTTTTCCTCCATTCATTGAGCTTCTGTTCTAAAGGAATGATTCCTCCAAACTGGTCTAAACAGAAGTGATGGATTGTTTGAAAATCCAACACACACACACACACACACACACACACACACACACACACACACACACACACACTCAAACACTCACACACATTGTGTGATAGCTCAGGACATTATGACATTATGATATTTTTATATTTGGATGCTGAGATTTGAACTCAGAGCTTTATGCATGCTAGACAAGTCCTCTGCCACTGAGCTGTTCTTTCATGTGACTTTATAAGCTTTTGATCAATCATGAATACTTTTCCAAAAGTAGGACAAGGTTGTGTTTTGAATCAAATCATTTGAACTGTGGGACTCTGACCAAGAAAGATCTAATATATTGAGTGAAATCTATGAAGCTATCCCCTTTTTTCTACAAATCAAATAAAAGCACAAATACAAAACGCTTACTTTCATATGTTTGCTTAATACTTAATATGTTTAAACTACCAGTGCATGAATAAATGAAAACTATAGCATGAAAGACTTGTGTTTAACTAATTGCTGAACAAATGCTCTCTGCTGGATGGGTAAGGGCTATGGTGTCAGAATAGCCCAGGGTTTTTATCATTAATTTTGTCTCTCTTGGACACATCTTTAAACACTAAAATTTGGAATAAGTGCTTGGTCACCTTCAGCAGCAAGTTAAAGGTGCAGAAATCATTCTGTGTTCTACAGAAATTGCAAAGGTTGTGGGAGATGGAAGATCATGGTGCTGTCAGCTGTGGGTCACAGTTGGAAAATGCACATCTTTAGGTGTCAGTGTGAGTATGTATTTTAGCTGGCACTTGATTTCAGAGTATCGTCCCAACCTTTGTGTAAGCAGGAAGCTCAGTTTATTTGGTTCCACACCTTCTGTGCAGTTAGCTATGTTATTGTTCACTGTTTTACCTGCAATAAACTTGTCTATGTGATAGCAATCAAGTGGGTTCTTGCGAAGGGATTTATATACCCTCCCACAGCACTAACTTTGACCATAACCTGGGATGCTGAAAAATACTAGAAATCAACAAGAAGTCTTGTTTGGTTTGTTGGCTTGGGTTTTGATTTTTGAAAGATCTCTCTGCATACTGTGAGCTGGTCTGGAATTCTCTACCGTCCTGTCTTGGCCTCTGTCCTGCGTGCTGTGACTGCCACCAACATGCTTCTTTTCTGCTTTTGATGTGTGTGTGTCAAAACACCCCATCTCTTCCTTCAGTTAAAAGGATGGAAGGGAAAAAAAAAACCAACACTGTAAAATACACGGTAACAAAGACACTCTTGGAAACTGGAAAATTACTCAGTTAAGAAAACCCAGTGCTGATTATAGTAGGTGGTTTCACTATGTGATCATTTACACAAGAGCAATGGTTGGGTAATGCTTTAAGAAAATACCTAAGCTTAATTTTAAAACATTCTAATATACTTGGAAGTGTACATATTTGGACTCCTGCATTCAATTTTCAAGACAGTAATCCAAACTCAGCATATCAGCATATATAAGCACCGATGCTCTAATGTGGATGGCTTAAATTGTTTTTCTGCAGAACATTTGTCAAAAAAAAATTTAGGATATGTATCCTTACTTTTTCACATTTTATTAGAAATCTTCACCAAGTATTATCCAAGTATTATATTTTTTCAGTGACTTCCAACACTTTATTTTCTCAAGTGATTCTATAACTTTAGAAAGGACACAATCCAATCTCTTATAAAATGGCCTTTGTTATAAAAAATGTCCTCATTTCCTTCTGTAGAAAGAAACACTAAAAATAAACCTGGCTTCTCATCGGTTTCCTATTCCCTTTGCCGACTCTCTTCCTTTTCCTGGTGATTGGGAGCGATCTTAGCAAGTCTCTTTTCTTTCTGTGCCCTTAAAATTGTTTTCAGTACTCACAGTGTTATCTGTCGAGATTACATTTTTTTTCATTTTAAATACTAAATATTTGATTTTTCAATCTTTGAACTTTTTTCACACCCAGCTATTCTCTTAAATTATCAAATCAAAAGATTAAAAGATGAATTAATTAAAATAAATGAAAAGCTTTGCAAATGGTGACTACTAAATGTAGTGAGTGCCAGAGTTGGTTCATTCAGGACAAGCTACAGCTGACTTTGTCTCTTGACTTCAAAGGAAAGAATTGAAATTGTTTCTGAGCCCTGGAAACACATAGTAAAGAAAGAAACAGTGAAAGTGGGAGATGGAGTGGGTACCTGCGGCCCAATGGCAGAGCAGCAGTGTGATGATGAGGAGGAACCTTAGGTAAAGGGCGCCAGGAGCACAAATGTGCTACTCCCCAGCTCAGAATGTCCAAGGTAGTGTTACCACAGAGTATGCTGCAGGCCATGTGTCAAATGCAGGGCATCCCAGGCAACCTCGGTTAGCTCAAGAAGGAATACAGCGTATTTATAAAATGGGAACAAAACTCACTCCAGAGCAAGAAGCCACACTCATGTTTATTAATTTTCCCTTTCCTTCTACAGGTCCACGGTGCCTTTTCAGGTTTATTCTTTCTTTTCTTCCATCCAGACTTCGACCCAGCTTGTGGTCCTGCCTCGCTATACTATACTATAATTTCCCTCTTCTAACCTGTTTTTAACCACTGTAGCTGCATTAGCCAAGACTCTACCCTCCTATCGGCACTGCTGCAAACCTTTCCCATTAGGATGCTGTATTCGGGTCTCTCCCAGTCCTGTCTCATCCAGTTTCATTGTTCCTTTGTCCAGGTTGTAACAAAGCTTGAGATAGTTCAACCTGTGTTAGATATGATTGTTATTCCCCCTTGTTGCCCCTTCTCTGTTTCCCAAGGGTCTCTACAGCGCCCGCAGAATGGGCTTTTCTGACTTGTAATGTGGCAGAATTGAGGCTGTACCAGGCAGTTCTAAGTCCAGTGCTCAAAGAGCATCACATATTCCCTCATGGTTCTTTACCCCTGAGATCTAGCCTGAGAATAGCATTTACCTCTAAAAAATGCACATTCAGACTAAGCCCAGGAATGATGGTATGGGAAGCATGCCTGAGTTCAGCTGGGGCCTGATGGTCCAGCATTGTCCAGCCTTGCTAATCCAAAGTCAACAGCAATGGCTTATCAGCAATCTTATGAACACTAGAACCTACACCTGCTTTCCTGTGTCACTGAGACTTTGAGGTCACCATTCAGCATGTGTAATTTACAGGCTTGTCCTTGGAAGTCAAGGAGATCTCACTCCTCTCCTTTCATCCTCACTCTTGCTACCACCACTGCAGAAGTCAAATGGTCTGTAATAAAGCACACATTGTCACACATTTGTGATCCGGACTTTCCATTAAGCATTTCTTTAAAAGCTGAGCTCACTGACCAGAAGTTGATATTCTGAGTTCCATGCTGTACCATTCACCCAGTCTAGTCATGGTAGGCTATGTTATGTTAGTCTCTTCTATTGTTGTGAAAGTCTTTGTATTAAAAGTGGAAGAAAGCCCAGGCTGGAAAGAGTAGTATGATGTGATGCACTAAAATCATGGTTTTATTTGTCCCATTCTATACCACACATGAAGTCTTTCAGCAGTTTCCTTATGGATCTCCATTTTGGGTTTTACATTGAGGTTAAAAGTCTCTACCTTAAAACCAACTCTTAAAAGTGTTAGTAATCAACATGTATTTCTCTGAGCACTATGCCAATCAGGCATGGTGAGTAGTAAGAGGCACTAAGAGGTAATAGTGCTATACATCCTCTGACAACTCATAGGATAAAGAAGCCATCATTGTCAATACTGCTACTACTTAATACAAAGTTAAAAAGCACTACAGCCCTATTTTTACTATTAAAATAATTAATCCAGTGTATGTAAGGTGTAATTAGTTTTTGAAGGTGATAACTGTGGTGGTTTGAATGAGAATGAACCCCATAGGTTCATATTTCAGTACTTGGTTCCCAGTTAGTGAAACTGTTTGGGAAGGATTAGGAGGTATGGTGTTATTTGAGGGGATATATCACTAGGGGTGGACTTAAAGGTTTCAAAAGCCAAAGATATTCACAGTTAGCACTTTCTTTGCCTTATGGTGATTATTATCTTAAGATGTGAGTTCTCAGCCATAGTTCAAGCACCATGACTGCCTGTCTGCAGCCATGCTCCCTGATATGATTCTCATGGACTCCAACCCTCTGAAATTGTAGGCCCAAAATAAACTTCCTTCATAAGTTGCCTTGGTCATAATATTTTATCACAGCAATAGAAAAGTAAGTAGGACAATGACAATAATCAAAATACTGTATCTCACATATTCCACTCAAAATATATCATATATCCTCTTATGAAAAATTAATACTCAGTAGATTTTTTCTAGATACAGAACATAGCAAAGTAAAAGCCCAAAATAGCAAAATGAGCATTGTGAGTAGCATGGTGTGAATAGTATGGTGTGAATAGTATGGTGTGGCCTGAATGTGAAGACACAAAGAGAGACAGGAGACATGGGAAAGACAAAGATTTCACGGGCCTCATGAAGAGTTTATATTTTATTCTGCAGCTGATGAGATACTGTTGGAGGATTTTGGATAGGATAATATTGGACTTTTATATTGGGAGGATCAATCAGACATGTATACAGAGAACCAGTGACAGGTGGAGACAGACGTAGAAAGACCAGTTAGGAGATCATTACAGTAGCCAAAGCTCAGATTATAACAGTAATTGCAGAAATGTTAAACAGTGGTAAAAATTAGATGGATTGGGGGTAGGGAGAGAAAGATACCAGTAGGATTTATCCTCTGAAAATATATCATTGTTTGTACCATTTGCTGAAAATAGAAGGAAAACAATTTGTGGAGAGCTGAGATAAAAATATTTATTAGTGACAATATGAAGTATCTATGAAAACTATAGAAATGAGTATTAAAGATGAATGTGATGTTCAATGAAAAGTCTTGGCTGAAGGCACAATTTTGATGGCATCAGCATATGGATCATGAGAGACAATGTATAGAACGGAGCATTGGAAACTCCAAAATCCAAAACTGAAAAGAAAAAATGAGCCAAAGAAGTGACTAAGAAGGAGAGACCATTGGATGATAAAAAAAACTAGGAGAATGTGGTCTTCAGGGAACTGACAGAATGAATCACTGAAAGCAGAAGAGTGACCAATGGCACATAATGTGGTAAGTTAAGACAGACATAAGAAATGATTTGGAAACACAGTGATTTTTTTCTTATCTCAATAAGAGTTCCAGGGGAGCAAAGGTGAAAAACCATAGGAAAAAAAAAAAAACTGAGGAACAAATGTGAAGAAAGCTGAGAGGCTAACCATATGGAAAATAGGTCTTTTTAATAGTTCTCTTCAGAGTGGAAGGAGATGAAAAGGACCTGGATTGCAAGGCAGAATGTGTTCTTGTCTGTTTTTGATTTTTAAAATTGTGCAGTTGAAAATGATTCAGTAGCAAAAGACATTTGCAGGGAAGTGGGAAGGAGGGCAATTAGGTAGCAGCTGTGAGGATGTCTTTATTGATCAAGGGAAGAGAATGAATAATGGCCAAGCATACTCCTCACTGTGGTTAGTAGTGCACCGTGCCCAAATTTAGGTTGAGATTAAGACCAGATACCTATTTGAGTTGAAGGAGCTATGAAGTGAGGAATATTTGGGAGGTGCCTTGAGACAGGTGGTTACAGGTCCTGATAAGCAGAGCGTACAGAGTAGGGCAGTGGGCTGGAAACAGTGTCTCAGGAGCTGAGAAGGTGATGCATGAATTAGGAATGTGAAAGGGATGACATTACTAAGAATGATATTGTCCAAGATTGAGACAAGCAGTTGAGAGGAATGAGGAGAGCAAAATATCACTGGGCATTAAGGGACCAAGGAACTATAAGACTGGAATGCCAGGTGCCTCACTGGGATGTGGAAGTCATCTTGAATGACAATTCTAGCAATGGTGGGGAGAAAACCCTGAGTCAAGTCATAAAGATGGTTGCTGTAAATTTATGATGCTTCTTTTCTGGCTTGTCCCATTGTGCTGTACTTTTTTTAGTTCCATAATTAAAGATTAAGGCTATGCTGTGCTTGTGGCTTCTTCTCAGAACTGTAATTTCCCAGAACCACACCTTGAATTAATCATTATTGTAGAATAACAACTTAAGCTCTAATTCCTACACAAAATCTTGTGATCACTGAAAAGCTAGGTGGCAGATCTGGGGTAGTAACTTAATGATAGAGTATTGCTGTGCCTTTGAGAGACTCTAGATTTGAAACCCAACGCTAAATTTCAAATGTAAAAAAAGGCAGAAACCAGACTTAAGGAGCAGCTCATAAATCCAGAGTCAAACTCTATAACCAACCTGCTTCCTGCAACCAAAAGTCACCAGTCACACCTTCAAAATGTTAGAAAATATCTTTATCCCCAGGGTCTCTGCAAATAAGGACAATAGCAATAGATAGGCCATTAGTTTGTTGGCTATCATATAATTGCATATTAATTTGTAATTACACATCATAAACTGTATTATATGTAATAATAAAGTACACTCATAGTAGAAATTCATACAGAGATCTTATTTGTCAATCCATGTAAAGTTTAGGAAGGACATAAATTCACACATATATGCATACATAAGTATATGTATGTATGCATCTGGGCATGTGTGTATAATAGGTTGTGTGTATGCATGTATGCATTTTTAACAGTGAGAGGAAGATAGTATAACAAAGAGTAAAGGGGAAATAAGTATAGATAAAATTTTTCTCATGTATCTCAATAATTCTACCTATTAGACTGTATTTTTACATAAATTTTTTTCATACAATATGTTTTGATCATGTTTTCTCCTCCACGACTCCTTCCAGATCCTCTCTGACCTCCCTACCCATCAAATGTTGTTCTCTCTCTCTCTTTCTAAGAAATAAATCTCACAAAAACAAAATCAAAACAAACAAAAACCAATAAGATGAAAAAATGCCAAACAAATCAAAATGAACCAAAAAATTCTACAATAAACTTGAATTTGTTTTGTGTTGTTGAGCTATTCCTGGGCACTGGGCCTGTCCTAGAGTGCAGCTGTTATTCCCAGTGAAATTTCACTGAAGAAAATTGATTTTCTCTTTGTCAGTGGCTATCAATTGCAAATAACTATTTGGTTAGGGTGAAGCCACAATGTCCCTTCTCTATGAAGGACCCTTTCTGACTTGAGACTGGGCAGGTTGTGTGCATGCTACCACAGTCTATGGGAGTTCATGTGTGCATCAGTCCTGTTGTGTCTGGAAAACACTGTCTCCTTGGTGTCATCCATTACTCCTATCTTACAATCATTCTGCCTCCTCTTCCAACATAGATTCCTGAAGCTTGAGGGTAGGAGTTTGATGAAAACATCCCATACAGGATTAAATGCTCCAAATTCATTCACATTCTGCACAATGTCCAGAGTGAATGTCTCTTCAAGAAGGATAAAACTAGCATCCATTTGGATCTGCAACATGTATGTGTATGTATGGTCATGCCCATACAGGTGTGATTAATTTTGCTGTATAGTTTTCTTTAATAGCAAACAACAAAACAAAGTCTGAATTCAGAAGGCAGTGCCTCCTGGGAGACTGTGATAGAGAGCAAGAACATAGGGTTTGGGTGAAGGGAATGTGTTCATAGAATTGAGACAGGAAGTGCTGGCTGATTAATTAACCCAATTTGCTTTACTTTTAATTATTTATTTTATCACAGTCTGGCTTGTATTTAAGCTTTATTTATGGTTCATAATCATTAGAAAGAAGACTTGTTTAGCCTAGATTTGGGTATCACTTATTAATGATTATAGGGGGCCCTGAAAAGGAAAAATCCTCCAAAAAGAAATTAGAAACCACTCCTTCTAATGGATTTCTCATTCCACTCAGTGACTGTGTTATGGAGAAGTAACTGCCCACGAGAAAATTATGATTTCTGGAGGAAAAAAGATGCTTCCTTAGTCAAATGAACACCCAAGCCATAGGCCTAGCTGGGGTGATTGACACTGGCACCATAGTGTGCCCAGGCATACCAAATGTCTGAGGTGGAAGAGACAGACAGCATGAGGGCATGGCATGAGTGACTGGCAACCTCCAGGAACAAATCAATCCCTTTCATCACCTCGAGCTATGCCATCTGACGATGTCAGCACTCAGATGAATGGCTGAACGAGGCCTTCCATCAAGGATAAACACGGCCACAAAACACCATGGATTTCCTGGTTGCAAGGGTTCTTTATGCCCCACAAGCATTTCAGGCCTAAGGTCTTAGTTTGTAGCCTCTTCATAGTTTTCTTCATGTTCCTTTCCTATAGAGATGGCACTGTGTGTGTGTGTGTGTGTGTGTGTGTGTGTGTGTGTGTGTGTACATGTGCATTTTCATCACTCTCCTCTTGTAAGACTTGAATCCCTTATTGTTGTCTTGCACACATGGATTTCCATTTCATGTTTCCATAGTAACATGCATTCTTTGGAATAAAGTCTTGCTGCTAAGTGAGGGTTGAAGCTCATCCTTGCAACTTAATACATGAGTTATTTTCTGCTGTTTCCTGCCCTTTACTCTGCAGGTTTGTATTTTCTTACAGTTCAGAGATTCTCAGTATTTCTGCTTTAAGGTAAATTATTAAACATCAGATAATTATTGAGCTCTCGAGACCATCATAGGTAAAGGAGAAACTTTTCTGGTTTCTATCATGTAAGGAACATCTGATATAAGATTCAAGAAGATTGACTATAAAACCATTTAACAGAAACACTCATTTAAGCTACCAACATCAGTTTCTGCATTTTGTTTTGAAGCATAGATCAGAAAAAGCAGTCTGTATTCAAAGAGGTAAGATATAACTATTTTATAGAAATTGTTTTATGATCTTTGAAAATGCTTATTGGCACATTCTTGTTAGGGCCCGAATCCTAATTAGAATTTATTTCCCAAGAGTACAAAATGGCATGAGAGAGAGAGAGAGAGAGAGACAGAGAGACAGAGAGACAGAGAGGCAGAGAGGCAGAGAGGCAGAGGCAGAGACAGAGAGAGAATCATTTTATGAGTTATTTGAAAAGCACTCTTTCCTCCTAAGGACTTTAGTGCACATTTCTACAGAATGGAAACATTGCTACATAATCTCCTAAAGCCATCACTCCTTATGGAGCACTTCCAAATGGTATGCTGTTCCATTTCTCCATCACCTGCGGTAATTGTATATCTCCCCCACAGCACCCAGTGTAGGATCAACTGTCGTATTTAGTCATTGCACCCCTCCTAGTTCTCTTCCATTTTAAAGACTTATGTTGCCTTTTTTCTTTTTACATTAACTTTGTCATTTTGAGACAGGGCCTCTCAGTAAAGTCCAGGGTGGGGTGGCCTAGACCTCACTATCTAGCTCCGGCTGGCCTCTTCAAACCTGCATCCATACTCATGCTTCAACCTCCTGAGGACTGGGATTACAAGTAACCCTCAGCAAGGCTGGCTTACACAAGCATTGTGAGTAAATGCGGTCTCTGTCTTTGTAAAGAGACCATTTTCACCTTTGGTATGGTCAGTGCCTGAGATGATATGGAGTGACAGCATGCTTTCCTTGGGTTAGCCTGTCTGGAGACACATGCCATCCACTTGCTCCTCATTGCTGATGTTAATTGTGATGACAGTCAATGTGCTATCCGATTTCTTACTACAAACTGCTTGTAGAATCTTTATGTCCCTTTATGCCCTACTCATGTGAAGAACCTAAAAAATTTAACAACTCAAAATAAAGTTTAAAAAAAATTCCACTTTGTAGATCAATCACTTATTAATAGTTCTTGCTTGATGCACTTTTTACTATGATAATTTAAAGCTTTCATTTTCCAACTACACCAGTCTCAATTTAGCATCTGAATGACCACCTTATTTGTATATTATTCTATTATCTATCTATTTATCTATCATCTAACTAGCACTTATCTAATCTTTTATTCGTGATTATCTATTTTTGGTGAGAGCTAATAGATTATTCTTTTCCCTGATGATTTAAAATTCTGTTTTTTAGGTAACTATTTTTTGAGCTGTCAAACATGAACACCACATCTACATCAGTCTCTCCCCTCACTATACCCCCTCCAACTCTTTCTGTATTACTTTTCAAATCATTATCTCCTCAACTATTGTCACATGTATATATATACATATATATATATGTATATATATATATATGTTCACACACACACACACACACACACACACACACACACACACACACACACCCTACTGAGTTCTTTTGACTTTGCTCATATGTACATATGCCTAACCTCACCTGATACTTCTGCAAGAAATTGAGGAAGAAGAGACAGAAAGATTCTAAGAGTCTTCATTATTCCTAATGAGTGAAATGTTCAAATTCTTCTTGATATGGGTAGAAGGAGCCCCTTTATTTTGGCTCCTGTATCTTTATCATATGCTCTGTAGTCAGACTTTCTCTAGACTACCAGCTCCCAAATAATGACATGGAGACTTATTAATTATGAAAGTTGGCCTGAGCTTAGGCTTGTTCCCAACTAGATCTTATAACTTAAATTAACCCATTTATATTAATCTATGTTCTGCCATGTGTCTCATTACCTTTGCTCAGTACCTTACATTGGGACTTGCTCCTTTCTAACTGGTGAATTCCCTATGCCTCAGATATACATAAAACACAGTTATTAACATGTGATCCCTCTCTGTATTATGGCCAGGACTTTATGCTTAGCCATTTTCTTACATATAAAAAGTTTTACTGGAAGATGCACATACCCCCAACCCCTGCAAAAAAAAAAAAAGTGTTAAACAGGACTCTGGCTCCTGTGAATTTTGTCCTCAGTCATAAGGTATGGAACCACAAGCTGCCTTGGTGACAATCCCTTCACAAATGGACCTTTTGTGGCTGTGATTTGCTGTCTGCTGAAGGGTTCTTTCAAAATGAGCTCTTTGCTTGGTTTGGCTGTTGGGGACACTAAAGCCTGAGGTAGAGGAAAATGGGCTAATTTTTAAAGCTTATCCTTGCTTAAGAGTAGTGAGTTATTTTGGACCTAAATGACAAAGAGCCATAGAAAACACACAGCCTTGTTTAGTTGCACTCAAACACTCTTCTTCCCTTCATTTCCTGGCAGAATCAAAAGGCCCTAGGAGTCTGGCTAGAATAAAATGTTGTGGGTAGATGTTCTGAAGCGAGCTCCAGTATAGGTACAGCCTCTCCTTCTCTGGCAGCTGAGAGGAGAAACAAGTCTAGAATATCTCATTACTGTCAAATATAAATGGCATCGCATACAAGAAACAGATTGCTTTGAACAAATTCTGTCAATTGGTGAAATTTTTATTTCTTTTTGTCTTTAACCTATTATTTCCCAGTGGTTTTATAAAATTGTCTAGAATATTGGAAAATGTT
Source organism: Peromyscus leucopus (assembly GCF_004664715.2). Taxonomy (NCBI): domain Eukaryota; kingdom Metazoa; phylum Chordata; class Mammalia; order Rodentia; family Cricetidae; genus Peromyscus; species Peromyscus leucopus. The sequence goes on along the minus strand of NC_051064.1, from coordinate 23,383,440 downwards.
ATTTTTTTAATCATTTATAATAAAAGATATTCTGTGTTTAACACAAATTTTTTAGAGGTGAAAGAATTGTATCTCTGTTTTTCTTAAGATTTTCAAAATAATCATCAGATAAAATATTTAGAATTTAATCAGAATAAAGTATTGTTGACATGATTCTGCATCTAAGAAAAGGTTTAATTTTTAATTTAAATTTTATTTTTAGTTTGACATTATAATTTAATTACATTTATCTCTTGCTTTTCCTCCTTTCAAACCTTCCCAAGTAACCTTCCCCAGTCTCTTTCAAACTCATGATGTCTTTGTTAATTAGTTGTTATTGTATGCATATATGTATATACATATAAATATATAATATATAAATAATTATATATATACATATATCTATATATCCTGTTTAGTACATATACTGTTACTTGTATTTATCTTTCAGGGTTATGTCTGTTATTATAGATAAACATTGTGCTGTGGACCACACTGACTCTGAAGTCTTCTGGGTATTTTGATTAAACAAAATTTCCCATAAGGACTAGCAATATTTCTCTCTGGCAGAGTACATATTTAGTATGTTCAAGATTGAGCTTGTACAAAGATCTGGGTGTATCACCAGCAACACACACACACACACACACACACACACACACACCAAATCCTATGCTGCCATTTTCCAGTTGACAATTTGAACCTAAGTATAGGATTTTGCATTTAATAATAGTCAATATTTTATTCTAGGAGTGGTGCTTTTTTCTAGCCGGTTGAAAAACTGTACATTCTCATTGGTGCAGCCAGTATGTTGGCCATCAATCCTGTATCTCTCATTAAGAACAAGTTCCTCATGCTTAAAAGGCTTTTTCACTTTATTTCTGTAGCACACTATTATTTTTATTTTTTCTCTCTAAATTGGATTTGACTCCTTTAGTCATCCTGTAGGATTACTATTCTCTATCTACTGCTATTGTTCCTCAGGATCCCTCACTAATCTCTGTGTGATTCTATTCACTCCACTTTAAGGTTTATTAATTTAGAATTTGTGAGGTGGGGTGGAGTGGGTAGAAAAAGTTTGTGAACGTTTTGATTTCTTTTCTGTTGTGAACAAAGCAACTTAAAGAAAAAAATTATTTGTTTTTGTTTGCAGTTCCATCATAATGCGGAAAGCACAGAGGAGCGACACCACGTAACCCTGCAATCAAAAAGCCAAGAGAGGAGGGACTTGGCCCTAAATGAAGTACTTCTTCTAGCAAAGCTCTACCTCCAATAGATTCTGCAACCTTCCCAGACAGCCCCATGAGGACCATGTGTTCCAATACAAGCCTATGAAGGCACCACTCAAACTACAACAACAAACATTGTCAAGCATTTGTTTATTTTGCATTATAGTATCCATATAGTCCTTAAAGGAAATCATTAAAAAGATTCACTTACACAGTGTTGCTTGATCTCTCCTGAAGACAACAGTGAGTTCCTCATCTACTCCCCAAAATCCAGACTTGCTAAGGACCAGTAATTCAGCTCAGTGAGTGGTGCAAATACCATATAGGAGTACATGCTGGAAGCCTAGAAACTTACCATTACTGTCCCTTTATTGTTTTCCTCATGCAATAAATCCCAGAGTTCTACCAATATGACCTTGAAAACAGTTCATAGACACCCTCCCTCCTGAATTTCTACTCTGAAGACCACCAGTGTTTTTTACCATGGCGACAGCTTTCTCATCAGGCTTCCTGTCTCCAGATGGAGCCCCTCCTATCCATTCCCCAGCCTTAGAAGTCTTGCTAAAAATACAAAAAAAAAAAAACCTGATGATGTTACACTCTAGCACTAAGTATCTATATTTGCTTCCATTATTCAAAGAATAAAGTACAGACTGTGCCTTGGTAATTGCATGGCTCTTTACACCATTCCCTGCAGGCTCATTATGTTATATCCCTCTATTCTCAATCTGTGCTCTAGTCAGAGTCCATTCCTAGAACCAAATCTTGCCTCTAGAACTTGGCAGGTACTTGTTCCTTTATCTGCAAAATTTCTTATTTGTTTTCACACCTGTTCCATTACTCATCTTCACAGTTTAAGCAGCATGATGTCACTTCTACTAAATCAAATCGTGTGCCTGATATTGTAGATTAGGTTAGAGCCTCCATTGTATAACCCCTGAATTCTCTATGCTTTCTGCCATAGCACTCTGTCACAGATCTTCTTATAGGTTCACATTGCAGAATCTTCCAGAGCACCTCTCATACCTCTTATAGATAATTACAGTCATTTTAAATCAGTTGTCTTCTTGTGGCGAGGGAGGGAAGTTCAAGAAGCCTCACAGGCATCCTTTCAATGACATAGAGCAGAGAAAAGTAACATACCAAATTTACTCTTGGTCTGCCATGATCAGTTCCCCATAAATTGCCCTCTGCTGTGGGATGGTCTGTATGTCAAATTGCTGTGATTGGTCAATAAATAAAACACTGATTGGCCAGTGGCCAGGCAGGAAGTAGGTGGGACAAGGAGAGAGGAGGATTCTGGGAAGCGGAAGGCTGAGGCAGAGAGATGCTGCGAGCCGCCGCCATGACCAGCAGCATGTGAAGACACCGGTAAGCCACCAGCCACGTGGCAAGGTATAGGTTTATGGAAATGGATTAATTTAAGCTATAAGAACAGTTAGTAAGAAGCCTGCCACAGCCATACAGTTTGTAAGCAATATAAGTCTCTGTGTTTACTTGGTTGGGTCTGAGCGGCTGTGGGACTGGCAGGTGACAAAGATTTGTCCTGACTGTGGGCAAGGCAGGAAAACTCTAGCTACAGCCCTCCCATCATCTATTCCCCATGGATGTAACCTGGTTCATACTTATTGCTGTAAGATTCCTCCCATCTCAATCAGTTCATTAATTTCTAGGTAATGCTGCCTTAAAATTCTTGAATCACATAACAATTCTGAGAAACAAAAGAATAAAAAGAAAAAGAACTTGCACCTATGTTTCACAGAGGGAACCTTCAGGAACTTTTTGAAGTCAGGACAATGTTTATTCTTCCCTAACATCCTCTAAATGATTACTGATGGTAGCCAAGTGTTCTCAGGTACCAGTTCACACACCACCTTGGAATTCTTCTGGGTCTAGAAAATTGCATTCATTTTCAGTAGTTGGGTGCTCTCTTACAATCTCTTCACTTATTTTTCAGTTTCAATTCCCCATACACAATATATTCCCCACTCTTTGCAGGCTGAAAATCATTCTCTTTGACAGGGAAGACTGAAATAAAATAAGAGATTCCTGTTTACTCCCTTGCTTGTTTGCTAATTTTAAACCATCTACCCATAATCAATAGAATTACAGTTTAGCTGTATTTTCCTTCTCAGAACAGAGCTAAATCAAGTCCATATCCTCAGCTTCTTTTTAACTTGTGTCTTTATGACATAATACTAATCTTTTGATTATATAAAGAATATTCTCATATTTCCAATATTTTATCACTTTTGTCCTATGCAAGTAAAACCTCAAACAATGTGATAGTTGTTATGTGTTCAATTGTAGATACTAGGATGTCATTGGTTGTCATATTGTACCTTGGTGGCACAGTTTGCATATTACTTAGGTTATGTGCGAATAGACAGACAGGGGATGCTTCTAGGATCTCCCAGTTCCAAGGACTTATCTCATTCCTCATCTTTTCATGAACAACCAGAGATACCACTGTACCCAACCAGTTTAACTAGTTGTTAAAAAACATTCAAGGAAACACATATGTACATGCATATAAATGTAATTTTATAGAAATATTCATACATTGGGCTGATGAAGTCAACATAACAACTCTTATCCCACATCTCAGATATTTTTTAAAGGTGTCTGTGTCCCCACAGTTCTAGAGGTTAGAAATCCAAGTTCAAGGTATAGGTGTGGTGATATTTTATTTGTGCTGAAATGTGATATTTTATGTGTATGTTAATAAATAAAGTTTGCCTGGAGATCAGAGGTCATAGTGAGCCATAAACAGAAGTCAGGTGGTGGTAGCCCATGCTCTTAATTGGATCACATGGCAGCCAGAGTCTCTGTGTGGTCAAGGACACAGCCAAGCGTGATGACACACACCTTTAATTTCAGTACCAACCATAGAGACCTGGAGGTCTGTATAGAGAGGCAGTGATGAGAAACACATGTGGCTGGTCTTAGAGCCAATGAGAAGACAGAAAAAGAAGGCAATAAAAGCACAGGTTAGACAGGAAGAAGCTCTCTCTTGGGAAGCTATGGCGTGGTGGTAAGCTAAGGTTAGTCAGTTGCTATTCACTAGTTCTCTGATCTCTTTGGCTATCACCCCTGTATTTGGCTCTGTGTTTCTTATTTAATAAGACTGTTTAGAAATTTGTCTACATATGAGCATATGTGGCATCTTCTGTGGCAGTTCTCCTTTGCTTTTAGATAAAGATCTCCAAACAGCCATCACAATGGCACCCTTCAGTTACATGTTCTATTTCCATACTATCTCTTCATGTTAGAACAGCACTCACTTGCCGGGCAGTGGTGGCACACGCCTTTAATCCCAGCACTCGGGAGGCAGAGCCAGGTGGATCTCTGTGAGTTCGAGGCCAGCCTGGGCTACCAAGTGAGTTCCAGGAAAGGCACAAAGCTACACAGAGAAACCCTGTCTAGAAAAACCAAAAAAAAAAAAAAAAAAAAAAAAAAGAACAGCACTCACTGAACTCAGAATTACCCCTATGACTTCATTTTATCTTAACTACCCCTTTAAAGCTCCTGTCTCTAAACATAATTATATTCTGAAAGCATTTGGGATAGGAGCTTCAACACAAATTTCAGTCATGATTCAATCCATTAGGGAAAGTTTACTAAAAATAAATTTCTCATCATCTATATTCCTAAAAAGTATCTTAGAGATTTTTTTTGACAGGGTCTCACTGAAGTCCTGGCTGGACTGGACCCCTGTGTAGAACACACTGCCTTCTAAATCAAAGAAAAACCCCTGTCTTTGCCTCCTGAGTACTGGAAATAAAAGTATGTGCCACCATACCTAGCCATGTCTTAGTATTATTATCCATACCTCAGTGATGTAAACAGATTTCCTTCCAAGTGTTTGCAATAGAAAATATATTTAAGTGAAGAAAATTAAGTATGGTTACTTTATACAGGTGTATGTATTTATATAGTCTCAAAAACAGTGAAGTATAGATAGGAATAAGGAATAACAGTTTTAAAATAAAAGTTTTATAAGTAGTATCAAGTTGTTTCCCATGAAGTTGTACCAACTTACACTTTCTGCAATGAGTTCAAATGTCTGTGTTAGCTAACCATCTGCTATTTTCCAGTATGCATAAAGGAAAATGATTTATGAATATAACTATTAGTTTTGCATTTCCTTTATTATAAATGACACTTATTTTAGCATGTCTTCACTTTAGGGAGAAGAGACAGGTCTTAGCATTTAATGTTCTATGAACTGTCTTTCCATATACTCACAGTTTTTATAACTCTTCTTTCCTTAGTGACTGGTGGATGTTTACATGTTAAAGAATTAACATTTTGTGATATGAGTTACAAGTTACTTGTTTTGGATTTATGCCTTTTCTTCAAGAAGAAATATTGTGATTTAGCAAACTTGAATTTATTAATACATTATCATAAGTCTTCTGGAATTTGGTACCATCTTTAGATGCCTTCATTATTCTGAAGTTATAAAATAATGCTTAATGATTTGTTGTTTCATTTTGTTTTTGCCTAACATTTTATGGTTGTTTTATCAACTATAATTCTTTGGCCCATTTGAAATTTATTACATGTGAAATAGGAATTGAAATTTATTTTTTGAAATGGCTTGCCTATTGTCTTTGTTTAATTTATTAATTAGTTCACATTTTCTTATTTAAATTGAAATTCTTTATCAAGTGGACAAACAGCCTCATGGAGTTGGACTTACATATACTACGAGATTTACTGTCTTATTACTTTTAGTCAGAAGCAGGTGCCATTCTCTTTTTATATTCTTAGTTTTATAATGGGATGGATTTTAACAAAGGTTATCCTGTTCTTTATATTAATCTAGAAGTATTATGAATATTTTGATAAGATTCACATTGGATTTTGATGTCCAATCATGTAGTAGTACTAAGCAGGGCATGTGGCTCATTTTGCAGTTCGGCCTTAGCATGTGTGAGGCCTTTACATCCTCTCAAGCAGAACCAGAAAACAACAGGATAGAACCTTGAGTGTTTTAGTCATTGTGTCTCCCAGAACTTTTGGATGTTCTCCTTGCATACGGACGCCATCTCTTTTTAAATTTCCCTTCTTCAACATCACTCCTATTTTGTTGCAATTATATCTCCTCCCTCAAGTTATATTTTATAACTAGTTGTTATTTCCATCATGTGTACTTTACATGGTATTTAGTCTTCTTTATTGGATTCTTAAAGCATGATGCTATTTTCTGAAATATGTATGTATTTATATATATTCATAGATCTAAACTTACTTTCTTGAATTTAGTATAACATTGTGTTAATTTAGACTTTAAAGTTATATTTATAATGCTTTCATAACTAATTATGTTTCAGAATAAACTGATATTTTACATTTAAAATTATGGTTTTATCACAAAAACATTTTTTTTTCATAAAGCATCTAGTGTTTAAAATCCATGATCTTACTGCTGTTTGTAAAAAGAGCATTTCAGTGATGCATTATTCTTTCTGGCTTGCTTTAGAGTAAGATCATAAATAAATGTGCAACTGGAAAGCATGTAATCTTAAAAATGACTTAGGATAATTGAGTCCTCTAATACCTTTGACTAAAACAACAGAACTAGAACAACATAACAAAACATGGCCCAGTTTCCTCTTGGAAATTATCAGGAGAAAAGCCCATTATGTTTTATGTTTACATAAAAATACAAATATTTGTAATAGCAAGTGTCTCTAATCTGTCATTTGCTTGAGAATGGTGCCCTCATAAAAAGAGAATTTGTTCTCAAAACTTATTCATTGCCTGGAACGGTCTATGTGTGGACAAATGCATATAGTGTATGCAGTGGGACTTATAATGGTGATTATGATACATTGGAGGAATAAACATATTGAATAGATGAGTGCTTTCCCCTGAGGAGATCATAAAACATATGAGACTAACTAATCTTAGTAGAAATTTTGGTGGCAAATAACTCTATCCCAATAACAGCTGTAACACCTCATTTAGACAGTATCTCTTACACTGAGACTCTTTATTATGTCATTATACTTTCCTTAAAACTTACAGTCCTCATGATATAATTCACATTTATTTCTTGTCTGATTTCTTATAGTTATTACTTTAAAAAAATCAACTTGATTATATGTTTAGTAGGAAGAGGAGGGAATCTATCTATATCTACCTGTCATCTACCATCTGTCTGTCTATATGTTATTAATGCCATCTTTTCCATTCATCTAATTTTTGAACTTAAAATAATTATGAGTACATAGTAATAATGTTAATATTTGTTTAAATTTTTAGCTTATTTTAATTAAATAATAATCAGTTAAAAGAAATAATTACCCAACATGCTTTTGTTTTTTTTTTTGTTTTTTTTTTTTTTTTTTTTTTTTTTTTTTTTTTTTTTTTTTTTTTTTGGTTTTTCGAGACAGAGTTTCTCTGTGTAGCTTTGCGCCTTTCCTGGAACTCACTTGGTAGCCCAGGCTGGCCTCGAACTCACAAAGATCCGCCTGCCTCTGCCTCCCGAGTGCTGGGATTAAAGGCGTGCGCCACCACCGCCCGGCCCCCAACATGCTTTTGTATAGTGTTGTGGAGGTTTAAAATAGAGCAGCCTAGATAATATATTAGCATCTGGACCTTTGCTCTCTGTACTCTTCCTCCTTCTTAAGAGGTATGCCAGTTATTATAGTCTTAGCATTTTCATTAATGACTATGAGGAAACAAAACTGCAGAGATACTCAGAGACAAATGCTCCCATGTTTCCTGCTGATCTCATTCCCTACAAATACACACTCAGTTGGGATTTCTAACTTAAAACAATGATCTCAATTTTGGTGGTAATACTTAGATCAAATAAGCAAAAGTAGGAAAAGCCCAAACAAGCTGATTGCTCATATATGAGTTGAATGATCTTATGCACAAGAATCATGGGGCCCAGATTCCCCAGAAAGCAGAATAGTTTGGAAGGCCACCCAAGTTCTCTGATCATTTTCCCTGGAGACAACTTCCAGCATCCCAACTACATCAGGTGAGAAGTGGAAGGAGCTGACTGATATAGGTGTGGACTGTCAGCAGTGTTTGTAAAGAGATGAATCATTAGGGCTCACCAAGAAGGTGAACCCCAAGACTCTTGATGGTCCTCTCAAATGCTTTTATTCCCTAAGAAGTCAGTAGAAGCTGCAGAAGCTGCCCCAGAAAGACACCAAAGAGAGCTTTTCATGATCAGAGGAATGCATTTTCATTATTTTTGTTGCTCTTCATTTTTATGTAGTTTGTTTGTTTGTTAGAACCTTGCTGTGTAGCACAGACTAGCCTTGAACTCTCAATCCTTCTATTCCTCAAATGCTGGGATTATGGCTGTATAACACAATGCTGAGCTCTGGAGTTTAGTTTTATTACTTACCAAAAGACAAGTAGCTGTTCTTTGTAGGAAGATGGTATCATCTGACCTTCTGACAGCATCAGTATCCAGTGTCTGTAATTAAGGGGAGGGGGGGAAATGAGCCAGAGAAACATACACATGGCCCAGATACTGGAAACAGCAGGGGCAGAATTGGGCATCATCTGATAACAACTTGCTGGTTGAATGCCGTGACTTGTCATCTGAGTGTTATCAGAAAGCTATAGTTAAACTCATGAAGATATTTCCACACTGAAAAATTAACCAAGTGAAATACAAATAGAATTAAGCAAGATCCAAGACTGATAAATAATGATTAGACTTCCCAAGACTGAAAGGTATGGATTTGTGAAATTCAAGTACTTAGAATAATATATTCAGACATTTTTAACGCAGGGAATCAAATATAGAAGCATATACAGGGTGAAAGCCATATATATATACATACATATATCAGCTACCATTTTACACAAAGGATGCCACCAGAGGAAAATGAAATGTCTGGGAAATGGTGAAAGAAAGTAACAACCAACCTAGAGATCTACATGTGTAAGAACATTCTCAAATAAAGATGAAATGAACACATTTTCTTTCTTTTCTTTTTTTTTTTTTTTACATACTTAATACTTTATTGATTATTTGGGAATTTCACATAATGTACCCTGATCACACTCACTTCCCTGTCCTCCCAGGTCCACACCCCTACCCTTGTGACCCCTCCTGCAAAGAAAAGGAGAAAAGAAAAACATATCAAGTCCGATTTGTGTTGCCTGTATATTCGCTGGAGTATGATTGCCCAGCCCCTTGAAGAAAACTGAGTCCTTCTCCACCCCTACCATAAGCCATCAACAGAAGTTGGAGATCAAAACTGAGCTGAAATGAACACATTTTCATGCAAACTAAGAGCATATATTTACCAGTTGACCAAATTAAAATACATGATTAGCTATTATTTACATTGGAAGAAAAATAATTTCAGATAGAATCATGGAAATATAAGAAAGAATACAAATTGAAGAGATACATAAAAAATTGAAATGAACACTATGTGAACAACAGAACAAAATATCAAGTATATTTCCCAGGCTTTGTCACTGTCTTTCTATGCAGGGCTGCAATTCCCACCCCCCAGTTCCACCCCAACCCCCCAACCCTCGCTGTCTTCCCTTCCTCCCCTACTGTCCTGGCCTCTGCCTTCTCTGGCATCAGCAAAGCACAGCTGCCTCACTATATAGCCTACTCAGAAGTTCAGAGAGGTCATTAATGCCAGGCAATAGTTAGCATGTCTCACATGGAAGCCTGCAGACAGATTCCACAGTTAACCTATCTTAATTTTCTAGATTAGCTATAACAAATTACTGTCAATTTCTTATCTCAGGACAATTGAAATTGTTCTGAAAGTAGAAGACTAAAATCCAAGATGCAGGATGGCTGTGCTCTGGAAAATGCTCTCAAAGAGGAACCCTCGCCCACATTTTCTCTTTCAGCTTCTGGTACCAGGTGTTCCTGAGCCTGTGGGTGCATCGCTCAGAGCTTTGACTTTCACTTTGTTTGAACTTCTCCTTCCTGGTGTCTGCCTTTTCTTGTCTCCACTTGACCTAGTACTAGATAGAGGGTCTACCTTAACCCAGAATGACCCTCATCTGGGTCCTTACACTCATCAGAACCACAAAGCTTGTTTTACTAAATAAGGTCTTATTTAAAGGATGCTGGGGATAGCCTGGTGTTGGTAGTGCACGCCTTTAATCCCAGCACTCAGGAGGCAGAGCCAGAAAGATCTTTGGGAGTTCAAGACCAGCCTGGTCTACAGAGCAAGATCTAGCGCAGGCACCAAAACTACACAGAGAAACCCTATCTCAAAAAAACAAAACAAAACAATACAAAAGGTGCTGGGGTAAGAACAAGGACATATTTTCTTCTGGGCCACTATCAATCCAGTCTATACCTAACTCATGACCTGGTCAACAAGTTTCTCCCTTTGGCTTTTCCTTAATCTTATCACTTTCTCTCCTAAGTCACTTTTCAAATAAACTCTGACCTAAAGTTGTCTTAGACAAGCCTAACTAAGACATAAAGATGAAATAAAGAACATGAAAATAACATTATGTGAGAAAGTAAATGGAATCAAAACATCCAGAACCTTCATTTCCTGGAGTACCATAAAGGTACCTATTAGGAAAATGAACAATTAATGTCTATTTCTAAAGATATGAGTACTTGTTTTTAAATATACACGTACATTAGTTGAGCAATGTGAAATAGGCTTCTAATTCAGCATGGCTGGGACTAGCAATATAGGAAAAGTACATGATCAGGTTCCAGTCGAAAGCCCTCTGGGTTACAAAAGACCCTACATGAAAATAAGGAAAAATATACAAATAGGTTACTTATTTTTACTGTTCAATATGTTGAAATACAAATTTTAAAAATATATTTTGCTAGATCTGCAAAGAGAGTAGCATGGACACTGAGTAGGTTTGACTACATCTCTAGATAAGAGGTGGCCTGGCTGGGAGAGGGTTTGTAGCTCTTAGTTTTCCTTTAACTATTTCTGCTGCTACAATATTTGAGCTTTTGAAGGTACCAAGGATAGACTTACATTAGTTAATATGATAGAGTTATCCCCTGATAATGGCCATTTGGGATTTATGACAACATATAGTCATAGGCTTTATAAATATATGTACCAATAGGCCTATTTCTATATGATTTATTGGTACAGACAAATGAATATATGTGAATGGATATATCTGTACAAAAGTTAACTGAAGTGGGAGTTTTAAGCAGTAGAGGTATCTTGCTGTATAGTGGAAATACTTGTTGCTTGTGATTTGTATTTGTATATCAAGTACTTATTTCAGAAACAGATTTGTGGAAGGAATGTATTCTTACAGTTAAGAGGGTAGATGTAAGACAGGCGATTCTTGATCTTCTGATATTAAGAAACCTTTTCTGGAAAAAATAACTCAGCTTGGAAAGAAGAGGGTTACTGGACGTTGATGGCTGCAGGCAAGCAGAAATGGATGCGTATGGGAGAGGTTTGCTTTTCTCTAGGGGTATAGCCACTTGCTGTGGGATGTTCTGTATGTCAAGTTGCTCTGATTGGTCAATAAATAAAACCTGATTGGACGTGGCTAGGCAGGAAGTATAGGCGGGACTAACAGAGAGGAGAAATAAAAGAACAGGAAGGCAGAAGGAGTCACTGCCAGCTGCCTGCCAGGAAAAGCAGCATGTGAAGATACCGGTAAGCCACGAGCCACATGGCAAGGTATAGATTTATGGGAATGGATTAATTTAAGCTATAAGAACATTAGCAAGAAGCCTACCACAGCCATACAGTTTCTAAGCAATATAAGTCTCTGTGTATACTTGGTTGGGTCTGAGCGGCTGTGGGACTGGCAGGTGACAAAGATTTGTCCAGACTGTGGGCCAGGCAGGAAAACTCTAGCTACAGCCACTGGCAGGTTCCTCATGATCCTATGGATGACCATTTGCCAAAATGCATTTTAGTTGCACTTATTGGACTCAGTATATTAAAACATAGATGAAAAAGTAAACAAAAACTTTAAAAGGAAAACACAAAACTGTGAGGGCTATGTGATGAGGAATCTTAAGGAGAGATAAAAGGCATAGTATGAAGTGGATAGGGTGGAGACACATTGTAATGTGTCTGAAATTTTCAAAGAACAAATAAAAATGTTTTAAAACTAACTTTATTAATAATATACATTATTGCCATCAGCCTGTCTATGAGTATTTGGAAAAATTGTAAGCACATAGTTGGCTTTCAATAAAATCACACATCCTGTTGTTTACATTGTCCTGATATTTACAGTTATAATCAGTGCTGTTACTAAAAGTTTATTCTTTAATAGTCTATCATTTACATATTGTTTTTAAATCTGTGTGTGTATATGTGTCTCAGTGTAAAATCATGTTCTTTACTGTATGCAACAAAAAAGTCCACTGTATTTATCTAAGAATTCTTCAGATTTGTTGGTCTTAAATTCGTCATATTAGAGAATTATTGAGAAATTAAACTCATAATAAATTCCTTCTAAAAACAAAATAAAAAACAACACTAATAACATACCTCAAATATAAAGGATATATTCTGAAAGTAAGGATCACTAAAGACATTTATGAAACTCTTAGTACATTTTCCATGTTGTTCTTACTTCCTTTCTAATTAGAAAAACAAACTTTGTCAGGAGAGGACAGCTGTTTTCAAATGCAACTCTCTAAATAACCATATTCATCAAAATCTATTAAGTCAGCTATAAACTTGCCTATAGTACACACACTTCATGATGGTCTCTTCAGAAGATGTCCATCTCTATGCCCTCCATAGCAATAAAGTTTATCTCAGTGGTAACCTGCCTACTGTGCACACACGGTCTTCTCAGAAGATGTCCATCTCTATGACCTCCATAGAGATGAAACTCATCTTAGGACTCCACAGAGAATCTCAAGCTACAGAGGGGCATCTCTGGGTACAGCTCTTGGCTTTAGACTTCATAACCTTCATAACTAGAGAAAAGTAAATGTTTTACCTCTTAAAATTACACAGCCTTGGTTGCTCTGTTCCATGAATAGAAAAATGGGCTAAGGCAATGTATTTGTCTATATAACCTCCCCAGAATTTATGAAGCAAACAATTATCTTAGGAATTTTTTATGATATCTCCAAAATTTTGTTTTCAACTACTGAACACACAGTACTGCTGATTTAAGTGTTGTATCCGAACCAGCAACTAAATTCTTGTTTGAAGAGACACATCTAAGAAATGAATGCCACTCTTTCTAGAAAATACAGCCTTCCACTCTAGTTACAACGGTGAAGCCAATGAATGCCATCCCTCTAAATCGCAAGAAACGTGATTTCCAGGATCACTCTCCTTACTTGTCATTCAACTATCTGGGTTTAATAAAGCTGCCTGGAAAACAAAGTGATTCATTCTGTGATTTGTGATGTGCTTTCATGTTCCTGTTGTCTCCTGAGTGGCGTTTAAACCGTCCAAATTAAAATGTAAGCATTTGAGAACTAGATTAAATTATGTATCACCAGTTTCTTTGCTTCAAAATTTCAAACTCATGTTGTCTTTGAAATTGAGTATTAAATTGCCCCTGGTGGCACTGAGCCTTTCTTATCTTTCTTATCTTTTAACCCAGTGAGTTTTTTTTTTTTAAATCACACTTTCCAAATGCATTTTCTGAAGAGGTGCCAAAGCCTTGCTCTGAATCAAAAGTAAATTTTTTTTTCTGCTTTCTTTCCTTTTAAAAATAAGGGCTCTGCTTGAGACTGGCAGGCAAGAAAATCACATTATTGGCCATTACTCTGATTCTGCATGGCAATAGGATATTTGTGTAGCATTATCTCATTAAATTCCTTAACTGTCTATGTGAGTGGAATATTTTCACAGTTCTCATAGAACAGGGAACACAGCAATTTTCTTGAGAGCTCCCTGAGACTTTTGATCTCAATATATTTTAGAAATGTGGGAGGTGGAGGGTAAGGCAGACATGACACTATTTCTGGCAGTTTAAAAAGTTGCTTTTTGCCATCTTGCATCATTTCATCATCCACTTTTCTCAAGAAGTACCCTGTCTCTGAGTTCACTAAACTTCAGAGTGTCTGTGAATGCTTTCTATTTGGCCTAAGAATGCAGCAAATGAAACATCTCCTTTCACAGGAACAAAGCTGTGGGTGCTTCTTAGACCCCCGAACACTAGGTGTCCAGTAAAGATGTTGGCCTGGAAAGTGAGCCTTGCATCTGGTTAGGAGGAAGCAGGGTGAAAAAGACAACTTGCACCATACTCCCATGTCACATACCCTCCAGTTTATTCATCCTTACCGAGTAAATATTTGCTAAACATTCATAAATTTGATTATTGAAGATACAGTTCCTATTGCTACCTAGCTATATCTTCAGTTCAATTGATCTCCTATAGGTTTAAACTACAGGGCATCATAATATTATGTGAAATTAAAAAATTATTTAACAAACATAGTTTTCAAAATCTCATGTCATTTCCTTGTTAATCTATCCCTCTGGTGACAATTGGCCTGCTTCTTATAATTGTATTAAGTTTTTATCTTAAAGGATGTTTCTTATTTCTACACTAATATTCTCTCACCATTCTAATTTTTCCCTCCTGAAGATTTTGGTTACCTGGAAATTTTAAAAGTAGAATATTCCCTCCTGTTGTAACTCACAGCTCGCACCAATCACCTACCACTGTGCATTGAACTCAGTCTATACCTATGAAAAGTTCTGATGTAAGTGCAGTGGAGAGGAGTCAGCAGAAAATGTTCTGTGTTAGGGCTGAGAAAACAACACTCTATTAGCTTTCTGATACCATAATGAAATACTTGAGATAACACCCTTATAAAGAAAAGTACTTTATTTTGGCTCAGATATTGGTCCATGACCAATAGCTGCATTGCCCATAGGGCAGCACATAACGTTGGGCAGAGAAAACTTGTCACCTCATGACCAAAGAGTGAAAAGAACAAAGATCTCCCGCCAGGCCTTCCTGCTGATGTTCTACCACCTCCCCATTGCAACATTCTGAGGACCAAGTCTTTAATATAGGGCCTTAAGGATAGTTGAGACCCAAACTATAGCAGAGACCCCAAAGTGAGGAAGATCTTAGAAGCAAAATTTAATCTTCTTTTGACCTCTTGTCCTTGATCCTTTGTTTTCCCTCATGGAAAGATGAACTAGAATTTCTTTTCCTCAAGACAGACCATGGAAAGTAGAATCCTTTCCTCCAAAGCCACAAAACCTTTCCAGAAGAGTGGGCAATGAAGACATCTCTGCCCCACCTGTTTTGATTATAGATCATAATATCCCAACTGCAAAAAGTGTAAGCACCCTACACCCATAGTGATGGAATGCTGCCAGAGAGGACAAGATGAATGACGGCAGACATGCCTGCTGGGCCGTCACAGAACCCTGTTACTATAAGACTCCTCTGGTCTTGCCCAGTCCCATTTCTTCGTGACTGAGGATAAAGCACAAAAAGTAATTTATTCCAGAACTTTGGATCTTTAGTCCGGAGACTCTGATAAAATACAGAGCAACAAATCTAAAAAGTCTATACTCAGACAAATCTACAATCAAAGAACTGTGTTGTGCTTTCCCCATGCTAGCCTTTCTTTAGCTACAGTGGCCACGGCCTTTCATGATGAAAGGGAAAGGAACTGAGACAGCTGACTTGCCTGTCTTCTTTTGGGTTTCCATTGCCCTTTCCATGAACAAAGTGTTGTACACAGTCATGGGTAAATAAACAAGGAAGATTGAGGACTTTATCCACATAGGAGTAACACTTTAAACCAGAAAATAGGTCACCAGACAGGTGACAACCCAAACAGAAAGTAAGGCCAGAGAACTCTCAGTGACAGTATCTAGCAGGCATCTGGATGTCAATAGGGGCCGTCCTCTGAGGAACAAGTCTGCAGAGCAGATCCAGCACAAGCAACAGGTATCCTAGGCCAATGCAGGAATGCATGCCCTGCCTACAGCAGGGACAGCAGAGACAGCAGGCACAGCAGGGACAGGAGGGCTGTATGGTCTGGCTCTGCAGGAACTTGAAGGCAGGAGCCTCTACCCTCACCCTGCATTGTCTTATTCAGACCAGGGTGGGTCCTGATTGGTTGTGTGCATGCAAATGAGGTGACAAATAATGACCAATCAGGAGTGTGTCAGCTTAGGAAGCCAAAGCCCATCAAAAGACATTCCCATCAGGTTGATGGCTCTGCTTCCCCTGCTGCTACAGCAGGCTCTCAAAAAGGCACCACAAAGACTTTGTGAAGCTTGATGGAGTCTCAGTCGCTGCTGTGTTGTGCACCTGTTGCTGTCCACTGCCAGCTCTGTCACTGGAGTCCCTTCTCCTATCAAAATCACCTCTTCTTTGCCTCGACCTATGTCTGTCCCAGTTTTGATTTTTACCTCCATGTTCCTGAATAGAGTGCTGAGCTATTCTGATAGTAAAGCCTCCCATGAGTGCAGTCATTTGTTGAGCTTTTCTTCAGTCCTTGAGCTCCCTCAAACCTCCCAGATTGTGGCTCTACATGTTACACCGCACAGGGCTTAGCTCTCCAAAGTATACAGGTGAGGACAGCCCTAAGCTGAGTCTGTACCCTGTGGAAGGATGTAGTCGAAGATCTGCTTATTCTGTTATGGTGACAGATCAATCCCTAGAAGATGAAGGAAATCTTGTCTTTGGAATAAAAGACCAATTTGAGGAGCTGTGAACTGTAGGAGCCAGCCAGGTATTTTCCTACTTGTTGAGGCACGTGGCTTCTTTACACTCAAAGGTGATTGTCCTTCTAGGACCCCAGCTCGGGAATGAGCTCTGGTGAGCCAAGCCCTGGGTTAAACATCAGAGCCCCTAAGTTTCCATGCTGAGGGTCATTTCTAGCTATGCCCCTGTATCAGTAAATACAGTACCTGACCATAATGGTGACACTTAATTACAGGGCAGGAATTTTCTCAAAATTCAGTCATCTAGTAACTCATTTATTTTTTCCTTTTAAACAACCACAACTAAATCCGGGAAAGCTTGGTAACAGCTCTTTATTTCTTAATAGAAATATCAAGAAACTTGAGCAGGCCATTCTTTCTTTTTCCCCTCTACTTTATGTCTTGTAGAGCATTCACTTTTACTTCATTGTCTGCTGTTGGCTAGGAGGATAAGTAGGACCTTGCCATCTGGAGTTCCCCAAACCTTGCTAGGTTTCTGGGAGCCTTGTGTGTCACAGGATTTCCTTCAAAAGAAACACATGAACCAAGAACTGGAGTTTGCAGGCATTTAAAAATTAGATTGATATTTATTTCAAAATTCTCTACTGAAAGTATCTCGAAGACAGCCCTCCCCACTTTTGCCCCTCCCTCCCGCCCGGTGCCCTCCCCTCCCCTTTCCTCCTTCCTGGTGCCCTCCCCTCCTGCTCCCCTCTCCTGGTTTCCTCCATCCCCCCTCCTTCCCTCCTTGACTATGCTATCCTGTTTAGTTTCTGTCAGGAGAGGGGACTTTCAAATCTACATAGCTTTTGTTTTTTCATTGCTCAGTTGATCTCAGTATTTTGTGTGCCTATGATACCTTTGTGTGTTAGAAAGTGGAGGAAAAAGAAAAAAAGCAAAACAGGAAACAGGGTTTTGAGAATCAATAAATCTGCATCCTGTCAAGGTTTCCAAGGTGCTTGTGTTTCTCCCATCTCCTGTCCCTAGCAGTGGACTCTGATGGTCCACGTGCCCTGCACTCCTGATGCCAGCCTCCAGCTCTGCCCTGTGCCTCGTTCTGTTTCAGGAATGAGAATTTGGGTTATTTATTTAAAATGGTAGAAAGTCCTGATGTTGAGCTGCTCTCTGAAAACCAAGATGGTTGAGCCAGCTGGGGAGAGCTGGGCAGGAAAATGGCGGCTTCTGTGTGCCACAAGCTTATTTCCTGCTATAAATTAAATGGTCTAATATGACCCTCCCCACTAGCATAAAGCCAATTAATACATTAATGGCTGGGGATTGCAGTTTGCTTTCAGAAAATGGGAAGTATAGGATTGAATTCAACTTAAATGTATTTTCTGGTTTTTTTTTTTCCCCTGTGTAGCCACAACTGTTTTTGTAACAGTAAGAATTACTCAAAGACTGGGAATCAAAGCTGGCTGGTGGTTGCAATGTTTCTTTAACTCTCAGGCAACAAGTGCCACAAGTATTAATTGCCTGACATAATAGTATGGAAGCAATAAAACATAGCGATTATCCCATCTTCTCCAAATTTTATATCTCCTGGTATAAAGCTTAGCAGCCTTTGATTTCTTTCTCTTGAAAATTGATCTATGCAACAAGGCTTATTTTATCTGCTCTGTGTGGCCATTCTCTCAAACAACAGAGGACACATTTCGTAGTTGCTCCTCAAGGCTTTTAAAGAACATCTCGCATAAGTTATTCCTAGCTAATAATATGTAATTTACCAAATTCCAGCTTTTGAGACACTTTAAAATCAAAGTGAAAGCTACATATATTCAGAAACAAATGTATATATAAAGACGTGATAATGGTAATCTTACCACCTAATGATGATTATTGAACTAGAATTGATCGTCCACATTCATGCTGCAAGTGGCATGTAATAATCAAAAGTGTGATAAAAATGGCAGTTGGGTCAAACAGGAAATGAAATAAAATTGCACACACACACACAAACATACCACATACTTGAACACACACATATATACACAGACACACATGCACATGCACATATAAATACACACATGCATACATATATATACACACAAATACATACATATTTATACATACAAGCACACATACATATATAATCACACATGCATACACACATACATAAACACACATACCACACATATACACATACATATATATAAATATATACACTAACACATGCAAACGCACACATATGTACATATACACACACATACATATATTTACATATGTAAACACACATAAATATATACACAATGCATACAAATACATACATACATATATGCATCCAAATACATGCATACATACAAATACACACATATACACACATACATATACACAAACACAGAAACACTCGCCATATATACATATGAATAATATAATATACATACAGACACACATATATATTACAACACACAGATGCACACACACGCATACATACACAGAAACAAACACATGCATACACACCTACGTAGACACATATACACATACATGTACACAGACCTACAAATACAAACACACATCCCATATCACTCAGGTATTTAGGGGAAGAAAGGAAGCCTAACAATCCTCAGTAAATACATGTGATTAAATATGATTGAGCATGTTTTGTTGTGTTTTTTTAATTCTTACACATGTAGATCCTAATGAAGACTGGTTTGTTTTGAGTCCCACTGATTTAATTTGGGTGAACTATAATTTAGCGGGCTAGAAGAGAAACAGTGATTTGGTGAGGCCATCATCAGCTCATTAGAATCACACTGGGAACACTCAATGGTGTACAGCCCACAGCTTTCTGTATCCATTTCATAGTGATCCCTCTCGCCTTGCCTGCTGCTCTCTGCTCCATACTGTTGGTAGCATGATCCTTTCCAAACACACCCCAGAAAATGAGAGGTATTTTTTAAAACGAGATTTAAGTCACCAAGAAACACATAAAGCCACCATTTCAGGGGTGTGAGGCATGCTGCTAGGATAAAATATTTCTCATGTGTTGTTAATCGTGGTAAGACTGGCTAGCTGTTAAGTACTGTACACTGCAGCTAATCAGAAGCTCAAACATCCTACACAACAGAACAGAAATAATTGCTCTCCCTGAACTGCCATTGTTTCCTGCCTCAGCTTTTCCTGGACTAATAAAAGGTTTAATTTTAAATGGTGCACGGGAAATGTCAGCATTGCGAAAACATACAATGCTCAGGTGATCTGCTCATCATCAGGTAAAACACACATGAAATTAGAGCTAAGTGAAGCCCAGCCAAACCTGAAGATTCCCTCCCTCCCCCATGCACCGTTTCTCTTTACCGCTGATTGATCTGATCACATGAAGTCAGCCTGGGTTCCGACAGACACAGTCCTCTCAGATGACAAGGTCCTGATAAGGGCTCTGGTTAGGAGCCATGTGTTTCCGGGCCCACGATTTCAGTTAGGCACAGTGGGCGACTTAGTTCAAAGGAGCAGGGACATTTATTTTGATGCTTCACAGGAAAAAGGAGTGGGGGGTAGGGTCGACAAAGGAGACAAGGCCTTAAAGGCTTCCTGCATTCAAATGTGTGCATCTGTTTTCACTTTTACTATCTTCAAAAAAAAAAAAGAAGAAGAAGAAGATAACGTTTCCATCTAACGCTGGCTTCTGAAGCTTCGGTTTGCTAAGAAGAAAATACTGGTGTGGGGAGCATGGAGGGGGAGCAATTCTACCTAACTCTCCTCAGCTTGGGGCTTTGCAAGGCATTTGATTCAGATTCCAAACAATTAGCAAAAAGAAAAATTTACATTAGGGGAACATGGTCATTAGTCAGTACTTTCCAGGTAGTTTTATTTTAAATAACCAAATACCATGGAATTTGGAGAGATGCAGTTACCTTTTATTTATGCTTTCTTTTTTTTCTACCCACAAATATATGATAAGTATTCATGACTTCCTTTTATTAAGCATTGTGGTAGCTCCAAACAGAATACCCTTTTCTCTGAAAGAAGTGCAAGCTATTCTTTTCAAAAGTCATATGCAACATTATAAAATTATTGGCAAGCAATTCCACGCTGTAACATAGAAGTGGAACTTGAAGCAGCTACCACTCCAAGACTCCCCTGAAGATGGAGTCTTCTAGTGTCCTGACTGGTTATAGAATGGAAGAAAACAGAGAATGCGTATAAAGTGCTTGTTCCACAGGCAACTAGAGTGACACTCTAGCTCCATAGAGAAAAAGAGAGAAATTTTCTTTCTACCCTTCCTAGTTAGTTGGAAGGGACACTCACAAGGAAAGACAGACCAATGAGAAAATATAGACAGAAGTTTATTGAAATATATACCTTTGCATGTTTTCAGGATCTCTCTCTCTCTCTCTCTCTCTCTCTCTCTCTCTCTCTCTCTCTCTCTCTCTCTCTCTCTGCATATTTTTATTTTTTTCAGGAGAGGTACACAGAGAAAGGAGATGCAGCCTAGAATTCAGGTGGAATTGCCACTGCTCACCAAAACCAAGGTTTCAGCCCAGAGACAAAGAAGTGCAAGGAAAGCACCAGGGCAAGTTCTCTCTGCACGAGGGTCTCTGGTACTTTGGACTCATCCTTCTGTTTTGGATTTGGGGATGGAGACACTCACAGAAATGATGCCTTTCTTTTTAGGTATAAATTTCTCTTACAAGAGAGTAACATATTCTTGTTTTCAGAGCTTCTCTTTGATTTTACTTTCTCAAAATTATCAGCTCAAAATAGTGTTTATGCCAAAGAGGCGCATTTCAGGGTGGCATATTCTGTTCTTATTTCAGATTTGGGAGTGGCATTTCACCACCTTCCAGCTCCAATAATCAAATATGTTAACAGGTTAACAGCACATGATGTGCTTTGTGTTGTGTCTTTCATCCTTTCTTCTCTTCATCAAACTGCCACTAGAATTCTTTCTAAACCATAACTCTGTTAAGGTGACTTTTAAAATCAAAGTCACTTGTCAACAGCCATGACCTTGCACTTATTAAATAATTCTTTAAGACAATCTGTAGTTAAAGTGAGATTTTTTAAAGGCATAAGAGTAATGACTAACTTTATAAATTCAACTTTGTAGCACATACTAGAGAATGAGAAAATAAGAGCCATAGACCTCTTCTTCAAATATAGCTATTTTGTGTGTTTTATAATAATTTACAGCTGATAGGAGTGATTGAAAAGACTTTATCAGTCACTGTGGCCGTGGTTTCAGACTTTTGGTTGCACAGAACAGAGAAATTATTGCTTCATAAAAAACAAGTCATTGCAGACGATTTTTACAACCCAGTTTATAATTTCTTGGTTTAAATCTCCCACCTGATCTGGAAACTTGAGAAAAATAGAGCTCAACTGTGTTTAGTTTTCAGCTGGCCAGGCTTCATTGGCATTCTGGTGGGCATTTCCAGCTAAATCCCTTGAGCAAATTCAAACTTTGATTTTAGCGGATGAACTCTTTATAATAATTTTTGAAAATATATTATGGAAGTATGTTGTGATGTCACAAGAGCCCTGTACACATTCTTGTTTTCCTACATTTTATTATTAATTTTTAATGTCTGTCATTGGCATTTATTTTGTTCTGTCCCTCAACCCATCTGCCTTACTCTGCCCCTGCACACAGCCCCAGCTGTGGACCTTGGAACATTGGGATGTGACCATGCTTCTGCCATGCATGTTTATAAATATTTAACTTGGTTCCAAATTCTAAGGATGTGTTCCCTTCTCTCCAGATTTGTTTCTAATTTGTGGCTTTGTTGGTAGAGATCTCAGGTTGATGTAATTATTTTCTTTCACTAGCTCTCTCTCTCCCTCTCAAAAGAAATTTGTAAGACTTTTCTCTCTTAGTTTACAGTTCAGTTCCCTGCTGGAGAAGGCCTGCATCAGCATCTCTGCAGTGAGACTTCAGCTGACAGTTGCTGAACTGCTTGAAACTGAAATTTTGCAACAGAAAGTCCTTCTAGCCTGACCACTGTGTTCTCAGGTCATACCATGTTCTTCTTAAGTTGGTTGAATATTTCCTTGTTCTCCGTCAGGATGCCTCAGGCTCATCTTGTTTCATTGTATCCTTAATCTTAGAAGTAACTGTTTTTCCAATGACTCTTGATTGTCTTAATTGGAAAATGGTATTTGAAACCAAACTTCTAGGGCTGGTGAAACAGCTCTGCTGGTAGAGGGTCATGCTGAGCAAGCCTGAAGACTTGATTTCAATCCCTGGTAGCTGGTAGAAGGGAACCCTATAAAACAGCCCTATAAAACTGTCCTCTGTCCTCTGGTGGCACATATGCATCCCTCCCCTCCCCACACTAACAACAACAATAAAATAACAACAATAAATAAAGCTTAAAAAAGGAAAGAAACCAAACTCTTGGCTATAGCTTAACTTATTTACAACGAGAAAGTAACTTCTCCTACAATATAACTGAACATGCAATAACATATTTGCTGGTCAAATATATTTTATTATAAAACTATGTCTGTAATAGGCAGAATGGGAGTTAATATTGATATCCTTATACAAATGAAGAGTCACAGAGATCCTTCCATTATTTTTCACTTAAAGTCCATCTTCAACAATAAGAATATGGCTTTGACCTTTCATGATTTTTAGTTTTCAGACCTAATATAATTATACAACAATTTTATAATTTTAACAATTTTCTACAAAATTATTTTTCAAGTATCTTGAGTTTCTTTTAGGGGACTCTTATTAAGAAAATGTTTTCAAATAATTTTATGTTTGGATGTACTGCTTACAGATAAACTATAATCTTTATATAATGATTGAATATATAAATTTATAATGATTAGCTTTTATTTCCTTTGAAATATTAGCATATTTAATTCAAGACAGTCAATAATATTCAGATTGATTGAAATTCTGTAAGTCTCTGCATTAATCACAGATAATTTAGAGACTTAAGATTTAAATATGCTGCCTTAATAAGACAGAGCAATTATGTGTCATCACCCAATGATGCTTTGAAAGATGGCTTTTTAATTACTACTATTATCCATTGGAAGTAGAACTGCAAGGACACATTTGTGAAATAATCTTTCTTTTATTCTTTTTTCCCATCACATGCCCTGTGATTTCACAGTGAAATGATTTGGTGATGACCGTGGAGCAAGATGGCCTGTTGGTAGTTCATGAGTCTTAGCTAGAATGGTTACATAGAAAGTATGGATGTTGAGAGGTATGTCATATTATTGGACTAAAAAAAAAACATTTTAGTTATAGAAAAATTGTCATTTGTTAAAATGTGAGAGTATCACTCATCTTTAAGAGTCCAGACTTGAGTAATTTTATGATAGACTCATATTACAATTCCTTCTCTAGTTGAATGCACAACAGTTGTCTTACAGAATAATAACCATCTGAAAATATGAAGAAACAATGGGTGTTTCTGGCTTGACTGAATTAGCTGATTGCATTTTCTAGTACCTGACTCATGTTTTCACAATTTATGTATCCAAAAGTTAAAAAGTTCCTTCATGACATACCAGAGGCACTAAGTTACCTGACTGTCATGTTTGCAAAAGCAATAATCAGTTCTTGCC
This sequence comes from Peromyscus leucopus, assembly GCF_004664715.2. Classification (NCBI taxonomy): domain Eukaryota; kingdom Metazoa; phylum Chordata; class Mammalia; order Rodentia; family Cricetidae; genus Peromyscus; species Peromyscus leucopus. The sequence goes on along the minus strand of NC_051064.1, from coordinate 23,359,085 downwards.
GTTATTTTCATGTCCACTGTACATAGAACAAATGGTGCTATCACTTAGCAAGAACTAGAGAGATTTCTTTTCAAAACACTTGTGTAAGGCAGAGTGGAGTTGGGTTATAGGTTGCACTGAAAGATAATACTGAAGGACAAACAAATACAACGATAGTATTTTTTACTGTAAGTTATTTGAGGCCGGAGCAGAACAAACTGATTTTATCTTGTATTGCCATTTTGGCCAGCACTAGAAGAGTTATCAGACTTTGATTTTTCATTTTCTCTAGACACTATTCCAACCTTCAAGAAGTCCCATTCATATGTGTCCCTTACAGAAATATATATCTGAGTAAAAAGTAATTATTTTATCTCAGAACATGTGACACAATAAATGCAAAATTTATATGAAATATTGTCACAGTTTACCATAGCATAATTTCCTGGTATTCACCAAATATTCTTAGGATAGACTATTGTTTCTCTTTGTGTTTGTGTGTGGGGTGGTGGTATATATATGCATGTGCATATATACTTAGGCACCTATGTGCATGCACGTGTGATGGTCAGAGTGTTATCCTCAGGAACATTAAGAGCGACTCACTCATTGACTTGAAGTTCACCCCATAGGCAAGACTGGCAGGCCAGTGAGCCTCGAGGATCCTCCTCTACCTCTGAAGCACTAGGATTACAAGTGGGCATCATCATACTGTATCTCTTTATAACCTGGGTTCTGGGTCCTGTTCAGGCACCAGTGCTTACAAGGCAAGCATTTTACTAAGTCATGGCCTGAGCCTAGGCGAGACTATTTTAAAAACCACTAATATAACACTGTGAGCTTTCTCTCCAATGACTTTTTCTTTAGAAATCTCAGTGATTTGCACACAGAGAGCCAGCTCTATACCTTATAATTTGATAACTTTGTTGTAGATTCCTGGTCCTCGGAAGGTTAAAACCTTATAGACTTATGTTTGTACTATTTTTGTCACTGATTTTGAAAACTGTTTAAAATAAAATTTATATGCTATCTGAATAAAGCCTTTGGGGAACTTCAAAGTGCCCCCACAGAAGTTGAGGAATTCATGGCATGTATTTTTGGTATTTTATAATGTTGCGGATGGAACTCAGAGCCTTACACATGCTAGGAGAACTCTTTGTCACTGAGGTAGCTCTACCCCAGCTCCATATGGTGCATATTTTAAAATACACTTACAGAATTAAGTCCAGACCCTTTGCCCACTTTTGAAGCGATTTTTATTTTGACCCCTGCCATAGAACTGGGCTCCTCTTCTGTGCTGTAAAAGACCTTTCCAGACTTACTTGGCATTTTCTGGGAACATCCATTCTTTTCCATTTGTGAACTGTCTGGGAAGACAGATACTATTCTATTCTATCTCAGTTTCATAGTTGAGGCTGTTAAAACAAAATTGCATATGCTAACAAAAGAAATATTAACCAAAATAAAATGCAAACTTTTAATGTTTTGTGAGCCAGGGGAGTCTTCACAAATGAACAAAGACCCAAAGAAATGGAGGAATCTGTTCTGTTGTTTGTTTGTTTGTTTTGTTGTTGTTTTTTATGCCAGGAATTATGGAACTGATACTTATGAAAAATAAGATTGGATAAAGGAGAAATAATGTAATGATAATAAACCAGGAGGAACTTATCAATAACTGTGTGTGTTTGATTATCCAGAGGAAAGGATGCTGTTTCCTGTGATAGCAGAGAGGACACCCTTCCTGTGGGGTCTTCTGAAATGCTTCAGAAGACCTCAAAATGTCCTTGGGTCCATGACCAGCTTCAGAGAAGAACGAAAGAAGATATAAGTGGTCTTCTAGCTTCTGATGCTTTCAAATATTGAGATGCCATCAACTGGGTGGCACCTCCTCAACCCCATCAACAGTTCTGTATTGCTCTTCCTATACCAGATTTCCCTTCCTCGGCCGTGGAAAACATTTATGATTATTGAATTTATGTCAAGTCTCATATTCTAAGTCTGCTCTTTTGGAGCCAGTGGTTTTATACTCTTTGCTCATTGAACTGTACATGTCATTCCCTTGTTTCTTTCCTACAAAGAGGAGGAAACCTCAACAGCTTGCAACATTCAGGGTGAGAATGGGACATGCACATTTCCTCCAGTCCATCCCCAGCTGTGCCTCTATGGGGTTTGGCTGACCTGCTTGGTCAGCCTGACGTGAATGGAGGTATATATAATTTGGTAATGGATTCATCAGAAGATGATGCATGCCCACCCCCATTCCTCAAAGTCTTTTCCTTCTCTTAAAGCAAGCTGAAAGCTTTTGTAGATGTAGTCACCTGAAGCCAATTGAACATCTGCAGAGTACACTTTATTCTGAGATGAGAGTAATTCACATTGAGAGTATCTCTGTTGCTTACAGCAAAATAGTTTGCAGAAATTTTTATAGCTTTGGAGATTAGCAGTGATTGTCCAGAATAATAAAATTGGATCTAATTTTTCATTGCAATTGGCATATTTTATTGCATTATAGATACTAAAGATCAAAAGTCTGAAGGCAATTTAATGTTGGTAGTATATAGCAAATTATGAATAGCTTTGTTGTATGTTTTAAAGTCACATGTTCACATGCTTAAATCTGGATATCCGAATTTAAGCAGTTAACTGAAATGTATGACTGTCTCCTAATATACTGATTACAAAGTGTTAAAAAAAAAAAAAAGTCTGAAGGAAGATAGAGTATTAGCACCCAGGCATGTCTGGTCCAAACATGCATACTACTGTTTATCTAAACGTTAGTATACCTCAACAACTAGTTTAGGTATGAGAACACCAGGAGGATGTCTGTCATGATTTGGAACTTAAATGTTCCCCTAAATGCCTTTACACTAAGGGTTTGGTGGTCAGATTATGGTACTGCGGCGAGGAGGTCAAATCTTTACAAGACAGAGCCTACTGGAAAGATCTCCTGTCACTGGGTCATGGCTTTGAAGGGAACATTGAGACACCCCACCCCTTCCTCTCTCTTGTGTTGCTTCTCACCTTCCAAGAAGAGAGTAATGTACTCCTCAATGTGTTATCCAGATGTCCTGTCCTGCCACAAGCTAAACAGCAATGGAAACTGTGGCCTGACACCATGAGCTCAACCAGCTCTTTCCCTAACGAATACAGGCTCTTCAAGGTTCTTATTTCAGGTATTTTGTTTAGATTGTGACTGGCATGATTTTTTTTTTGAGCCACCCTAGCCTGGAACAGGGGCAGGTGGAAAAGAAGGCATATTACAAGAGTGTATTTACTAAGTGTATTGTCACATGGGTGTTGTTAGTTGTTCTTTTTTACTCTTTTTGCTCTTTAGGGACCCACCACCCAGCTCCCAAATAAATCACACATGGAGTCTTATCATTACTCATAAATGTCAGACCTTAGCTTGGCTTGTTGTTAGCTAGCTTTTCTTAACTTAAATTATCCCATCTACATTTTGCTCCTGGGATTTTTCCTTTTTTTACTCCTGTGTATCTTACTTTCACTCTTACTCTGTGTGGCTAGGTGGCTGGCCCCTTCTTTTCTTGCTCCCTGACCTCTTCTCTCTTTTTCTCCTTCTATTTATTCTCTCTGCCTGCCAGCCCTGCCTCTCCTTTCTCCTGCATAACTATTGGCCATGCAGCCCTTTATTAGACCATCAGGTGCTTTAGACAAGCAAAGTAACACAGCTTCCCAGAGTTAAACAAATGCAACATAAAAAATTGCAACAAATCTTTGCATCATTAAACAAATGTTTCACAACATAAACAAATATAACACACCTTAAGATAATATTCTACAACACATGGGCCTTACAGAGATTGACCTGGTGCACCATACAAAGTGAGCTGTGACTTGGTATAGCACAAACAGTGGCCATAGCAGAGGACCTGAAACAGAGCTTGAGTCCTGTATTAGTTAGGGTTTCTATTGCTGCACTGAAACATCATGATCAAAATGAAAGTTGGGGAGGAAGGGGTTTATTTGGTTTACACTTCCAGATTATAGTTCTGTAAATGGAGACTTTTACAGCTTACAAAAGGTTTCGAGATACACAAAAACAGAGTCAAGAGAAACTTCAGAGTTCATGTCTCTCATTATAGAACCATGTCCCCAGCCACTTAGGTTTCATAAGGGCTATAGTACAAAGAGGCTCCTCCCAGCCACTGCCTACAGGCTTGAGGGCAGAATGCTGGGCTTAAGAACACAGCTGTACCTACTTAGTACTGTTCCCCAGAGTTGGAGCAGTGAGTGAGTGTGATTCTTGCTGGTACCCCCACCATAAGACTAGATTCTCAGAGAACCAAGGGGGAGGAACCAACTGCCATGCACTAACCATTCACTAAGCTAATCAGTACAGACAGCTAACATAGCAGTTTTGAGCCATCTCATGTGATCAAAAAACAATACAGATACAGTAAGGATAAATTCAGACAAAAAGGCCTCTAAACAGATCACACTGTGTTTGATAAATGTGTATAGGCTTGGGAGAGAGATCATCAATAATAGACAGAGTTATAGATTAAATAAATAATTTAAAGATAATAAAATGAGGTCCCTAAAAAGGAATAGAGTAATTAAAAATTATGATAAACCACATAAGATGGAAAATACACAGAGGGTCTGGATTGTGCATATTATTGTGCTTTCTTTGAATTAACAGTCATGTTAATGAGCTAATGGCTGAGACACATTTGATGGTGGGGCTGCTATGTTAAATCAACGTATATATTTTAAAGGTATCTTTGTGGTGGTAATCTAATTGTACTGAAATATTATTTTGATTGTATGTTAATAAATAAAGTTGTCTGGGGGTCAGAGCTATTAGAGCCATAGCAAGAGTGTGGCGGTGGTGGCACACGCCTTTAATCCCACAAGATCTCTGTGTGTTCAGGGTCAGAGCTATTAGAGCCATAGCAAGAGTGTGGCGGTGGTGGCACACGCCTTTAATCCCATAAGATCTCTGTGTGTTCAGCGATACAGTCAGCATTGGAGACATATACCTTTAAGACCTAGGGGGCTGTACATTCAGACGGTGACGAGGCAGTCATGTGTTTGGGTTTACAACCAATGAGAAGGCAGAACAACATACTTTAAAAAAAACTAACCGACAGGAAGTAGGTCTCTTTTCGCGAAGCTGGGACAGCAGAAGGAAGGGTGAGATTTAGCTCTGAGCTCTGACCTCTCGACTTTCTCTTTTACATTGTTTCTGTGTTTCTTATTTAATAAGACGGTTGGTTACATCAACATCTGGCGCCCAACGTGACAAGAATCCATTAAAAACTGCTTGGCTTGGCGGCAGGTCCGCTTTCCCGCAAGGGCGGCAGGCGGCCCGCGGCGGCGGCGGTGGCACGCGGCGGCCGGCGGCGATCGGCTTCTTAGTCCGAGCCTGGGTCTAGTTCTGCTTGACCTCAGGCTGGACTATCGGTGAGCTGCTTGCTTAAATCCTGCTTGCTTAAAGCCGGTGCTACAAACAACTCAGAGTTGCCCTGCCGAACAGAGCCTTGCCTGTAAAGCCAACGCACGTGGTCGGAGCTTAAGGAAGCCAGACCCAAGCCTTGATTCGGCACAAGAGGGAACACGTGGCTGCATTTAAACTTTAGCCAGCTACGCTTTCTTGCTCTCTCTCTCTCTCTCTCTCTCTCTCTCTCTCTCTCTCTCTCTTTCTCTTTGGATTTACACCTGGGACACTAGGTGGCTGTTTTGAAAATCCCCTCGGATTTCTACTGTTCTACGCAGATTTGGTAAGTCATAATATATCAGATATTTTAAAGGAAACTATCTAAAAGAGAATTTTTTTCCACGTTTAAAAAAAAAATGGGTTTTATGTGTACATTGGAAGAAAATTGGTTTTTGTTCGAAATTTTAGGCAGTCTGGCAATGGAACAACTATATAATATTAGTATTGGTGGAATTATGCACCTTATCACTATAATAATCCACATTTTAATATTTAAAAAGATAGTCAATTTAAGTGCCAGGATAACAGCTTTAGAAGAACTTGCTAAACCTGTAAAAATTCAGACAGAAGAAATTAACAGTGAAGTTGTTTCAAGTCGGGATCATAAGGTTGCAGAAAGAAAGCCTGTTTTCACACAGTCACCCTTAATTTATCCTGTAACCGTACAGCAGATGCCTGATCAAATGGCTACACAAAATAATTGGGCTCCAATTGAAATGTTGGATTTAAAAAGGTTTAAGGAGGCAATAGTATCTTATGGCATGCATTCCCCATATGTAAAGCAAATGTTAAACTCTTGGTCAACATATAATAGGATAGTACCACAGGACTGGCGGGACCTCGCACAAGGTGTTCTGGAACCCAGCCAGAGACTTCAATTTCTGACTTGGTTTAAGGAGGAGGCTAAAAACATAGAAAGACAATGGAGGGATAAAGGAATACAAGTTTGCCAGGATCAACTTATGGGCGAAGGCCAATATGCTTCAGCACAAACACAATGTTTATATGATGTCCAAACCCTAATTTTATGTCGAACGGCAGCCTTGAATGCATGGGACAAAGTTGAGGAACCAGGAAAAAAATCTGAGTCATTTACAAAGGTGAAGCAAGGCCCAAAAGAGTCTTTTACAGATTTTTTTACAAAGACTGGCTTCAGCAGTAAAGAGAATGGTCTCAGATTCAGAAGCTGGTAAGGCAATAATTGAAGCTTTGGCATTTGAGAATGCGAATGCAGCATGCAAAACAATAATCAGGCCATTAAGGGCAAGATCTGCACCTATGGAAGATTGGATTAGAGAAACAATTAATGTTGAAGCTGATGAGCATGATGATACATGGGTAGGAGAAGTAATTTCAAAAGGTTTGAGGAGTGTTAGATGTTTTGGATGTGGAAAGCAAGGACATTTGAAAAGGGACTGTAGACAGGTCATTCCCAGAAACAATGTTTCTTCAAGGAACAATGGCAACAGAAGGCCCTTCCTTCTGGAGTATGCAGAAGGTGTGGTAAGGGAAAACACTGGACCAACGAATGTAGATCAACAAAGGACAGACAGGGTAATCCTTTGCCTCAGTCTTCGGGAAACTCCCAGAGGGGCCTCAGGCAGGCCCCCAGTGCAAATCCAGTTCAAACCTTTCCTGCAGCCATAGAGGAAATGCCTGCTCTGGAGAGCGATTAAATAACCAAATGCCTATTGGAATAAATCATGCTGGTCAGGAAGATGAAACAGAGAGAATAGAAAATTCAGGAGAAAACATAAAGAAAATTTTTTGGCAAACTTCTATTAATGAACAAAGACCAAAATTAACAATAAAAATAAATGGTGTTTTGTTGTCTGGTCTGGTAGACACAGGTGCGGACGTTACCATAATTGCACCAGAATTTTGGCATCCAACTTGGCCTCTTCAGGAGGTAAACGTTCAACTGTTAGGAATTGGGACATTATCTCAGGTGAAACAGAGTGCAAGATGGCTCGAATGTATAGGTCCAGAAGGACAGAGAGGAAAATTAAAACCATATGTGGCTAACATAACTATGAACCTGTGGGGTCGAGACTTGTTGCAACAATGGAATACTCAGATTAACATCCCTCCAATCTCAGAAACAAATCATAAACTAGCACATGTTACTGAGAGAAATATTAGAAGATATTGTTCTAATGAGTGGTCACCAGCCATCCATATTATACAAGAACAGGGCACAATAACTGATGATCTTCCAAAGACACCAACAGCTCTACCTTTAAAATGGTTAACAGACAAGCCTGTATGGGTCCAGCAATGGCCTTTAACAACAGAGAAACTCCAGGCTTTAGAAGAGCTGGTAGAAGAACAGTTAAATGCTCAGCATATTGAAGAATCAACCAGCCCTTGGAATTCTCCTGTATTTGTTATTAAAAAGAAATCTGGTAAATGGAGAATGGTAACAGACCTTAGAGCAATTAACAAAGTAATTCAGCCAATGGGCTCTCTACAATCTGGGATGCCTTTGCCTACTCTGTTACCAAAAGGATGGCCTCTCATAGTTATTGATTTAAAAGACTGTTTCTTTTCAATACCCTTACAAGAAAAAGACAAAGAAAGATTTGCTTTTACAGTGCCTACTTATAATAATTCTCAACCGGTTAAAAGATTTCAATGGAGGGTCCTCCCACAGGGAATGTTGAATAGCCCAACTCTGTGCCAATATTTTGTACAACAGCCATTGGAAGTGATACGTAAAAAATTTCCTAAATCTATAATTTATCATTATATGGACGATATTTTACTAGCTGACTCAAATGCAGATACTTTAGAAATAATGTTTGAAGAAGTAAAGAAAATTTTGCCTTGCTGGGGATTACAAATTGCTCCTGAAAAGATACAAAGAGGAGATTCTATTAATTATTTAGGATATAAAATAGAGCTACAAAAAATTAGACCCCAAAAGGTGCAAATTCGGAGAGATAGACTACAGACTCTTAATGACTTTCAAAGATTATTTGGAGACATTTCTCATCTACGAACTATTGTTGGGGTAAAAAATGATGAACTGACTAATTTGTTCAAAACCTTAGAAGGTGACAAGGACTTAAATAGTCCAAGAGAATTATCACCTGAAGCTGAGAAAGAATTGGCCTTGGTAGAAAAGAAAGTGCATGAAGGACACGTGGATCGTATTGATTCAAAGCTGGATTGCATTTTGGTTATCTTACCTTCTAGGCGTTCTCCTACTGGAATATTAATGCAGAGGGAAGATATTATATTGGAATGGATATTTTTACCAAATAAACCAAATAAAAAATTAAAAACTTATGTGGAAAAAATCTCTGACTTGATTTACAAAGGAAAATTGAGACTTCGTCAATTAGCAGGCATAGACCCAGCAGAAATTGTCGTACCATTAACTAAGGAGGACATTGAAAAATTATGGACAGAAAGTGAACCTTGGCAAAGAGCTTGCAGTAATTTTTTGGGAGAAATTAACAGCAAATATCCCAAAAGCAATAGAATTGATCTTATAAAGAGAGCTGAATGGATCTTGCCTCAAATTGTACGGCAAAAACCCATATCTGGAGTTCGTACATTTTATACAGATGCCAACAAAGAAGGAAAGGCTGGTTACAAATCAGAAAATTTAAGTAAAGTGGTTCAAAGTCCGTATAATTCAGTTCAAAAATCAGAATTGTATGCTATTCTGTTGGTATTAATGGATTTTTCAGAACCTCTCAACATAGTAACTGACTCTCAGTATGCTGAAAGAGTGGTGTTACATATTGAGACTGCAGAATTTATCCCTGATGCTTCAGAATTAACTTCACTATTTATTCAATTACAAGATACAATCAGGAAAAGGAATCATCCTTTATATATAACTCACATTCGATCCCATACTGGTCTGCCAGGCCCTCTGGCACAAGGCAATGATGAGATTGATAAATTATTGATAGGAAATGTGCTGGAAGCCTCAGAATTTCATAAAAAACATCACGTCAATAGTAAAGGTTTAAAAAAGGATTTTTCCATAACCTGGCAACAAGCCAAAGAAATAGTAAAGAAATGTCCTACTTGTTCCGTCTACAATCAAACGCCATTACCAGCAGGATGTAACCCAAAGGGTACTCAGAGAAATGAAATCTGGCAGATGGACGTGTTTCACTTTGCAGAATTTGGAAAATTGAAATATGTACACCACACTATCGATACTTATTCAGGATTTCAATGGGCAACTGCTTTGAGTTCTGAAAAGGCTGATTCTGCAATCACTCATTTGCTAGAAGTTATGGCCATCATGGGTATACCTGCACAAATCAAAACTGACAATGCTCCATCATATGTCTCTGTTAAAATGAAACAGTTTTTTGCTTATTACAATATAAAGCATATTACAGGCATACCACATAATCCTACAGGTCAAGCAGTTATAGAAAGATCAAACAGAACTCTAAAGGATATGCTAAATAAACAGAAATGGGTAACAAAAACCCCCAGAAATAGACTACATAATGCTCTTCTAACTTTGAATTTTCTGAATGCCAATGAGAAAGGAACAACAGCTGCAGAGAGACATTGGATAATAGAAAAAACTACAGAATTAAATCAGCCTATATACTTTAAGGATGTGCTGACCTCAGAATGGAAACCAGGGTATGTATTACATTGGGGACGTGGTTTTGCTTTTGTTTCCACAGGAGAAGATAAGCTATGGGTACCATCAAAATTGATAAAGGTTCGATTTGAACAAGAGAGACCTCTTAATTGAGGAGGTGATAGTTCATCAACCAGCATGAACATCCAATTTAAACTAACTTGTATCAATAAAACATGCCTTTTCATTTAATCAGATAATAACTTGCGAAAAAGGAACATCCCCAAAATTAGTCTTGGGGAAAGGTTTTTGTTTTTGTCTTTTAGGAAAATGAAGGTTAAGGAATCTGAAGAACACTGGACAAATGAGACAACTGAAGAAAAGGGACAAATCATCTATCCCAAGAAACAGAATGAAACGGTGTATGGGTATATATTATCTAAAAAATTTTATGTCTTCCTAAATGTTTGTTTCTGCTTTTCTCTAAAGATTTAACACTATTGGTTTTCTAATAGTCCCAGTTCAATTAAAATTTAAAGCTGACTTTGGAGTTGGAGAATGGCTCTCTCCTTCTTTAAAATCAAGCATGTTGTTAAAAGGTAAATGCAAACTCCCTGTATCATGCCAGAATAAGAGCCATCTTCTGCTATGGTACAGGACAAAAGCAAAATTAATTAAGGGACTATTCTATTACTAATCTCAACTCTTTGATTCTATTCTGATTCTTTAAACTTTTCTCAAAGTATAAATTTTATATCAAAATTTATATGATTAATATATATATATACATTTTAAACTTTGTTAAGATATGAATGGTCACATAGAGTACTAACTAATTCTAGAAAAAAGGCTAGCTGCATATATATGTTTTTGTGTTCGAGTCTCTTATCAGTTTTCTGCAGGAAATCACGGCCAGGCCTAACATCAACTGAAGTCTCCAGAAAGAAGATGGGGCCCACAACAACAACAATTCCACGTGGACAATAATAATATCATTAAGCTGACAAACATCATCCACAGATCAGCTTTGAACTACAAGGTGCTCAGAGCAAATTTGAGATGACTAGCTGAGATGATCCAGTCTCAAAGACTACTTGAATAAGGACTTGAGATAAACCCTGAACTTTGGCATTATATACAGACTGGATAATGAAGGATATAGTTACCTCTCCTAGAATTTGACAATTAACCTAAAATTTTTCTTTCAGGATAAAGAAAACTTCGCCCATACCCAGCAGGAAGCAATTTTAAGAATACGACGCCCACATTCCCAAAGAGGTGGTGTGGGGCGGGTGGTTTTTTGGTCTTTTTAATGGGTTTTGGGTCTGGGATAATTTTCAGTATTTAGGGGGGTTGGTTACAAGTTATTGTCAAGGGTTAGGAAAAAGGCTAAGCAAAGGAGATTAGATTTAAGGTTCTTGTTTAAAAAAAAAAAAAAAAAAAAAAAAAAAAAAGAAAGAAAAGAAAAAGACAATTACTAATTTTAAATACTTTACATTGGATTGGATTGTTTTATATTGTATACAAATTTGAAACTGATATTGTTAGAAAATGCTATATGTATATTTCTGATTGCATTTATACCATTCATTTAACAATGTAATGCAAATTTCTGATCCTTGAATGTTATTATTACCAACTATTAGGATATAAAGAAATGAAAGTTAGTAGTTAGACATTACAATAGAACTTTTAGTCATATTAGATATGTTTTAAAATTGAGCAGAGATGTTTTAGACAGGTCATCTTCAAACCCTTCAGAGATCTACAGAATATGGCATTTAAAATGTTTTAATAACTTAGAAAATTTTTCTTTTTTGAGACATGTCAGCTCCTGGCAGTACTAATCTACTTCAGAGAAAATATGGGCATTGAAGAAACTGCATATGGAGTCAACTTTCATTGTGGCAAAAGTTAGCCACTGGACAACAAAGTATCCTCGTATCAACAGGACAAAATGGACAGACAGATCACGAAACAAGGGTCTACTGATTCTTGCCAAAACAAGTGTGGTTATGGCTTTATCAAAAGGCATCTTCTGAGGCCAGGACAATATGGCCCCATCCCTGAAGTGGCCTTCGCATCCGGAAAAGGTACGGTGCCCTTTTCTTCGAAGGCAGCTTAACAGGCAGAGGGCCAATGGATTCTGTTGTACAATGGAACAGCAGCTGAAAGCTCATGCCTCTCAAAAGTAGACTGGCATTCGATAGAGGGATGTGGAGAAGAAGGGGATGCTGAGATGAAGCCATATATACACAGCCATGAAGAATGGACAGCTGAATTTAAAAACTGTCAACAATTTCCAGAATTTAAAATCCTGAATCATGACAGGACACTAGTGGAATTCAGGTGTTTCTGGTACGTGGACTGCTCTCACCCAATGTGAGGTTGAACTGTTGACCTTGTGTACATCCTACTTCACAAATGAGTCTGTCAGATACACTAAGCCTATAGGCTGAAGATGATGCCCCAACACTGCGGAGAAACCTCAGGTGACTGCCCAGGTAGCTGGCTGTTTCTGTCAACTCACAAAATTTTTTGGAAGTTGCTTGCATGCACTTCCTGTTTTTATTTTTGTTAGCTAATATTATTCCCTTCTTGGGTCTCTGAGGGAGTTGAAGATTAGTTAGTTATGGTTGAAGATTAGTTAGTTATAGTTGAAAATTAATTAGGATAGAAAGTGCATTAGATACATCTTGGATTTACCAAAATAGGATAGATAATGGAATTATTTTCTCTGATTTGTCAAATACCTGTTTAGGTATTTATTACTTGTATATATTATATATAGTTATTGTACTTTTGTATATAGTTTTTCTTTTGTTAGTTATAACCTTTTGCTTTTTTTCTTTTTATTAAAATAGAAAAGGGGAAATGTGGTGGTAATCTAATTGTACTGAAATATTATTTTGATTGTATGTTAATAAATAAAGTTGTCTGGGGGTCAGAGCTATTAGAGCCATAGCAAGAGTGTGGCGGTGGTGGCACACGCCTTTAATCCCACAAGATCTCTGTGTGTTCAGGGTCAGAGCTATTAGAGCCATAGCAAGAGTGTGGCGGTGGTGGCACACGCCTTTAATCCCATAAGATCTCTGTGTGTTCAGCGATACAGTCAGCATTGGAGACATATACCTTTAAGACCTAGGGGGCTGTACATTCAGACGGTGACGAGGCAGTCATGTGTTTGGGTTTACAACCAATGAGAAGGCAGAACAACATACTTTAAAAAAAACTAACCGACAGGAAGTAGGTCTCTTTTCGCGAAGCTGGGACAGCAGAAGGAAGGGTGAGATTTAGCTCTGAGCTCTGACCTCTCGACTTTCTCTTTTACATTGTTTCTGTGTTTCTTATTTAATAAGACGGTTGGTTACATCAACATATCTTGACTTCAAAATTTAGGTTTAAGGATATGTTTCTTTAGAAAAGAGGTTCTGCTGTAGGATAACTCCTCTGTATGCTTTGAATATGTTTTATTACTATTGGCTAATAAAGAAGCTGCTTTGGCCTATAGCAAGGAAGGATAGAGCCAAGCAGGAAATCTAAGCAGAGATTCAGGAAAAAGAAGGGTGGAGTTGGGGACAGATGACAGCGAGCCACTGGAGCAGCAAAATATACCAGAGAAGCCACATGGCAAAATATAGGTTAATATAAGTGTGTTAATTTATGTTAGTAATGAGCCTAAGCATTAGGCTAAATGGTTTGTAATTAATATAAAGCCATTGAGTGATTATTTTAAAAGTAGCCGTGGGACTTGGCAGAACTGAAAAGTCTTTGTTTTCACAGTCCACAATTGGAGGAAGTCAGAACAGGAACTTAAACAAGGAAGGATCCCAGAGGCAGGAACTGAAGCAGAGGCCATGGAAGAATGTTGCTTACTGGCTTGCTTCCCATGGCTTGCTCACCCTGCTTTCTTATAGAAGCAAGGACCACCTGCCCAGGGATGGCACCATCCACAATGGACTGGGTCCTTCCCCATTGATCACTAATTGAGAAAATACCCTGCAGCTGGATCTCATGGAGGCATTTCCTCAACTGAAGCTCCTCTTCAACTAGCCAGTACAAGTCCTCATTCTGGTCTTTCACTAGATGAAGCTCCATTGACATGTTTCACTAACCTTAGTTTCTTCTTCAACCAGATGAGAATCAAAATGGTACATTCCACATTTTAATGAGATTAGATGATTTGATATTCATGAAACTGTTAGACCACTTGCTGCTTCAGTGGCTCACTGTTAGACCTGTGAATAGCCCCACATAAGAAACATACATATTAACCAAATCAAGTAATCAGTAAGGTAATTTAAAGTAGATTAAAATAGTACTGAGTATTTGAATGATAATATCTGAGCAATATTAGAATGGGAGGTAGGAAGAGTGTTATTGATGGGAAAAATCTTTCTTTTGTCAGCTTCTGCTCTTCCTCCTCCTCTTCTTCCTTCTTTCTTCTAGAAAAGGTCTCAGGTGGTCCGGCCTGGCATCAAGACCATGATGTAGCAATGATTACCTTGAATTCCTTTCCTCCTGCCTCATCTTCCAAGTGCTGGGAATTCTGCCCTGTGTTATCATGCCTACCTCATTTTGGGGCTTTTTTGAACTTTGATCCTCAATCCATAAAGTTAACACAGTCAAATGAGCCTCAAAAAACTTTGTCCCTCCAAATACTAGATTATGAGCTTCTTTATATTTTAATAGATTTTGTAGGTCACTGGGAGGACTTGGGAGAGATCTGCCCATTTGTGTCCCTCCTGACATCTTTTTTCTATAATAGGCTCCTTATGAAAAATGTGATCTTTATGCCAAATTGTTTAAAAAGAGACCTTTCAAGCTAAGAATAGTGCAAAACTGTAAAAGTATTACAAGCATCCTCATACCCAAAGGTTAATAATCATAGTTAACTGGATAAAAACAATGTAGTCTTGTATATTCAGTAGCTAGATCTAGTAATTATGACTGAAGTAAGGTTAAGAACAATAGGATTTTGTTGCAATACATGAGGGCATACATGATTTCTTTATATCCCCAATGACTTGCAAGAGAGCACTGCTCATAAAGGATGGTTACAAGGAGCTTTCCTTTCAGCTGGCATTTCTCAGGAAGGCAGATTATGCTGAGCAACCACTGCCCTTAACTCTGTCCTGGGATCCTGCTTAGGGAATAAAATGCTAGCTTTATGGACAGAGCCTCTGCTAAGTCTCTGTCAAAGAGATGGGAAATTGTTTGTGACTAACACCAACTAGGTTTGGGTTGAGTTTCAACATAATTTGAATCTTCTAATTACATAATAGATAACATTATTTTGTTTTATTATGGAAAAAACAAAGACAGAAATTTTAAGGTGAAGATTGGTCTAAGAACCATTTTTAAGGGTGCTCACTCTACCCAATATCATAATATCTCTTGAATCTGAAAAACAAAGAAAAATAATAGCACCAACATTTACTCCCTAGTACATTTTTCTTTAAGGAAAACTATTCTCATCTTGAATAACAGTTGTCAAGAACAAGTAAGATAATGAAGACAAAAGCTTGTGAATTGTGTACTACTTCAACATGATTATTTTTTTTATTTTTTAGCCATGCAGATTTAATTTTTTATGCCATTTTTATCTTGAATCAAAATATAATAATAATACTATCAATAGAAACAATCAATTGTGCCTCCCACTGAAGTAAGAGATGACACACTGTTGCCTGTGCCTTGACACTACATGAGGCTATATCATTCACTTCCAAAAGCCATGGTTATAGAGACTCATTTGCAACTGTTCTCGTCTTTAAAGACAGAATCAATAACTTACTTTATCTATTTAAGTTCTCTGTGCCTCCATTTCCTTAACAGTGAAAGGGAAACTCTAACATCAGACAATTCACCACAAGTTTCTATCTTTGTGTTTTGGTATGTTTTCTTTGTTGAAAATGGTGCCTCGGGTACAGAGTTTAACAGACAGTGCCCAGTCTCTACACATTTAATGACATTAAGAGACCCAACCCCAACAGCATACATCTTGCTACAGCTTGTCATCCCCATAGTTTAACCTTGTCATAGTTGTCTAACTTGACCAGAAAAATAAGGCATAATTTACTATCCTTTAATTTCATGAGTTGGGGCTACTATGCATTCCACACCAACCAGCTTAAATGAGCACCTTAAATGATGAATTTTAAATAAATAATGTCAAATAATCATTTATGGTTTTGTCTGATCATGTTTATTGATAAAATTACTTACTCATTTCAATTACATTAGATAGTATTTTTCCTTCTTTTTATTTTTTCTTTAATTTGTTTTGAAAATTCTATACCTGTGTACAGTGTGTCTTCTCATATCTACCCCTACGACTTCCTTCATCTGTTTCCAGCATCCTCATCACATCTCCTTCTCAATCCCTGTTGGTTTTATTGGTTATTAACATCTGTCCACTCACATCCAGCCTCTATATCTTACACAGACTGTGTGTATACATGTCCACATTGTGAACTCCATATGCAACATATTTCATCAAATATTTCACACCAGAAGTGAATTGTAAGCATGTAAAATTTTTGTGAACTAGGCTGTGAAATGTCAGTGGAAATACACTCTATGTAAGTTGACAGCTGATATCTGATCTGAAAATAGTGTATTTCCCTTCAAATGTCAGACTCCTGTCACTTTGCATTGCTCTGATATAAACAGCTATACAAGGGGAAAATTACTGTGAAAAAGAAAATCTTTCTTTTATAAACACAGTAACTAAAAAACAAAACAAAGCAAGAACTCAGAGTTGTTCTATGTTTCTAATAACCTGCTTCCTTCTTAGAAGTATGATCATCTGTCTGTAAATGTCACATTAATCTCTTAGTTTTGTTGTATGCAATTGCCACAGAATTAGTGCTTAAAACAGGGCATATTCAGTTGCTTACAAGACTGGAAGTCAGGGTTTTCCTGGGTTAAATTGCAAGTTTTTGAGCCATGTGTGGTGACTGTCACCTGTAATCCAATGCTCAGGGGGCTGAGGATAGAAGAAATTTCATTTGAGGCAGCCTGGGATGTATAGTGACTGTAACAGGCCAGAAACTCCTTGTCTTTTTCTGAAGGTTTTAAGATACATACAAACACACATACACACATACACAATACATATAACAAATACAAAATATGTGTATCTACATATACTCTAAATACAATACATACATACATATATATATATATATATATATCCTAAATATTGAGTACTTGTGTGTACATGTATGCGAATGTGCATGCATGCATATGTATATGTGTGTATCTGTGTGTCTGTGTCTTTCTTTGTTCCTAGTTTTTTACCCAGAGTTCCTGAAATCTTTGGAATCTCTACAGTGGAGAGCATCTTTGATTTTCAGTCCTATCATCCCTCCCTTCCCATTCCTGTGCTCACCTGCCCTCAGTCCACCCATAGAATCCATGGATCTGCACCAAGTACTCTGTTTATATCTTGTGGCTATTAGATTGGTCTTCTTATGGGACTTCTAACAGTGGGAGAAGGTGTACCTCTGACTCTTTTGCCTGCTCTTGGAATTCTTTTCCTCCTGTTGGGTTGCTTTGTCCAGTCTTGATATGAGGGCTTTTGCCTTGTCTTATTGTATTTTGTTTTGTCCTTTTTGGCTGTCATCTCTTGGAGGTCTGCTCTTTTCTGAAGAGGAATCAGAGGAGATGTGGTTCTGGGGAAGAGAGAAGGTGGTGGAGAGTTAGGAGGAGTGGATGGAAGGGGAACTGTTTGTAATTTATTGTTTAAAAGAAAAAATCTATTTTCAATTTTAAAAAAGAAAAATTAAAAAAGAACAACTGTTTCCTTGCTTTGTCAAATCTCTAGAGTCTAGAGGACTCCTTTTCTCCTTGGTCCATACCATATCCCCTTCCACCTGCAAATCTGTCAGTGGCTTTGAATCTTGATCACATTCTGTCACCCTCTCAATTAATTTTTATCTTCTTTATCCATTTTTAAAGAAATTTCAGGATTAGTTTAGGCTCAAATGATGATCTGGTATAGTCCTAAGGTTCACCGCTCAACAACCCTAATTTCATCTGTAGCCTTATCTGTCCTCATCGTATAATATAAGAACACAGTTTGGAGGAAATTAGAATGTAGCTGTCTGAAGAGAGGCTTGACTGTCCTGTCAATTACCAAAGGTGACAGCAGAAAATAGATTTCCACATAAGTGATTGTCTGGTCTCCTGGCAGCCTAGACTATTAATTTCCAGCATAATATAAAGAGTATACAATGTTGTGTGTATTAGTAGGATTTTGATATATCAAATGAGTATGTAAGTATGTGGCAGAGAGAATACCAGCTAACTCCCAGCTGTACTCTAGCATGGAGACCGTGAGGAAGCCATGGCAACACTGTAATGACCCAGAAACTCAGGAGAGAAGGAAGCAAATTGGTGAAGGGAAAATAGACTGGAAAGGCCATAGTACTATTTATGCATTTTGTTACATCAATATGCTATTGACAAGAGTTTAACAAATTTGTAAGTCAGTAACTAATTATTATGAAATATCAGTGCTATTTAAACTGCAGTCAGCCAAAACCAAGGACCCATCTCTCAAGACAAGTTTCCTCTCTACCTGCCACTTTCTCTCTACCCTCTCTCTATCATCAACCCTCTTACAGCCTTCCTACAGCTGTAGGAAGTGGTTTTTGGAAATAGCATAGAAGTGAAAACTGGAAATAGCTTTCAGAATGTTTATTTTGTTTTTCACCAATGGGAGGAAACTGAAAACTTGGTGATTATCTTTAAGTTGAAATCTTAAAGCCTGGTAACAAAGTAGAAGCAAGTTTAAGGATCAAAGATTTAGTTTAGGCCCTGAAACTATTTACCAAGTGAAAGTCAGTCACAGTTAACATGAGATTCAAAGGGCACTTGGATCTTGCCTAACTTTACTGGTCTCAGAATAAACATGAAGTGAGCTCATATTATATAAAGAAATTAGCATCTCTGACTTTATTTAAAATGCAAACTGAAGTAGGCCCTTGCTGAAGTAACATTTTCAGCACTGAATTTTTTTTCCCTTTCTGAATGATTTGGGCACTTCTTGAAACATTTTCTTTTTTCAAAATAAATCTCAAAAATCTCAATTTCCAGCTTCCCTATAAGTAAGCAAATTGATGGAGAGACAGAAAGAATGATTGATAGGCTGTATTAGTTGTTCCCCTCCAGAATGCTGACTGGCTTAACTCAGTCATGTGAGTGACATTGCTCTGACATGGATCTGGGTTCTGGACCACAGGTACATGTGCTCCAAGTACACATGGCCAGGAGAGGATGTTCTTCTGAGTGTGGGTACTTTTCATTTATTGGAGGTACACATTGTTTTATAAATAATTTATTTGCTCAAATTTCATTTTTGAGCTTCTTTTGTGATACATGTGCATATATGTATGAGTTATTACTTTGAGTAATTTCAAAGTCTATTATGATTTACATTAGAGTTACTTTGAATTTGAAGATTATGTTTAGGACCAGTAAATCTTTTTTACATTGAGCACTACTACCCACTAACATGGAATAATTACTCACTGGATTGTATTAATTTATCTCTTCTTAAAATATCTACTTTATTTTTGATTGATTGATTTGTGTGTGTGTGTGTGTGTGTGTAGGAGGGTGTTGTGCATGTGAATGCAGTGTCTACAGATGCCAGAAGAGGGTGTTGGGTACCTTGGAGCAGAAGTTACAGGTAGTTGTAAGAAGCCTGACCTGGGTGCTGGAAACTGAACTTGGGCTGTCTGTAAAAGCAGCAAATTATCTTAAGTGTTGGGCCATCTTCCCAGTCCCTGGTTTTCTGTAATGTTCTTTAATAACATTCTTGCTTTGCTCCATATGGTTCTTCTAGATCTTTAACATTATTCTCTAGTATTTTATAGATTTGACTGGAATTTGAATAATTTTCTTTTCTACATCTCCCTACAATACGAAATACACAATACAAAACATGAATGGAGACTTAATGTATGCATTCAGTGAAAACCAAAGTGGAAGACGAAATGCTCTAGAAACACTTCTCATTTTCCTGTGATAGCTTGAGAGACAGATATTCCCAGAGACTCTTGGTTCCAGTTGGTAGCATTATTTGGGGAGGTTATGGAACTTCTAGGATGTGGAGGGAGCTTGCAGGAGGAAGTACATTGTTGGGGCAGGCTTTGAGAGTTTGTAGACTTGCCCAACTTCTAGCTCTCTCTGCATGCTTCGGGGAACTGAGATGTCACTGCTCAGCCTCCTCTTCCTGCCACCATACCTTCTTCACAGTTTCAGACATCGATCCCTCTGAAACCATAAGCCAATGTAAAGCCTTCCTTATGAGACTTTTGGTCATGCTACTTCACCAGAGTACCATAAAATTAACCAACACACCCTCTTTCCAGAATAATTCCATATATACCTAAAATATCCCTCCAGATGGTGAAGAGAGAAGGGTAGAGAGAAGGTAGATAGCTGGCACACAGGTAAACATGTGTGAGGAATAAGTTCAGATTTTGTATAGCACAATGACATGACAACAACTCATTAAATATTTCAAAACCTAATAGAAAAAAATTTGATTGTTCACAACACAAATAAATTCATAGGTGTTGTTGAATACACAGATCTGACCATTACATATTTGCTGTGGAATGGTCTATATGTCAAATTGCTCTGATTGGTCAATAAATAAGACACTGATTGGCCAGTGGCCAGGCAGGAAGTAGGTGGGACAAGGAGAGAGGAGAATTCTGGGAAGCAGAAGGCTGAGGCAGAGAGACACTGCCAGCCGCTGCCATGACCAGCAGCATGTGAAGACACCGGTAAGCCACCAGCCACGTGGCAAGGTATAGATGTATGGAGATGGATTAAGCTATAAGAACAGTTAGCAAGAAGCCTGCCACGGCCATACAGTTTGTAAGCAATATAAGTCTCTGTGTTTACTTGGTTGGGTCTGAGCGGCTGTGGGAATGGCGGGTGACAAAGATTTGTCCTGACTGTGGGCAAGACAGGAAAACTCAAGCCACACATATTGCATACTTGTTTTAAAATGTCAGAATATATGCAATTGCCTTCTCAGAATATATGCAATTTCTGTGTGACTATTAAAATAAAACTTACTAAAAATAATGAAAACAACCCCATACTCAGAGGTTATCAAGATCACAATGTTTTTATAATCATTTATGTAATTCTCAATCATTTTTTCATGAATTGAGGTATCTCAAACAATATACTATAGGTTTGTCTGCATTTAAATAGTACATTTAAATAATAAGGGCCTTGTGCTGATGATATGTCACTCAAAATTATATTTCTGAGATTTGTTCATGATGTATAATTCTATCACAGTTTATGACTGATTTCACATTGCCCATATGATGGTTATTTGTATTTGTTATTGGTGTTATTGATTATGACCCACTGTGGTCACTGTAACTAGTTAGTCCATCAAATATTAGTAACATGTTACTCTAAAGGTATACTGTAGTTGTAACTAACATCTACATTTAAATGACTATATAAAGGTAATTACCTTTAATAAGGGAATATGCCCATTCCAGTTACAGAAGTTGAGAATTAGACCATACTTGTGTGTTTCTCTGCAAAGCTTTGGTTGATTCTGCCCATACTTATGAATGACTCTTTGTTAGCTAGTTTTATGTTAACTTGACACAAGCTATAATCATCTGAGAGGAGAAAAACTCAATTAGGAAAATACCTCCATTAGGTAGGGCTGAAGGCAAGACTAGGTCACTTTCTTAATTAGTGATTGATGGCCCAGGCCACTATGGATGGTGTCATCCTTGGAATGGTAGTCCTGGGTTCTATGAGAAAGCAGGCTGAGCAAGCCATGAGAACAAAGCCAGTAAGCAGCACTCCTTCATGGCCTCTACATTGGCTCCTGCTTCCAGGTTCCTGCCCTGTTTGAGTGATGTCCTGATTTCTTTCAGTGATGAATGCTGATGAAGAAGCATAAGCCTAATAAACACTTTCCCCCCCAAATTGCTCTGGTCACAGAGTTCCATCTACCAATAGTAACCCTAAGAAGAACTCCATAGTATTTTATACATTTGTAATCCAGAACATGTTCCCATCTGAATAGCCTGTGTATCTATAAGCAATTTATTTAGTATGTACATTTGTTAATTTATTAAGGAAAACACAATGCTTTTTAAAAAATGTACTTATGTACATTGTCAACAGGAATGGGTGAGAGTTCTTGGTTACTCCATTCTAGCCAAATATTTCTACCTTAGTTTAATATTATAATATCACACTAATTAACATAACATTAGAGTATAATTTTAATTTGTATTTCCCTAAGCCACTTCTTCACATCCTCATTAGCCATTTAAATATCCACTTTCACAAAGGATTTTTTTCCTTTTTTATTGGATTACCTATTTTTATTTGAAGAGGTTTATGTATTGATTTGGATGCCTTATCTCAAATGTCTTCTCCCCTTAACCAGCTTGTTTAGACTACTTTGTTATCTGATTAAAAGATAATTTAATCATATACAAATCAATCAATTTTTATTATCCTTTCTATATCCTTGTAGAGAAATTATTTCCTACTTGAAAAATCTCATAAATGTAGTACTGTGGCTTTTCTACAAGGCTTATGATTTCTTTCTTTCCACAGACATGCTTTAATTAATTCTTCATTGGTTAATTCATTAATTATCTTCATTGATTATTTTATATGTTGTAAAATATGACATTAATTTTATGTTGTTCTAAACGCTGGTCAATTTTCCAGAAACACTTGTTGGAATGACCATATTCTTTTCCTTCTGTGCCCCTCCTTTATACAGCAAGGTTCTGAAAGTGTTTACACCTGTTCTTGATTCTCTATTGATTTTTGATGCCCTATTTTACATCTCTATTTCTATGATAAGTCAATGACTAGGCCTGTATTAAGTGTTAAAAACTGAGTTCTTCTAACTTGAATTTCTTTCAAGAGTGCTGTGGTTACAAATATTTAAATTAATACTGATTTAAATATCCATTGTATTAATATCAACAATGAACACAAAAATGTTACTATTTAAACTTACTTCTCCTGTGTATCTAGATTCCTCTTTTACTTTCTTTCTCTTCCTGGAAATCCTGCCTATACATTCTGCCTAGCTATTGGCCATTCACATTTTATTACACCAATCACACTAAATACATCTTCACACAGTGTACAAATATCCCACAATATTTCCCTCTTTTTTTTTGACTAATTAATGGTTTTAACTCTAACATAGTAAAACTATATACAATAAGAAACTTATCATGTAAGAATTACATTCACAATCTCTAGTCTGTGGGGTGTTTACTCAGCAATCCCACAGTTACCCAGAGTTGTCTTGAGTTAGATCAGCAGGCAATATTAGATAGAAGGATTTAGAATGTGGAGATAAACAGAAAATATAGGCTAGCCTCGAGAGGGTCTGGAACCTATTCTAACAGGCCCTGGCTATCTCTGCCCTAATGTATTTATAGAAATGCCAAGGGGTGGAGAAAAAACCTCCCCCCAGCACAGCCAAGTTCAAACCATCTCAGACACCTGCACTCAGGCCCCTGATCCAATCATCCTCTCTATGCGGGCCTGCTAGGTAAATCCATGAGGAGCCTGAAAATGGGCTCCCACACCAGTCCATTTATTTAGCAAATTCGGAGAAATTACTGTATTATCTATCCTATCTTAGAAAGTCTAAAGTTTTATAGCTAAACCACTTTTTAATCATCACTTGTATTACCATCCTAAAAAATATTTTTTAGAACTTAAAACATCTTCTTAGATAAACGACTTAAGCCTTTATGTTTCTTAACCTTATAAACCTTATATTGTTTATGTAAGCTCGATTTTATAATTTTGTAACAAGGAAAACTGTAACTATAACTATCTCATCTTCAACTCAATCAGAGATCCAGGAAGGATATAACATTACCCGAGTAAACAGGAAGTATGGTGCAAGCCACTTCCAAAACCATACAAATGACAGAGACATCTGGCTGCCTGCACAGTCAGCCAAGTTTCCTCTGTAATGTTGGGGCATCCATCTTTGGCCTATAAGCCTAGAATATCTGACAGACTTTTCTGTGAAACAGGGATTTTGAAGGACTGTCCTGTCTTGTCTTGGCAAAGTTTGGCAGTTGCTTTCTTTTGTGTCCTTCTAGTTTGGACAGCATACTGTCAGCAGTCAAGACAAGGGCAGTTTCCAGCTTTGTCACATTGAAAGAAAACTCCACATTGAGGTTCTCAACACCCATCATCCTTTCTTGATGTAGATTGGTGTTGCCAGGAGCAGATGTATCTTACTGTCATGAAAAGCCTTATGCTATTAAAACAAATGAATGCCGTATTCAGTAGGTCTTTGAAGTGTTTGTAGACCATATATCTATTTAAAATATATCTCTGTTTGATCTTGAAAACATATGTAACATGACTATAAGTTTGATTGTTATAGATGAATAACTACTAACCTGTCTTACTTTATTATCCTAAGTAGCTTTCAGGGACTAGAACTTTATAATACATATTCATATGAGTTGGATAGGTACAATGCCTTAAACAAGAAATAGAAACAGTATAAAAAATAACCTTAAATTTTTATCAATATATGAAAATATCTTAAATAAGAGTAGAAACATATATATAGAATCATGAAAATAACTTTAAATTTGTATCAATATACAAAAATCCATACCAATGTAAAGTATTTGAGACTATTTGTTGCTCTTTTAGTTTGAAAGTAGATTCAATAATCTATCATTTCATCTTATCATTTCTGTCCCACTTTTTCTTTTCAGAACAAGATCCTTAAACTAATTTACTTTACTTATTTTCTTCCCTGACCATTACCAATAACAACTTGTAACCAATCCTTTTAAATGATGACAAAAATCTATAACCTGGTGAATGACCAAAAACTACCTACCACACATGTGGATGTAATGTTCTCTAGACTGTAGCTGGAGGATTTTTCTAGTCCCACCCCACTCCCACAGACCAGACAAATCTCTCTCACTCACAACATGAAGCTGCTTAGACACAAATAAACACACAGAAGCTTATATTATTTACAAATTGGATGGCCTATGGCTCAAGCCTCTCACTAGCTAGCTCTTATAACTTAACCCATTTCTATTTAATCTAGAAGTTGCCACATGGCTTAGTAGCTTACTGGTACTTTTACGTCTTGCTTCTCTTAGCAGGGGTGGCTCACATTGTCTCCGTCTGCCTCTCATTTCTTCTCCCTGTCTCTCTCTTCAATTTACCACCTAGGTATAACCTGACTTGCCATAGGCCAAACTGATTTATTTATCAACCTGTCAGAACAACACATATTCACAGTATACAGAAAGTCATCCCTCATTACTTGCCCTTTTCTGTCTAATCAAAAAAGAAGGTTTTAACTTTATTATAGTAAAATTACATATAATAGAACAGTTATCAAACAAGAATTACAGTTACAATATCTAGTCTATTTGTATTTGGGAAAATTAGAGAAAATTTTCTATCTGTCCTATATTTGTGAATCTAAATTTTCATATCTAATTTATCTTTTATCATGACTAATGAAAACTATAATTTTAACTATCTAATCTTCAACTACATCAAAGTCCCCAGAAGGATATAATATTACCTAAGTAAAGAGGAAATGCATTGTAAGCAACTTCCAAAATTCTGGAAATGACAGAGACAGCTGTCTGCCTGGACAGTCATCTGGAGTTCCTCTGTAACATTAGGGCATCCATCTTCAGCCATTAGGCAAAGAGATTTGTACTTGCTTCTCCCTGTCCCTGTAGAATATTTGGCAGTCTCCTCTAAGAAGCAGGAACCTGAAGAACCATTTTGCCTTGTTTTGGCAAATCCAGTGGTCATTTTCCTATGGGTCCTATAAGTCCAGTTTATATAACACACTGTCAAGCAGTCCAGACAAGAGCAGTTTCTTGCCCAAATGGCTAATTTTGTGAAGAAGAAGAAGATAAACTCCATATGGAGTGTCTTCAATGCCCTTCTTCCTCTTTTAAATAAATTGGTGCTGCCAGGAGCAGACATGTCTCATTATCCAGGAAATCTAAGTTTTTAAAACATTTTTTTGCTGGGAGATGGTGTTACACACCTTTAATCACAGCACTTGGGAGGCAGAGCCAAGTTGATCTCTGTGAGGTTGAGGCCAGCCTAGTCTTTAGAGCAAGATCCAGAGCAGGCACCAAAACTACAAAGAGAAACCTTGACTAAAAAAAAAATGTTTTTAATGCCATATTTTGTAAGTCTTTGAAGTGTTTGAAGATTATCTACCTAATTGAAATATATCTATGTATACTTAGAAAACTTAACTAACATGACTATAAATTTGATTATCCTAGATGACTATTAATCTGTATTTCTTAATTATATATTATAATTTTAAATGAGCTGCATTAACATAATACCTTAAACAAGAGTAGAAATAAAATACAGTATAACAAAATTAACTTTAAATTTGTAATCAACTAAAATCTATAATAATGTAAAACATTTTAAACAAGTTATTGCTCTTTGAAAGTAGATTCAATGATCTACCCTTTCAACCTATCATATCTACAATATCCCCTTTTTTCTTTAGAAAGAGATTGCATTTATAATCAACTTCCTTTAAATAAAAATAAACATTTATAAACAATATTTTGGGAATTTGGGCATAGCTTCTCATATTACTACCTGCTGGTTAGTGGTGCTGGCAATCTTATGGGGATTCTGAAAATATTAAGAATTATAGTTAAATCTTGGCCATAGTCTGTGAGGATGATCATCTCAACCAGTTGCTTTGAAGCTGATTTTGGATGTTGGATCATCTGGGCCATAGTGTCATTGGAGACCTTTCAGGGGGTCTTGGTTGATCAAACACTATTAGCCTGGAAGCAATCCATAGGTTCTCACCTTCTGTGGAAACAAAAGCAGAACCTCTTTTCCAAAGCAATGTATCCTTAGACACAAATTTTGAAGTCAAGATATCTTTAAATATATATATATATATATACATATATATATATATATATATACATTAAATTTGTTTAACTTAGCAGCCTTTACAATCAAATGTCTTTCTGCAGTTAAATATCCCAAAGACAATATAATCCAGACTGTATGTGTGATTTCCATCTTTATACATGGCCTATTTTTTATATTACTTTTACTGTCTCTTTAAAGACTTTAATTTTTTAAACTATTTCTTTATATAACTGTATATTTTCCTTTTTCTCTCTCTATCAAGCCTATGCACATTTTTACACACACTGTAAATAGTTTAGAGTTTTATTCCATCTGAATCTGTCTTATTGAGAATCTATAATCTTTCTCTGACCAGGAGAGATCTTAAACTGCTAAGCTGCATGGCTAGGACAAAAAGCAGGAACCTTGGTTGCTGATTCCACCCACCTCAGCTTCCCAACATGGCAGAGGTACACCTACCACCAACTCCATGAAGCAGTGGGTCTCAGTTGCCATGAGGCTTCATGGATTCCTGATATTTTACATCTTGCTTCTACTGGCGGTGGAGGCTTCCAGCATCTTCCTCTGCCTCTCCTTTCTTCTTGTCTCTCTTCAATTTCCTGGTCTGTGTGGCATGTCAGGTTAAATTTCAATATAACCTGACTTGCCATAAGTCAAATGGCTTTACTTATCAACCAATCAGAGCAACACATATTCACAGCATACAGAAACTCTAGACTGCTTCCTGTTGTCTTGGGTTGATGGCATCTTTAGGAGACCCTGAGAAAACTGGAATAATGGTCAAGTCCTGGGAGAGGTACCTGTATTTATTTTTGTTTAGTCTTTGTGTGATGGGAAAGTGTAGAGCTTATCTGAAGTCTTAGCTGGATAGTCTGTGAGGCTCAATCATCTCAGTTAGCAGCTTTGAAGTTATTTTGGATGCAAAATTGTAAGGAAACTGTAACAGATGCATTCTGAGAGGTTGTAATGCCTGGGCTACTTTTCTTATTGGTGTCTGGTCCCATTTTTCTGAAAACACATAAATTTGCAAAGGTAGCCTATATGTATTAACACAAGTATGGAATGTGCAGTGTGCACAGTCACTTAAACATGTTTGTTGTTGTTGTTGTTGTTTTGTGTTTGAGCAGGAAAAAGCATCTGTTAACTTTGTACATTTGTTTCAACAATATAACCAAACCTCTATCCATACCATATGAAAGGATGCATGTAATAATAGGTCATGTGGACTCTGTAGCCAACAAAATATTTCATGTCTCATCCAGTCACCTGTCCTGTAGTCTTTCTTGGTTTTTCTCTTCATGTCTGTAGCTAAAATTTTCAGATCTCCCCCAATCAAATTTAATCTTTATTTATTTTGAAGAAAATGATAACTTTTTGTTTCCTGTGGAAACAAGTACATTAGCATTTAAAAAATTCAAAGTCAACAAAGCACCATATAGGATCCACATGCCCATCCTTTTGTAGCTCATTCTTTTTCTATTATTTTACTCTTTCTTTAAAGAATTGATTATTTTTAAACTATGTATTTTTCTATGACTGTCTATACTCATTTTTCTTTTACTGTATCTCTTTAAAGGTTTTCTCTGTCTGGATCATTGTACTGAATATCTTTAGTCTCCTCTGGCCGTGAGAGCCAAGCCTTAAACCCACTGCACAGCTCTGCACATGGTGTTGGCTGGCTCAAGTCCCCTGGCAGTGGCCAGGAGTCATGTCTCTAGGTGGCCCATCTGAGAGACTGCAGGACTAGGAAGCCGTGTTTGGCTCCATGTTTGTGTGTTTGGAACTTTTTTTGAAGTTTTTCAGGTCCTATGTGAAAATAGATGCCCCTACATTGGATGCCATCTTTTTTATTTTTTAATTTTTTTTTATTTTACAATACTATTCAGTTCTACATAATAGCCACAGATTCCCTTGTTCTCTCCCTTCCTGCCCCCCTCCCCTTCCCCCCAGCACACCCCCCATTCCCACCTCCTCCAGATCAAGGTCTCCCCCGAGCACTGGGATCAACATGATAGACTCAGTCCAGGCAGGTCCAGTCCCCTCCTCCCAGATTGAGCCAAGCGTCCCTGCATAAGTCCCAGGTTTCAAACAGCCAACTCATGCAATGAACCCAGGACCTGGTACCACTGCCTAGATGCCTCCCAAACAGATCAAGCCAATCGACTGTCTCACCTATTCAGAGGGCCTGATCCAGTTGGGGGCCCCTCAGCCTTTGGTTCATAGTTCATGTGTTTGCATTCATTTGGTTATTTGTCCCTGTGCTTTATCCAACCTTGGTTTCAACAATTCTCGTTCATATAAACCCTCCTCTTTCTCACTAATTAGACTCCCAGTGCTCCACCAGGGGCCTAGCCGTGGATGTCTGCATCCAGATTCCTCAGTCCTTGGATGGGGTTTATGGCACAACTATTAGGGTGTTTGGCCATCCCATCACCAGAGTAGGTCAGTCCCAGCTGTCTCTCGACCATTGCCAGCAGTCTTTTGTGGGGGTGTCTTTGTGGATTTCTGTGGGCCTCTTTAGCTCTTTGTTTCTTCCTTTTCTCATGTGGTCTTCATTAAAGACAAATATGGTATGTACTCACTCATAGGAGGATGCTAGATGTGGAACAAGGATGACTGGACTGCTACTCACATCACCAGTGAGGCTACCTGGGAAACGGGACCACAAGAAAGACATGGAGAAATGGATGAGATCTACATGGACAGCCTGGACCTGAGTGGGAGCAATGAAGGGCGAGGGTCAAGGGAAAGACAGCGGGAGATCCTAGCTGGATCAAGAAAAGAGAGGGAGAACAAGGAATAGGAGACCATTGGATGCCATCTTTAATGAGTCTTTTTGTCTGTTCACCAGCCTGCTCCCAAATAATGACATGGAGCTTTTTGTTAATTATGAAAGCTCTGTATATACCATACACTTGTTCTTAACTAGCTCTTATAACTTAAATTAACATAACTGTGTTAATTTATGTTCTATCATGTGGTATTACCTCTCTTCCATCTTGTACCTTCTGTTTCCTCTGTCTATCTTCAGGTTTCCAATCTACCTAGATTCCTCTTCCTCTTCCTTTCTCTCCCCGGAAATCCCATACATACATCTTGCATAGCTGTTAGCCATTCAGCTTCTTATTACACCAATCACAGCAAATATATCTTCATACAGTGTACAAATATCCAACAACACTGAATCTTTCTAACTCGAATTTCTTTAAAGAATACTGTGGTTACAAATTTTTAATGCTGATTTAAAAATTCACTGTACCAATTTTTACAATGAAAACCAAAATGCTACTTGCTAAACTTGCAAATATATTTGAGAATAGCTGGTGTTAAAATATTGTATTCATATAATATGAGTAAGAAATAGCACTCCATTGATTTAAATATGTGTTTTAATGAAGATATCTATTTCCTCAACATATTCACATTTTTTGGTAGATTTTTCTTAATTATTTATTCTTAATTATTTATACTTTTGTTGATATTACAAAGCTGATATTGCTTCAGCTTTATTTTCTATAGCTATGATAGCAAGGAGCACATTGAATTTTTCTTTGGCATTCTATTAGTCCTAATACTGTACTCATCTCTGTAATCTTCAGCTTTCCTTACAAGCATCTCAGATGGTATTGTAGTAAAATCTTACAAATACAAATATCTGCTAATTTTGCCAAAATCAGTCAGGATCAAATAAATACCATGTTTTAATAATTTCCTTAAAGTCATTTTACCCCATTTGAAATGCTATTGCTGTGTGTTCATCTGTGAGTATATGTTAAGCATATGCATTTATATATTTATATCTGTAGGTGCACATGCATGGAGGCTGGAAGAAAAAGTCTGATCTTCTCTCTATTTTCTTGAGACATGGTTTCTCACTGAATCTAGAGCTAACCTGACAGCTGAAATGCCTCAGCAATTCTCCAATCTCCTCTGTTTTTACCTTGGGGAACAAGCTATGTGAGAGATGAACTCAGGGCAGTTCTTCAGTCTCCAACTAGCTTACCCTGGGGAACATACGTGAAAGATATGAACCCAGGTCTTCACGATTGCACAGTAAGTGTTGTTATTCACTAAGCCATTTCCTTATCTCGTAAACACTTGCAATTCAACTGTTCTCTATTCACAATGTCTTTAATTGTGTTATTACCATTATTGTTTTTGCTGAATGGAAGAATTAATTCACTGTAAACCCCGTTTTACTCTACTGATATAACAAATTTTATTTTGTAAAAATGATATTTATAAGAGTTCTCTTAAATCATGATGAAAGAAATAAAAATATATACCTAGAGACATCATAGCTTTTTAACAGTTCCAGACAATCATATTGATTTTTCTGCCTCCTTACGCATTGGAGCAGTGGACCAGGATAAAAATAGTTGTTCTCAAAAGCATTTAATCACCAAAGGAATAAAAATAATCTGCTTTTTATTCTGTACTATTTCTATTATTTGTTATTAGGTTTGACAGAATAAAGACTGGGTACAGCTTTAGACATAATTACACTGAAACATTATTCATGATATCCAACTAGTTAATTCCCTAGAAATGTGTCCTTCTATGGTTCAGTGTTGCCTCACTGTACTATTTTTGGTGGGCAGTTTGGACAGGATCTTGTGGAAAATCTGTAGTAACACAGTTCAGTTATATAGTGTATGGGCATTTCAATTTTAATTTACCTAAATTTTTCTACATTATAAGAACTTTTGTACTGAGATTAATTTTAGAAGTCATCACTAGGTATTCTTCAGAAATGAATCTTAAACTCTATAATACATTATCTTATATCTAACAATAATTTTTATAATACTTTACATACAATGTAGATATTAAGATCCATCGATACATTACAATATATACATAGTACATATACATATATTATATCTATATAATATATTCATATTATATAACATGAAAATATATTAACAATAATCTTTTTGTTGGTATAATATTAATTCTAGAGACATACTACATATCAAAATCAGAGGAAAAGGAGGTCAGGTCTTTTGTATAAAGTAGCATTATAGTTTGACAGAACATGAAAATACCCTCTAATGAACCCCAAATTACCTTTAGGCTACTTTCAATACCTAAGGCAGGGCAAACACTATGTAAATAGTTGTTATGGAAACACCTGACACTAGACAACTCTGATGGTACGGTGATTCCTTCATCAGTTAAGCAGATAGAACACTCTTTGACATTTTATATTCACCTTTCTTCAGTACTTTTATCACTTCTATACAGATAAAATATTTTTTGTTTGGGACAGTTCTCACTCTGCATAACTTATATTGTCCTAGAATTCACCAATGGCTCAGACTGGCTTTACTCACAATGATCTTTCTGCCTCAACCTGGGTGCTGGGACTATGGGCATGAGCCACCATACCTAGAAAAACTCTTAAAATATTTATGATGGTATGTTACTATATTTGTGTGTGTGTGTGTGTGTGTGTGTGTGTGTGTGTGTGACTCTAACCACAACACCTGACAGAAGAAACTTAAATGTGAAAAACTTAATTTTGGCTACAGCATCCAAGGACTTCAGTCCACCGTGTCAACAAAGGCATGGCAGAGCAGTTCAGTTTATGGCGGTGGGAGCTAGTAGCAGAGGCAGCTCACAACATATCAGACCTTAAAGTAAAAAGGGTAAGGAGGCATATACTGGCCCATGGCTTGCTGCTTCCTGTCCTCCTGTTCTCTGTTTAGTTCCCAAGACTCCAAAGCTATGGGATGGTGCTACTTACCTCAGGGCAAATCTCTTCTCTGTTACTCTGTTACTCAGGATAGTTACTCTTCTCTGTAGACACCCTCACATGCATACTAAAAGGCAAACTTCAAGTTCCTCTGTGATTCTGAATCCAATCAACATAACATTCAATAATAACTTGCACAGATCTAGTCCCACTCATTCCCCATTTTCCCCTATGCTACTGTTGTCCCATATTTTATGTCTATATTTATAAACCTCACGAGACACTGCTATTGTTATTTTTTTAAGGAGGAAGTGTGTCACTGGAGGTTTCAAAAAGCTCATTCTAAGTCCAGAGTCTCTCTCTTCCTCTTGCCTGCTGATCCAGATATAGAAATCTCAGCTCCTTCTCCAGCACCATGTCTGCCTGCATGCCACCATGCTTCCTGCTATGATGACAATGGACTAAACCTGTGAAACTGTAAGCCAGCCCCAATTAAAGTATTTCTTTAAAAATTAAAATTGTTGTGGTCATGGTGTCTCTTCATAACAATAAAACACCAGCTAAGACAGCATGGAGAAATTGTAGTGAAATTACTGTCACTAGGCAAAACTCCTCTACCAGCTTTAGTCTAGTCAGTAGTGTTGTTGTTGTTGTTTGTTTTTTACTCTTTTGGGGGGTTCCGCCACCCAGCTCTCAAATAAATTCACACATGGGGGATTTTTATTGCTTATGAATGCCCAGCCTTAACTTGGCTTAGCTTCTCGTCAGCTTTTCTTATCTTAAATTATCCGATCTACCTTTTGCCTCTGGGCTTTTCCCATTCTCTACCTTCTGTATGTCTTACTCTTACTCTGAGGCATGTTGTGTAGCTGGTGGCTGGCCCCTGGAGTCGTCGTCCTTCTCTGGCTTCTCAAACTTAGATCTCCTCCCAGATTTCTCTCTATTTATAGTCTTTATGCCTGCCAGCCCTACCCATCCTCTCTCCTGCTTTTCTATTGGCCAGTTCTTTATTAGACCATTAGGTGTTTTACACAGGTGCAGTAACACACCTTCACAGAGTTAAACAAATGCAACATAAACAAAAGTAACTCACCTTAAAATATTCTACTGCATAGGAGAGCTGGTCTCTACAGGACCCTGACACACAAAATTTTTCTGTGAATGCCAATGTTTGTAATGAGTATAGGGATTAGGAGGAGGCATGGTAGTGTGTACAGTTCTATGTTTTATATCTCTGTTGGGAGAAGGAAAATTTTAAAGAATTTACACACTAGCTCCTGCATCTTAAGGAAAGTTGCTTCCAGTCTGGAAGGCAGCCATTGACCTTTCTCCAGAGAAATCTATAAATAGATGGTCCAGAAATAAAGTTCCTCTTTCAAAAATAAGGAATCAAAAAGAAGACAAGGAAGGCTGCATTCAAATGAGCAAGGAAGCTAGAAATGAGAGAAAGTTGTCAAAGAGAGGACAGCTGTGAATTAACAGATTTACGTGGACTTAAATTCAAACCAAGACAAAAAATTGTATTTCATTAATTTATTTTATTTGAGAGGGTATTTCATACTCAAATTGCCCTAGAACTGGCTTCAATATTGCAATAATTCTCCTGCTTCAGCCTCTTTATAAAGCCCTGTTAGTTAGTAAAATTAATATTTATTGGAGCACAGAGAGGAAAAAGCAAGAGAACTGTGATGGAGATGAAATGTCATCTGGAAGAAAGAAATATGGTGCTTGATAAGTTTAAAGACAAAGAAACATAAAACATATAAAAACCATGGTTTTGGTTATAGAGATTAGAAATGTGAGATCCTAGAAAACAAAGAGAGAAATTAAAATGTGCCTGAATAGTGACACAATGATAAAATAATCAAAATACTCATAGACCATGCAAAAGGATCATACTAACCCTTAAATGCAAAGGTAAAGAATATCCTCCATAAATTTAAAAGAAGAGCATTCATTCATTTATTCACTCATTCATTTGTGTGATTGAGCCCATGGCAATGCACACATCTCTACCACTGAATTATATGGCTGCTGGACAAAAATGGATACTTTGTCTAGGAAAGTTTTCTGGTATTAAACACTTTAAAGGACCCTTTGGATATTTAGGCAAAGGGAATGTGACCCTTAAAAGGGAAATATGTACAATCTCATGGACATATACTATTCATAGACATATACTATTGCAAAATATGCACAAGCCACAAGGAATGTGACTGAAGTGTTTTACACATTCATGGCAAATGAAACTGACTTGAGAATAAAAGCCCCCAAAAGCTGAAAACATTGAAAAACCTGGTAAATGTAGATTTGTATTAATCTTTTGGAACCACTATGGGTGGTAACTGTCAGTCAATTTGAGGATGATTGGAAACCCCTGGAATAAAAATTCATTAAACATGGAGGAAAGGCTAAAACAAAAGGGATATTGGTTATGGTGAAAAACATTACACCAGGCTAAATTTTGCCTTGTTGGAGAAGGACTAGTTGATAACAAGTGTAATGGTGAGTGAGATGGCCCACTGAGTACAGGAGTTAGTGTCACACCCAATGGCATCAATTTCATTCTTGATCATATATGGTGGAAGGAGAGAACTGATTTCTACAAGTTGTCCTCTGACTTCCACATGCTTACACACACACACACACACACACACACACACACACACACACACACACTCACACACACACAAGCACATACACACAAAAAACTATATATAAAATTTAAATGAAAAGAATTTATTTACTTAATAGCTTCAGGTGAAAGGTGGTTAAACCAAACATCATTCATAAATATGTGTACCAGCAGAAATGTTGCACTCAGGAATAGCTTATAAAAATTAAGGCAAATCATTCCAATATCTCATGAATAACTTTTCCGCAAGATGTCATGAAAGACTTTACAGCAGAACACTGGAATGAGTAAGCAGAACAGAAGGGGAGGGGGCAGGAGGGGGGAGAACAAGGGAATCCATGGCTGATATGTAGAACTGAATGGTATTGTAAAATAAAATAAAAGGGAAAAATGATGACCAAAAATAAAAGAAAAAAAAAAGAAAATGCACAAAGGCCTCTATGAGTCCTGTCAATACATAATTGGGGCTCATATAGAGTGTTAGATGGAGGAAAAGGAGGTATGAAATTACATAAAGAATATCTGATACTTATAAAAAAACAAAATCAACAAAACTGTAATATCTAAGATATAATAAGTATACTCTATTTTACTTTCCTTATAGATAAATGTAAATGATATTAATAAGTACATTAAAATGTTATATATTAATCATTGAATAAAATTTCAGGTTCCATGTAGAAAAGGATATGTAAAACATTGAAAAGTAAGGATTGAACTATGATAATCTGACAAATTCCAATGAAACAAATGTCTATTAGAAGATCAATGTTAGAAACTTGAATTCAGTGCACAAATCAGATGGGTATTTTACAGTAATAAAATGTAGGATTTGCAATGGATTTCAAATGGCTATGCAGGGTTGTTCACTAAATAGTTCTGTAGCAAAATTAACAAAGTACATATTATTAGATATTAAAGGATAAAGAGAAAGGATAATGTGGGGATTGTTTCAATTTACCACCGCATGCTATTGTCCTGATACCCCAAGTGAACAAACTATAAATTGAGATAAAAGAAAATAATAGCACAATTAGTAAGGTAGATGTATTAGAAATCTTTCTCACTAATTGTTTCAAAATAGATATTCACAGGAAGTCCCAGCAACTTGGAATGTGACCTTATTCAGACAGTGTCTTTGCACCTTCCAGAAACCATTATGTTGAGGGCCCTGTGATGAGGAGGAAAAAACAGCATTATCCAGGAGTCTGGTAGCTACTGAGACATGCAGAAAAGATGAGAGCAGAGAGGCTGAGTAATGATAGAGGCAGAGACTCTGGTGATGGTGCTACATGTCAATGAACATTGTGAGGGAATGAAACAAATTTTTTTGCATTAGTGTCAGAGGATTTTATAATGTGTTACCACAATGACTTCATGAAACTCAATGTGAGATTTCAACCACACTTTAGACTAACCATATGTCCCTGTAGCTCATGGGTCACCTACAGGAGTTGAGTTTCCCTCTATGTCAGGACAGATCACCTCAGAACACATTATTTTGGAGGAAACACGGATCTAGGAGGCCTTTTAACATAGAGGAGGGGATGATACAGATGTCTCATTTATAGTCATATATTCTCCTGTCTTTTATTCTCAGCACTGACTAGCTGTGAGTCTGCAGTCACTGTTGAGCATCACAAAAACAAGAGGACTTTGGTTTGGGTTTTGGTTTTCAGCTTCAAGCACTCAAGTAAAAGTATACCTGCCAAATCTCTATTTCACAAGGGAAGGAAAACGATAATTCAGTTACCAAACATAATGAGAAAAAGAGTCTTGGAAGAGCATCTTAGAAATATTCCTGACAATCACTGTAGGCTTCCACCATCAAGAACCACAAATCTGGGTGAGTGGGGAGAATCTCATTTCTGGTTACCTAGTTACACTATTCACATTTCTACTTTTCAACAACAAAAAAAGAGGCATAAGAAGTTGCATATCACATTTTTGTTCATTTTTATTTCATGGGCTGCATGTTTCGCCTGCTTGTATGTCTGTGTACTTATGTGTACCATGCCTGCAGAGGTCAGAGGATGGCATCAGCTTCTCTCAAACTGAAGTTACAGTTGGTTTTAACCACATCTGGATGCTGAGAATTGAACTTGAGTCCTCTGGAAGAGCAGTCCATACTTGTAACTGCTAAGTTGTCTCTTCAGCTCCATATCAGTCTTGAAAACACAAAAATAGGACAAAACTCTGATGATTTGTTCTTTGGGCTGTGGGTGATGAAGTCCCACCAAGAAATTTGTTCAATGTGCATCAAACTATTGCATACTCAAGTTTATTCTGTTAAGTAAAGCTAAACATTTAAACATTTATAAACAACTACATCAAAATTAATCTTTTGAAAGAATATACTGGTTATTATGAAAATAAAATACACAAAGCACTTTTGTATTTAAAAATATTTCTATTGTATATTGATTGAACATAATTTTTTTGTAGCACGAATCTTAAAGGGTCTTAATAAAATCAAACCTGAAGCCAGGTATTGGGGTGAATGCTGGAAGCTCAGAGAAGCAGAACAAGCCACAGCTTCCTCACCTCGCCAATTCCTCAGCTGATCCTGTTTCCTCAGACTGGAAGCCTCTGTGTCCTCATGCAGAATGAATGGGTCTCAGCTGAACTGCTGCTCAAAAGCCTAAAAGCTTAACCAGTTCTAGTTCCTGGTCCTCACGCCTTAAATACCTTTCTGCTTCCTGCCATCACTTCCCGGGATTAAAGGTGTGAGTCACCATGCCTGGCTGTTTCCAGTGTGGCTTTGAACTCATAGAGATCCAGATGGATCTCTGCCTCCCAAGTGATAGGATTAAAGACTTGTGTGCCACCACTTTCTGGCCTCTATGTCTAGTGGCTGTTCTGTCCTCTGACCCCAGATAAGTTTATTAAGATGCACAATATATTGGGGGATACAATATATCACCAGACTAGAGTGTCCTTCTCCATGTCTTCAATACCTTGTTATATGCTGTCTTTTTTTTTTTATTAGAACAATGTTTTCAGCTATGAGAAAACATCAACCCTTCTTAGTTTGTTTATTATTTATTTATCCATTTATGTATTTATTTTATGTCCCTGGGTATTTTGTCTGCATGTATATATCTGTACCACATGAGTGCCTAGTTCCCAGATATTCCATAAGAGAAGATTTGTTTCCCTAGGACTAGAGAGAGTCATAAAATGTATGAGCCACCATGTGGGTGCTGGGAATGGAGACAAGGTCCTCTGAAAGAGTAGTAAGTGCTTTTAAACATCAAGCCATTTTTCCAGCCCCAATATTTCTTAGTTTACTTAATTGTAAAATAAGAAATTATAATTGATAGTCCAAAATAAAGATAGGAACAGTACGTTGTAACAACTATAAGACATGGACGTGAAATATGTGTCAATAATGCGTGGTTTCTGGTACTGTGTATTTATAGTGTATAATGACATGTACATAAACTCTGAACATTCTGCTTAATTCTCTATGAACTTAAAATAATTCTGGTTTTTAGTGAACTGAAACTGTAAAATATAAATGTAAAAAAACCTGAATGGACAAGAAAACTTCGAACTGCTTTTATTTTTTGTTTTTGTTTTTAACACTATGTGTAAAATCGTGCAATATTACCAGAAGTTAGACTATGAAGAGTTAATATTTTGGAAATTTTAAAGCAGCCACTTTAGCTGTTATTTCTTAAAAAGCAAAGTAAAGGATCTGGGAGTGGGTGAATGGTTAAGACAGTTCCTTGCTCTTGCAGAGGACTAGAGTTTGGTTCCTGGCACCCACATCAGGCAGCTCACAATTGCCTGTATCTCTGGCTCCAGGGAATCAACCCCCTTTCTAGCCTCTAAAGGCATCCACAAACATGCAGCATATGCACATATGTACAAATAAAAATTAAATATTTTTAAAGTGCAGTTAATATTCCAACAGTGTAGAATGAATAGTATCATAAAATATTTGATTATTATAAGCTAAAGTGAGAATTAAAATTAAAAAAAAAAAACCTAAGAAGAGATAGAATGAATGTTGGTTTTAAATGCAGCACTTGTTACTGTGCAAGAAAAGTCACGAGGCACAACAAAACCCAGTATCAGAGCTTTACTGGGGGGAGGGGACAGGAGAGTGACCAGGATTGTGGAAGACAGGTACACAGGGTAAGGAGGAGAGAGCAGAAGAGAGGGGAGGAGTCTGAGACCGAGTTTTTAAGGATTTCTCTGTACACGCACATGTGAGCTCACAGAGCTACACCAAGCTTGCACAGATTGTGCAATCACGCAGCGCACTGATGACATAAGACCCCTTACTTAGCTACTGAACTGTGCCAGTGCGC
Organism: Peromyscus leucopus; assembly: GCF_004664715.2. Lineage (NCBI taxonomy): Eukaryota > Metazoa > Chordata > Mammalia > Rodentia > Cricetidae > Peromyscus > Peromyscus leucopus. The sequence goes on along the minus strand of NC_051064.1, from coordinate 23,319,452 downwards.
TCATATAGCTGGAGGAGTGGCAGAATCCTAACAATGAATAGAAAACAAAGGGTGGTCAATTCAAATGTAGTAGTATCAATAATTAGCTAAACTATAGATGCTTTAAAGAGTTCAGTAGAACAAAAGAGATAAGAAATAAATAGTGCTATGATCTGTCTATGGGAAACACAAGATAAAACTAAAGAGAGGTATAGACTAAAATTAATTGCTTTAAAAAGGTAAGCATGTATTTGATCAACAAATTGGAGCCACCTTGGCAATTCATGTAAAATATACTTCAAAATAATGGAATAACCAGAGGCTAAGATTTTTATTAATCATGAGGAAAACATAAGCTGAATTTGTTAATTGAAAAATAACCAAAAACAACAACAAATACAAGTAAGGACATAGAAAACCAGGCATCACCAACCACCTGGTCTATTGATGTTTATGGACCACAGAGCACAGCACATAGTTCTTCCTATGCACACATGGGACCTCTGCCTTATAGACAATGGTCAGCCTAAACTGAAAAACAAGTGTCAGACCAATTAAAATTACATAAAATGTTTTCTCCCATTACCAAAAATATATTGTGAAAAGTCCCAAAGAGTAGCAAACTCAGTAACAAAAAGATACATGGAAAATTCTTAAGCAATTGGATACAAAACAACACTCCATAGCAGTATTTAGGGTCAGGAGAAACTTCATGTCTTAAAGCAAAAACATGGTTACCTCCACAAACAAAATACACAACTGATCTGACAAATGCAATTTAGCTGAAGTAGTAATTAAAACACCGTGCAGCACAGCGTAGCGTGATGGGCTGCTCACCTTGGAAGTGTAAGTTGTTTTCAAGGCAGTAGCTGCTGTTTCTTTCCACTCAATAGGCTTTTACAAAGGAGTCAATACAAAACAAGAAGAAAAAAGAAATAAAAGAAAAATCATTAAAGTAGGAAACAGAAAACAAACAGACAAAATTTAAAAAAACACAAGTTGGTCTTTTGAACAGACACTAAAATTTTTAATACCTCAAATTTAAAGAACCTACCGTCTCAGAACCCTGTGATAGAAAGCAAAACAAGGTGATGGTACCTAACCACCAAAGTTGTCAGCTTAAAGAAAAGAACAAATTGCAGGACATGCACCAATTACTGAAGGAATTCAAGCAAAAAAGAATCGAACTGCCCGATATCCATTAAAAAAAGGAAAGAAAGCAGAGAAGCCTTTATATGTAGATGATATCATATAAGAATACTACCAAATCATTGGGGGAAACAATACCAGTTCTATAAACACATGCAGGAAATAAAAGGAGGGAGCACAGACAATTCCATTATTTCAAAGCTACATTACCCTGACACAGAAAGGGGACAATCTTAGAGAGGAAGACAATTACATACTAAGTTCCCTCATGAACAATGCAGCAAAATGCCTATCAAAACATTAGCATACTCAAGTTTTCATACATACTGTTTTTTGCACATGTTGAAAACAATTCTATCTCTTAATTTACAGTGTTTAGTAAAGGTGAATGTTTGTTAAAAACTATTTTCTGAATTCTTTGAGATGACATTATTTTTCTCTTTTGGATTAATAACCCTGTGATTTAGAAAAACTGAAGTTTCTTTTCTTTTTTTTTTAAGTTAAAACATCCTTGCCATTCTAAGGCAGACCCATTTGACCTATAATCATTCCTTTAGAAAATAACAAACACAGAGAAATATTTAATAAAAATCCAACCTTCATTTCCAATTGGAAACTCTGAAAAAAAATCCAAGATTATAAGAGAAGTTATTCATTCTGATAAAAGGATTTCTAAAATTTCTGTAGCGGGTACTATGACTAATAGAGAATGATGGCAATGTTTGATCTCGGGAATTACATTCAACTTTGTATTAGAAATGACAGCCAATAATGGAGGAACAGAAGGAAAAGAATGGCATTTGCACTGGAAAGAAGAATAAGAACACCTTTACTCACACATAGCTGTGTATTTATGTTGACCTCCTTAAGGAATCTATGAAATAGCTGCTGTAACTAGTAACTGAACTCTGTATGGCCACAGGCTGCAACATTAAAATACCAAAAATGTCCTATTTCTAAATATTAACAATGGCCTGCTGCCAATAAACTTAAATAATACCATTAACAATAATAAAAGTGAACAAAGCATTTTGTAATCACTATGGCAATATATGTGCAAGAGAATTTTCTTTTGGTAGAAGCTTATGTTATGCTAACTTGGTAACAGAATACACAGGGTGGTTATGGTATGTGATAGAGTGCTTGCCTGAAATTCCTAAGGCCCTCAGTTCAATCCTATGTACAATAAAACACAAACAATAACAACAAAAAAATTACCAGGCTTAAAATAGTTTTAAATTTTTTTCTACAGGAACAGATTATAATGTAAAGCTCCTCATATCAAGGTTTACTATTAAGACAGTAATTGAGAAAACATAAAAGTGGACTGCTGCAATAAAGCCATAGAATAATGGGATATGAAAGAAATTTACAAATACAATAAAATACTTGTGACTTATTGGTTTGACAGTAGTATAGGGAAAATTGGGCACCATTATATTGACCCATGTTTTCTTATGGCTTCCTTACATTTCATGACAAAAGAGACCATGCTATTGTAATTGAGATGACTCATTAGCTGAGCTTAAAATCAGAGAACCATTTGAGACCTTAAAACCAGATGAGGAAAGCAGAGCATGAAGCTAGAGACATCAGAGAGGTTTAATTTTCATAGGACTGAACCTATATCTTCTATCTTCATAAAAACATATTGTTCAGAAAGTAAAAGATGATTCACTGGCCCACCTTAAACATAATTCTGATGTTTTAGCTGGGATCCAGACCATATATAGAATATATATTTGATGGTGGACATTTATGAGGACACAGTTGTCACTACTTCCCCACTACAATGGCTAAAATTAAAGATTGCTAATAAAAGTGTTGAAGACTTCACAAAGTTATGTCACTCATACATTTGGTGGGAATGCAAAATGCTACAGCAGAATTTCTTTCTTTCTTTCTTTCCTTTTTTTTTTTTAGCTGAGGATCAAACCCAGGGCCTTGTGCTTGCTAGGCAAGTTCTCTACCACTGAGCTAAATCCACAACCATAGGATTTCTTATTAAGCTAATGTATACACTTTCTACATAATTCAGAAATCCTTCTCCAATATGTGTAGCTAAAACAAAGGAAAGCACACGTCTACAGTCTACATAATGACTGGTATAGTGTCTTTATTCAAAATAGTCAAAACCTGGACAAGAGTTTAAATGTTCTATAGTTTGTAAATGGATGAGAAAAATGCACTAACCCACTACTCAGGAAGAAATGGCTGACTTTGACATGTGCAATCACATGGATTAGTCATCAAAGCATTATAAAAAATGAAGGAAGCCCGTAAGAAATGCTATAAATCTATATGTCAGTTTTTATAACATCTTGCTATTCTACTGGGTTAGCTTTCTATAACTATAATGAAAAGTGTTCATTTTAACTTTTAATTTGTAGGATCTAGGGACTATTGGGTTTTTACAGAGAGAGAGAGAATGCAGAGGAGGTGAAACAAGCTTTCTTACACCATCAACCAGGGAGCAAAGAATGGGGTAGGCAAGCTTAGGGGTCTGTAGCTCTCCTTGGAAGGTGTGCCTCCAGAAAAGTAGTTGCCCAGGACCTGAGAGCAAGGGGGATCACTGTGAAGGAATACAAAGTAATTTTCAATTTTCTAGAAATGTTCTACATCCTGGCTGCCGTAGTGATGATTCATCAGGCTTTATGGTTTTAAATAGAGTTTTTCACTATGGAAATTAGGCCTCTGAGTCTTGCCTCATTATAAAAAGTATAGAAACAATAATCTACTTTGAGTATGAAAGACTACAACGATAGAATACTTATTATAATGAAAAAGATTGTAGAAAAATTAAAAATCTGAATGGATAATAAAGAAAATTATGTTATACAATATTTCTAGAAAGATAATTCAATCAGTTATCTCAAGAAACAGAAGCAACACAAAGATTACGATTGTGTGGTGAAATTTAAACTAGAAATTAGGTATCTCAGAAAAGGCCAGTAGCCAACTCGGGACAATAAAAATGGAGGGTACAGTGAAACCCTGAGGAAGGACTTACAGTGCCCACCCAAAAATGCTAAGTACTAAGTCAAAAGATACGCTCAGTACTAAATACTCAGTCAAAAGGCACACTAAGCACCAAATCAAACACACACTGAATGCCAAGTACCAATTGGAGTGCTTGCTCTGCAAGCCTGAGAGCTTGAGTTTGGATTCTCAGAATCAACAACAAAACTGGGCACAGCAATGGATGCCGGTCTCACTGTCACTGGAAAGGCCAAGTGGGCACGGCAGTGGATGCCAGTCTCACCGTCCCTGGAAAGGCCAAGACAGGAAATCTTTGGACTCTATAGGCATCCAGACTAGCTGATAAGTGAGACTCACCTCAAAAATAAGGTAGAGTGATAGAGAAAGACACCCAAAGTTTTTCTGGGCTCTGCAGGTATATGTATGAATACACACACACACACACACACACACACACACACACACACACACACACACACACACATGTACATGCACACATACACACATACAAGCAGGCATAGTTTCACACACATACATGCATGCACATACACACACACAGAACACAAAATACAGCCCACTCACAGTGTAGGAAAAGTTATGTGTAAGTCAAATATTCAACAAAGAGCTTCCATTCAGGATATATTGTAAGAAAAGCTCTCAAATCTCAGCAATAAGAAATCAAAGGATCTACTTAGAAAGCCAAGAATATTCTAAACAGACATTTTATGAAAGAAACTATCTAGAAGATAAGCATATGAAAAGATGCTCAACATCATTATTCCTTGGGAAAATGCAAATTAAAACCACACAGAGACAGCACTGCACAAATACTCCCGTGGCACCATGGGTAGAAAAAACAAACCTAGAAGCTGAGGTCTTGGCAAGGATACATTGCAGCAGGGGCTCTCTTTGCTAACTGCCAGGATTAAAAAAAAAAACAAACAAACAAAAAAAAAAAAACAACAAAAAAAGGTACAGAGATTATCTGAAGAATAACTTTAAAAATTCTTATAAAATCAAACATATAGTTACAAGAGCATATAGTAGTTTCATTCAGGTATTACTTCAGAGACATTAAAATTTGCATCCATTTTTAATCTTACATGCCAATAGTCATAGCATTATTCACACCAATACAAGTTCACTTTAGCGGGTGAATAGTTCAAGTGTAGTACATCAAAATGACTGAATACAATATCCCAATGAGAGAAATGAGCTATGGACTCAAGTAAGGACATGGTCGATGTGTGTGCTATAATCAGTGAAACAATGCTATGCACCACCCCTTTGGTATAACATTCTGGAGGTGGCAAGGATCTATAACCAGAAGACACAGAGGGGTTGGTGGGATGAGAGCGGCAGCAGTATTGAATTCAGAGAGAAGGCATGTGAGCTGTCCTGTAGTGATGGCACTGTCGTCTGTGGTGGTGGATCTACTCTGTGTATGTGTTTAAAATCAGAGTTAGACATAAAAAATAAGTTTTACTGTTTTTATGCTTACTACAGTGTACAAGTTAGAAGAAATGTAATTATTAACAGTTGTCTATATAACAGGTATTCTTAGCAATTTTAACAAAACTTTAGTTCTTCCTGCATTTTAAAATATATTTTAATACCAGAACTCAATTTCCGAATCAAACAATTTCAAACTAAGTTGAGAAGATCTGAATATACAATAAGCATATATATAAAACTAAAAATAATTTAGTTTTAAAATCATTTGAAGAAAATATCTCAGGTAAAAGTGAGAGCAAGCAAATTTTGCATTTATAAATAGTCTGTTGTCAGTTTGTATGGCATGCATGGCTTAAAGACATAGCCATGGCTTCCCTGTGATATGACAGCAGACTTTTACAGGTGTACTCCAAAGACTATTAGAGAGAGTAAAGTTCTATTTTTGTTTGTTTCTTGCCCTCAGTACTTATGAATTATAATGGTAGATCTGTCAAACAGACGATAAGATAGATTTTTATCCAGCACACCTTTTCAAAGTGTATAATTTTTCCTCACATGAGATCTTAGGCTATGCACCTCTTTGATTTACAGTGTGAGCTTTGTGGCAGGGCGCCTTAAAGCAACTCCCCTCATGATCTGTACCGATTTGGAGGTATGTCAAGAAGGGAGCCTTGGGTGGTTGGTTCACTATATGCTCCAAGTTGACAAGCAGTAGCTGGCCTTTGTGAATGGCTCTTGAGCTGCACACAGTGTGATAGGGGAACCACTCTCAGACACACTAACATATTTCAGTGTAACATGAAACAGTGATACTCTTGGCCTCCTTTAGCGTGTGTTGCATAAATCAGTGGATACCACATCTGGACTCCTGGTGTGTGGGAGGATATTACGGAATTATTACAGGAATCTGAAAGGTACATGGAAACCATGTTCTTGGTCTGATGACTTGTATCAAATGTGTTTGATAATGATGGGACAAATGATTAGTCAAGTATCTGGATTTATTTAAATGCAGTCAAGTCCCTGCATTTATTGTTTCTCTAACAGTGAATATCACTGTTATTTAAACTACACTTTCATTGTTGTGAGAGTAAAGAAAACATTTTTCCTCTCAATGAGTTTACTGTGATCAGCTCAAAGCTGCCCATACAGGACTTGTAAGTCATGACCAACATAATTATTTCAACCCATTCCTATAACATATGGAGGAATGTTTAATATCTTGAAGAAATTCTATACTTGGACCAGCATGCTTAAAATGTTTTAAAAGACCATGTTGAAATTGTACTTTAAAGATACTCCTTAATCACAATAAGAGCAAACAATATGATAAGCCATAAGGATATTAGACACCAGCATTGCCATAGCACAGTGACCTCTGAGCTAGAGGAGACCACAAGACCTAGGGCTCCTTGCAGAAGGCATGAACAAGCTCACACCTAAATGCTTCCCCAGTTACCTACTCTGTTTTCTTCAAGTCACTTGGGTCCTTGCTCCAGTTCACTAGACAGATCGTCTCAGCAAAATCAGAACGTCAAATAAGCACATTTACATTGTATTTGTTGTAGGGGAATTACAAAGAGGACGAGACATTTTCTCATGAGAGTGGTGAGGAGTTTCATATCTGAGCCTTGCTGTGGTTTACCACAGGGCTCAGAATCCACTGAATGTCTCGGGAACTGACACAAAACTTCCCTGTCAGGCAGTAATAGAGGGTGCACAGCCTGAGGGGTCCTAAATGAGAGAGTGGAAACCTCCGAAATCCTTCTCTGATTCTGCTCTTGTAAACATGGGTGTTGTAGAATATTATTTTACCTATGTGAAGATGTGCTACATTTGTTTATGCTGCATTTGTTTAATTATGTAAAGATGTGTTACATTTGTTTCACCTTGCAAGACTAAGGCACTTAATTGGTCTAATAAAAAGCTGAACAGCCAATAGCTAGGCAGGAGAAGGAAAGATGGAGCAGGTGGGCAGAGAGAATAAGTAGAAGGAGAAATCCAAGCAAAAGAGAAAGAAGAGAGACAGAGAACGAGGGAGAGAGATGTACTTTTTTTTTTAATGGTTGCTTCCTCTTAAGCCACAGCTGTCTGAATCAGCAACTCTGCCAGTACCAGCGGTGGTTACCCGGAAGGAAATCTGTTCCTCCGGCTCCAACTCTCACAAAGCCATGAAGGGAACTTAACTAAACCTCTCTCCCTCTAAAGAACTCAAGAGTCAAAGGTGCAGGTGGAATTCTGCTCTTCAGAGGCCAAATAGCAAGTAGCTCACCTCTCTCCTTGCTTGTGTCCTCTAAAAAGCCCCATGTTTCTCCTCGCTCCTCCTTATAAACTCTTTCTCTCCTGGCTCCTCCCTACCATTTCCTGTCAGCAATTTGCTAACTTAGCCTCCTGACCACAGGTAAAGTTCGTTTAATCAAACACATTTGTGCATCATTAAATAAACGTTCTAAAACATAAACAAAAATAACATATCTTAAAATAATATTCTACAACAGAGAGAGAGAGAGAGAGAGAGAGAGAGAGAGAGAGAGAGAGAGAGAGAGAGAGAGAGAGAGAGAGAGAGAGAGACATGCCCAGGGCCAGAAGCCAGGCAGCCGCTAGCCAGACACAAGAAGCAGTGAAAGTAAGACATACAGAAGAAAAGAAAGGTAAAAAGCTCTAAGACAAAAATGAAGGTAAAGAGAAACAGATTAAAATAAGAGCTAAGATAAGGCCGAGCATTCATAACTAATAAGGAGTTTCCATGTCATGATTTGGGAGCTGGTTGGTGGCCCAAAAGAAAAAAACTGTTACACATGAGTTGCAGATTTTATCCGAATTAGACATACATTTAATGTCAAAGCATGCTGGAACGTGGCTCTGCATATCACGAAGTGCTTCAGTGACACAGAGCGGCCTTATTCACTTCAGTGCTTAACGTGGAGTAAGGCCAATGAGAGGATGAAGTTACATGTTCTATAGGATGTGGTGATGGTAGTGTTGACATCATGGACTTTGAATGATGGAGGAGGTATCTTTGTGGATTTCTGTGGACCTCTCTAGCACTTTGCTTCTTCCTATTCTCATGTGGTCTTCATTTACCATGGTCTCCTATTCCTTGTTCTCCCTCTCTGTTATTGATCCAGCTGGGATCTCCCGCTCCCACAAGCTCTTTCCCTAGACCCTTCCTTGCCTTTCATTACCCCCATTCACATCCAGGTTGTTCATGTAAATCTCATTCATTTCTCTGTCATTGGGTGATCCCTGTATCTTTCTTGGGGTCCTGTTTTCTAGGTAACCTCCCTGGAGTTGTGAGTAGGAGTCTAGTCATCTTTGTTTTACATCTAGTATCCTCCTATGAGTGAGTACATACCATGTTTGTCTTTCTGAGTCTGGGTTACCTCACTCAGTATGATTTTTTTCTAGATCCATCCATTTGCCTGCAAACCTCAGGATGTCATTGTTTTTCTCTGCTGAGTAGTATTCCATTGTGTATATGTCCCACATTTTATTTATCCATTCTTCAGTTGAAGAGCATCTAGGTTGTTTCCAGGTTCTGGCTATTACAAACAATGCTGATATGAACATAGCTGAGCAAGTGCCTTGTGGTATGATTGAGCATTCCTTGGGCATATGCCCAAGAGTGGTATAGCTGGGTCTTGGGGGAGATTGATTCCTAATTTTCTAAGAAAGTGCCATATTGATTTCCAAAGTGGTTGTACAAGCTTGCATTCCCACCAGCAGTGGAGGAGAGTTCCCCTAGTGAGACAGTTGATTAGCTTGATCTCTTTGGGAGGCATCCAGGCGGTGAGACCGGGACCTGTCCTCAGTGCATGAGCTGGCTGTTTGGAACCTGGGGCTTATACAGGGACACTTGGCTCAGCCTGGAAGGAGGGGACTGGACCTACCTGGACTGAATCTACCAGGTTGAACTCAATCCTCAGGGGAGTCTTTGCCCTGGAGCAGATGGGTATGGGAGGTGGACTAGGGGGAAGGTGGTGGGGGGAATGGGGGGAACAAGGGAATCTGTGGCTGATATGTAAAATTAAATTAAATTATAAAATTAAATTTAAAAAATGAAAAAAAAGAATGATGAAGGAGAACAGTGTTTTAGAAAATTGGGTATTTTGAGTTTCCCAGGTGTCAAAAGCTAATTTCCTCTCAATCAGAGACAGAAGGACACTGCCTCTCATGGATGCACAGAAGTATCATGCTTGGTTGGTGCTTGCTGTGAGTATTAAAGCAATGTCTGATTGGTTCTGGGCTTGGGGAGGCAGTGATAATAAGCAACCAAAGAAGGAACTGTGGACTAGAATTTTTTTTTCATTTTTCATTTTCCTTAGTCTTGTTAGATACAGTGTCTGAATGAGGATTCTGATTATAATTCTGAAGCTCTCTATCATCCAAGCTAATAAACTGACTCAACCAGATTGAATTAAATCACAATGTTGTAGCAGAAATATGACATATATTATACATAGCTGTTACAAAAAGAAAAAAAAAGAATGACTATAATACTAGACATAGGAGCTCAACCTAAAATCAGAAGGAGAATTATGATTCTGAGACTTAAAGTCTAGGGTTGATTTCCATCTTTTTTCAGCCCAAAAGCCCATGGAGCACTGTCATCAGCTTCCACCATTGAAATACATTCAGACATTTTCTTATGAGGTGTTATATCACATAATGTTTGCAAGCCAAGGATTAGAGTTAACAACCTGCATGAGAATCCAGCACAGGCTATAGTTACTTGAGAATTAAGAGAAAGTACTTGGCTTCTACCAAAAAAAAAAAAAAAATGAGAGCAGCAGCAGGATTACTAACTGCTATGCCTATTAAATGAGTGTTTTCACAGTACTCAGCATTGTGCCCAAACACTCAATAAAGTTATTAGTCAGAATTTTCATCACCGTGATGAAGTATCTAAGGAAACAAATCCCAAGAGAAAGATTTATTTTGGTTCATTATTACAGTTGTTTCAGATCATTACAATGGACCAGTACATGGGAGGCAAAAGCAGTGCATACAATGATTGATAGAAAGAAATAGAATATACTTAATAGGAGGCTTCCCCTTTCCTCCCCCTGGACCCATAGCACATGGGATGGAACTGTGCATAATCAAAGGAGGCCATTACCCCTTAGATAAGACTCTCAGGAAATGTGTTAGTGTTCTACACAGCTTTCTGTTTAGTCTTGTCAATCAAAGTATCACAAGTCCTCCAATTGCCAGTGTGACACCTAAACACATTTTCTTCTTCTTTTTTACTTTAATTTTTTTTTGAGATTGCAACTGTATTTCCCCCTTTCTTTTCCTCCTACCAAGCCGTCCTGCATACGCTTCTTGCTATCTTTCAAATTCATGGTCTCTTTTTTCATTGTTACTGCATACATACTGTGTGTGTATGTGTTTATACACACTTACCTATCTATCTATCTATCTATCTATCTATCTATCTATCTATCTATCATCTATCTATCTATCTATTCACTATCATCTATCTTTGTCTATCTATATCTATATGTATATATATATATATATATATATATATATATATATATCATCTCTCTATTCCTAAATATAATATGCTCTGTTTGTATAACGTTACTTTTGTATGTTGTTAGAGCTGACATTTTGATATTGGATAACCAATTGCTGTGCTCTTCCCTGAGAAAGACTATTTCTCCCATTCTCAGCATTCTTTAGTTGCCTATAGGTCTTTGTGTAAGTTGAAGCTTCATGGGCTTTTCCACATCTACTTTGTCATGTCCATTGGTGTCATCCTTACTCAGCTCATGTTTATGAAGTCATTTTGGTGAGACCTTATGGATGTAGCTTCTTAAATTACTAAAAGACATAATCTCAGAACAATATCCCTTAGCTTCTGTCTTGGATAATCTTTGCCCCCTTTTCACAATATTCCCTGAACCTAAGGTCTAGTGGGAAGTTTTTCTGTGTCCTTCCCGGTCCTTAGCCACTCAGACCCAAATTAACTCACAGAGGCTTATATTAGTTAAAACTGCTCAGCCATTAGCTCAGGGTTACCACTGACTAGCTCTTATACTTAAACTCAGCCCATTTCTGTTAATCTATATGTCACCACATTTTCCATGGCTTTACCTATGTGCCATTACATGCTACTCCCTGGATGGCAGGCTGGCATCTCCTGACTCAGCCTTCTTCTTCCCAGAATTCTCCTTGTCTGCTTATTCGGCATATACTTCATGCCTTGCTACTGGCCAATCAGTGTTTTATTAAACTGGTATATAAAAGCATTATCCCATAGCATTTCCCCTTTTCTGTTTAGTTAAAACGGAAGGTTTTTACTTTAACATAGTAAAATTACATATAACAAACAGTTATCAAGCAAGAATTACAGTTCAATATCTAGTCTATTTCTATTTGGCAAAATTAAAGAAAATATTCTATCATCTATCCTATATTTGTGAGTCTAAAGTTTTATATCTAATTTATCTTTTATCATAACCAAGGAAAATTATAACCATCTAGTCTTAAACTACATAAAAGACCCCAGAAGGATATAAGACTACCTAAGTAAATAAGAAGTGCATTATAAGCAACTTTCAAAAATCTAGAATGACAGAGACAGCTACCTGCTGCCTGGACAGTCATCCAAAGTTCCTCTGCAACTTTGGGGCATCCATCTTCAGCCCATAGGCCTAGTCTCTCAGTCATTTACTTCTCTGTGTCCTATAGAATGTCTGGCAGTTTCTTCTTGTGAAGCAGGAACCTGAAGGACCATCTCACCTTGCAAAGTTCAGTGATCACCTTGCTATGGGTCCTGCATGTCCAGTTTATATGACATTTTGTCAAGCAGTCCAAGCAAGAACAGTTTCTTGCCTAAAGGGCTATTTTTGCCAAGAAGAAGAAAAAATCTGTATAGAGTGTCTTTGATGTCCATCTTTCTCTTTGAAATAAATCAAAATGCTGCCAGGAGCAGATGTGTCTCATTGTTCAGGAAAGTCCAAGTTTTTAAAACATTTTAAATGCCATATTCTATAGGTCTTTGAAATGTTTGAAGATTATCTACCTAATTGAGATATATCTATGCATAGCTAGAAACCTTAACATGACTAAAAGTTTGACTGTCATAGAAGACTAATTATTAATCTGTATTTCTTAATTATACATTACAATTTCAATGAGCTACACAAACATAATACCTTAAACAAGAATAGAAATATACATACAGTGTAACAAAATTAAATTTGTATCAATAAACTAAAATCTATATCAATGTAAAACATTTTAAACAAGTTGCTCTTTAAAAGTAGATTCAACAATCCACCCTTTTATTTCCATATCATACCCCCCTTTCTTCTTTTAGAAAGATATTGACTGCGACCAATAATAATTTGTAACCAACAACCTGAACAAAGACAAACATCCATAATCCATTTTTGTGAATATGGGTATAGTGTTCTAGGCTACTTCCTGCTGATAGGGGGTGCTGGTAGTCTTATGAGGATCCTGAGACAATTTGAGATAATGGTCAAGTCCTGGAAAGACCTGCTATAGCCGTTGTTGATAGGTACCATCTGTTAAGGTTCAGGAGGTCTGGCTTGATCAAATCTGATCCATCTTAAAATGGAACAAATACATAGCCTCTTCTTCCTGTGGAAACAAAAGCAGAGCCTCCTTTCCAAAGAAACATATCCTTAGATCCAAATTTTGAAGTCACAATGCCTTTAAAACATACATATTGATTTAACTCATCAGCCTTTACAATCAAATGTCTTTCTGCAGCTAAAAATCCCAAAGACAATATCATCCAGACTCTCTGTGTAATATCCATCTTTACATGGCTTATTTTTTATATTCCTTTGTTTTCTCTTTAAAGGCTTTACTTTTGAAAACTTTCTGCTTTTTTTAAATAACTGTCTATATTCATTTTCCTCTCTCTTACAATCCTAGGTATGTTTTTATACACACTGTAAACCATTTAAAGTCTTATTCAATCTGAATCTGCCTTATTGTGAATCTGTTGTTTTAAACTGCAGCATTACTAGGACTGAAATGGCAGCTTTGGCTGCTGGCTCTCCCCACCTCAGTTTCCAGCATGGTGGTGATACGTTTACCACCTGCTCTGGCTCTGGGAGCCATGTGTACCACCAACTCTTAAAAGTACTGTGTCTGTGCCACCATTAAAGCAGCATGTACCCAGAAACTTTTTTTTTGTTTATATTAGCAAAGTCTAAATCCACTATGCAGCGTAATATGCAGCTTGGAGACACCTCATTCCTGCCATGCTGCCAGACAAGCCTGCAAGCCATGAACCTTCCATAGAGCAGCTCAAGCTTGCAAGCTGTGGCTGGCCTGAGAGAGACAACTAGGAAGCTATTTTTAGCTCTGTTTTAGAATCTTTATTTTTTTTTTTTATTCTTAAAGCTTTCTTAGGTTTTAGGTGGAAACTCTTGCCCCATATCTTGGCACCATTTGTAGTCAGAAGTTTTTCTGTGCCCTTCCCAGTCCACAGCTGCTCAGACCCAAGTAAAACTGCTCAGCCATTAGTTCAGGTTTATTACTGACTAGCTCTTTTCTGTTCAGCCCATTTCTGTTAATCTATATGTCACCACATTTTCCATGGCTTTACCTGTGTGTCATTACATTTTGCTCCCTGGACAGTGGGCTGATATCTCCTGACTCAGCCTTCCTCTTCCCAGAGTTCTCCTTGTCTGCTTATTCTCCCTATACTTCATGCCTTGCTACTAGCCAATCAGTGTTTTATTAAACCAGTGTACAAAAGCATTATCCCACAGCACTAAGGTGAAGGAGTGTTTTGTACATTTTTTAGATGTATCTTTTGGGATTAGGATCCAAAGCTCTTCTTTTCGATTCCTTATAATTTTCTGAAGTTATCTTCACTTGTTGTACAGACAAGTTTCCTTGATAAGGGGTGAAAACTACATTTATTGTGAGTTTAAGTTCAGATGTTAAATTATTGTTAGTGATTATGCTGGGTTAGTAAAATGGTAGTTGTAGGTTTTCCTCCAATAGCCATGACTTAGCAATCACTAAGTGGTTATCTGGATTGACAGTACCAGTCATGGTTTATCTCTTGTTGAGAGGGTCTTAAGTGTAATTAGAGAGCTTTTGGTTACCATCAAGGTATGTGAGCCACTACCATGCTCTTAAGGTTATTGTACCTTGCTGATAGTTGGGCGTTGATGTGGTCCAAAGGTGTCAGAGCTGGATAGGACTGTTGGTTGCTCTACTTCTTTTTGTATATCTTTGGGAGCATAATCATTAGATCTTAAGGAGATGACTTTAAGATAAGATCCAGGTCTGGAGCTGCCGGAGCATGTTTCTGAAGTTCATGGTATCTTCAACAATAGAGAACATACCTTTTACCTATGGAGGTCAAGCAAAGGCTGCATGTCTTGGAAATCTCTTGGGCAGCCCTGATTAACAACTCAAAAGAGGGCTTTTCATGTTGGTTATTGGGGTTTTGTGAAGCAGTTCTTGGCTCTTGGGGCAGAGATAATAAGCGTTCATTAAAGCCATATATGTATATTTATACCCAGAATTGTCTCTTCTAGGGTTTAAGGTAAATATTTAATAGTGTGATTCACTATAGATTTCATAGACATCCTTATTGTTATTTTATGCTCCTCCCTCCTCTCTCTATAAAGAGCCATCCTTTTCCCTTTTTCCCTACCAGATCACTTGTACCCAAATAGTCCCCTTTACTCTCTTTCATCCTTACACATCTCTTAAACTATAGCATGCCTTAGAGATTCAATAGGCTCATTCCTATCTCATAATGCAAAATGTATTTAGTCCATCTCCAAGAGTTCCCATAATCTTAACAGTCCTAACATTGTTCGAAAGTCAAAGTTGACAGATCCCTTTGAGATAAATGCCTAAATGCAAACCCCTACAGAATCAAAACCAAGTTACACTCTTCCAAGATCCAATGGAACAAAGTTACACATTTCTATTCCAAAGGAGATGCATCAGAGAATAGCCAAGAAGGAGCAGACCAAGGAAAATCAAATCATAAAAGGACAAGCCATAAGTGTTTCAATTTCATACATATAGCATGTGAGACATATGCTGTTCAGGATGTGAACTGCATCAGGACTGGATAGCCACACTTCCATGGATTTGCTATTTGGATCCTCTATGGCCTTTTTCTGGAACTGGCTCTGTGGATTTTTTTAGCACACATTCCATATTATTGAAGTCCTCAACTTCCTGGGGTCTGCATCTTCACTTTGTCTTTTACTCCCTGCTTTATTCATGCATGAGGAAAACACTGGGTTCTGCCCTCGACTGAAGGAGTAGCTAAGGCACTGTGGACCATAGACAGAATGGTCTTTGAGTAGAGAGATGGCTTAACATGGAGAAAGACTGCCCCAGACCTGAACTTGGAAGGAGGCACTGAGACTCTGTCCTACAAAACAAACAAAACAAAACATTTCCAATTATGTAGGACTTTGCACTCTTGAGCCTGTAATGGCTAAGGTCTAGCGAACTGTTTAAACTCCATCATGGCTTCCTTCATCTTCTCCAAACAGCTAAGTGTTTGACCTTTTAAAACAACTTAATCTCTTTACCAACTCAACTTTCTTATATAAACTTTATGCATGTTTTCTTTTATGGGCAAGTTTTTTAAATCTTTCTACTTTACATTTTGTTCACAAGTCTCATGTAAACTTGAATGAAAGCCTGCAGCAATATAACTAGATCAGGCTAAATGCTGCCATCCTGACTTTAAATATCCTTTACCAGATTAATTCATCTCTCCCATTCAAATTAAACCTTATATATGGTCTTAGGATATAGATATAATGTGGACAAATTATTTACCCCAGTGTAATATTAATTATCTTTAATCCAATTCTGAAAAGAGTCCTCATTCCCCTCTGAACCCTCCTGAGTCAGGCCTTCCCTGTCTACATGCCTGTCAGCATTCCGGTCCTTTGAATTTCCACCAACATTGCCAATTAAGTCCCATTTGCAGCATTCTAAGCTATTCTCTTCTGCTTCTTCAATTATTCCCTCACTCCTCTTATAAATCAGTTACATGGCTTTAAGAACCACATGGTTAATTAGTCTTAAGAAAATTTACTTTCTGTTACCAATTGTCTGTGTCAGTGAAACATTTCATTGTGTGGCAAAATGCCAGAGCTTAAACAAAAGTAGAAACATGTATTTTGACTAATATTTCAGTCTATGATAACAAGGAGGGAATAGTGGAACAGTTAACATCACGGCAAATTTAAAAGAGAGAGAGAGAGAGAGAGAGAGAGAGAGAGAGAGAGAGAGAACATTGACACAAGCAGACTTTTGTCTCATTCCCTCATTCCCTTTTATTTCCTCTGGGCCCACATTGCACAGGAAAGTCTTACTGTTGGATAATCTACTGGAAATTCCTTAATAGACACACTAAAAATAACTTTTACTAATTTCCTAGGTACATTTAATCAAGTTCAACACCAAAATTAGGCATCACATCTAACTTTTCTAATGATCATTACATTATCCATCTATAGTCTATCACCTTGTGTTAGGCTTTATAAATTAAAGCATTAAAACATTTCTGACATTATCTGGTCCAGCTCCAAATCTTTAACATCTTTATATCATGCTAGAAGTAGTCTCTGTAAAACAGTTTCACCCATTTTCATCCATCCCAGAGGTCCCTGTGACTCCTTTCCCATCAAATTTCTTTTTCCACCTTTATTAAACATAGTTTTTTTTTTCATACAATATGATCTGAATACAGCTTCCCCTCCTGTTACTCCTCCCAGTTGTTAGTTATTTGTGGCACTCTTACCCTGTGAGGAAATGTCATGACACACGACAACAAGAGTTTTATTAAGGTAAGAGAGAGAGACAGATGTGCTCAGATCTGTGGGAAAAACAGGTGAATAAAGAGACAGAGCTGGAAATATGGCGCCGGATTATAAAGGCTAGGCCATGCCTGTGCACACAGGGCCATGGGACTATTCCACACATGCCCGTAGATCACATGGTTGTGATATGCACTTTACACAACCATGCAAAGCCACTGGGTCCTGGTCACGTGAGACGTTTTGACCCGGAAATGGCTATTTTGACCTGGAAATGGATAGGCAGAAGTGTCTAGGTCTGCTGGGCATTTGCAACTATGGGGGAGTATTGTGAATCTCTATCACCAGTTCCTCCCCACTTCCTCTCCCCTCTAGATCCACCCACTTTCTGTCTTTCATCAGAAAAAAACAGGCTTCTATGTGAAAAAAACCAAATGTGACAAAATAAAATATAACATAAAACAAAAACCACCATATCAAAAATAGACAAGACAAGCCAACAGAAAAATAAAGGAGCCCCAAGAGAAGGCACAAGAATCAGAAACCCACTCTCTCATACTATCAGGAAATCTCTAAAAGTACTAAATTGAAAGCTATAGTATACATGCAGAGGATCTGGGCAGACTCTTGTAGGTTCTGGGATTGCTGCTTCAGGCTCTCTGAGTTCATGTGAGTTTAGAATCTTTGTTCTCCCTGTTCCTCCTCTTCTGAGGGGTTGTCTGAGCTCTGAGGGGAGGGATTTGATGGAAACATCTTGTTTAGGGTTGCGTCTTCCAAGGTTTCTTTTTCTGCATAATGTCTGACTGTGGGTCTTTATATTTTTTTCCTAATCTTCTGCAGGAAGAAGCTTCTCTGATGATGGCTGAATAAGGCACTGATTTATGAGTATAGCAGAATATCATTAGGAGTCATTTTATTGTTATTTTATTTTGTTTTGTCTGTTTTGGACCAGTATTTGCTTTTACCCTAGGTCTCTGGGCTATCAGCAGTCAGTTATGGGTTTTGTCTCATGGAGCAGGCAGGACAACATTGTAGATCAAAAGTTTTATGGCTGGCTTGGTGTTTACATTTCTTTTTTTTTTTTTTTTTTTGGTAGCCTGCACAGTAACTTCACATACCAAAGGCACTAGAATACAGGGGTTGAAGGTTCCTTATAGTCACCAGCTTGACCTCTTTATGTTCAATGAGTTGTGTGGTGTTGTCTTCAGCAGTGGGGTCTTGTTCTCAGTTTGCTGAGAGCAAACTATTGTTTGGCAACAGCCTGGGTCTTTTAGCAATTTTTTTTAGCCTAAAACTCAATCGACCAAAACCCTGTCTTGGTACTGGAAGCTTGTTTGGTGACAAGATATGGCCAGTAGAATTTCTGTCTCCCTCAATATTTGGAGATTTTATTAAAATCAATTTCATATGTTTTAGGAAGTTTCCACTGCATTAGGTTACCATAATGCCCTCCAAATTCCCTTCAATTCCAACTGTTGTTCCCTCATTCCCTCCCATAATCCCCTCTCTGCCTGCCCCTTCAAACCTGATCCTCCTGTTGTCATCCCACTCACCCTGGCTGCAATCCACCCATAAAATCTATTCTATTCTCCCAGTTAGTGAGATCCATGTGCCCCCTGCCCCAAGTCGCTTACTCTGTACCAAATCTCTCTGGGTCTAAGGATTGCAGTTTGGCTATTATTTATTTGATGGCTAATATCCAGAGATAAGTAAATATAAATCATATGTATCTTTCTGAGTCTGTGTTATCTCATTCAGTCTGATCTTCTCCAGTTCCATCCATTTATCTGCAACTTTCATGACATCATTTACACCATTGTGTAAATGTTCCATCCATTCGCCTATAATGGATGTCATGATGTCATTTTTTAACAGCTGAATAATACTCCATTTATAAATATACCATGCTTTCTTTATCCATTCATCTGTTGAAAGACATTTAGGTCAATTCTAGCTATTGTTAATACAGGAGGAATGAACATGATTGAGCAAGTGTTCCTGTGGTAGGATGAAGTGTCCTTTGGGTATATGCACAACAGTAATATAGCTGAATCTTGGGGTAGATCAATTCCCAATTTTCCAAGAAACCACCATACTAATTTCCATGTAATGGAAATTTGCAGGTAAATGGGTAGAACTAGAAAGGATTATTCTGAGTAAGGTAACACAGACACAAAAATATAAATATGATATGTATTCAAATATATCTGGATATTAGCCATTAAATAAATGGTAACTGATGTAGCTGTATAAGTTTGCACTCCCACTATCAATGGAAGAATGTTCTCCTTGCTTCACATTCTCACCAGTATGAACTCTCACTTGTTTTACTGATCTTAGCCATTCTGACATGTTTAAGATGGAATCTCAATGTAGTTATGATTTGTATTTCCCCTAATGACTAAAGATGTTGAATATTTCTTTCTTTCTCAGTCATTTGAGTTTCCTCTATGGAAAATTCTCTGTTTACATCTATGCCTCAATTTTTTTTTTTTTTTTTGATTTTTCGAGACAGGGTTTCTCTGTGTAGCTTTGCGCCTTTCCTGGGACTCACTTGGTAGCCCAGGCTGGCCTTGAACTCACAGAGATCCGCCTGCCTCTGCCTCCCGAGTGCTGGGATTAAAGGCGTGCGCCACCACTGCCTGGCTGCCTCCATTTTTAATTGGGTTATTTGGTTTTTTGAAATCAAGTACCTGATCTTGATTTAACTTTGATAAATGGTACCTATCAAGAAAAGTATCCATTTCTTTCAATTTTCCAGTTAGATGAAGTATAGGCTTTTAAATTATGACATTATTATTCTCAGGATTTCCCCAGTTTTTGTTTTGATGTCCTATTTTCATTTCTAATTTTGTTAATTTGGTTATTCTCTCTGTGTCTTCTAGTTCATTTGGATAAGGGTTTATTCATCTTATTGGCTTTTCTCTAGGAACCGTTTCATTGTTTCTTTGCATTGCTCTTTTGTTTCTGTTTCATTTATTTCAGTCTTGAGATTGAGTAGATCTCGCTGTTTAAGCCTTTTGGCTGTGATTTCTCCTTTGTGTTCTAGATCTGAGATGTGTTATTAAGTTGCTAGTATGGGGTCTTGCCAGTTGTTTTATGTAGGTGCTTAGTGCTATGACCTTGCCTCTTAGAACTGCTTTCAATGTGTCCCATAAGTGTGGGTAAGATGTGAATTCATTTTCATTTAGTTCTAAAACATCTTTAGTTTCTTTCCTTATTTCTGTCTTTACCAATTTTTTATTCAGTGGAACCTTGTTCAGTTTCCATGAGTTTCTGTTGTTGATGACATTGAACTTTAACCTCTGGTAGGTAGTTTGATGGATGCAAGCAGTTTTTCAGCTTTCTTGTATCTGTTGAGACTTGCTTTCTGTCTTGCTTTCTATGAGGTGCAGAGAAGAAAGTATATTCTTTTGTGTTTTGGTGAAATGTTCTGTAAATATTTGTTAGGTCAATTTGGTTTATAAAGTCTGTTAGCTCTATCATTTCTCTATTTTGTTTTTGTCTAGATGACCTGTTTATTGATAAGAACTGAGTAATAAAATCTCCCACTATCAGTGTGTGAGGGTCAATATGTGATTTCAGCTGTAATAGTGTTTCTTTTACAAATGTGGGTTCCCTTGTGCTTGAGGCATAAAAGTTAAAAATGTTAAGAATTGCAATGTACTCTTGGTAGATTTTTTTCTTTAACAAGTATGCAGTGTCTTTCCCTATCTTTTCTGAGTAGTTATTAAAATGGCTACATCAGCTTGTTTCTTAGGTCTGTTTGCTTGGAATATCTCTTTCCATCCTTTTGCCCTGAGATGATGTCTGTCCTTGATGTTGAGGTGTATTTCTTGGATACAGCAAAAGGATGAATTCTGTTTCCACATACATTCCTTAAGTCTGTCTTTTCAATGACGAATTGAAACCACTGATATTAAAAGATATCAATGACCAATGATTATTGATTCCTGTTACTTTGTTGTAGGGACTGGGAGTGATACTGTTTGTGTGTGTGTGTGTGTATGTTTTCCTTTGATTTTGTTTGCCACCAAATTTTACCTATAGTTGGGCAGTGGTGGCACATGCCTTTAATTGCAGCACTCAGGAGGCAGTGCCAGGCGGATCCTTGTGAGTTTGGGGCCATCCTGGTCTACAAAGCAAGATTCAGGACAGGCACCAAAACTACACAGAGAAACCCTGTCTCAAAAAACAAATTATATATATATGTAGCTTTCATCTTTGTTTGTCCAGAGACTCCTCCTACAACTCTACTCTTTGCCATGAATCTATGATCTCCTAGCCACTAGTCTAGTCCTTTACAGATCTGTTTATGACATCCCTTGGTTAAAACACTTTATGACATTCTTTGCTTGATGTATTTCTCTGTTGAGTATGATGAGGAAACCTTCAAAAATTTTATCTTCAGAGCTGGGTGGTGGTGGCACACACCTTTAATCCCAGCACTCGGTAGGCAGAGCAGGTGGATCTCTATGAGTTCGAGGCCAGCCTGGTCTACAAAGTGAGATCCATGACAGGTACCAAAACCACACAGAGAAACCCTGTCTTGAAAAACAAACAAACAAACAAACAAACAAATGTCACCTTCAGTGTTTTGCCTCAAACAATAGGACTACTTATATTTGGGAATTGAATGCTGGATATTTGAATCCTTGGTGATGGAGCAAAAGTAATAAGATTAAATATGCACAGACTTCACAGCAGTGTCTGGGATTGAGATGTCTTACTTACAATGTTTTCTAATACTCAAAAACAAATATTGAGAAATGATGAAGTAGAAAACTGATATATGGCCTTTTTTGTTGTTGTTTTTATTTGTTAGTTTTATTTTGAAAATACATTAGTTTCTTTTACAAACTCCAAAGAAAGGCGAAACATCTGTTTTTATTTTTGAAAATAGATATTATCCATTTATTTATTTTTTAGAAAGTTTTTTCACTTTACGTACCAGTCCCAGTTCCCACTCCCTCCCCTTCTCCTATTCCCCCATCTCCCTCCATACCACGCCCCCCATCCATTCCTCAAAGAAGATAAGTCCTCCCTTGCGGAGTCAACAAGGTCTGGCATACTAAGTAGAGGCTGGACCAAGCCCCTCCCCTGTGTGACAGGAAAAAGCAAGGTGTCCCACACTAGGGATGTGTTTGAAAAAGCCATTTCTTGCACCTGGGATAAGTCTTTGGTCCCACTTCCAAGGGCTCCCCAAACAGATCTAGCAACATAACTGCCACCCATGTTCAGAGGGTCTAATTTGGTCCCATGCATGTTCCCCAGCTGGCAGGCCAGAGTCCATGAGCTCCCACCAACTTGGATCAGCTGTCTCTGTGGTTTCCCCCATCATGATCTTGACCTCACTTGCTCCTGTGATTCCCTCCTCCCTCTCTTCAACTGAAGTCTAGGAGCTCAGCCCAGTGCTTGGTTGTGGATCAATGCATCTGTTTCCATCTATGATGACAATTAGGGTGGGCACTGATCTAATTAAAGGAGAAGGTAAGTTCAGGTACCCTCTCCATCACTGATAGGAGACTTAGCTGGTGTCATTCTTGCAATTCCTAGGGATTTCCCTAGCACTAGGTTTCTCCCTAACCCCCTAAAGTTTCCCTCTTTCATTGCTTTCCTTCTCAGTCCCTCCATCCACTGTGCCATCTCAGTCCTTCCTGTTCTACCCCACTCCCAGTTTACCAAAGAGATCTCAACTATTTTCTTCTCCTGGGGCCCTCCATGTGTGTCCCTCTTAGGGTCCTCCTTTTCACCTAGTTTCCCTGGGGTTGTGGATTGTAGCCTGGTTATCGTTTGCTTTGTGTCTAGTATTCATTTAAAAGTGAGTACACAAATTGTTTGTCTTTTTGGGTCTGGGTTACCTCACCTCACTCAGGATGATTCTGATTACATCTATTTGCCTACTAATTTCATGATGTCATTGTTTTATACCTCTGAGTAATAGTCCATTGTGTAAATACACCACATTTTTCCTTATCCATTCTTTGGTTGAGAGGCATCTAGGTTGTTTCCAGGTTCTGGCAATTATGAATAATGTTGCTATAACGCGGTTAAGCAAGTGACCTTGTGGCATGATTATCTTTTGGTTATATGCCCAAAAGTGGTATTGCTGAGTCTTGAGGTAGGTTGATTCCCAATTTTCTGATAAACCACCATACTGATTTCCAGAGTGGTTGTATAAGTTGGCATTCCCACCAGCAGTGAAAGAGTGTTCCCCTTACTCCCCATCTTCTCCAACATAAGCTGTCATCAGCGGTTTTGATCTTAGCCATTCTGACAGGTATAAGATGGTATCTCAGTGTTGTTTTGATTTGCATTTCCCTGATGACTAAGGATATTGAGCAATTCCTTAAATGTCTTTTGGCCATTTGATATTCTTCTGTTGAAAATTCCCTGTAGCCCATTTTTAAATTGGATTATTTGGTATTTTTGATGTCTATTTTCTTGAGTTCTTTATATGTTTTTGAGATCAGCCCTCCCTCTGGCAGGTGTGGGGTTGGTGAAGATCTTTTTCCATTCTGTAGACTGTAATTTTGTCTAATTGACCATGTCCTTTACCTTACAGAAATGTCTTTGTTTCAGGAAATCCCATTGTTGCTTTCAGTGTCTGTGCTACTGTTGTTATATTTAGGAAGTGTTCACCTGTGCTAATGCATTTGAGGCTACTTCCCACTTTTCTTCTATCAGGTTCAATGTAGCTGGACTTATGTTGAGGTCTTTGATCCATTTTGACTTGTGTTTTGTACATGGGAATAGATATAGATCTATTTGCATTCTTCTATGTGTCAACATCCAGTTATGCCAGCCCCATTTGTTGAAAATGCTTTCTTTTTCCCATTGTATAATTTTAGCTTCTTTGTCAAAAGTAAGATGTCCACAGGTATTTGGGTTAATGTCAGCATCTTTGATTTGATTTCATTGATCTACATGTCTGTTTTTCTGCCAATACCAAGCTGCTTTTATTACTGTAGCTCTATAGTAGAGCTTGAGGTGAGGGATAGTGATACCTCTGGAAGTTCCATTTTTGTACATTGTAGTTGGAAGTTTTCCTGTGTCCTGCCTGGGCTGCAGTTGGGATGAATCTCTCCCACCCATGTCCCACAGTCTTTTGGTACCAAATAAACACACAGAAGCTTATATTATTTTCAAACTATATGGTCTAATGGCTCAGGCTTCTTGCTAACTAGCTCTTAAATCTTAAATTAACCCATTTCTATACATTTATACTTTGCCACATGGCTTGTGGCTTACCAGTACTTTGCATCTTGCTTCTTCTGATGGCAGCTAGAAGTGTCTCCTTAGTTCTGCCTTTCTATTTCCTCTCTCTAGTTGGAATGTCCTACCTAACCTTATTCTGCCTCACCATTGGCTAAACATCTTTATTTATCAACAGTCAGAGCAACACACATTCACAGCATACAGAATGACATTTAACAGCACTTCCCTTTTTCTATTTAATGAAAAACAAAAGTTTTAACTTTAACATAGGAAAATTACATATGATAGAACAGTAATTAGGTAAGAATTACAGTTACAATATCTAGTCTATGCATATTTGGCAAAATTAAAGAAAATATTCTATCTATCCTATATTTGTAAATCTAAAGTTTTATATCTAATTTATCTTTTATCATAACCAAGGAAAATTATAATTATAACTATCTAGTCATGACCTACATCAAAGACCTCAGAATAATATAATAGTGCCTAAGTAAACAGGAAATGTATTGTAAGCAACTTCCAAAATTCTGGAAATGACAGAGACAGCTGCCTACCTGGACAATCATCCAAAGTTCTTCTGCAACTTTGGGGTATCTATCTTCAGTCTGTAAGCCTAGAGCCTCTCAGTCACTTCTCTCTGTGTCCTATGTAAAATATCTGGCAGTTTCTTCTGTGAGTCATGAACCTGAAAGACCATCTCACCTTGCAAAGTTCAGCAGTTACCTTCCTATGGGTCCTGCATGTCCAGTCCATACAATGCTTTGTCAAACAGTCCAGACAAGAAAAGTTTCTTGCCCAAATGACTATTTTTGCCAAGAAGAAGATAAATTCTATATACAGTGTCTTTGATGCCCATCTTTCTCTTTGAAGTAACTTGGTGCTGCCAGGAGCAGACATGTCTCACTGTCCAAAAGTCTAAGTTTTTAAAACATTTTAAATACCACATTCTGTAGGTCTTTGAAGTTTTTGAATATTATCTACCTAATTGAGATATATCTATGTATATCTAGAAACCTAACATGACTAAAAGTTTGATTATCATGGATGACTATTAATCTGTATTTCTTAATTATACATTATAATTTAAATGAGTTATATAAACATAATAACTTAAATGAGAGTAGAAACTCAACAGCTTTTACAATCAAATGTCTTTTTTGAAGTTAAAAATCCCAAAGACAATATAATCCAGACTCTCTGTAACTATTTCTTTATTTAACTGTCTATATTTTTTTCCTTTCTCTTCTAAGCCTATGTACATTTTTACACACATTGTAAACAGTTTAGAGTTTTCTTTTATCTGAATCTGTCTTATTGTGAATCTATAAACTTTTTCTGTCCAGAAGAGAGTTTAAATTGTTAAACTGTGTGACCAGCACAAAAAGTGGCATCCTTGGATACTGAATCCTCCCACCTCAGCTTCTCCATATGGTGGAAGTATGTTTATAGCCACTCCTGGATGCCATGTTCTCTGGTGACTCTGGGAAGCAGTTGGTCCATGCCTCCATCCAGCAGCATGTAGCCCCAAAATCTCTTCTTCTTCTTCTTCTTCTTCTTCTTCTTCTTCTTCTTCTTCTTCTTCTTCTTCTTCTTCTTCTTCTTCTTTCTTCTTCTTCTTCTTCTTCTTCTTCTTCTTCTCCTTCTCCTTCTCCTTCTCCTTCTCCTTCTCCTTCTCCTTCTCCTTCTCCTTCTCCTTCTCCTTCTCCTTCCTCTTCCTCTTCCTCTTCCTCTTCTTCTTTGTATAAGCAAAAAAAGCTAAATCCACCACACAGCATATTACAAGGGTTGGAGATGCCTCTGTATACCATGGTGGGAATCACCGTGTTGTGTTTCAGCCCACATGCCATGGCATCTCTGTACCTTGGAGTCTCTATATCTCAGCCTGCATAAGACATGAAGTAGAAAGCTGTTTTTGTCTTTGTTATTGTATATTTAGAAGCCCTTTTTAAACTCTTTTAGGCCTTATGGAAATTTGAGAGCCCCATTTTGGTATGCCAGTACATGATTGTTTTGGCTGGGTTTTGTTTTGTTTTTTTTTTTTTTTTATGTGAAGTTGAGTATTGTACTTTCTAGGTTTATGGAGAATTTTGTTGGGATTTTGATGGAGTTTGCATGGAATCTGTAGATTGCTTTTGGTAAGATTGACTTTTTTACCATGTTGATCCTACCTTTCCAATATCATGTGAGATCTTACAATTTTTAGATGTCTTCTTTAATTTCTTTCTTTAAATACTTAAGTTCTTTTCATACAGGCCTTTCATTAGTTTAATTAGATTTACCCCAATATATTTTATGTTGTTTGTGGCTATTGTAAAGGGTAATGTTTCTCTGATTTCTTTCTCAGCCCACTTATCCTTTATATATAAGAGGGCTATATAAGAATTTTGAGGTACAGTCTCTTAATTTCCTTCCCAGGGACCCAGGAGAGATGATATAAATGATTGGGAAATGAATCTATATTCACCAAGTTCTTTTGTCCATTTATTTTATTCCTTTATGACAAAACTCTACCTATACAGCTTCAGTTCTGTCTTGAGTCTCAGTTCCTCACTGTACCTACTTTTTCTGTCTCCTCATATCTCTTTATGCTTTTGGTCTCATCTTTGTCCTCTGTTCCTTTGTCTCCATCTATCCTTCTTAGTTCCTTGCTTCTGGCCCTGATAAACTCTACAAGAGATCTGCCCTACTCTCTACAGAATCTCTGTCTTTCTCTCTTCTCTCTGCCCATGTGGTTCTGTCTCCCAGGTATCCCATTCCATCTTTCACACCACCTGGATGTGCAAAACCCTCCCTTGTTCTGAATCAATTGCTCTGGAAAGCCATTAGGCCTAAAGGCAAGGGATGATCTGAGCTTCATCTGCACAAAAACAAAGCTATGCATCTAGGAGCCAGGTTGCCTCCAAAAGGATGTTTTATCTTAGTTCAGGGTTTCATGTGCCTAACAGGTGGTCTGGTAGCTATTCTGTTCCTTGCTTGTCCTTCAGTGCTTTGTTTGGAGCTCACATTATCTTTGGATGTAGCTAAAATGGGGATATTTTCAAAAGGCAGATACCCAATTCAAATACTAAAAAGGGAGCAGGGAGCTGAGAGGCAGAAGGCCCTGCCTACATGACCTTATCCAAGTACTAGCCTGAGCAGGATGCTCACACATACACATTCTATTGGAATTAGGAGCACAAGAAATTCATGAGAAGCAGCTGAATTTTAAAGCTGGATAAAAACCAAACATTCCATGATGAATGACTTCCTTCTAGAAAAATGCCTTGAAATTTCCAGGTATAGCTTTAATACACAGCTGAATATCTATAATATATTCTTGTGGCCTACAAGAGGGCTACTGATTTTTTTGAGTTAATCTTGTATCTTGCCACATTACTGAAGGAGTTTATCAGCTGTAGGAGTTCCCCAGTAGAATTTTGGGTGTCACTTATGTATACTACCATATCATCTGCAGATAGTGAAAGTTTGAATTCTTCCTTTCCAATTTGTATCCCTTTTTTCTTCTTTTGTTGTCTTATTGCTCTTGCTAGAACTTCTAGTACTATATTGAATAGATATGGAGAGAGTGGGCAGCCTTATCTTGTTTCTGATTTTAGTGGAATCACTTTGAGTTTCTCTTCATTTAGTTTGATGTGGGCTGTTGGCTTGCTGTATATTGCTTTTATTATGTTTAGCTATGCTCCTTATATTATTGATCTCTCCAAAACCTTTATCATGAAGAGATTTTGGATTTTGTCAGAGGCTTTTTCAGTATCTAATGGGATGATCATGTGATTTTTTCTTTCAGTTTATTTATATGGTATATTATATTTACATATTTTCATATGTTGAACCATCCCTGCATCACTTGGATGAAGCCTACTTGATCATGGTGGATGATTTTTCTGATTTGTTCTTAGATTTGGTTTGCCAGTATTTTATTAAGTATTGTTACATCAATGTTAATGAGGGAGCTTGATCTGTAATTCTCTTTCTTTGTTGCATCTTTGTGTGGTTTGGGTATCAGGGTAACTATGGCCTTATAGAAAGAGTTTGGCAATGTTCCTTCTGTTTCTACTGTGTGGAACAGTTTGAGACGTATTGGTATTAGCTCTCTTTTGAAATTATGGTAAAATTCTGCACCAAAACCATCTGGCCCTGGGATTTTTATTTTTTATTTTTTTTGGTTGGGAGATTTTGATGACTGCTTCTATTTCCATAGGGGTTATAGGTATATTTAAATGTTTATCTCAACTTGATTTAATTTTGGTATCTATGCCAAAAAAATCCATTTCTTTTAAATTTTCCAATTATGTGGAGCACAGTTTTTCACAGTACGACCTAATGATTCTCTGGATTTCCTCTGTGTCTATTGTTCTGTCCCTCTTTTCATTTCTGATTTTGTTAATTTGGATATTCTCTCTCTGCCTTTTGGTTAGTTTGGATAAGTATTTGTCTATCTTGTTGATTTTCTTAAAAAAAACAACTCTTTGTTTCATTGATTCTTTGTATTGTTCTTTTTGTTTCTTTTTATTGATTTCAGCCCTCAATTTGATTATTTCCTGTTGTCTACTCTTCCTGAGTGAGTTTGCTTCTTTTTGTTCTATAGCTGTTAGGTGTGCTGTTAAGTAACTAATGTGAGATTTCTCCATGTTCTTTATGTAAGCACTTAGTGCTATGAACTTTCCTTTTAGCACTGCTTTCATAGTGTCCCATAAGTTTGGGTACATTGTACATTCATTTTTGTTGAATTCTTGGAAGTGTTTCATTTCTTTATTTTTTTCTTGACCCATTGGTGATTCAGTTGAGCCTTGTTCAATTTCCATGAGTTTGTAGGCTTTCTGCCATTAGTGTTGTTGTTGAATTCTGACTTTAAGCCATGATAATCTAATAAGATAAAGAGGTTATTACAATATTTTTTTTGGTATCTGTTGAGATTTGCTTTGTTGCTAAGTATATGGTCAATTTTAGCTGAAGGTTCCATGAGGTGCTGAGAAGAAGGTGTATTCTTTTATGTTTTGGTGGAACACTCTATAAATGTCTGTTAGTTCCATTTGACTCATAACATCCGTTAGTTCCCTTATTTCTCTGTTAAGTTCCTGCCTGGCAGATCTGCCCATTGGTGAGAGTGGTGTGTTGAGGTCTCCCACTATTAATGTGTGGGGTTTGATGTGTGATTTAAGCTTTAATAATATTCCTTTTACAAATGTGGGTGCTCTTATATTTGGGGCATAGATGTTTAGAATTGAGACTTCATCCTGATGGATTTTTCCTATGATGAATATGAAATGTCCTTCTCCATCTCTTTTGATTAATTTTGGTTTCAAGTCTATTGTTAGGTATTTGGATAGCTACACTAGCTTGTTTCTTAGGACCATCTGATTGGAAAATCTTTTCCTGACCATTTTCTCTGAGGTAATATCTGTCTTTGAAGTTGACTTGTGTTTCTTGTATGCAACAGAAGGATGGCTCCTATTTTCATATCCATTCTGTTAGCCTGTGTCTTTTTGTAGGTGAGTTGAGTCCATTGATATTAAGAGATATTAATGACCAGTGATTGTTAATTCCTGTTATTTTTGGTTTGGGTGGTGGTGGTGGTAGTGTGTGTGTGTTTCTCTTCTTTGGAATTTGTTGGTATAAGGTTATCTATTGCCAGTATTTTTGTGGGTACAGCTATGATTTTTTGGGTTGGGGTTTTCCTTCTCAAACTTTCTGTAAGGTTGGTTGTGTGAATAGGTATTGTTTAATCTGGTTTTGTCATAGAATATCTTGTTTTCTCTGTCTATGATGATTGAAAGCTTTGCACAGTATAGTAGTTCCAGTAGTCTGGGCTGATATCCATGGTCTCTTCATGTCTGTAGAATGTCTGTCTAGGACTCTGCCTTTCAGAGTCTCTATTGAGAAGTTGGGTGTAATTCTGATAGGTCTGCCTTTATAGGTTACTTAGCTTTTTTACTTTGCAGCTCTTAATATTCTTTCTTTATTCTGTATGTTTAGTGGTTTGATTACTATGTGGTGAGGGGACTTCCTTTTGGTCCAGTCTATTTGGTGCTCTATAAGCTTCTTGTACTTTCATAGGCATATCCTTCTTTAGTTGGGAAAGTTTTCTTCTATGATTTTGTTGCATATATTTTCTGTGTCTTTGAGTGGAAATAGTCTCCTTCTATCTCTACTATTGTTAGGTTTGGTCTTTTCATGGTGTCTCAGATTTCTTGGATATTTTGTGTTAAGAATTAGTTGGCTTTAACATTTTCTTTGACTGACGAATTTATTTCCTCTATTGTATCTTCAATGCCTGAGATTTTCTCTTCTGTCTCTTGCATTCTATTGGTTATGTTTGCATCTGTAGTTTCTGATTGTTTACCCAGATTTTCCATTTCTTTATTGTCTCTATTTCAATTTTCAAGTCTTGAACTGATTCCGTTACCTGTTTGATTCTTTTTTCTTGGCTTTTAAAAAGGGATTTATTCATTTCTTCCAATTTTTTTTTGTTTGTCTTTTCCTCTACTTCTTTAAAGAAAAGTTTCTCTTTAAGGACCTCTATCATCTTCATAAAGTTATTTTTAAGGTCATTTTCTTCTGCTTATTGTACACTGGGGTGTTCAGGCCTTGCTGCTCTTTCTGGTTTCTGGTGGTACTATATTTCTCTTTATGTTGTTGAGTGTATTTTCACACTGTTGTCTACCCATCTCTTCCTCCCATTGGTATAGGTGGGGCCTGTAGCTCTGGTGATTGCTAATTCATTGGAGAATGTCTCGGGGTGTGGGGAGGC
This sequence comes from Peromyscus leucopus, assembly GCF_004664715.2. Taxonomy (NCBI): domain Eukaryota; kingdom Metazoa; phylum Chordata; class Mammalia; order Rodentia; family Cricetidae; genus Peromyscus; species Peromyscus leucopus. The sequence continues at coordinate 23,288,117 of NC_051064.1, read as the reverse complement.
TGCTGCTGGGTCTCTGCATGAGATGTGCCCCTGGGGGCTAGGGCCTAGAGTGCAGGGCTGTCCAGCTGGGCATGTATGACTTTCTTATTGAGCATATAGCTAGATTGTGTCATGTCGATGATGATGCCTCTTTGAAAGCTTGTACTATCTCCAAAGTCCTTAATGTATGTATGTCTCTCTGTCAATCATATTTTTATAAGTTGATTAAAGAAGAAAATGTACTCAAATTAATGAAAACTGCAAAAGATTTTAACTACTCTTAAATATGTTTTCCCTGTCATAGTATAAAACTGAAAAATAGAAGTGATTGAAATATATTTAATAGTTTGACAATGACAGAGTTTTAGATAAAACATGGATTTGTATAAACCATTCATTATTTAGAAACCAGTAAACAGAATTCATTAAAAATAATCTATAGACTAGTGTTAAAAATATGACATAAGGGTACACTATGATTTGAATTGACTATATTTATGAAAAATAAAGAAAAAACTAATTAAATACATTAGATCCTTGTAATATTGATAACAAAAAATTGAGAAAAAATGAAGAAATTATAAATTAGAATCTATTTGAGATCATGAGAAGTGAATACAGATTTCTAATTGGAAGAAATCTGAAAATGTGAAGAACTGCCAGTATTTCTAACACTGTGCTGTCCAAGTATCAAAAATGATGTAAGAACAAATAGAGAACTTGAGTAAATTAATAATCGTTGTGAAAATTTGAAGATTATTTAAGTTTATATGAAATTGGCTTCCTAATTTAATGATTCCAATGATGTTTTTATCTAACTTTAACAAATGATTTAGAAATTATACAAATTTCATTGGTGAAAAATTCAACATCTTTTTTATAAACTATTATTAAACCAACCTGCAAATTAAAATCAAATATGACACTGTAAATCAATGTCATGCATTACTAGAATAGAAATAAAATTGTAGATAAAGAGATGATAAATAAAATAGAAATTCTAAATAATAGCAGGTGAATATTGTAGTGTATCACTAGAATAACACACTACAAATAAGCAAGATTTATCTTAAAGAAAAAAGGTAGTTTGATATCAGGAAGTATGAATATATCATCAGTTATATGAGAAAATTAAAAGAGAAAATATATCAAATATACTATAAGTACATTTATTAGTTCCTCAGTCATTGTGATTAAAATTTTTATCAAAAGAAAGGAGAACTATATAAATTAATAACAAAGCTTATCCCAAATTAAGAGCCAATAACAATAAAATGATAACATACTGTGCTGGCTAGTTTTATGTCAACTTGGTATAAGGTAGGGTCATTTGAGAGGAGGGAACCTCAATTTAGAAAAAGCCTCCATTAGATTGAGTTGTAGGCAAGCTTGTAGGGCATTTTCTTAATTGGTGATTTATGGGTGAAAAGGCCCAGCTTATTGTGGGGGAAATCATCTGTGGGTGAGTGGTCCTAGGCTCTATAAAAAAGCAGACTGAGGGAGCGATGTAAAGCAAGTAAGTAAGCAGCAGTACTCTGCAGCCTCTGCATCAGCTCCTGTTCCTAGGTACCTGCCTCCCCTGGGTTATACAGAGCTGTGTTATAGGGAACTTTGAGTGAAATAATCACTTTCCTCCCCAAGTTGCTTTTGAACATGACGTTTCATCACAGCAACAGGAACCATAACCAAGATACACTAAAATGATTTTGATTAAATTTAGGAAGTATGAATAATTCTTTCCATGTTATTACTAATTTTTATTTTTATTTTTTCTAGAGTTTTATAAAAAAAAATCAAAACCCAAAATAAATGACATAAATGTTTGATGAAAGGTATAGTTTGACTTTATTTTCTTGATAATAATACATTTAAAAATTCAAAAATCTGTATAAAAAGAATGTTCACGAGAATTTTATAATGTAAGAAAAGATAATAAATACCCAAATTTAATAGACTTTTATACTGCAGCCACATACTAGAGAAGAAAGAAGGGTTATTCTTATTATAGTAAGAGCAACACCAACAAACCCTAATATAGTAAGAACAAGGTGTCAAAAAAATAAAATCTACTCACTAAAATCATGTTGATAATTTGAAGAGCATAAGCAATTCTGAATAGAAGAAGGTGTGTTTTTATATGGAAAAAAATCAAATAACTTAATACAGTCATATTTCCATCATTATTTATAAGTTCAGGGCAGGTCCATGAACATTTCAAGGGACTCATTTGGAAATACATAAAACAATTAAAGTTCACAGCAATAATAAATACCCAGGGAAGATGATGTTATGAAGATAAAAATTCAAAGGAGACTTACTTACTAGACTATATTATATACCCCTCAAATCAATGTAAAAAAATCATCTATATCAAATATATAAATGAATCAGAGAGCTTTAAGAAACATGCATGTGAAAAAGGTATGGAAATAAAAAAACACCTGAATATCCAAAAATTTGTTCTTGAAGGAATTGCAAATTAGTTATGTATTATATCATGTTCAAAATAATTCTGAATACATTAAAAACTCAACTATACAAAAATATTATAAAAAGACATTTCCTTACAGAAAACCTAACATCCTACACAGACAATTAGTAATCAGTAACCTTCCTGAGTAAGTCATCAGAAGAGAAAGAAGAAAAGAACTGTCTGTATTAGCATGCTAAATGTATAGAAATTACAAAGTTTCCAGGTCAACAATATTAATGTAAAAGTATATGTGGCAAAAACGTTAATTTGCTTCAGATAAACAGTTAACTTTACATATGCCATCATGTCCTTACAAATTGACAAGATGGAGGCAGATAACAGAATAATGAACAGTTACTAAGTATTTACCAGCAACTGACATGAAGTTCAAAAGTGCCAGGCAGCCAGTCACAAGGATTCACACTGGGAAACCATTGTACAAAAGGCAACAACAGCTACAAAGTTACAGATAGCTACTGTAATTTTAATTGCTTAGACATCAACTCAGAATTTTACCACTTTAGAATCCATTTAAAAAAATATTAAACACCAATTTGGGAGAGGCTACACTAAGATTTTTTTTTTCAGATTTCTTACAGTGGCCAAGAATTATATAGAAAACCAGTAAAGAACAGCAAATTAATTATGACATTGCTGTAAGACAGAAGAGCAAAGCACTTAAAAATAAAATTAAGGGCATGTCATATGATCCTGTTTTTCTTTAAAATCTAACCTTGATATTATTTTAACAGTACATTTATTGATAAAGTGGATGAGCATGTCAGGAGATACCAGGAGATGGAAATTCAGGAGGTAAAATAAGGGAAGGAGAAAACAGTTTCCCAAAACAAAGGAACAAGAAGAGGGTGTTTGTACAAATGGGCTCCATTCCCTCCCCCAAGAGGTGAAGGTAATCCTCTTTCTTGGGTAATATCTATGTATTTCAATCACTTTTGCATTGAAAAATCATTAAAACATCAATACAGGTCATTTTTCTCCAAGGATTGTAGCTGGCACACACACACACACACACACACACACACACACACACACACACACACACACAAGCACACACATGCACAGGCACACACACGCTGGTTATTTTTCTCCAAAAATTATAACTGGAACACACACAGGCACACAGGCACACACGCTCGCGCGTGCGCGCGCGCACACACACACACACACACACACACACACACACACACACACACACCTGACAAGAAACAATTTAAGGAAGAAGAGTTTATTTCTGCCCGTGGTTTAACAAGTGATGCTGTCCATACTGGGGAAGGCTTGGTACCGGGAATGTGAGACAGCTGATCTATGTACATCCTTAGTCAGGAAGCAGAAAGCGAAAGGAAATAGTGTCAGGTTGTCAAGGTTCATCCCCAAGCCCAGCAACCCACCTCCTCCATCCAGCAAGGGTCCACCCCATCAAAAGTTCCCAATCTTCCAAAACAGCACCCCCAGCTGGGAACCTCAAACACAAGAACCTCAGGGGCCCATTGCACACTGATACCATGGCAAGAATTTTGCTTCCTTTATTTGTGACTATTATTCATATTACAAGCAAAACACAAACAAAGACAAAGTCAGTGTAACCATTTTCATGGGGAATTGGAAAGAAATATGAGCTACTAGAGTTTCATATTCCAAATTTAGCCCCCTCATTTCTCAGCTGTCAGTGCACTCTCAGCCCTAGTAAGGTTGCTTTTATTTTTCTTATTCTGGACTTCAAAATACGGCTGTCCCTCATTCTTTGCATGGTCACTCACTTGAAAACTAGTTTTGTCATTGTTCATGGCTGTCGGCAAAATGTGTGATTCTATTTTCAGCGTTCTCATCTAGGAAGACGAACTCCCAAGCACAGTTCTGTTAAAAGCTGTGGAACTCTTACGTGTAAACCTGAGGGGACAACTTACGCCACTGACATGGTATAGCTTTGCATATGCCACTCACGTGTAAACCTGAGAAGACAGCTTACATCACTGGTTTACCATTTTAAAGCTACTGACCTCAATGATAAAATAGAAAATACCGATGATCATCTCTGTTTGGGGAAAATATGCACTTGTAGGTTAACCCATGTTGTTTCCAGCCATAATGCTGACAGGATGTATGACTCAGATCCCTATGGCCGAACAAATAACCTTTCATTAAATCTACACTGAGTGGCTCTATGCAGTCAAGGGCTGTGAGCAGTTTACTTCCTCTGCTCTTTGTGGTGTTTTATGGGACATTTGTGGCCAGTTTTATTGTTCCAAACATCTTCATGAGACATTATTTTAAACAAATTGATTGCAATATGGTTATTTAAGTTATCCAGCCATTAGATCTACTTTACAATTTTACTCAGGGAATAGTAGTTTAGAAAAGTAAATAGAGAAGATTGGGGCAAAATGTGCAGCACTCATTTATTTTGCAAAACAAAAAGCACATAACTGCTCTCTAATTACTAGCCTTTGAGGCATTTACTGCTAAATTAACATCATCATTAGCTGCTAAGTGTGTTTGCTTTGATTAGTTCTTGTTTTTATGAGGTTTTAGGCAGAAGTAATTTGGTAGATTGTTATTAATGAATTTAATGTTAAGTGGGGAAAAAGTTTTGTTATCTGACAGGCTATCTTCAACTCTGGAATTATCAGTATGAATTTTGTCAAAGACAGCAACAGAGATCTTTCCTACTGTATCTTGAAGGTATTAGCAATAACTAATTATATCAAAAAGAAAAGGTATCTTCAAAGGTATTCTAATGGCCAAAGTCAAAGAAAATAAAGTAAATATTATCTTCATTCCATTTCCAACCTAACTCAGCATAGTTCTGAAGTGGAAAAGCAGACTTCGCATGCCATCTTGCTCAAAAGCTCATTTTAACACTTGTTTAGACCAGTAGTCTAGCTGAGCCACACCCAATGCTCCTCATCTGCACAATGAACCCCAAGTCCCAAATAAGATGTCAAATTAGAAAAAAGCTACTGGATGAAAGGGAATAACCAGGATAAAAAACAGACTTTATTCCCACACAAGAAAGAGCTGAAGGGTAAGGAAATAAACTAAGGTGAAATCTCCATCAAGAAGCACCAGGAACAGCCAGTGAACAGTACTCAGATGCATCATGCATGCTGCTGGAGAAGAGGGAGAGTGGGCGTCCTCAGGTGTGCACAGCTGTGAGAGGTAAGAGGCTTGGTAAAGTAAAGGCCATCAGAGTCACCCTAAGCAAGTGGCTTCTACATCCTGCATCCCGGGAAGGTGACTTCAGAAAGTCACGGGGGGGGGGGGGGGTGACTTCAGAAAGTAGTTTGTTATAGGATTACAGTTGTGGGTATGAGAGAAAGAATGAAGCCAAAGCTCCTACAAAGCAGGAGAAGGTCCCACAAAGTGGGGATACCATTGAGATGCTATTCTAGGGACCTTTTATAGGACTCACTGCAGAAACTGGGCTGGGTCACGTGGGGTGCCTGCAAATCCAGGTGCTTTTTTATTTTGGTCTTATCCTTAGGTATAGTTTCCAGGCAGTGGGACTCATTTAGATTGTATAAAAACAGAAGAAACCAGAGCCTTCTTCTGAAATGTCTGTCCTCTGGTCAGGACAGACCAAAGACATTTACTGCCAAGGATAAGACTCAACGTTCCTGTCCCTGAACTGCCTGACCAGTTTGATCTCTCATTTCCATCACTGCCTGTGTGAACTGCGGCCAACAGTTGGTAGTAGATTACAAGGAAGGTGCTTACCACTCTCAGACAAGGAACCACAGGAACATAGAAGCTGGAGAGACATGGCTGCAGAAACATAACAGAGGGCAGGATACTGTCAGCCCACAGAGCAGGAAGTGCCATCAGCTCTTAGGACAGGAGTGGACAAATGATTTGGGAGCAGGAATCTGAGATTTTCCACAGGCTCCTTGGAGAAGGGTCCTGTCTGCCAACTCATCTAGCGAAGCAGAGGAAAAACCAGAAGTGTCTTGATAAACTTGCTGTACTCTCGTCCAAGGAAGAAATCACCCAGCAAACAAAAGGATGTAGCAGGGCTTCCACTCTCATCAAAGCCATCACAGTTAGTTAGGGAAAGGAAGGACTGGGAAGTAAAGTCGTAACTTGGGTAACCTTCAAGCAAGGGCTGGGGATGCCTCACATGGGAGATGCTGGCAGAAAGTCCACTTCCACATGGAAATCACACTTACAGGAAGCCCACACTAATGCCATTGTTTGCAGAGTGAGGTTAGCGCCTCTCCACTCTAGCAAGAACTGCTACAAAAGACCACCAATGGGAGGAATAATCCACATCCTCCTCAATAGGGAGAGACAGTGTTTTCTGCATTTGGAGTGTCTTCCATGACATTTTATTTCTTATTTTCACTTATCATTTTATTTTTTAATTCTTATTTGTTTTAGGTTATGTCTTACTTGACTGTCTTTTACCTTTGTACTCTATATTATCTCTTATTTCTCATACCTTTATATTTTTCAAATATTTTTATTCTGCAGGTGTTTTTTATAAATATTTTTATTTTATAATTAATTTAATTTTACATATCAGCCACAGATTCCCCTGTCCTTCCTCTTCCCACCCCTCAGCCATTCCCCATAATCCACCCCCATCCCCACACCCTCCAAGGCAAGGTCTTCTCTGGAGTGTCAGCGCAGCCTGGTAGATTCAGCCAAGGCAGGTCCAGTCCCCTCCTCCCTGCACCAAGGCTGAGCAAAGTGTCTCAGCATAGGCCCTAGGTTCCAAAAAGCCAGTTCATGCACCAAAGACAGGTCCCGATCCCACTGACTGGGGACCATCCAAACAGTTCAAGTCAATCAACTGTCTATCCAGAAGGCCTGGTCCAGCCCCATGGGGGCTCCCCAGCTATTGGTCCACAGTTCATGTGTTTCCACCAGCTTGACTATTTGTCCCTGTGCTTTTTCATGGTTCCTATATCTCTTGTACATACAATCCCTCCTCTCTCTCACCGACTGGGCTCTGGGAGCTCCACCTGGGATTATTGATGAACTCCTTCCTATTTATTCTTTATTACCCCTTCCTCTTATTTTTAGTTTATCCTTGTTTTGTTACTTGATTACTGGCATGTTTAACTCTAAAAGACTTGTAAGATACACTTCCCAATAATTTCCATTGTGCTGATGTCTCTAAAATATATCAGGAAAACAGGTAAAGTTCAAAAGAGCATGAGTCTTATACTCCAGGTAACATTTCAACAGCTGTCAGAACACTGTATTTATTACTGTGATGGGCTTTGCCCCTCGGTAGTTGTGGGGGACACAAACAGAAGTGAGAAAATTTACCAAGAATATTTGCACAGTTTCTTTTAAATGGGAAAAGGAGGAAAAAGAAAAAACTGGAGGACACATCCATCATAAATATGTGCAAAACACAACTAAGAAAACATTTACAAAAAAATAAGACATTACAACACTTCCACAAGCTCAGAAGTCTTTAATACAAGAAACAAAAACTAAGGTAGCTGGACATACCAGAGAAAGACTGTAGAGTCTCACTTGAAAGCATATTGATGGCCACACAGTATATTGGAAGATTAATGAAATAAGGAACTCATTCAGGACTTAAGCAAGGTTAGAAAAGTGATGATGTGGACAAAAATAGAAGATGCTGAGAAAAACAATAAAAGAATAGAGAGTTGATTCAATGGAATAATAGGAAATAGACATTTGTAAGTTGGTTGGGTTTTTGTTTTTGTTTTTGTTTTTGTTTTTGTTTTTTTTTTACTTGTTGGCTCTTTACTCTTTTTGGAAACCCATACTCAGCTCCCACATAATTGCACATGGAGATTTATTATTACTTATAAATGCCCAGCCTTAGCTTGGCTTGTTTCTAACCAACTTTCCTTAAATTCATTTATCCCATCTACCTTTTATCGCTAAGCTTTTTCCTTTTCTTAATTCTATAATCTTATTTTCACTCTTACTCGGTGGCTGGCTGTGTGGCTAGGTGACTGGCCCCTTCTTTCCTTGCTCCTTGATTTGTCTTGTTTCCTGATTCCTCTTTTTCTCCTCCTATTTATTCTCTTTGCCTGCCAGCCCTGCCCATCCTTTCTCTGCCCAACTATTGGCTGTTCAGCTCTTTATTAAACCAATCAGGTGTTTTAGACAGGCACAGTTACACATCTTCACAGAGTTAAACAAATGCAACATAAAAGAATGCAGCACAACTTTGCGTCATTAAACAAATGTCCCACAGCATAATCAAATGTAATGCAACTTAAAATAATATTCCACAATGGACATTCAAACACTAGGAATGTTTAGAACTCCAAATAGACTTGACCAGAGAAGAGTCTCTCTACAACATTTTATAGTTAAGATGTCAAACATACAAAAGAAATAACAGTAAAAGTTGTAAGAAAAAAATTCCATATCACATAAAAAGGCAGAAACATCTTGACAATATCAGATCTCTTGTCAGCAACCGCAAATTGCAGAAACATATGTAATTACGTCTTTCAAGCACAGAAAGTGAATAACAGGCAACAAACAGTGTTATACCCAGCAAAGATATCTGTTAAAGCTAAAAGATAAATCAAAACATTGAAACTAAGCAGTTCATGACCACCAAGTCAGCACTGCAGACGATACTAAAAGCAATACTATACACAAAAGAGGAGGAACGACAACCTAATCACAAGAACATAATACAGAGCAATGGTAACTTGTGACTAAAACAGCTGAAAATAGAGAGCCAGGAAGGACCCGTCATGTCCAGTATATCAAACCAGAAAAACCTACTACTAACAAAAGAAATGTAAGAAGATCTATAATCTAACAAATTAGAAAAACTGCAAACACAATTACAGGAATTTATGAACACCTCTCAATAACATTAGATGTAAACTATCTCAATTCACCAACAAGGAGATACAGAGTGGCTGAGAAGATTAAAATAAACCAGATCTAACTATCTGTTGTTTCCAAGAAACCTGCCACATTGGAAAAGACTCCCAAATTCACAGGAAGGAAAACAAGTCCTTAGATGAGTGGAACCTAAAAGCAAAGTGGTGCGGCTTCTCTGACGGCTGATAAAGTAGTTAATAGTTAGAAAAGATAAAGGAGATCATTATATACTAAGAAACACAAAAATTTATCAAGAAGTCATAACTTCTGTAAAATACATGTGCAGTTCCACAAAACACAAGTTAATGGATATAAAAAAAGGTCAGGTAGATTCTGATACATTAATTGTTCATGGTTTTACTATACCATTTTCATTTTTAAATAGGTCATCTGAACTAAAAAGAAATAATCTCAGAGTTAAAATAGGTTGAGTGGACTTACTAGAAATCAACAGGATGTTACATCCAAAAGACACAAAATACACGTTCTTCTCAGCAGCCTATGGACTTTTCAGTAAAAATATATAACCATATAGGTCACAAATTAAGCCTTACTAAATATCAAATTATCAGAATAGTTATGATCTCTTATAAAATTGTATTAAACTGAAACTACAAGTCAATGGCAAATAAAATTGAACAAATGACAAGAAACACTAACGAGGATATACAGAAAGGAATCTTTATACACCACACATAGGAAAATAGAGAGGTACACCTACTGTGGGCGGTTGCTATGAAGGCCCCCCTCCCTGCCCCCCACCAAAAAAAAGAAGAAAAACACAAAGGCCTGAGTAGATGGCTCCATAGAAATGTTCTTACCATCCTTCCATCAAGAATGCCGCTCAGACTTCCAAAACTCACACAAAGTTGGTGCTACTTCAGCAGAAACAGTGGTGCACAAGAGATCCTGCCGCACCAAGACAAAATGTGCAGACTGACAATGAAGGCTGTCCTATGACTTCCACAAGCATTTGATGGCTCACTTAAACTTGCACACATGAATACTCACACATATGAGCAATCATATATGTGTCTACATACGAGTATATACACAAATGCCATAACAGAACTGCTTACATTGCATGCCAATTTAAAAACAATTAAAAATGACAATTTTGTTTAAAACCTAACAATAGAACAGACATATGACCCAGATACAATCTCAAGCACAAGCCTAAAGGAGTCCATACAGCTATACTCATATCTAGGCATACTCATTATTGTTCTGCTGTACAGGGTAGCCAGGAGAAGAGGCCTACCTAGATGTCCACCAAGAGATGACTTTAGAAAGAAAATGGGCATATATAAATACACACACACATACATTTTATGGAATTGTAAATAAAAATGAAATAATGGAATTTTCAGCGAAGCAAATAGAACTGGAAATCATATGTCAATCAAAATAAACAAGACTCAGACAAATATCACATTTGCTCTCATATGAAAAGCCTAGATTTTAATTTCCATGTATGTGTGTAGTTCATAATACTAAAGGGGTAATTACAAGGAATAAGGAGATTTATAGGAGGGGTAGGAGGGGTAAAATTGGCAATGTAATGAAATGCACGGGACAAGAGAGCAGAATGGGGGTTTATGGGAGAAGGGGACTAGAGGGAGAAAGTATGAAAAAATGTATGCAAATGTATAATGAAGCCCACTGTCTTGTATGAGAATTTTAAAAAAATGAAAAAATGTAAAAACAAATGGAGGCTGCAAATACTGTTCCTATAGGGATTTTAAAGAAGGAAACAATATATTAGGTATTAGATAGCAGTGTTAGGTACATGTTCACTAAGAGTTAGCTTTGTGTTCCTTTCCTTTCCACATGAGTTAGTGTGTTAAAGATCATTGAAAACTAATTCTAGGCATCTAGGCAGACATAAACAAAGGGAGTTACACACTGATGTTATTACTGCGCTTGATCTTAGAAAAAGAAAGACTGTATAGGAGTTTCTTAGACATACTAATAGAAAAAAATGTATCGTTTCAATCTTTTGTATCAACAGAAATATAGTTCTTCCTACAGATCAATTTATAATTTTGGAGAGCACTAGAAATGTTTAAAGTCTATTTTCTTTATAAGTCACTAAAATGCCATAATTACGATTAAGCTACTACATGGGTTCAGATCACAAAGGCTTCGTGGAGATAGTGGAGATGGAAGGGAAGAAGGAAGAGATACTTGAGCATTTACTCGACTCCAACAGCATCAAAGTCTCTTGTGCTTTAAGAATGCAGTGTGTGTGTGTGTCTCCCACAAACATCCTTGTTTTGTCAAGATTAATCCTCCAAATATTAGTATTAGCATATCTAATATGCTATATTAGATGCTTGTAATTTATGCTAAATATTTACTACTGAAAATAGAAATGTTTACCATTGCTAAGGCATAGGGAAACACAGATTTTTGTGTGCATGATGCATGAAATTTTGGCATTATTCTACTTTTTCTCTTGGAATCACCTAATCTCTTTTCAAATTGCGGGATGCTTACTAATGAAATAGAGAGAATCACACCTACTTCCCACAGTTTGAATGACAGGAAAATAGAAAATTCTTTGTGTGACCATTAATTTTGCTATCGGTGAGTCACATGACAGTAAAATGGCCAAGAGAGGATTACAGACAAAAACAGGTCATTTCATTTCATTTATACAAATGGACTCTTCTGTTTAAAGTGTGGATCCCAGCATATGAAAAGTTCCTAATGATTTTACTGCACCAACACTTCTTTCCAAATGGGTCATTGACAAATGATAGCTGGGGACCATTTTATAGTACTATTGAAACTTGCTCTGATATGATAGCACTGTCTTTCACATGTTAGGAAACACTTCTTCATCATATGATCTCTTGTTTTACTTTAAGCTATTCCATGAACTTCCCCTCCCTTTACTTAGAAGTGCATAAGAAGGTAAAAAAATGTAGGAACACATAGAAATGCGTATGAAAGGTGATGTTTGTGGAGACCGTATTAGTGGAGGGTCAGATCACTGAAATTGATTCACATACTGTATACAGCCACAAGAGGATGTGGCTCATATGCATTCAAGTCACAGCTGAGAAACACCAAGTATTAAAACATTTGAGCCACAAGCACAAGTCTAATACAAATATATAGGGTTTAGAGGAAAGAACAGCGAAGCTACACTACTGGTTATTTTGTCCAATCATGTTCAATGGTAAAGGATTCTAAAAAGTTAAAAATGTGTAGAAGAAAACATACATACTGCCGATATTATCCACCTTTGTTCAGTAAATGTTCAGTGAGTTATCACCCCTCCCCTGAGGACTAGAACTAGCCTAGTGCTACTTACGCAGATTCATTAGTATATTTATCCCCTGATTTTATTGTGGAACATAAAACTGAAATGTGATTTTACACAAAGACTTCAGATCAAAGCCGACCACAGTGGCTTGCAGCAGCCTGTTAAGCAATGGCAACAGGAGTTCCACCAACTCAGAGCAAGTAGTTTCTCTGCTTTTTGACAAAAGGGGTGCAAGCAGGCGAACTTCCGCACCCACCAGAGGTATGCCTGACCCCAGCACAGACTTCAGAATTCACTAAAGCCATGCCTGGTCCTCCAGCAGCCTCTACATTGCAAGCTGGCTTGACTAAAGAATACAAATTTCTCTCTTACACAAACTCTTCAATAGTCACTTTCAAAACTACTTTCAGTTGGAATGATTTTCACTGTCTCTGTTAGACCCAATGATGCTCACTCAGAAAGCCTGAGGCAGGAGTATCTCAGGGCCAGCCTGTCTCAAAAAGAAAAAAAGAAATAATATGTATGATTTCCTGGAATAAGAAATACCCACTATTTGGGGCAGGAGATGTAGCTCAGTTAGGTAGACCACTTCTCACACAAAGCCTCGAGTATAATTTCAGTAACATGAAATCAAAACAGTAACAAACAAAACAGCCAGGACAGTCCCTGCAATTTCATCGTATCAATTTTCTTTTAAAGATTTAAGTTATTCATCTGTGGATAAATAGATTTCATTAATTTATTATTTGAAATTTTAAAATGCTAACAGGCACTTATGACAAATCCAATACTAACAATTTCACGACGTATTTTAAATCCAGAATTATCTGTTGCCACTAAATTCACTATAATATTTTACTTGACGATTATAATTATAATTTTCAGTCTTTGAAAATAATAATATTTTCAATTGAACAAGAAAACACCTGACTTTTATTGATTATAATGCTTCATTGTTATCTCATACAACATTTGGTAAATCCCCAAGAGAACACTATTTTTGTTTAACAGTGGAAACCAAGTAGGGTAGTTACTCTCACTGCCAAACTTACTATTTTTTGTCAGTTTTCTTACAAATAATAACAATCAAAACCCTTTTTACTCCTAAAACAAGGACATAAACAAGTCAAGCCTCTTTTGGGAGTTGCTCTAGATAACCATTCATGTGAGTAAAGAGTAGATAGAATGGGATGTATTCTCTTAATGTATTTCCTAGTAATCAAATAGAATTGTAATTATTGTAATGAAAATCACAATGGATTTTATTATATCTTTATGTTAGTCAGCCTCTCTGCTGAAACAGTATTGGTTGTCTTGTTTTGTCTTCTTTTCTATTCTAGAAGGAAATTTGTCCTCAAAACTACTGTATGAAAAAAAAAATCCTGTAGCAGAATGTTATACAGCAGAATAAGCCATGAGGACAGCATATGCCACTGTCTATATATACATATTTCATAATTCTATGAAAACTCAGAAGTAATTTAGATCACTTGGAAATACATAATATATAACCATAATGCTCCCTATAATTATATTGTATTGTTGAACTAATAAGAAGACTTACTCATGGTCAAATGACTATGTTTTTGTTTAATTGGCATATGAATCAAGATTCCATGTGCAATTTTTATAATTAGAACTGTTTTAGCTAGTATAATTATCCTTAGTCCTATTTTTACCAATGCAAATTATTATGGCAAGCTTCTTTACTTATAAGTAATAGTTTGCAGATATTGACATAGACCTAATTTATCTATAAGATTCCATTTCTTAAAATCTTTCAAGGCTGTGGTGGGTAGATGGCTCCATGGGTAAGAGTGCTTGCCCTATCACCCACTTAAAGTCATCCTCATTCATGCCTATCACCATAGCACTTGCAGGAGAGACAGGCAGTAGGGAAACTTGCTCGCCAGACAGTGAGAGAACCTGCTTCAAGATAAAACGTTGGAAGGTGATAGAGGAAGGTACAGAACATACTTCTTTGGCCTCCATATGTATAGATGTGCACATCTGTACACATATGTGCATATACTACACACACACACACACACACACACACAGAGAGAGAGAGAGAGAGAGAGAGAGAGAGAGAGAGAACTTGTTTTTTTTTTTCTGTGCCATGCTTTATTTCATTTTCCTGTAATTATGAGATTGCCTGTCAGAATCAGAGAGGTGACATCATGCTGCTCCTTTGAAGTACAGCACCTTCCAGTTAAGATTTCTTATTTCTTTTACTCTATTTTATGGCATGCTCTTAAATAAAGAAAAGTATAAAACCAGTAGAGCAGCCCCTTTATTATCCTTGGGTGTTTTCAAAAATGATGATCTATTACAGATCCTGCTTTTGTTGTCCTGTTTTCCCTCTTGGAGAAAATGAACTGCACCGAGTTAAGTCAGAAAGCAACAGAGCACTTGGACTATGTGGTTGCCAGGCTCTTCCTGTTCTAGTCTCAGAGCTACAATGTTCTGCCAGGGTCTTAGACCCTGATTCCTGGACTACATCAACAAGCTGATGTGTACTCTCCCTTGCTCTAGTCTGTCTTTGATCAAGTCTATTGCTTACACCACTGACATAGTAATGTTCTCCAAACACTACATTCCTCCTGTCAGACCCTTTTTCCGGATAAGCAGGGCGTCATTGTTATCTATGCTATCAATAACAGCACACAAAGCTTCATGTCACTTAAAACCTTTCTCTCATATATACTCTTCTTCCTATGATTCTGTGCCCTTCTATGCCTTATAATTTCTCATGACTCCATCTGATTCTGTGTTGATAGTTCTAGTCTTGACCAGGCCCTGCTCCTTCTTGCTAACTTTGTTAAAAATATGCCTCCTCCCAAAGTTATTGTCCATTTAACTACTTTGCTTCTCTGGAGTAGAGCTTTAATATTCATGAATTTACTCTATAAAAAATACTATTTGAGATTTTTCTTGCTTCTCTTGCCTCAAGATGGTGACCTGGGATATTCTTCTGCCTCTGAGCTCTTAAAAATACCACTAAAATGAAAATGAAAGTGGACAAATGTGAACAAATCCACAATATCCAGAAAATAGTACTGAGGGCCAACAGTGCACTCAAGTTATTAACACAATTCTGGATGACAAAGAGCAGATGGGTGTGGCGACAGACAGTTGAAACAAAGCAGAAGTAGCCACAAGGCAGAAAATAAACAGAGGTTGTACTTTCAAAGCTGTATGTGGGAGGGTGGTGCTGGGGCTCCTGGAAGATCCTCCACAGTATGAGCAGATCTTGAATACATATGAACCAGTGAGGTACAGAAAAGGCACAATCTATAGTGGCCATGGTATCTTGATCCCACCTGGGGCCCATAAACACAGCATGACTATCAGCTTGAGGTTTGCAACATGTAAGAAAAGAATTGGGGGACCCTTCTGCGTATATATGCCTGTAAATAGTTCTAGTGAATTTAATCTACCAAAGAAAAGGCTTTTTTATTGTGTTTGAAAGGACCCTGCTTGCCTTCAGATCCTAAAGTAAAATAAGCCAAATGGCATGCTCTCCTCTGCACCAAAAGAGCCAGTTTTTATAACCATAAAATAAAGACATTCATGAGCAGAGGGAAAAAATACCACAGGCCTACAGAAAGTTCTTAGAAATTAAAGAGTATGGCTTTTAGGAACTTAAAATGCTAATAGGTAATCAGAGCTACGAATGAGCTATCATTCATATTTAAAACACAGACATGAAGACTGAAAATTCAAAAGGAAACTCGGTGTTTTGAGGTAATTCTGAGAGAAAATAGAACTGATAAAAGTGTTAATGACATGAGTCTGGAGCCTGAAGCTTAAAAGGCAACTCCATAGCTAAACTGAATGGATGACAGAATATTCTTTAAATAATTTTGTAAACTTCTCCAAGGATAAAGAGAAGATTCCAGAGCTTCCTGAAGGGAAAAATAAGAACGAATGAAACAAGTTTCCATGCAAAAGAACAAAAAATACCAAATATATGCACTTGAAGCCATGTAGATTTCCATAGAACATGGAGACTGCTGCATGACCCTCAAGTGAATCAGACCTTCATGGTTCCTGGACTTTATGGACTCTAAGGTGTGATTCATCCTCATTGACTTGACCAGATGTCTTGAAGATCAATGAGAAATCCCTCAATTAGACAGAACTTTCTTTTCTCTAAATAATGTCAATGAATTTACTGAGCTCTCCATTATGATTTCCTTCAGTCTGAAAACTTTTTAAACTCTGCAATGCATCTTGGTAGTTTACCTTTTGGCACAAAGAAACTGATTCAATATCACCCCCAGGGTGAGTGTGTGTGTGTGTGTGTGTGTGTGTGTGTGTGTGTTTAAGATGTAAATTTCATACTATACAATTAACCCATTCCACATATAGGTGTAATCATCACTATAGTCGCCAGGTGGTGGTGGCGCACGCCTTTAATCCCAGCACTCGGGAGGCAGAGCCAGGCGGATCTCTGTGAGTTCGAGGCCAGCCTGGGCTACCAAGTGAGTTCCAGGAAAGGCGCAAAGCTACACACAGAAACCCTGTCTCGAAAAAACTAAAAAAACAAAACAAAAAAATCATCACTATAGTCAATTTCAGAACCTTTTCATCCCCTCAAAAATAATCCCCATCTGACATATTTAAAAGCTCCCAAGTCCCTTTGCACATACCTATCTACTTTATGTCTTGTATATTTTTCTGTTTTTTTTATGGATTATGGAATGTGTGGTTTGTATGCTGACCTTTCCTGGTGTAGTATTTTCAGGGCTTATCCAAATGGCAGCAGGCTGCATGTGTGAAGCCTGCACGTCAACTGCTGAGCTTGTTCATGTACTCACTTCTCCTTTGGTGACTCTGAAGCTTCACAACCGGCTCATCCCTGCATGTCATGGGTCTTTGCATTTACTCCCAAATAGTCAAAATCATAGGTGTTAAATCTAGTCTCACTTTTGAATAAAAGTTTAGAATACTGAGCACTCATGGAGCCTTCCTCCCATCATTTGGAGACCTGGAGAAAGGAAAGCTTTTCTAGGGATGTGTGAACAAGACAAACAAATTGACAAGGTCAACATGAATAAGTGAAAGGTCTGGAGCAAGAAGATTCAAAGATATTTTAAAATTCTCAAGTGAAAAAGGCAATTCTGTCTGGAAAATGATTTTCGCTTGTTAGTGTGATCCCAGTAGAACTCAGAGAGAAAGATACAACTTTTAGAAAATTAAACTCAAAGAAGTAATTTCTAGAAATTAGAATGGAGCATCCATAATATGAGAAGTCTTGATAGGTACGTTCTATTCATTGGGCACATCCAAGTGAAGCCTGGCAAGCTCGTCAGACAGTGGTAACGGTCTGCTACGACACATGGCCTTGGGCACACATAGACTTCATACTGAGTTCACATATGCTAAGAAACATTTAGGACTTGATTTATTAATTGACAATAACTTTATGTTTACTATAGGGGGCTGGAGAGATGGCTCAATGGCTAAAACCACTCACTGCTCTTGCAGAAGACCTAGGATGGATTCCCAACACCACATGGCAGCTCAAAAAGTTCTCTAACTCCAGTTCTAGAGAAGTTGATACCTTCTTTGGCCCCTGCAGCACATGGCCAGGCATGCACATGATGAACATATACACAGGACGGCAAAATATTTATAAACATGAAATAATAGTAAAAACATATGAAATAGATTTTAATAAAAATATGAAACATAAAAATAAGCAAATAAAAAACATTAAGTAAAAAATAAATACCTAAAATTTTTAGTAAAAAATGTCAGAATTTTGTATCTAGTCTTGTCTAACTCTAGGATAATTTGCAAAGGGGGATGTGGACTGTGCTCTAGGATAATTTGCAAAGGGGGATGTGGACTGTGCTGCTGCTGTGTGATTCCAGACAAGTTCAGCTTTGCCATTTATTTTTGAAAATTTAATTTTTCTCATGATGCTAAGCCTACCAGTGAATTAATTTTTATACAAGTGGGCCAGGCAGTGGTGGCACATTCCTTTAATCCCAGCACTAGGGAGACAGAGGCAGGAGGATCTCTGTGAATTTGAGGCCAGCCTGGGCTACAGAGCAAGTTCCAGAATAGGCTGCAAAGATACACAGTGAAACCCTGTCTCAAAAAAAATTATTCTTATATAAATGGTATTGCCATCTGAGGCTTAGTCTTACGTACAAATAAAAACACATTTCAAAATTCCAAGCAATTTAAAATATGACAAATATAATTCACTGAGTACTTAACAAAAAATTTAAACTACTCTTGTAAATTATGCTTTTATGTGTAAAGTGATTCACTCTGTCATTTGATATTGTTTACCATGTGCTGAAAGCATTTCTCTGACCAATATTAAAGGGCAGTCACTATTCCAATTCTGGATTCTGGACTAAGCACATTAGAGAGCTTGGAACAAGAATGAATTTTAAACGTTTGCCCTTAGATGATGTAATTACACCCCAGGAAAATGACAGATATCATAGTGGCATTTTTAGGAACATGGATATCACATTTACAGAAAATGAAGACCTTATTAGTTTATCTAAATGACATGTGACAGACAGGTGGTTTAGAAGGACAGAGGCAATAGTTTGGATTTTTATGTTCAATTAGCTGCATATATATGTCTTTGTGTTCAAGGCTCTTAACAGCTTTCTGCAGGAAATCATGGCCAGGCCTAACATCAGCTGAAATCTCCAGGAAGAAGATGGGGCCCCACGTTGGGTGCCATTTGTAGCTGGTGAGTTTTCTCTCTAGGTCCCACCAAGCCCCGGCAGTCCAACAGCCCATTTATAAAATAAAAACACAGGCGCTTATTTTACTTATAAACTGTATGGCCATGGTAGGCTTCTTGTTATCTACTTCTTCTATCTTAAATTAACCCATTTCTATTAATCTATAAGTTGCCACAGGGCTCCTGGCTTACTGGTACCTTACATCTTGCTTGTCATGGTGGCAGCTGGCAGGTCTCTCCACCTCAGCCTTCCACTTCCCCCAATTCTCTTCTCTTTGTCCCGCCTATACTTCCTGCCTGGCTACTGGCCAATCAGTGTTTTATTTATTACCCAGTCAAGCAACACACTTAACATACAGAACATCCCACAGCAGTACAACAGTGAGGTAGCTGTGATGCCCAGGCTGCCTATCACACTCTAAGCCTTCTCTTCCTGAGCTCCAAAATGGATGTTACAGGACCTACCTTTGTGTTTGTAGTAATGTAGCATTGTATCGCAAGTAATATTATTAACTCTATCTATCTATCTACAAACACATACACACACACATTGGTCATAATAAAATCTGCTACTCAACCTTACAGGAATCTGAACATCACTGTTTTTACTGCAGTAGTTATTCTTATTATTATAATTGTTTTTAAAGTACTTTCCAGTGGGAATCAATTTCTTCTACCAGGTACCCAAACTCAAGCCTACAAACTTTATTGATATATTTAAAGCATCAGAGGCTGGGTATGTGGCTCAGTCATAGATCACTTGCCTAATATTCACAGGGACCCGAACAGGTTTAATATTCATCTAAAGTCATCAGAGATAAGTCAAAATGGTTAAATTTTTGTTTAATTTGAAAACAGGATTGTTTAGAAGTTGAATTTTGGTTAAAGACTCAGAACAATAGTCAACCTTTGTATTGCCAGTTCTTGAATATTATTGTTAATGCAGGGAGAAAATGGGGGTGTGAGATGGTTCAGTGGAGAAAAAGATTGCCATGGATGCCCAATGACTTAAGTTCAGTATTGAAAACCCACATAAAGATGGAAGGAGAGAATCAACTCCAAAAATCATGTAATCTGACTTCTACATGAGCACCATGGCACACACCTATACATGAAGCACACATACCCATTCCCAGGCATACAACACACATACATGCCATAACACCACACACACATGCTCAAACACAATTGCTGTGGGATAATGCTTTGGTACACTGGTTTAATAAAATGTTGATTGGCCAGTAGCCAGGCAGGAAGTATAAGCAGGGAGAACAGACAAGGAGAATGCTGGGAAGAGGAAATACAGAGTCTAGAGAGTCACCAGCTAGACCCAGAGGAAGTAAGATGACAAGGCAGAACTGAGAAAAGGTACTAAATTACATGGCTAAACATAGATAAGAATTATGGGTTAATTTAAGTGTAAGTGCTAATCAGTAATAAGCCTGAGCTAATGGCCAAACAGTTATAAATAATACAAGCCTCTGTGTGTTTACTTGGGGCCAAGTGGCTGTGAGACATGGGTGGGAAAGATTTGTCCAGACAGTGGACTGGGCAGGACACAGGAAAACTTCTGACTACATTTGGCTGCCCAATGTGTTAGCTCGACTTTCCACCTAAAACTTGAGAGAACTTAAAAAGAAATTCTAAAATTGAGCTAAGAACAGTTTTCTACGTCATGTCTCATACAGGCTGAGATATAGAAATGCCAAGATACAGAGATGCCATGGTGTGCAGACTTGAGCTACAGTATGGTAGACTAACAGCCTGTGGGCTTGAGTACAGCATGACAGATTTCTTCCCCAGTACACAGAGGTGTCTCCAAGCCATGCAACTTACTACATGATGGATTTAGCCTTTACTCATACAGACAAAAAGTGTTCATAGGCCAGATGCACGCTCCTGATGGCAGCATGGACCCCAGAGTAAGCAGAGCAAGTGACTGTCCTAGGTACCCCAGCCATGTTGAAAAGCTGAGGTGGGCAGAGTCAGCAGCCAAGGCTGTTGGCCTTAGCCACTCTGCTTATCAGTTTAAAATATCTCCTGGTCAGAGGATTATAGATTCACAATAAGACAGATTCAGATGGAATAAAACTCTAAATGGCTTACAATGTGTGTAAAAATTTACATAGGGTTGGAAGAGAGAGGAAAAGGAATACATGTAATTATATAAAGACATAGCTAATTTTAAAAAATAAAGTCTTTAAGGAGACAGTAAAAATAATATAAAAAATAAGCCACCTAAAGATGGAAATAACACAGAGTCTGGATTATATTGTCTTTGGGATTTTTATCTATATAAAGACATTTGATTGTAAAGGCTGCTGAGTTAAGTATATATATATTAAGGGTATCTTGACTTCAGAATTTGTGTCTTTTTTCTAGTCTAATTCAATATTTATTTTATATTTAATTTCTATTCTTCCTTTTTTTGAGACAGGGTTTCTCTGCGTAGCTCTGACTGTCCTGGAACTCACTCTGTTGGCTAGGATGGCCTGGAACTCAGAGGTCTGCCTGCATCTGCTTTTTGAGTTCAGAGATTAAGGGCATGCACCACTACTGCCTTGTCTATGTGTATTTTCTTTATAATGCTATCCACCAACTAAGTATTCCTATTTTGTCTTGTTTGGCATTTTTTCCTATCATTTCATCTTGCATCATTTAGCCACATGGTATTTTATAGTGTGTATCCTCTGTATATTTCTGTCTCACAGCATAGGTTTGTTCTGTATCCACAAATGGAAAACCATTCTTAGCAAGAGCTTTTCGGGGCTGGCACAGCTCACTTCTCTCACTGTTGGCTGACATCAGTTGACTCTTCCTATAGAAGTTACTTTCTCATGGTTCTGACTGACAGAGCAATCTATGGTAGGAAGACTTATTTTGAATTATGGCTTCCAAAGTTTTGGTCTAGCCACAATGGAGATCATGGAGGTGGAGGCACGTGCATAAGGAAGAAGAGAAAGCAAAATAGACCCAGGGGTGATAATAACAGTCAAAGTCTTATCCTGAAAGAGCTGAGTCTGCCATCCATGTCCCACCTCTCAAACACTCCACATGCTGGGGAACAATGCTAAAACCATGAGCCCATGGGGACAATTTAAATTCAGACCAAATGTTCCTGTCCTGGGGTATATATGTATACATGGAAGCCACAGCTGCATTTCTCATGAATGTTACCTCAGGTAGTGGCTCTGGAGACATATATCTAACTTAAATCCTGATTTGTCAAGTCTTATACCATCTTCTCTTGTATTGATCTAATATCATTTCTTCTCTGGCGCTTCATTCCTGAAAATCTTGCCAGTGTTTCCAGCACTAGATTCTACAAGGAAGTTTTGACAGAACTGTTTATATTGGCTGATTTCTAGAATTTATTATTGCCAGTATAACATTGACACCATATCCCATTGACATTCTTCAAGGTAGATGCCATCCCTCTAATTTATGTTATCTTTCTGTGCTACTCTCTGAGTCCTCTGATGTCTGCCAGGCTGAGATTTCTAACATTCCTTTTAATGACTAGTCTAGGCCTATGTGTGCACCTTTCCCTTCAGTCTGATCTCAGCAGCCTGTGCTTGGTCCTCATCTATTACCAACCCCATCAATTACTTTGCATTAATTATTCTCATGGTCACCTCCATCTCCTTTGTCCTGATTGGTCTCTGTCCTTTAAATCAGTGTATCTTTGTATTTCTTCTGCTCTGTGTGGAAAAACTTACTGACAAAGGCCGAGAAAGAATGATAATGCTCTTCTCCATATTTAAAAAGTCACAATAATGGTACACTGATAGGCTCTTTCACATTTTACTTTACAAATATAGTGTTTCTTCCCCATTTCTTAGCTATTTGGATTCTGCATCTTGTGCCACTGACTGGCTGTCATTTACTCTTCTCTGCTCAGCCATACATCCCTGGCAGATCTCCCAACCTCAACTTATTTCTCAGATGAAGTTTTTGGCCATCTACTACTCTCAGATCCTTGTCATGTTGTTCTAGGTGTCCCTCATGCTCAGCACTTTTGCTTTTATTATCAAGTGTTCAAAAATATCTTCAAAATGAATCTCTTAATAGAGCCCACCTGAAACTTAGACTTGAGCAGCCAAGGCTGTATCAACAACTTTATTTGGATTTTCTACTCATAACTAAAACTCAGGAAATTCAAAAATTCTATCTCTACCGTTGCCTAGAAAAATCTCATTATTCATGAGTAGGTATTCCTAAATATGTTGCCCATATCTGTATTTGTTGCAGAATAAGGTGTTTACTAGGGGGAGAAATAAGTGATAGATTTCTGGTGTTTTTAAAAAATCTTACATGCAAAAAATGTTAATTATTTCAAAGTTTAAAAAAAGTAAGGTGAGATACTAATGTCTTAGAAGATCTGTCATCCAATGAAAGAGTTGGAGAGAGTAATAGCCATATAAAATAGTTTAAATAGCATTAGAAAAAGAAGAATTGAACACAGCCAAGGGGCAATGTAACATGCACACACTTAATGCTTTTACAGAATATAAAGGGTTTTAAATTAATTCAATTCTCAGGGGATAAAAATATCGAAAGACAAAATAGAAGTAGAGTGTTCTTTAACTAATGAGGAGCATCAGTGGGCTGTTAGGATCCAGAGTGAAGAGTGAAAATAATGGAAGAATTTATATGACTGTGTCCATACATACCTAAGCATGCACTTTTAAAAAAATATCAAAGATAAAATTGTATTTCTGTGTGTACAACTAGAAAATAATCAGGAAAATTTTAAAGACAAAAGTATGGTTATACTATTACCTTTTGCAATATAGCTAAGTGGTATGGTAATTACTAACAATGTTTATAATAAGAAAAGCAAACATTTATTTGGTTCTAGAACTAGGCTATGTATGTACAGGGATCATCTTGTTGCAGCCAATATAAGATTTAAGTATTATTAGTTACATTCTACAGAGAAATAAACTGAGATACTGAGTTAATAAATTGCTTCATTTCCCCAAAACCATGAATTAGAAAAAAAAGGAATTGAAATATATTTTGATCCCAGATAGTAAGGCAGATTGTTTTATGTTGGCTTTCTAGTTACAGTGGCCAACAGCTGAGATAATCTATCTCTTTCTTATGCTGTGCTTCCTAAATACTATATTGTATATAGTATAATATATTATACACATATACATCATATACATATATGAATGAGAGAAAGAGGGATTGTGACCCATGTCAGATGCATTCGTCCAGGAGTAAAGTCATAGTGAATACATTGTGTGACACTTCTACCTAAGACTCAGAAAGAGACTGGCTAATGCATTCTCCTTGAAAAATGTACTTGATAAAATATTTCAGGAGCTCAGCAGAAAGATAAATCAAATACTTTCAGTTCTGAAGAAGTAATACTTAGAAAGTTTAGCAGCAGAGGTAGTCTTCATTTGCATGTGGGCAAGTTCCTTAGCTTGTCTTCAGTGTGTTCATCCATAAAGTACAAAGGTAAGTTCACCTTTGCATTTGAGTTGTCAGGACATTTATGTAAGATCATTCATAACATGCCATAGATAAGGGGCATTGTAAAGATTAAAGTTTCATTTTATATTCTTATGTCTCAAAATCTGAAAGTAGGTGTTTTGCAAGAATTCAAATTGCATGGTGAGGATTTGAGAGAAGAACTGTCTGTAGATGGAGAAACACATCCTGAAAAGCCAGCGTGTGTATCAGGCTTGGAGCTTAGAAAGGATGTCTAGAATGAGTTGAGGAATTGCCATTCAATATTCTCTCAAAAATATGTATTTAAGGAAGAGAAGGGCGAATGTTACCTATAGTGAGGATCTCACTGATTGCCCCAATACACAACCTCATATGGAGGCCCCTCTAGACTTCTTCCCTGATTTCCCAGAAGGATCTCACTGTTTTTACACCATGAAGGTTGAACATCTCTGTGTCCTGGAGGCAACTTCATATAGCAGCAGTAGCAGAAGTTGACAGTGACCCAGACAGTGGAGATGAAGAAGAGCACATTATATATTCTAGAATACATGGTGGTACTGCCTAGGGACTTCTTAAGTAGAGGTCAAGGTCCCACTGTTATGCAGGTAGGGGTTAATGAGCTAGCAAATTAGGATATTAATATTAATGGCGCATTCTTAGTACCCACAGGCTAATGAAGTCCAGGGTCATTTGGGTTATATTAACATCAAACAAAGTAGAATTATAAGCCAAAAGCATTTACCAGAATAATGAGAACAATTTCACTGATTAAAGAAGAAAATAAATTCTATATCTATTGCCTAAGATTTACAATGTAGTATCAAAATATAAAAAGTTAATCATTGCTGTAATTATAAGGAAGAAGTAAAAAAAACTAGAGTAACAGTATTTTTCATAACTTGACAGAGAAAAAGACACACTTTAAAATATTTTAGATAATCTGAATAATATAATAAACGAATAGTGTGTTGTGTGTATTTATGTGTGTGCGTGTTTGTGTATGTGAATGAATACTGAAGAACTCGCCCTTTTAGCTGTTTGTATTTGAAAAATAATAATAAACTGATACAGATACCAGAAAATCAGAAACTCTGCAAAACAAAAAAGTATAGGCTGTATTCTATGAGGAAATTAATTGTATAGAAAATTAATAACAAAAGATTTGAAATTTTTCTAACTGTATGTATTTCAAGGATATTATAAAGTAATCATGGTAATGGTACTACACATTAAAATCTTAATAGAAACATGTACTACTAGTACAAAAAGTCCCTGAGTGCTTTTAGTATTTAGATAATTAAAGAGCAATTCATTAAAACATTTTAATAAAAAGTAATTAGTAATGACAAATATATTTTTTAATGATTACCATATGATGACTGATGCAGAAGTACTGGGACATACATTTTGAGAACAAAAATAGAGAAGGTAAATGTATGGTGTTGACACAAAAAGCAGAAAAGACAGACATGGGACAATATTCATCAGTGGCCAAGGAAGATTTTAAACTCAGATAAACCACACAACTATAACTTAATAATACGAAAGTCTTCCTGAAGGAAACCATCTCATATAAAACGCATTCTGATGTTCTAAGAAATCAGCTATGACTGAGAAAACTTTAGTGAAATGTTACTGTTGCATAAAAAGTCTCTTGCTGTCAGGTGAACTTTTAAAATGCTGAACTGAAACCATTTGATTTTGACTCTGAATGTTCCTGTTGTATGGATAGATATAACAATGTGAATGTGGTGATCTGAAAACCATACTTTATAGTATTAGAATTTCCAGGACAACATTAAAATGATAAAAAAACAGCACAACTGGCTTATTAAAATATATACAAAAACTAAAGTAAAAAATTGAACCTGCCACCTATTAAAAATGAATAATAAAAAGTCATGATCTGGTAGAGCTTGTGATAAATCAAGAAGACATTATATATAAGATGTCTACTAATAGAATTAATCATTTTAGTCCCAGCCTGGCCTTGAATTTGTGATCTTTCTGCCTCAGTCTACCAAGTAGCTTGGGTTACAAACACATACTGCAATACAAAGCTTTTAGTAAACTATCATTTCTTGTTATGTCATTATATATCCTGAATATATTAAGTACTATTTTTCTTTTATTTTATAGTTCAATAGCTTTTTTAAAATTTTATAATTTAATTTAATTTTACATATTTTTCAAATCGATGATTTATAATAGAGTTTTATATATACATATATGTCCCATTAAAGTGAAATTTACAATTTTGATAGTCTTTAAGTGATTTGAAAATATCATAAAAATAAAATATAATGATACATAAATAAAAACAATATGAGAAACAAAATGGGTAGAAATGTAAACGACTAAGGCTTCTCTGAACAAGTACAAATAGTGTTCAGAAAAATAAAAAGTAAAATATAATAGACATGTATGAGGGCAGTTTTATGTCAACTTGACACTAGCTAGAGTCATTTTGGAAGAGGGAAGCTCAGTTGGGAAAATGTCCTAACTAGGTTGGCCTGTGGGCAAGTCTGTGATCTGTTTTTCTGATTGATGATTGATGTGAGAGTGCTCAGATTACTGTAGGTAGTTCAAATCCTGGGTTGGTGGTCCTGGGTGCTGTAAGAAAGAAGAGTAAGCAATCCATAAGGAGTAAGTCAGTAAGCAGCATTCCTCTATGGCAGTGGTTCTCAAGCTTCCTAATGCTGCGACCCTTTAATGTAGTTCTTCATTTTTTGGTGACCCCAAACATAAAATTATTTTTGTTGCTATTTTATAACTGTAATTTTGCTACTGTTATAAGTCATAATGTAACTATTTGTGTTTTCTGATGGTTGTAGATGACCCCTGTGAAAGGATCTTCCACCCCCACCCCACACACACAAGGGGTCGCAACCCACATATTGAGAAGAACTGCTCTTTGGTTTCTCCTTCAGTTCCTGTCTCCAGACTCCCCCTAACTTCCTTTGATGATGGAATGTGAATGTGGAAGTTGAAGTAAAACATACCCCTTTCTTCTCAAGTTGCCTTTGAATGTGGTATTTTATCAAAGCAATTAAAATCCTAATTAACACAACATGATTGTTTTTAACAAATGGACAAAGGCTATAAAAAATTCACAAGAGAAATGCAAATATTCACTATACTATAAAAAGACACATAACTCAAGTAGTTATAAAAAACAAACAAATAAAAACAATAGTTTTTTTATTTATAGTTCTTTGGGTGGGAAATTAAAATATAGTACAAGTCTACAATGTAAGTCTGGATACAGCTTCTCTTGCAGACAGTAACTCAAATTCTAAGGATTTATCCTGAGGAAGTTCCATGTATCTAGGCAAGGATTTATCCAGAATTACTTTCTTAATTATTTAATCAAGAAGATGCAGTGAGGTCTCACATGTGAGGCACAAATGGACTTGGTTCCATCTGCCATGATTTTCTAATCCTCAACCTAAAGTATACCTTACTGCTTCGGCTAAGCAGGAACTTGTACTTGTCTTCCAGTCTACCGTCAGCCAGGAGTGGCTTTAGTTTCCACAGTCTCAGCTGCCACATTCAGTTAGTTGGGATTTAACCCATAACAACAGAACTGCATTTAGAATGAGAACCAATGTTTACTGAGTTAAGTGTTATGTGATAGACATAACGCTTAGTACCTCTGATGCACTACATGTTTAACAGGCAAAAATAACTCTATATGGAGCTACTGAAGTGGCTCAGTGATTAAAGTTAAAAAAAAAGATTTAAATAACTATATGGGAGCCAGGTAGTGGTGGCACACACCTCTGATCTCAGCACTCGGAAGGCAGAACCAGGAGGATCTCTGTGAATTCCAGGCCAGCCTGGTCCACAGAGTGAGATCCAGGACAGGCACCAAAACTACACAGAGAAAAACCAACATAAATAAATAAATAAATAGATAGATAGATAGATAGATAGATAAAATTATATGGAATGTATTTCATGTGTGTGTGTGTGTACACATGTGTGTATTGGCGTGTATATTTGTGTGTGTGTTTGTTTGTGTGTGTGTGTGTGTGTGTGTGTGTAAGCCAGAAGGGGACATCTAATTCCCTGGAGCTGGATCTACAGGTGATTTTGAGCTACTTGACATGGGTGCTGAGAAGTGAACTCTAGTCCTTTGAAAGAGTAGTAAGCACTTTCAACTGCTAAACCCCATCTCCAGTCTTCAGCCCTGATTGGTAGTTTTGTTATCTTGATTTGAAGATAGATAAGTCAGTAAATGTCCCAAGGTTACCTAGAAACCACAGCACAGTCCATGCTACTCCACTTCATCTTCTCAGGCAAAGGCAAGTGTGGTCACTATTTGTGTACACAGTTTATCAAAGGATTGAAATGTTTGAGGTCACCCAGTGGGGTTTTAAACGTAACCCAGAGCCCCCAGACAAACACTTTATAGCCCTTGAAACAAAAACATAAACAGAAAATTTCAGTAACCCATCATAAACCACCTGGCCTAGTGATATTTATAGACAATATATAACACATTCTTCCCAAGTGCACATGCAACATTCACTTAGGTAGACAACGTTTTGGATCACAAGACAGATATCACATCAGTTAAAGTCACATCAAATTTATTTTCTCCAAATACTTATAGAACTATTTAGAAATTAAAATAATATTTTCATTGAATCTGTAGATTGCTTTTGGTAAGTTTGCCATTTTTACTATGTTAATCCTACCTATCCATGAGCATGGGAGATCTTTCCATTTTCTGATATCTTCTTCAATTTCTTTCTTCAGAGATTTAAAATTCTTATCATATGGGTTCTTCATTTGCTTAGTTAGAGTTACCCCAAGGTATTTTATATTATTTGTGGCTATTGTAAAGGGTGATGTATCTCTGATTTCTTTCTCAGCCCTTTTATCATTTTTATATAAGAGGGTTACTGATTTTTTTGGGTTAATCTTGTATCTTGCCACATTACTGAAGGAGTTTATTAGCTGTAGGAGTTCCCTGGTAGAATTTTTGGGGATACACACACACACACACACACACACACACACACATTGTCACATCATCTGCAAAAGGTAAAGGTTTGACTCCTTTCCAATTTCTATCCCTTTGATCTCCTTTTGTTGTCTTACTGCTCTAGCTAGAACTTCAAGTACTATATTGAATAAATATGGGGAGAGTGAACAACCTTGTCTGTTTCCTGATTTAGTAGCATTATTTGTAATAGCCAAAACCAGGAAACAACCTAGATGCCCTTCAACCAAAGAATGGATTAAGAAAATATGATACATATACACAACGAAGTACTACTCAGCAGAGAAAAACAATGACATCGTGAAATTTGCAGGCAAATGGATGGAACTAGAAAATATCATCCTGAGTGAAGTAACCCAGACTCAGAAGGACAAACATGATATGTCCGCACTCCTAAGTGGATACTAGAAGTAAAGCAAACGATAACCAGACTGCAACCCGCAACTCCAGGGAGGCTAACTAACAGGAAGGACCCTAGGAAGGTAGCATGGATCGCCCTGCAAAGGAGATGAGATCTACATGAGCAAAGTGGGGGTGAAGATGGGTAATGGACAGCAAGGAATGGGGGATGGGAACATAGGGGAACAGGAGGTTTGAGCTGGAACAGAGACAGAGTGGGAGTACAAGGAAAGAGATACCATGATAAATGAAGACATCATGGGAATAGGAAGAAACAGAGTGCTAGCGAAGTTCCCAGGAATCCACAAGGATGATCCCACCTTAGACCATTGGCAACAGTCGAAAAGGTGCCTGAACTTGCCTACTCTGGTGATCAGATGGCTGAATACCCTGTCATCACAGAGCTTTCGTCCAGTGACTGATGGAAGCAGATGCAGAGATCCACAGGCCGAACTCCAGGAGTCCAATCCATGAGAAAGAGAACGGATTCTATGAGTAAGGGACATCAAGATCATCATGGGAAAATGTACAGAGACAACAAGCCAAACTAGTGGAAATGCCTGAACTGCAGACCAATAGCTGTACTAGCCTAGGCCCTCTCGATAGTCGAGACAGTTGTTTAGCTTGAACTGTTTAGGGGGCTCCCAGGCAGTGGGATTGGGACCTGTCCCTTGTGCATGAGCCAGCTTTTTGGAGCTTAGTGCCCATGGTGGGACACTTTGTGCAGCCTTGGTGCAGGGACTAAGTGCTTGGACCTGCCTCAACTGAATGTACCAGGCTCTGCTGACTCCCCATGGGAGACCTTGCCTCGGAGGAGGTGAGAATAGGTGGTGGGTTGGAGGGGGAAGCTAGGGGAGTGGGAGGAGGGAGGAGAGGAGAATCTGTGGTTGGTATGTAAAATGAATAGAAAATATCTTAATAATAATAAAAAAAGTGCTTTCATTGCTCAGAAGTTATAGGGAGAAAAATGAGGCTTTTCATTTTTTATCCTGGCACAGGGTCGTGGTGGTGGTGGTGGTGGTGGTGGTGGTGGTGGTGGTGGTGGCACTAAGACTGACTAAGGAGAATGAAAGCTGAAGTCACCATAAAATGAATACAGGTGGACATACAAATTCATCATAAAGAAACTGACTATGCCAAGATATCTTGGCAAGGGGTAATACAATGTATTTCTTGGACCATACACCTATAAAGAGTTCTTCTGAGGACCTAAAGCCTTCCAAGCCATAGTTTGGTGATTCCCAGGACTCTTTGGTAATGTAAGGAAGTACACTTTAGTACCCTAGGAGTCTTGTAGGACTAACACCTTTGATGTAGGCTTTTCTCTATTTCCCTGACATGTTTTTGCTTGGAGGACATCCATCCTTTACAATCTTAGCTTTCAAAAGAGAGATCACAGAGGGTCAGTAATAATTAAAACTTTTATGTCATATGACTCCTCCCTACGTGGCATAATACTGTAGAACTAACATGCTCTGGAATCAGCCAAGGTAAAAATTCCCCCACTTAGCTCTACCATAGCTTGCTGACTTGGCAAGGCCTTCAACTTTGGTGAGTTTTGTTCTTAACCTATGAATGGGATTATAATATTTCCATTTGTGGCTTTATGAAAATGTCATCCTTTTCCTAAAGTCATGAGCACCCTATGAGTCAAGTATTAGCTATAGATCATCTTGTGGTATCTGGCAGGCTATTTTTAGCAGCTATAAACTGACTCAACAGAGCTTAGCCTTCATCTGTGTGAATCTGTGTAAGAATGGGTGAGGCTGCCTCTGTCGGCTTTGCAGAAAAATTTTCTTACAGGCCAGTACTTCTCCAAACTTAAATTTTTGTCCCAAGGGTCTTGTTGACTCCACATTGGGTTAGACTCCAAAATTCCCCTCATAAAGGACACCAAAAAGCGAGCAGGTCTGGACTGGGGCCCTTTGTTTACTCCCTGCTTGGGATTCTAACCTTCATCTGCACAAGAGCCATGTTTCCTGCTTAGATCTGACCCCCTCCTGTTCCACATTCACTGCTTTCCCGTAGATCGATGTTCTGGGAAAAGTTACATAAAACCATATGTAACTGATTCTATATGTTTGCTTTGTGGACTAAAACAATAGTTCAAGATGGTGGAAGAGGCAAATTAACAAATATGAACCCGGGGAGAATATGGAAGCAGATCACGTAACTTTTAATGCAGCCTCACATCGACTTCCATTACTGTAATGGAAATTCTTTCAGAAATGTTAGTTTAGTTTGTTTAGATTATGTTATTTAAGAGTCTGAAGAAGTTCTAGTTTCATTTCAACTTAGAGCAGTGTTTATAAAACTTCTTTAGGTCTTAAAGAAACAACTGGTACATTTCCAGGACAGCCAATTTGGAATTCAAGACAGACAGGGCCCCTCACACCATTTAAGTAGATATTCTCCCTGTGGGCAGACTCACAGTGAGGACAGGCACACAGCTGTTAAAAAAAAAAAAATCACAAAAAAACTCTTAAGAATTCAAATTGTAACTTTGGGGACCACAGAATAAACCTACGTAAACCATTGATTTAACCTCCTTAAATCCTTCTTGGAACAATTAACAAGGGGACTTAGCCATATCCTGATAGGAAGTGAATTTCTTTCGGATTTTGGAAAACTTTTTAAGTTCTTTAAGCAAGAACATTTTAAGTCCTGAGGTGCCACTGAAGAAATTATTGTAGCAGTTTCTTTAGTGATACCCTAGGGCCCAGAAAGATTTAATGATCCTTCAAAACACAAAGTTACTTTTCAGGAGGAACTTAAAACTGGAAAGATTCTCTGCAGATCAGGGGCAGATTAGAAGGGTGGGTTCTAAATGAGAAAACCACTGCTCCCTGAGAGAAGCACAGCTCTGCCTGTCAGGTAGATGCTCACAGCACTTTGTGCCATGAACAGTAAGTGTAGAATGATGTCCTTCATCTGCAGATGGTGTACCTGTGCTTACTCTTTGTTCTGAGGACAGTAAATGTGCAAGTGTCTTTGATGATTTTCAGATGATTATGTTAGTTTCTGTGAGGAAAAAAAGTAATTTTTCAATACTTTATTAAAATACAAATTAGTAGTTAATAAACTACTATTTTGGTATTGAGAAACAATATATTCCATCACTCTTTATAGCCTCTTCAAGACCTGTGCACCTGTGTCTTCTGTCTGTAGACCTGTAGTTATTTTTAAAAAATTCTGCATCTGCACCCTTGGGCAGTGGCCACTGTGCTACAGGTTATGGTTTCCAATCACAGGCAAATCCTCAACACTTCCTCTAAAACTATTCCTTTAAAATTCCATGTCAAATTACCAAAAAGAGCAATTTGACTTATAATGCTCTCCTGTAGAGCCTTCCTTAGCCCATCTCATTTTTTAAATTGAAAATAGAGTTTTATATGATATATTCTAATTGTAGTTTCTCTTCCCCCTGCTTCTCCAAGATCCTTCCCCCTTCCTCACCCATCCGAATCCCTACCCTATCTTTCTCTCTCTCATTAGAGTACAAAAAGGTAACTGAAATAATTATAATAACAATAATAAAATAAGATATCACAGAATAAAAATGAACAAACTAGAATAGAACAAAACAAACAGGAAAAAAGAGCCAAAGAAAAAGCACAAGAAACACGTGTAGACTCTGAGACACACACATTTGCACACATAGAAAACCCATGAGAACAAAATCGGAAATCATAATATATAAGCAAAAGATCTTTAAGGGAAAAACAATGCCCTGATGGAACACTGTGAGACAAAGAACTCCAAAAACCACCACTGAGTTCTTTTGTGTTGATCATCTACTGATGGGCCTGGAGCCTGCCCTTCTGTGTACGCTGTGAGACTCCTTTGGAGAAAATGAATTGCCCTTTCTGAGTAATTGTCATTTCAAGATAGTTTCTGGGTGTTCTTCATTTTTAATTTGTGTATTCACTTACATTCAATTCTATAAAGTCTAGTTTCTTTCCTAATTTCTGTATTTACCTGTATGTCTTACAGTAGAGAGTCATTCAGTTTCCTTAAGTTTGTCAGATTCTTGCTGTTGTAGACATCCATCCACGTTTATCCATGGTGGTCAAATGGGATGCAGGGTGTTACTTCAATTTTCTTATGTCTATTGAAACTTACTTTGAGTCTGAATATGTGGACAATTTGGAGAAAGTTCCATGAGGTGCTGAGAAAAATGTGTTGTCATTGTGTTTAGGTGAAATTTTTCTGTAAATATTTTTTAGGTCCATTTGTTTTATAATGTCCCTTAGCTCCAGGATTCCTCTGGAGTTTTTGTCTGGATGACCTGTCTGTTGATGAGAGTGGGGTATTTGTTTCCCACTATCAGTGTGAGGGTCAACATGTGATTGAAGCTGTAGTGGTGTTTCATTTATGAACTTGGGTGCCCTTGTGTTTGGTGCTTAGATGTTAAGAATTCCAATGTCCACTTAGTGAATTTTTCCTTTGCTGAGAATGTAGTATACTTTCCTATATCTTACAGTTAGTTTTGATTTGAAGTCTATTTTGTCACATATTCAAGTGGCTATACCAGTTTGCTTCTTAGGTCCATTTGCTTGGAATAGCTTTCCCCATGCTTTACTCTAAGTTAATATCTATCCTTGATGTTAAGGTGTGATTCTTGGATGCAGCAGAAGGGTGCATCCTATTTTCACATCCATTCTGTTAGTCTATATCTTTTTATTGGGGAATTGAGGCCACTGGTATTGATTGATATCAATGAGCATATTTTGCTGATTACTCTTACTTGGTTGTTGGTGGTGGTGGTTGTGGTGGTGGTGGTATGTGTATGTATGTGTGTGTGTGTGTGTGCTTCTGCTCTTTTGATTTGCTGGTCTGGAATTATTTATTCCTAATTGTTCCTTAGGTTTAGTTAATATCCTTAGGCTGGGCTGGAGCACTAGGGCTGGATTTGTAGATAGATATTGTTTAAATTTGGCTTTACCATAGAATGTCTTATTTTCTCCATCTATTGTGATTGAAAGGTCTACTGGGTAGAGTATTCTGGGCTGGCATCAGTGGTCTCTTAGAGTTTGTAGAATGTCCATCCAGGTCCTTCTGGCTTTTACAGTCTCCATTGAAAAGTCAGGTGTAATTCTAACTGGTCTGTATTTATGTTACTTTTTTGCCTTGCAGCTTTTAATATCTCTTTGTCCTATATGTTTAGTTTTTTCCTTATTATGTGCTGAGCGAATTTCCCTTCTGTTCCAGACTATTGGGTGTTCTGATGATTATTGTACCCTGGTAAGGTGTCTCCTTTTTAGGTTAGGGAACTTTTCTTCTATGATACTGTTAAAAATATTTTATGAGCCTTTGACCTGGATATCTTCTTCTTATATTCCTATTATTCTTATATTTGGTCTTTTCACAGTATCTCAGATTTCCTGTGTTTTTTTTTAGGTTTAAAATTTTTTTGACAGAGGTATCAACTTTTTCTATTATGTCTTTAATGTCTGACATTCTTTCTTCATCTCTTATATTCTATTGTCTTGAGTTCCTAATATTTTTTCATTTCCTGATTTCACTCAGTTTGGCTTTTCTTTTCTGATTCTATTTCTACTTTGAGGTCTTGAACTGTTTTATTCATTTCCTTACACTGTTTATTTTTCATAGAGTTCTTTAAGGGATGTATTCATTTTCTCTTTAATGATCTCTATCATTTTCATATCTCATTTATTTCCAGGTCTTTGTCTTGTGCTTCAGCTGTGTTGTAATTCTCAGTAAGAGCACTAGGTGCTAGTGGATTTATACTTTCTTGGCTGTTATTGGTTGTGTTTTTACACTGGCATCTAAGCATTTGGCTTTGGGAAGATTGTAATTCTAGGTGCTAATACCTGGTCTTGTCTTTGTTGGGTGGATGTTTTGTTCCTTGGTTTCTGGTGCCCTCTCTGGTTCTTAGGGATGTATGGTGGCTATGTGCTGCCTGGTGGGGGATTTTTCTGGCATTCTGCTAGATGTGGCCACTGGGTGTTCAGGGTATCATGTGTTTCTATATATTGGGAGCTGAAAGGAATAAAGATGGGCTTGAGGGGGGCTGAGGAGAACCACAGCAGTTAAGAGAGCACAGTCTTGCTGCTGGATCTGCTTAGTCCCCTAGGAATGGAGACAGAAAGTGAGGAGAGGCCACAGCAGGTAATCTGCTACAGAGTTGGGAATGAGACTCGGGGAGATGTTGGACTGTGATGATCTGCTTCCCTACCGAGTCTTAACGTGACATTTAAAACCAAAGTCACTTTAGCTCTTTGTTTCTTCCTTTTCTCATGTGGTCTTCATTTACCATGGTCTCCTATTCCTTGTTCTCCCTCTCTTTTCTTGATCCAGCTAGGATCTCCCTCTCTCTTTCCCTCAACCCTCACCCTTCATTGCTCCCACTCATGTTCAGGCTGTTCATGTAGATCTCATCCATTTCTCCGTGTCTTTCTTGGGGTCCTGTTTTCCAGGTAGCCTCACTGGTGATGTGAGTAGCAGTCCATAAAGATACCCCCACAAAAGATTGCTGGCAATGGTTGAGAGACAGCCGGGACTGACCTACTCTGGTGATGGGATGGCCAAACACCCTAATAGTTGTGCCATAAACCCCATCCAAGGACTAAGGAATCTGGATGCAGACATCCACGGCTAGGCCCCTGGTGGAGCGCTGGGAGTCTAATTAGTGAGAAAGAGGAGGGTTTATATGAGCGAGAATTGTTGAAACCAAGGTTGGATAAAGCACAGGGACAAATAACCAAATGAATGGAAACACATGAACTATGAACCAAGGGCTGAGGGGCCCCCAAGTGGATCAGGCCCTCTGAATAGGTGAGACAGTCGATTGGCTTGATCTGTTTGGGAGGCATCTAGGCAGTGGTACCAGGTCCTGGGCTTGTTGCATGAGTTAGCTGTTTGAAACCTGGGACTTATGCAGGGACGCTTGGCTCAATCTGGGGGGAGGGGACTGGACCTGCCTGGACTGAGTCTATCAGATTGATCCCAGTCCTCAGGGGAGACCTTGATCTGGAGGAGGTGGGAATGGGGGGTGTGCTGGGGGGAAGGGGAGGGGAGCAGGAAGGGAGAGAACAAGGGAATCTGTGACTATTATGTAGAACTGAATAGTATTGTAAAAGGAAAAAAAAAGAAAAGAAAACCAAAGTCACTTGTTCACAGCCAGCATGCCTCTAAAGTCGGGCCCAGGAGCACAGTGAAGGCAGACACTCATGCATCTAACCCTATGTTGTTAGCGTCCCATCGTGCTTGTCAAATGGCTGAAGCAAGAAGCCCAGACTGGAAGTTCCCCCGTATTCCCACACATTTCCAACACCAGGAGCAGTGGTCCCCTGTCTTAACACATCATGCTCCTAGAACTACTCCTCGGATTCTCCAAGGCCCTGTATTCCTGTTTAAATACAGGGTATATATTCTGTAGCAAAGAAGCTTGAATTTCCTAAGAGCACAGTTTCCTCCACATATGTTCATTGCAAGCTCATTTTCCATTAAATGAGGTAGAAAAGTCTAATTTATTTGTAATTTTAATTATTATGTCAAATATTTGGAGGATTTATAGTTACTAAGTAAAATTGCTTCTCTAATATAAATTCAAGGCAATTTCTTCAGTATTCCCAGTACTAATGCTTCTGAAGCCTTACTGTACAACCAGATTATCTAGGATTTTTCCTAAAATAGTTACTTTGATTAAATTCTTTATCTATGGTGTGGGGTGTGCAGGGGGCTCTGCTTTTCTTAAGTAATGCCAAATGATATATAGACTATAGTATAAAACACTCCAAAGAGCCACACCAAGACCATCCTGTAAAAACTTCACTTTTACTGCATAGCCTGAATAATTTTATGGTTAAGTATAGGAAGTGATAGCCTGTATCAATGATGGTTATATTAACAGAGATAAATTATCACATTAACCTCCTTTTCTGATAAATTAATATTTATCATGAGTCCAGAGAGGTTGGTAAGAGGACAGGAGGATAATTTTTTTGTTGTTTTAATACAAAAAGCAATTTCAAACTATGAAAGATGAGTTTGGAATGATTTATGACTTAAGACTTGAAGCAGTATAATAGAATTAAAGGAGAGGAGATCATGTCATGGGACACAGAACAAGGTCTTATTTATATTTCCAGTCTGAGCTAAAATATAAAGCATGATTGTAGAGGTGCTTATCTCCTGGGACTTGATGCATGGGCTGGATGAAGGCTGAAGCAGAGGCTGGTTTGAGTATTAGAAAATGGCTGGGTTCATCTCAAAGATGCTATGTTAGACAGCTATACCTAGCCATATGAAAGAGCCCTTCAGACTAAGCAAACAGTGGCCATGAGTATGATTAGATAGGCAAGTGCAGGGTTTTCAAAGCAATAATTGTAGTCATAGAAATGGAGGCAGAACGAAGTCTCTTAAGCGCTGCTGTGGAGAATCCTTAGGGGAAATCAGATTTTCAGCCTTGGCTGCATGCATCAGTCACCTGGCTACCTTGGAAGGACCTCCCTGCCAGAAGTCCACCCTAGAAAGTCTGATGTAATTGGCCTACAGTAAGGCTCAGGCACCAGTCCTTTCAAGTTTCCTGGGTGATTACAACATACAGCAGGTACAGGGCCATATGCTGTATGTTAAGCACCCCCCAAGATAAAATTTCTCCTTTGCAAACTTGGCAAAATGTCTCCTTCCATAGCTGGGCATATTAATTTGAATGTGCAGGTTTGGAATAATCCCTTTCTCTAGCATGATGACAGTCAAATTCAGTGGGCATAAGAGGTACCAGTAGATCTTGTAAAAACTTAGACTGTTGGGGCCACATCTGACCCTTGACAATTCTGTGAGACTGGGGTGGAATATTTTTTCAGTATCCAGAAAGTTCTAAGGCACTGCTCATGATGCTCATCTGGGATCTTGTATTAAAAGAGTTAGGCCCCTGGCAGTGGGATCAGGATCTATCTCTGGTACATGAGCAGGCTTTCTAGAGCCCATTACCTATGGTTGGAGGCCTTGCTTATTATTGATGTAGGAGGGAAGAGCTTGTTCCTGCCTCAACTGAATATACCAGGCTTTGCTGACTCCCCATTGGAGAACTTACCCTTTTAGAGGAGGGCTTGGTGGTGGAGTGAGGGGAGGATCTGTGGTTAGTATGTAAAATGAATTTAAAAAAATAAATAAAAGAGAAAAAAAGAGCTAGGGCAAGGTTTGGAATCTGAATCTTAAATACCATGGTAGTATACACTAAGAGTGATTCTTATGTCTTCAGGACGCAGATTCCAATTATGAGATTCAGACTCAGGGCTCAATTCTATGACTCAGTCTGAAATTGTATACCAGTTTAAATGACTTTTTTTTTTTTTTACTATTTTCTCATTGTTTTATAAGTTGGTGGTCTAAATGTGGCACTTTCTAATTCAGAAGTAGAAAAGTCATTTATTTCTAAAGGATTCTAAACAATGAATTAAGATAAATGTCATTTAGAAAAGTGTCTTTGTTTTGATACTGAGTATAGAATAGGGAATATGAAGGATAGTTTTAGGAAGGCTGCAGTCAGAGTATAGATAAAAAAAGGACAGTGGCATTGCACTGGGAGGAAGTAAAATAAATCATCATAAATATATAAAAAATTAACAAAATTTACTAATCAATTATTAAACACTAAGCTGAGGTGAAAAATCAAAGTTATCAAAATCTATAACTTACCAGTATGGTAAGAGCATAAAACTCCTATCACTAGTCTTGGATCAAAAAGACACATCCAATGCCTGAGTGTTGGGAGTCATGGTGAGGGAATGGAGTGTCTAAGCATGATCCTGTCCCACTTTTATCTTTTGTAAAGGAACAGCTAGAAGCACAGATGGTTATCCAAGATTCCTCCATGTTTCTCAGCAGGCACTGTTATCACATTGTAGTAAGTTAGATATCTTGGGGGAAGTGCAGTAATTCCTCCATGACATGAAGGAACTTCTATGCACCTGAGATTAGAAATCTGTCAGACCTCAGAGGAGAAGAACTGAGGGCTTCACCAGTGCAGTCCAGAAGCCTAGGAGCTTATTTTAGGACAAGGTGATTGTTAGCAGTCCTTCCTAGCAAAATTTCAGAGTGTCTTTTATTATTTTACTTCTTGGAAATGAATCCAATAAAATGACAACTATGTTTAGTGAGCCAAAGAAAACATTGGAATTCAATTTTGAGTTATTGGGTGTTCTTTCTTTGTTTTAATTGCTAATGGACTTCTTTGTCTATAAACATGAAATTGGCATTAAATTAATAGAATGATCTAATCTAGTTTCCTTCATTCAGAGTTCAGAGAATGTTAAGCAATGAATAGGATTACAGCTGGGTTTTTACATGGCATGTATCATTGCAATTTCCTTTATGTTTTCTGGCCAGAAAAATAATACACTCCCAATAACAACCCAAACTGAAGTGTCAAAGACAACAGGAGCCTGTGGTAAATATGTAAAGTTTTATGGAGCATCTTGGAAATCAAAGTTGTTTGTATAACTCTGAAGAAGTAATCTGACCTGGGATTCCAGAAATTCTTTAAGCTATACAAGCAGAAAGCAGCTGATTTGGCTGACATCTTGAAATACTTACTGTCTCATGCGGCTACACAGCTTCCAAACCGTGATCTGGGATGAAGCTCCTTGAGAGTAAACGGAATAACAGTTGGTGGAAAATAACAAGATAAAATGCACAAGACAGAAATACTCACTGTAAAAATCCCACATGTCCAGAACTGACTTGAAACTTCAGCAGTTATTGTTAAATCTTGAGTTTAATTTTTCTCATTTTCTTAGAACCATAAAGGGCTGAGTGTTGTAAAATGCTTTTAATAATAGCTGCCTTCATGGTTCAGATTTGAAATCCAAACCTGAGAGACTATGGTTAAGAGAAAATGTGATTTCCATAACCACTACAATGTCTCCTCTGAAATATCTGTAGCTATTTTAAAGATAGTTCCACTAAACTGTAGCAGGAATGTTAAAGAGTCTTATTAATAAAATCAAACCTGGAGCCAAATATTGGGGTGAAATGCTGGAAAATCAGAGAGACAGGACAAGCCATAGCTAACCTCACCTGGCCAACTTCTCAGCTGGTCTTGTTTCCTCAGACTGGAAGCCTCTGTGTCCTCATATCCGAATGGCTCTCAGCTGACCTGTGCTGCTAGAAGCTTAACCAGCCAAATGCTTAACCAGGCCAAAAGCTTCTAGTTTCTGGTCTTCACACCCTATATACCTTTCTGCTTTCTACCACCACTCCCTGGGATTAAAGGCTCACTTTCTGGGATTAAAGGCGTGAGTCACCATGCTTGGCTGTATCCTTGAACACATGGATTTCTGCCTCTGGAATGCTAGGATTAATGGCGTGTGCTACCACTGCCTATCCTTTATGTTTAATATTGTGGCTGTTCTGTTCCTGACCCCAGATAAATTTATTAGGGTGCACAATATTTCGGGGAACACAATACCACCTCACTAAAACCTGGAAATTCGGAGGTCAGTGTCTTTAGCATGTTGCTTAGAGTTGAGGCTGTAAAGTTACTTTTTTTTTTTTCTCTTGTCATTCTTCCATTTATTTGACAGGGTATTGCCATGTAGCCCAGATTGGCTTTGAATTCACAACCATCCTCCTGCCTCAGTCTCTTAAGTGCTGGGCGTACAGTCATGTGCAACCCTGCTAGGTTTAGAAGTTACAATTGTTTTTTTTTAATTCATTTTCAGTTGTGTTTTTCTTATTTAAAGTAATTTTTAAATTTAAATATATTTTGATCATGTTCTTCCCCTCCTCCAAGTCCTTCCAGATTCTCTCCCCATCTTTACCCAATCAACTTTAAGTTTTTCCTTAAAAAACAAACAAAAACACGATAAAACAACAACCCCCCCCAAAAAAACCCCTCAGAAAACAAAGTAAAATAACACCAAAAAATCCACCAAATTATAACTAAATAAAAAGACACAAAACAAAAATTGTGGAGTCCATTATATGTTGGTCAATTACTTCTGAAACTGAGGCCTGGCCTGCCCTGAAGTGGTTTATATACCAAGTGTCATTCCATTGGAGAAAACTGACTTTTCTTCTTGAAATAGGTAGAAATGACAGCTGAGTTGTTAATCTTTACCCTGGTGACTAGGTTTCCTTTTATTCATTTTAAAAAATATAACAAAATAAAATATAATAAGATAAAACAAAAACTATCACAACAAAGTTGGACAGGACAAATCAACCCAAGGAGAAGACACCAAGAGAAGGCATACAAATCAGAGACCCACTTATTCACACATTTAGGAATATCCTAAAATAAATACACCAGAAGCCATAATATATGCTCAGAGGACCTGGTACAGACCCTGTGCATTCTGAAATATACTTATATGTTACATATAGTTACCTGCTCACTTTTGAACTTTTGTAGAAAACTTTAATATAGGTTGAAGACCTCTGATCTAAAATCCAAAATCAAAAAAAATACTTTATGATCCAAAAGTTTAAATGCTAATTTATCCACAGATGAAAAATTCCATACCTGATGGCTTCCAGTCATGATGCAAATATACCAATCATAAAGAACAGGCAGGGTATTATGTGTACAATATGATTATAGAACACTAATGAATTTCTTGTTAAGCCTTGGGTCCCTAAAACGATGCCTTAATATGAATATTCAAGTGTTCCAAGCCCCTCAAATTTCAAATTCCAAAATGTTTTTGTCCTAAGCATTTGAGATAAGGAATTCTTATCCCAAACAAGAAATCAGCTTCAAATGAATTTACATTATTTAGCTTTTTTCTTCATGAATAATGCACAAAATAAAACAGAGACTTGTTAAGATAAGATCTAAAAATGGAGGCAGCTACCTCAGTTTTATTGGTAATAGTCATATGGACCACAAAGGTGACACATAAAGTTTATGTTAACAGTAGATATCTTTAATACTATGGTTCCAGAAGGTCAAGATTTTTCTATGGGGCTGGTCATTGCAAAGTCTGAAACTACATGAAAGTCTTGGAAGTTCCTCTGTCATTGAGAATCGTCACAC
Organism: Peromyscus leucopus; assembly: GCF_004664715.2. NCBI lineage: Eukaryota > Metazoa > Chordata > Mammalia > Rodentia > Cricetidae > Peromyscus > Peromyscus leucopus. Next base: position 23,244,933 of record NC_051064.1, on the reverse strand, counting down.
ATTGATTGAATTCAACTCACATCATCCCATCACATATTTTAGGTTAATGCAACTGATAAACTATTTGAGCAAACAGGTTGTAAGTAAACCTGATACATCAGAGTATTAATTATAGATGTTCCAGCATACCAAATTTGACCTAAATCTTTTCAGGGATGTGTAATTCACTAAAGAATAGGTGCTCCCCAACACAAAGGGTGGGTGCAGATGGAAACAGGAGGAAACACAAGATGTAACTATACATAATTAGAATGAAAGTTGGACTTTCAAATATGTTCTGAAGTTTCTGAAATAAAAACAATGGTTTCTCAGAAAATTCTGAAATATTTTGTGGCTAGTAAAGTAAAAAGCTGACCATCATAAAAAAAGGAGTGAAATCCTGTCACTCACAGCTACACACATAAAATCAGAGGACATTGTAATAAAATGGACCAAACACACAAGGACAAAGGCATCACATTCTCTTTCGTGGAGGTGAAGCTGTTGAGTTGACAGGATTGGAGAGACAGAGAAGGGATAGGGAGGAGGAACAAAAGGAGGTCAAATATGAGGTGCACAGACGCCACAATCCCTTACCTGGCCAGGCTAAGCTCTAGTCTTTTATATCAAAGCTGAAGAGCCAGAGGAGAGGAGCTTTAAGGATTTCAAGCCAAAGATAGGATAATGTGGAAAGAGGGAAATACTAATCTCTTTAATCATTAGACATGGTGCCCTAAAATATGTGCAATGATAATGTGCAAATATATGAAAAGCATATAAAATAAGAAGGATATGAAAGGCAAAAGGCAAACAGGCAGGTACCATCTGACTTGCAAGTTCCCCTTAACACAATCACAGCACACAACAGGAGAACTGGGCACTGGAACATCACTGATTCTCACTCTTAATTCCATACACTGTTACCATTTTGGTTGCAGACTACTAAGAGAACACTGTCTTCACATTCTTCAGCTCAGTTGATTTCTTACAATAACTTTGTAATAATTCTATCGCTAGAGGTTACTTGAGTTGCATTTCTGCTGGGTGTGTTTATTAGTATGTTTCATAGGATTTCATAGGCCCAGAATGGCCTAGCATTGTAAACTCCATACCATATACTCCTATCTGTAAAATTAGACAAGGAGCTGTCAGTTGACAAATAATAATTGCAACATTATTAAGACTTAACATCATCTTTACACAAATCATGTTTTAACTTCCACAATGCTTTGCTGTCTCTAATTTCATTCCAAATTTATGAAAACTTGAATAGATAAACCATATATTTACCACTAGATCCAGCTTAACTTTAATGCTGATGTTGAAGTTACCTTCAGTAGTTCACACTGCTTGGCAACACAATTGGAAGGAGGACAACTGTAGCAAAAAGTTGAAAACTGAGCACACTTTTCAGAAAACAAACACAATTATTTGGTAATTGTCTACATGTTTTGAGACAAGTGAATTTATCTTGAATTATTGAGCTACCAGGAGTCTATGCCATGTGGACTACACGTAATGTTAGCATATGCACAAAGATCTGTGTCTCTATACAATAAAATATACACATTAGTGGGAGTGGAAGCCTCACACTTGGGAACTATTATAGAAAAAGAAAATGGCATGGAACCAGCTTGAAGATAATTTAAGCACATTTTTATATAATCAGTCAGGGCTGAAGTAAACTATAAACCTGAAACTCTTAGCAGAGAACAATTTTAGAAATAAATTCAGAAAACACCCTATCCACTTGAACACAACATTCAGATGTACTGAAACCTGATCATCTTTACCTTGTTCCAATCACTTTCTTTTCCTTTTCCTTATATTTCTTTTCAGTGAACTCTAATGTGAAGGATTAGGGTTACTGCTCTTTAGCTACTAAATAAACAACATCCCAGCAGGGCAGTTGTGTGAGTTACATACAATGGCATAACTGTATATCAAAGTAATTCAAGCTAGGAAACACATTACTTTTTAGGACAGGACACTCTTATGATTAGAGATAAAGAATTCTCTCTGGAGGAAAAAATAAAGGCCAACTTGACATTGAGCAATGGTGAGGGTTCTTCAGAGGCTTTGAACATCCCCTGGATCTCAAGAGAACTACAGTTTTCTCTTTTCTGGACTTGGATTTTTCCTTCATTATTGTTTTAACAACCTTGTATATATTTTAAGTTCCTCAACTATGTTTTGGAAATAGCCTCCTGAGTGTTTGTCATTAAAAAATGAGATGGATACCTGAAAGCATGATATTCTTTGGCCCTGTGCTGAAGTAAAAAAAAAAAAAATACCATTTATCAATATAACAAACTCGTGGGCTAGAGGGATTGCTTTTCCTAGGCTAAATCTGAGGAATACTGTGTTTCTCTAAACAGCTGGTATACTAGAGAAAAGGTGGTCTTCCTAGTATTAAACTCACTAGTGACTACTCGCCAGAGCAAGCATGTCCCACAAGACTGTCATTTAGTGACCCACAGTCTACTTTGGGATGGAAATTCAGTGCTACCAACCATGAAATGATGGATGAATTGGATTGTAGTTAATGCACAATACAGTCTTATTTTTTTACACTGCTAAAATCATAATTTTGTAAATATTAATTGGGAAAAGTTTGTATATAACCAATCTGTTTGTAGGCTGTTTGATAGACAGATCTCTCTGGTTGAAAGGCAGGTACAAATCCTTCCTTCTTTCTGCCTTCTTTATCTCTTTGCCTCCCCACTTTACAAGCTTAGCCACAATTCTTGGCGGCCTTTTGCAGCCTAAGCAGCAACAGAACCTGGAGGCTCCTGGTAGGTATGTCTTTGTTATCACACTGAACTGCTGCTGACTATCATGGACACAAGTTCAGTGTGTGTGACACTGCATTCCTGCTTCCTCATTGAGAGAAAATGGAAGTAACTTAAAATCCTTGTTTCTAAATCCATAGCCTTACTTGTCCATGCACACTTAGAACATATAGCAAAAGCACAGAATTGTAGCATGCAGACTATCGTCCAGCCTTGATATGCAGCTTTGTGCCTCATTTTATTATAACTTCTTATGCCATGTTCCTTTGGCATTTGGAGGAGAATTGCTCTTTTCTGAAGAGAAATGGAGAAGGCACGGATTTGGGGGAGAGATGGGTGAGAAGGGAAACTTGAGGAAGCAGAGGGAAGGGAAACTGCCCCCTTGGATATAGTGTGTGAGAGAAGAATAAATTAAAAGATAAAGAAGGACTTCCGGAGTTCCAAAGTCTTTGCTTTGTCTTCTACTGTTAGTGCGCTCTAACTACGACTAGGCCATGCTCTCATATTTCACCAATATAAACCTTTATAGTGGTAGTCTAACCAAATCCAGTTCTCTCTAAATGGAAAATATTGTAGGGGACAAATGGATAGAGGAAGGAGGAGGGCTTATCCTTGATGAATAGATGAAGGGGTACGGCTTATCCTTGATAAATGGATGAAGGGGAGGTTATCCTTGAAAATTCTTTATAGTCCTTGTATATTTTAGGGGAAACTGCCAGTGAACTCAAAACTGCAACATTCGTTCAAACTATCCAGTGAGTTCTGTTTGCTGCAAAGCAGCAGAGCCAGTGTTTTTAATTTCTTACTTGATTCTTCAATGCATGTCAAAGTATCTAGATTCCTGAGAATGCGTGTGTCTTTGGGCACCTTTCTTAGAGACAAAGCCTGGGGTAGACCTGTCCTGAAATGCATTCTGTCATGTGTTTCCTTTACAACTGAAAGAACAGCTCATGAAAGATGTAGCTCTGTGCACAATGATGGTTAAAGCTGTCTCATTGTGGTGAATGATAACTTTTACAGCATATATATGGCCATATATGATGTGTATTAGATTACCACAGGTTTTCTCATCAAATTATTTACACCTACCCTCTTCATTTCTGAAACCATTTCATTATTACTCCCCCATCTTTGGTTACATCTTCAAAAAGTGTTATCTTAAAATGTTCACATAGAGAGTACTTCTGGCCACCCACTCTAAATATTTTTCAAACTATTTGAGAAGCAAGCATGATTTTAATTTTCTGTAACTGTTTGTTTTTAGTTGTGCACAGTATTTCCTGTAGGTAGTTGATACTTACATCTAGGTGAAGGGGGTTGCCAAACACTACGTCAAGAATGAACTTTAAGAAAGCCTGGCAAACAGGCTGCTTGGAAACTATTCATTTGACCTTCAGTGACAAAGCTTATGCCTTGCAAATTGATTAATACAGATACAATATCAAATCATTTTTCATACAATTTTTTAATGTTTGTTAAGTGCTGGTGCAGTATGTAAACAGAGTATTTGGCATTTTTATTAGGCTGCGGAACTCAGTCATTTCCTTTGCAACAACATCTCATAAACTATTTTGACAGTCTAATAAACTATAAAAAGCTGTGGTAAAAACTGGCTCTGAATGTTATAACCGTACAAAATGGAAAGAGCAAGAGAAAACATCTATCACCGGGATTATTATCACTGTTGCTATGGCAACCTGGTTGCAATGGCAATATCTCCACGGTTCTGCTGTTTGTTATCATCTTTCTTGATTTTACATCATTGAAATTGTAGTAATTACACTGTGCCTGATGAAAAATGCATGCTGTCATGGCAACTAAGTCAAATATTCTTAATCATTTCACCTCTTCAATCTAAAATGTAATTGTTTGTCAGTAAAATAGGTTATACAGAAGGCTTCCATGGACTTACGATTGCTTTAAGTGTTTTACGAAAAACAGTGCTTTTAGTCTCAAGGCCTTAAGCTAAACTAATAGCCTGAAATGGTAAACAATGACTCATTAGAATAAATAAGAAGTATTAATCATAGTACAGTGCAATTATTAAATGTAGTGACTTTAGTATTTAAAATCAAAGATCTAAGAAGATTTTTTTCAATTGCTCTGATAGCATCAGAAAATTGTTCTATCAGATGTGTTCATTCCCGGGCACCCCATTTGTGTGCCAGAAGTCAGTCTCTTCTGGTGAATATATTTCAGAATATTTTCTTTTCATTGGATGTAACTAAGGTAGAAAGAATTCTCTTTGAAAATGTGAAAAATTAAATAATAACACAAAAGAATATATTTGCAAATAGAACAGTTGTTTATGAGCCTATTATCTATTCTTCAAACTAAATATTTTAGGTAATAATTTGTATAAGCACTTATTACTATTATCATCAGTTTTATTTTTATTATTGGTCACATCCTCGTATATATCTGAATATGTGCATCCAATAAGAGAAGAATGTCAGAATCAATGTACAAATTTGTTCTATAAAATGACAAATTTATCTGTATGAGTAAAAATCAAAACAGTAATTATAAAATCTCAGCATTAACATAGTAACTATGTTATAAATGAATATAATTACCTAAGAATTCTATTTCCCCCCAGAGGATGGAAATTTTGCTTGAGTAGGAAAAGAAAACTGAACCAAAATCTTTATTTTGCTAAGAACAGAATTTTCATGGATCAGTTCCTCCTTTCTTTTAATTTTTGATGTAATGATGCTACACATGAAAGCAAAAAGTATAAGTTATTTTATGCTTTGTCAATAATGTAAGAGTGGTATAATTACTTCATCAGTGTTCTTGACTGTATGTACTTTACCTTTGGAACCCCAGGACAAGCTAAATGTCACATTCTCTATATTTTAGATTCATGAGAAAATTATATGCCTCCTCCTCCTCAAACACAGACAACCACAATTATCCATCGCTGCCTGTTTAGTTTCCTTTTTTGTTATCATTGTCATTATTTTTCCATGAGAAACAGGTATGAACTGACTCTAATATGATTAATTTATTTCTGCCAAAAACAGATGTCTTTGCTATTGTAAACCTAGCCTTTATCAACACGAGGCAGGGGTGAAACAACAAAAAGCAGGAATGTATTTTCAGAGAGCTCGTGTACCAAAGTATTTATAAGGATGATAGTAATTTGAGTGTGATGGGAACTGATTGATTGCTCTTTAATGGATTTAATAACAAAATTTCCTTAAAACTTATTAATTGCTCCAACAAGAAAACAAAACATTACACAAATAAAATGAATATAAAGCATGGAAATAGAATTGCCACTAATACAGTTTTGACTAAATGTGGAATTTTTAAACAGAAAATGAGAAATGCACATGAAAAGAGAGAAGCTGAACATTTCTCCCATCTGTCCGAAGTTAACAAGGTTACACAGCCAGTCACTGCTAATGTGTGCTGTATTGTATAACTGAAAATAAGCAGTAGGCAATTACAGGCCTTAAGGATATTAAATACAGCATAATCAAAACACTCAAAATTATTAGGAATCAGTCATTAACAAAGATACAAAAGATACTGAATACTGATACTGATAACAAAGATACTGAAAAGTATTTTCAACACTATTCAGTCTACTAACTCTGAAGGTAGCTAGGCGGATAACCTGTGTTTGAAAATCTTGGTACTAATCATACTTGTAAATATCTTAGGTTGCCCCCAACAAATATGCTATATTCTAGCTTCATGGAGAACATGTCTGTGCTGGGGTGGGTGGCATCTCAAACATACTGCCACAGTGATCCTATCCCCTGTCCTCTCTACTCCCTCCCCAGAAAGATGATGTGGAAATCAAAAGAGAACGGGAACAGAATGGGGAAAAGGTTCTGGAGGTTACACTAACTTTAGACATTTCTTAGACTTCTTTTCATGCTGAGTCCACCCAGATTATGAACCAATTCTTTATTTTCTAATTAAAATTCTTGTGGGTTTACCTCATCCTTGCCTCACATTTCCTGGTGGCCTCCTTACCAGCTTCTAGGCTGCCTCAGAGTTTGCTGTGTGGGGCAGATCAGTGATTTAGTCCATCCTGTCCTGGCCAATGAGGGTAGGGCCATAGGAACCAAGCAGGATGATTGAGAAATGGCTTGTCAGAAGGAAATGGATTATTGGACACTATCAAATCCATGTGCTCAGTAGTTGCCCAGCACTGTTTGTGACACTCATATCAGTGAACAAAAAGCCTCAGGCACTGCTCTGAGGGGGCTGTCCTTGGAGCAACACGGCTCTTTTCCTGTGGAAGACCCTGTCAAATACCATTTATTTTCCTAATGTGTACAGTTCTCTATCTGCCTCATAGTGGTTGGGACTGACTTACTGAAGAGAAAGCAAATCACATTGTAAATGCTGAAGTGGTGTAGGGATACGAGTGATCATTATTATTTAATCTAATTTCTACTTCCCTTCAGGAACATTTCTCCATTCTTCTCACTGTCAGTGAGAGCTCGGGGAATTCAAATTAATTTAAAGATTAGACTGAGTAAAACATAATTAGGAAGGTAAATGTTCTAGGGGGGAAGGACAGCAGAAAATGCATTCCAGACATAAATATAAATGATGTTGGTGTTATCTGCCACCTCTACATTGTCTGTCATTGTCCTTTTCCTTGGCATGGCTGATCTGAGGCTGACACACTTACAGGAGAAATCATGCTACATAAATGGTAACAATAAGATACTAGGCTATCCAGAGGAAATTTTAAAACTGCCTCACATAGGGGTAATTAAAAAGCAGGTTGAATATGGCTTCAATGTTGTATTAGATGTTTGCCTGAGTACAGTTTTTTGTTTTTGAAAATAGAAATGCACTTTAAATTTCAGCTAAGTCCCAGGATTAGAGCTTCTTCCATTGTTTCCTTAAAATACATCAATGCAGCCATGCGATCTAGAATGGGATTTGTAAACGCTAAATGATTTGAATGGTGTACTTAATCTGTAACTATGACTACTTTAAAAATCTTCATGTAATAATACATTTCAAATGTCCTTTGAAACCTCAAGGAAAAGCTCAAAAGACAAGGTTTTCTGTAAACTCCATGGATGTCCCATTAAAATTCTAATTGGCCAATCTTTTAATTCCTCCTTTGAAACAATTAAAATGGACACAGTTGAAGAAAAATGTGCTAAAAAGAGTTTTCTATCTGGTGATAAGATTTTGCACATTTCTTATGTAATCCTTTCACAGAGTAATATAGAGACTTGGAAAAAAGTACAAGGCCTTTGTGAATCATAAGCAAAATATTAAATATTGCTTACAGCCTCTAAGGCAAAAAGACTGTTAAGGTATTTAAAATCTGAGTAACCTATCTTAACTGCGTTAAACTTTACTGATGGAACTTTTGGGTCACAATGAAACATCAAGATTTTGTAATATGGATTTCATTTTATTGTGTAAGCTTCTTAGAGCTGCCCAAAAACTGAGACCAATAATATTTCTGATAAGAGACATATTTCATAAATATATGGACTCAAGTCTAGCATTTATGCTAAGAATATGAAAACAAAGTCTCATAATTTTTCTCAAACTTTTAAACTTATCTATTTATATATTAGAATCCCAATGTGAAAACAAAACTAGTATGTGAAGTTTCTTGCAAATTATTGAAGTTTACTTGGCTTTTAAACTAATGTAAATATTAGTAAATCACCACTCATAAATCAGTGAGCCAAGCCAGGATTCTTGTGTTTAATATCATTTCTAATCAGTTACCACATTTGTCCCATTAAATAGAGCTAATGTTTTCAGGTGTTCAGGTTCTGTCAGCCAGACACAAAAGCCATGGCTCCACTTGACAAAGAAATTGACTCACTAAAGGAGCCAATCTCTAGAGAATCATGAATTTCACCTTCAAAAGAAAGAGTGGCAGTGTGTTTCCTCGGGCGAAGGGCACGACACCAAGCCTGGTGACACAAATCTCAGGCCTGCCTCATACGAGGTAAAAAAAGAGATTGGGTCCTGCAAGTTGTCTTCTGCTCGCCACATGCGTGTGGAAACCACATACTCATGTCCACTCACACACAATGGAAAGGAAAGGAAGGCAGTGTGACTTTGGAAAGAACACATGTAGGATAATTTTGGCAGGAAATCAGTAAAGGACTTTAAAATTAAAATGTAAAACAAAGAGAAGCCAGCCCACATTTGCCATCTTGTAAATCTTCACTTAGAAGAATATTAGATGACTAGTGGCATTTTAATTTCTGGAGCTGCTTCTGTGTAGAAGATTTAGGCCAAAGTCAAAGCCGAGCACACAGAAAGGCCCAGAAACAGAGTCCAGAGCATCTTCATAAAAAATCAAGCTCAAAATGAATTTCTCTTCCTCTGACATGATATTTCCTTCTTAGAGCACCATTTCTACGAGGTCAATGATTTGAAACTCAATGGGGCTTGAGAGGCTATGAGCAGTGGCTAGGTGAGTGAGTTCATAGCTCCAGGCCGGGCCCAGTTAATGGCCAAGAACAAGAAACTTCCAAGTTCCCTGTCATCTTCAATGTCAACAGTCAACCAAGGAATGCTTTCAGAAGCAATATCTGTCTTGTTAGCAGGAAGCTTTCTTAACCTGAATGGAAAGAGAACATGACCCTCTCTTCTGGGTCTGTTTTATAAATATCTTGAACATACTATGTTGTCAGTAGACTTTTTAGTTTTAAGTGTAGAAGTAACACTCAAAATGACTTAATGGAAAAAAGGAAATTAATTGTCAGGTCGCAGAGGTAGGGTCTCCAGCTCTTAAGACATCAGGTCGCTACTTCCATCAGGCCTTTTGGTCTCAGTTTGATCCAGTGACAAAATGGCTGCCAGCCTCGGCCTCAGTTTCCACTCCAGTAGAAGAGCATGCTCTTTCATTGGAAATTCTTTCACAAAGGAGGAAGAAAGTTTTGAGATTTATTCTGCCTTTTCATTCTAAAGTGGCCTGTATCACTGGACTGGAAGGAAACTGTTGTACTGCTCTGGATGTGTATGCAGTTTCTGGATTCTGGTCATATAACTGCACTCAAATATCAGCATTAACCTGAGTCTTGTAGGAAATCTGTATCCCGGGATAAAAATCAGTCTGTCCCTAGCATGGGAATGCATGGGGGAATTAGTGTGCATCTCCTACTTCATTATAAACAATTGCATTTGCCTTTCTCAATTCTTTGTTTAATGCCACAATGAGATTCCCACTCAGGAAACACTAACTCCTTCTTTGAGACTGTATTCCACAAATGATTCCATTTTGGGCAGCATCCGGTGCTCTGTGGTTGAGTGCTGCAAGTTAACTGTAAATGGATGGACTTCACAGGGCTGCCACAGGAAGGAAGGTATCAAACTCGCCAGCCCTCGGGTGTGCAGTATTCTCAAAGGTAATAATAGTAGAAGGTCTGTGGGTAGCTTCAAATTACATTTTCTTTCTAATTGGCAATTAGTTCTAATTAACTTTTAATTAATATTCAATGTTTTCTTTAACAAATGGAACCCTGGTGAGATCACATCTGTTAATACCACTTTGTTTCTATTTTGGTGTTCTACAATTTTCCATTATAATTGCATTAAATACAACTTTAGGACAAAGTGAACACCTTTCAGCTAGGATGAGATGGTACCTGATTTAAATCCAATGCACTTTAAATGTAATTTTTAAAAAAAAAATGAAAGAAAGAAAGAAAAAAAGAGAGAGAGAAAGAGAGAAAAAAGAAAAGACTTTATGAAATTGGATTTTGCTCTACAGTCTTAAAAGATAATGCCAGAAATCAGAAGTTACAGCTTCTTATTTTTTGAGAGAAAATTGTTTTCAAGAATTGAGAACTATCTGAAAATCTTCCTTTTCTAGTGACTAACACATACAATTTAAGGAATAGAAAGATACTTAACAATCATGTCCATATAGCTGGTTTAGTAAAGCACCTGCACAAGTAATATTAATAAACAAAATTAGAGAACTCTGTAGCCAGAGGTTCCTTATCCCACCCAGCCCACAGCAGCTTATAAAATAAACACACAGAGGCTTATATTAATTATAAATAGTTTGGTCTATGGCTCAGGCTTCTTTCTAGCTAGCTCTTTCATCTTAAAGTAACCTGTTTCTATTAATTTATGTTTTGCTATTTGGCCATTTCATAAACAATTATCAAGCAATAATTATAGTTACACTATCTAGTCTATTTATATTTAACAAAATTAAATACTCCTTTATCTATCCTATTTTTGTGAGTCTAAAGTGTCATATTACTTTTTGTCATGATTAAGGAAAACTCTAGGCCTGTAGGCTGACAATAGGTTCCCCAACATTACAGAGGAACTTTGGGTGAGTGTCCAAGCAGCCAGATGTCTATGTCATTTCTAGGATTTTGGAAGTTGCTTACAATGCACTTCCTGTTTACTTAGGTAACATTATATCCTTCTGGAGTCTTTGATGGAGGTGAAGACTAGATAGTTTTAATTATAGTTTTCCTTATTCTTGATAAAAGGTAAATTAAATATGAAATTTTAGACCCACAAAAATACAATAGATGATAGATTGTTTTCTTTAATTTTGCTAAATACAAATAGACTATATATTGTAACTAATTCTTGCTTGATAATTGTTTTGTTACATGTAATTTTACTGTATTAAAATGAGAACTATCTTTTTGATTACACAGAAAAGTGGGATGGTCTTTCTATATGCTGTGAATATATGTTGATACCATTGGTTAATAAAGAAGCTGCTGTGGCCTGTGGCAGGGCAGGACAGAGCCAGGTGAGGAATCCAAGCAGAGAGAAGAGAAGAAGGTGGAGTTGGAGGAGATGCTGGACGTAGCGGTGACAGCAAGATGTAATGAAACACAGATAACACTACAAAGCCACGTGGCAAAACATAGACTAGTAGAAATGGGCTGATTTAAGTTATAAGAGCTAGTTGATACACCTGAGCCATAGACCAAACAGTTTGTAATTAATATTAAGCCTCTGACTGGTTATTGAGATACCGATTTATCTGACTACAGAACTCTCCAAATTGGTTAAGGAAAGGTTAATTTTTTAAGAATAGGTACCATCTGTGTCTTATGCCACTTTCCTCTGGGTTTTGCACAGGTTCTGTCTCTCTGGGCATGTTGACATGATTTCAGTTTTGCATTGCATGTTTGTGCTTTGCTGTTTAGCCCAGCCCACACTCAGGGTATGCTTTGACAATATTCCCTGATTATCACTCTTTTTAAGTAAATATTGTGCATGTCCTTTTGGATGATTTCACTCTTACCTTTGCTGAGTAGGGTAATTTTAAAATAGCCTTCTGCAGTTGCTCATCATTAAACAAACCTGGAGCCACTGTCTCCATGATGAAGAGATTAAGCAGAATAAATGACTGGGTCCATCAAGTCATATCTCAATTTTATCCAGAGATCAGAGTGGGCAAATCCAGATGCAGTTAATTAACGTGAGACTTGAACATCCAATTTCATTGTCCTTGATGAGAAGCCAAGATGCAAAACTGGTTTAAAGAAACAAAATTTGAATGGACTTCCTGTTATCAGTGTTCAATGCAGAGCTGTGGTTTAAGGAACAAGTTATTCACAGGATGTTTTAGCCCCTTTGAGGTAAAAGTTCAGATACCTGTTTGGGTAAATGGAATGTATTTTTTTATGATTGAAAATGAAAAATCATTGGCCATTCCCCAAATTCCCCTTTCTTCAACAATCTTCTTAATTTCATACCTAAGGAAAATATTCTCCTTAGCCAACAACCCACCATAATTATAATACACAAATGGACTCTTACAATTTAACAAGATAATAGTTAATGAGAATTGATTCTTCCTTCATACATGCATGCTTTGTCACTGTATATCTTGAGACACTGGGTGGTGGGAGAGACTCTCCTTGACTTATTTGAAAGAATACTCTTGAGCTAGTTGTGTTTCACTGTACAATTTAAATATAATTTTCTGCTGTGGCCTTTATGACAAGCTGGAGGAATCTGTAACCATGAACCAATCCCTTCTAGACTCCAGTTTGGTTAGTTTCATGCCTCTAAGCACCCAGGCTCAGTTTAAATCGGCTTTCGGTGTTCTGAATAATGCTCCTGATACTTTATGTTGAGATTTTAAAGACATTATTGTTGTTGTTTATCCATACACAGGTACTTAGTGTCATAGCCTTAAAACATACCAGTTGAGTTTCAGTAGCTTGTGACACAATCATTGTGATGCCTATTTTGAGTGGTACAAAGAGAAAATCTTCACACCACTGCAAAGTGTCTGAAGAGGACTTTAGAGAACACATAGCCTCGATGGTAAACACAAAGTACTATCGACTGTGAAAATCTGCAAAGCAGGAAAATACTAGCACAATGCATGTTTTTCAGATGTTAAAACCAGCAAATGATTAAAAATTGCTTCCGTCGCACCAGCAAAGAAAGTTTTTTTTCACTAATCATTTAAATTAAATACAAGATAATTTCAGTCATGGTGAAGCTATAAATTAAATGGATTCAGTATCGCTAAATTTTAATTTCATTGGAAAATTAAAGTGAATGTTAAGATATTAAATAACACAAATAAAAAGAAATGAAAACTCAAATCAAGAGACAATCCACTCACTTCTTTGGGATTTCTCAGATGGAAACCATCAAATAAGAACTCATATGTGGAAAGATATCCTTGAAAGCATCCCTTATAGCAACAAGGCTAGGAAGACAATCCAATTGCCTGATAATATAGGATGCAGAAGAAGATGAGAGGGCATCATTTCAGGGAATATCATGCACTTATTGGAGCCACAAGTCTAAATTATGTGCACCTGAGCTATCAAGTTCCCACATGTGGACAAATATGAGTAGTGGCAATTCAACCGAAATGGAATGACATAAGTGATAGAAAAACATAAGTGTGCTTTAATTGTTCTAAAATAGCCTGATGTAGTTTACTTCCTTATGTAAATAATAATTATGAAAAAATTAATTTTATTGGAAAACTTCAAAATGAAGTAGGTATGTGTGCACGCATGCACACATGTAGTACATATGTACATACAAGTGTCAACAGAGACCAGAAGAGGACAATGGATCCCAGAAGCTGGACTCACATGTGATTGTGAGTCACAAGGGCACTGGGAGCTGAATTCCAGTTCTTTGCAAGAGCATCCTGAGACATTTCTCCAGCCCCCTGACTTAGAAGATTCTATACAAGCTATTACAAGTTTTCTGAAATTCAAAATCACAAAATTTTAAATCAGAAGATATTCTTAAGTCCATTTGTGAAACTTGTTTGAAATGAAAAAACAAACAAACAAAAACCCCGTGTTTCCTTAGGAAATATTTAATAATTAAAATGTTGTACATGAACTCTAAAAATTACAGTATTGCAAATGTAATTAAAACAGACAATAATGTAAGAAAAAGATTTTTTTTGTCCTGAAGGCTGGGTTACTTAATTTACTAGACAAAAATGAGCAGGGGGTGAACAAAGCTTGAAAGACTCTCTACATGGCATGCCATCAGACAAATGCAAATCAGAGCAAGACGTTGCTATATCCTGTCAGCATGAGCAAAATCCAGAACCCTGACGACACCGTACGCTGGCAAGGATGCAGAAGAGCAGGAGCTTTCATTCAAAGCAGAAGCGTAGGAACTGAACAGCCACTTTGCATGACAGTTTGGCAGGTTCTTTAAAAGTTAAAACGATCTTTCCATATGATCTATCAGTGGTGGGCCTAGATATTTACTAAAATGAGATAAAAGCCTGCTTCCATATCCTCACAAAAACTTTCACACAAATGTTCATATCAACTTTTTTTTTCAATTACCAAAACTTTGGAAGCAAACAGGACATTTTTCAAGAGACTAGATAAACTGTGATACATCCAGACAATAGAATAGTGTTCGTTGATAAAAATAACTGTTCTAAGGAAAAACACAGAGAAAATATTACAATGTGGAAGAAGGAAGCCAATCTGAAAAAAGCTAAGTGCTGTTTGATTCTTACTTTGTGAAGTTGTGGATGAGGCAGAACTATAGGGCCTATACAGAGATAAGTGGTTGCAGTGGTTAGAAAAGAGGCAAAAGCCAAAGCAGCTGCCCTCAGGGCCTCTGGGGTAGCAGAATTCTACACTGCAGGCAGCTTTATGGAGATTACATGCTTGTCCCACCCACTGACTGTATCCCCCCACGAGTGAACCTTCTTGACAGTGATGGTGGCATGCAAACATTAGTTTGTCAGTGCTGACGGCAACAAATACCGCACGCTAGGGAAGATGCTAAGGATAAGAGACTCTGTGTGGTTTCTGAAGTGAAGGTGCTTGGGAAACCCCTGGACCCTCCAGTCAACTTTGCTATACACTTAAAATTCTCTGAAAACCAAAATTCTACAAAATTGGAGAAGATAACATAGTTTGAGTTGAATAAAAACTTTTATGATGATATGGAAATGCTGAAAGAAACTCTGAATTATTAAATTTTTTTTCTTTAAATGTTTACTTTGTCTCTATAGGCACTGATTTCTTATTTAGTGATTAAAGTCATTTTAGAATTCAGAATAATCATATTTTTGGAGGCATGGAGTCTCTGTATGTTTTGGAGGTCAGTGCCCACTAGGACTGTTAATTTCCAGGTCAGCTGCTTCTCACATCAACCTGTCTTGGGTTGGGAGCTGGCAGAGAGATATGTCTTAATTTGAAAGAAATATTAAATTGAACATTTTCTTTTAATTCCCAAAATTCCTATTTTACCCTGAAAACCATGCCAAGTGCAGATGACCTCAGGGCAAAGTCTGGCTAAGGACCAAGCACCATCTTGCTATTTCCTACAGATCTTTTCCACTAAAAAAGCATTCTCTTTTTTGCCAACAATTCCCATTGCATTGTGTGTGACCAGGAAAATTATTATTTATATTCAACTGATTTGTAATTGAAGAATTATATCAAAAAATCCCTTTTTGGATCTGTTCCCATTTTGTAAGTCAAACACAGATGAGCTATTAGTAACACAGGTTCGTAAAGTGATTTGGTCTGTTTTGTGTCTATAAATTGAAGGTATTATATTCTCTGACTATAAATGAAATTGTGCATTATTCTATGTAATAAGCTATCTAATAAAACCAACTCTGAGACCAAGACCTCTCTTGCCAATTGTGTGTGGAGTGAAAATAAGACATCTCTTTTATATTTCACTGATTAAGACAAAACATTCTTTTAAAAAATAGCAAGTAAAAAATATGCATGAGCTTTAAGATTCCCTTGGCAATACAAACAGGGAGTTACATTTTGTTCATTAAACACAGTGCCTTAGTTAATTGTATCAGTGTAGAAATGGATTTCTTTTTAGGTGTTGATATCATGCACCTCAGAAAACTTCTTGAAATACTATGTTTTACAGAAAAGCCAAGTAATCAATAATTTCACAATTATTAGGAAAAAATCCACACTAGCTTCTAAAGCACCTTGTTATCAGCAGATGACTTCAACCATATCAGCCTTATATTTTCGCCTGCTTAGTTCGTGATTCTGTTTGTCACACTAACAGGCATTAGTATTTATTATCTTACATTTTGTATTTTATATGCACATATTTTGTGGTATATTCCCAGGCACTGGAAACTGAAAACCTAAATGATTAAAAAGAAAGACACTTAGCTGATTTCTTCTGGGCATTGATCACATCAGCTTCTCTATTGATAAGACAAAAAAATATAAAAATGAAATCAATATACTAAAGTGGCCCTCCTGTAAAATTAATGAGTGAGCCAATTGTCCTCACAACTGCATTCCCAAGAAGGTACTCAGCATCCCTTCCTTGACTTCCTCATCCATACCGCTTCTCTTTGCCATCAGGGTTCACTATCATTGGCCTACTCTACCCTTGTGTTTGGCATGTAAGAAGGTCATCATTTCTTTTTCCTTCAACGTGAAGTATCTACTGTGTTCATCACTGTTTTATTTACTTTACAAGCCAAGACAGGGTGGAACTGTTAAACTTTCAAGACTTTTCTTTTGAGGATTTCCCCCATTAGTCTCTACTTTCAATTTTAATAAAATAAACTTTAATAAAATAAAAAATCCCTGGAATGAGTAGGTACAGAGTCTGCAGTCCCACAGATAATGCTTCAGAAGCTTTGCTTACTGGCCTTGAACTCATTCTTTTAACCTTGACTGTCTACCTTTGACTCTCTCTGTGAGTTAATCTTGGTGCTGGGCCAAAACCTCCAAGGGAAATATTGGGGCTCCACCCCTCTCCCCAGCTCCATTAGCTGTCATGGTGGCTATCTTTGGAACATCACAAGATTTCGAACAAGATGTTTCCCTTGATCTCACTGGTCTATTTGGGGATTAGAATTCACCCTCAGCAGAACAAAACAGTCTGTTGCAGACCAAATGATTTACAAGTTCTGATCAGCATATTCTGACCTGGTCCTGGTGGTGTGTGGCTTCTGTCAGAGCCCTTGGCTCCTCTAAGATAGGTAGAAAGCAAAAGCTTAATATTCTCCTATGGAAGCTTCGAGCAGCCTCATTCATGATGGTTTCTACGATCCTCAATCGATATTATCCTGCTGGGGTTACTGTGACAATGAAAAAAAAAAAAAAAAAAAAAAAGGAGCCGTCATTACTGTGCAATGGAATATTCTGTGTGTGTGTGTGTGTGTGTGTGTGTGTGTGTGTGTGTAAATTATAAATATTACTTTTCTCCCCACCTTCAGTTTTTAAAATGTGGTTTCACATTTCATTTAATGCTAAATGGTTCATTGCATAGAGTTGCAACTCAGTTCTCTTATTACAGTGTTATCTTTCACTTTGTCAAAATATGTCTACTTGATAAGAAATCTGACAGAAGTTGCTTATGATGGGATCACTAACAGCCATCAGTTTCTCTCTAGCAAATGAAACTGTAACCATGGTGACGGCCTTCTTTTTGCCAGAATGAAAATGAGACAGCACTCTGCTGCAGCCATTAGCAGAATACACAAATGTCCCTCAAGGCAAACATCTAAAGCAAATGGACTGCAAAGGAAGGAGCACTAATTTCTATTTATTTAGGATTTGTAAACCTAGCAGAGCAAGATATTAACAAAGGAACAAACAAAGACAGCTTTAAAACTCCCTGCTGCTTGCGTTTTCCTTGTGGTTTGTAAAACTCCTTGTTTCAAACCTAGAATCCTTCTGTCTGATTCCCTTAGTCTGGTGTTGAATAATACCAACAATGTGTCTTTGATGCTACCCCTGGATATTTCATGGTCTTTCATTCCCCCCTTGCATGAAGAGGGAAAGGGAACTTAATCAAGTAGAAAAAGTACTTTAAATGATAAGGAGTTCCTCCTCTCTTTTTTTAAAGGTGCATTTTAAGGAAAACTATCAAAAAGTGAAATACAAGATGTCCTTTTTCATATACTTTAATTTTCAAAGAGGCATGTTCATTCTGATAAGGTGCATAGCAGCTGATAATAAGTCTATTCTAACACTATCAGCAATCAGCCGCAGACTGTCAGACCTTTCAAGTGTCACAGTCCTCTCGCTGTCTTCTTATTCACCATTAGACCGTCTCACTGGGAACTCTGCAGGGCATGCAGATATTCCCCTGACAGGCACAGCTTAGGTGAAGGCGCTTCAGCCATCTGCAAGATGAGAAGACCGGCTTTGGCTCTCTACCATCTAAAACAAAATATTATTTTACAACCATGTTTAGTCTGCCTCTTATTCTCTTCCGTAAAGATGTCTCCCCCTTGTCTCCAGCTTTCTTGCCTTCCTTCCACCTGGAATTTTCCTAATGATAGACAAAAATTAATGTTTTTCAATATTCAACTTAGTAAGCTTACTGATTCAACTAAAATATTTTTACAGTTTTAAAATCATGCTTTGATCCACAGAACAATGAATGTTCTACGGAGTGAGAAAAGCTTCACAAAGGCCCGTTTGTGTAGATATTAGTCCAGAATCCCTGCTGCCATCCCAGAAAGGAACAAAGTACTAAGATCATAGGAAGACATTTCTGTCAGGTTCTCAGTGAGAATCAGAGGCAGCCATCCACTGAGACATTGCCATTGGAATCTGTGTCTGCAGTTACATAATTCACCTGCGGAATTGTTACTCTCCAGCCATAATGTAGATTCTCATGTACCCATTCCTGGACCATCTATTCCTTTGTTTTCAAGTTGTTGAGTTTTTTGTTTTTTGGGGGGGAGGTCCAGTCTTATCTAGAAAGTTAGCTTGTCATGTCAAATTTGAGTATTTTCCTCGAGTCACAATAGTTTGAAGCCGAGATGTTTTGGACATACAAAATTACTTCTGGTCATACTGTAGGCTCCTGCATATGAAAGACGGTTTCTATAATATATAAATAGCTATAGTACTATAATAACCTCAGTATTTATTAGGAGTTTCACAGATGTCAGACATTGTGCTATGGTAGAGGAACATTTAGGGACCCCAAGGTAAATAATCCAGAAAATAAATAATATCTGCTCTTGAATAATTACAATGGGGACAGAAAAGACCAGCTGGGGTCTAGACATATCTAAAGATCTAGAATAAAGAATCTTTATAAATAAGGGAAGAGAAAAATAAGATATGTTTGCTTTTTCCAAATTAAACCTAAATTGCAAACGGTGGCCAAGCATTTTCTCCAGACATGCCCATATGGTGACCTGTCACCAGGCACAGGCCTTGCTTGTGTTTGAATCACTACAGTTATCCATCATTAGGCTGGATCTCAGCTTGCTTGCTTGTTACATGGATACGATAATCCTCTTTCCTAGTTAGCAGGTAGTCCATTTTTAATTGGCCTAGAGAGTGAAGTATGTTAACTAAGAAACTGATTTACAGAGTGCTAAGTACCTAGCAGTGTGGTTTTCTGGCTCATTTTAAATTGTTTCATTGGCCTCCCTCTTCAGGAAGCACAGACAAAACTCTTCCTATATCCACCTGCCTTGCCTTGATCAAGAAAATCTGGTTGATACAAGGCAAAGCCAACATCCGGATCAGAATGTTAGATTAATTTCTTGAGCATTTCGCTCTAGTTTAAACCAGCCCATGAAAATAAAATTCCCAATAATTCTTTGTGCTTCTTCTTACTCAATGCTGGTATGAAATTCCTAGTTGCTTATTGAAACCGACCACTATGTAAACCGTCTCTGTCAGGATGAAGCTGTCTGGTGAAGGTAAGAGGCAGGCCTTGAGGGCTGTGCTTTGTGTGCTCCAGTGCAGCTTTGGGGCTCTCCAGAAGTGGTGTTGTAATAGGGGGCTTTGTAAGGAAGATGGACAAACACTAAAATGATCAAACTCATTCCCAAGATCGTAAAGAATACACATGTACACTCTGAGAATGTGACCTAGTCCTCAGCTTCAATGTAGAAAACTTCTAGACCTCTCCCTGGAGGGTTTTTTCTCTCAAAGGTCGACTTGGGCTAAGTTTAAAGTTAGTAACCATGTTTCAGCCATACTCCAATTTGCCCTCTATGTTGCTTGCCTGGATTTTTGGCAACTCTACCTGCTAGAACTACTTTCTCTAGATGGAACCTGAGGGTCTTTTTATACATGAATCTAACCATTACACCTTATATACCTTATGACATTTATAAACTTACAGCATTTTAAAAAAGAAAAAAAAAGAGCTAGTAAGAGGAAAATATAAATATCTAAAGATTTTACTGTATGCCTCACCATTAAAACACTTAAGAGAAAATCAACAAGCCAGCATGCCTAAATAAGTATCTGTTCTTCCAAACCACAATGCCGATCTGACAATGTACACATTGGGAACTTTCAGCCAGGCCAGATGCACACAGAGAAGAAAAACAGAAGAAGCAAATGCTTCAACTAATGCACTCAGTGAGCACTTGCTGAAACCTACTGTACCAAATTGACTAGCCATGCAAAAAATAGGATTAGCCGTCCAATTAGGAATTCAAGCATTTTTAAAATATAATAGAGACTACCTTACAAGGAAGTTATTAATAAAATGAGCCATTAAATTCAAAATAGACAGTAGTTAAGTTAGGGTCTTCCTTGTTCATCAAATCACATTTAGCTCACTTAAAAGCGACACCAAGCTTGAAGCTTCCAACATAAATGAGAGCTACTAAAGAAATGCCTAACACCCATACAAATCTGAGCCAGGAGAGTGTTATTTTAGGCTGGTATTTATCTAGGGGTACAGTTCTATAGGAAGCATATGAGAAATATGAGTGAGTTTCAATGCATACCATATTTATTAAAGTATTTGTAGCATTCTCATGTTTTTCTTGGCAGCTTAAAAATTCATCCATCAAATGAATAAAGTTATAGGACTAAATGAATGCATGTTTAGTTTATATTTTCTAATAGTGATTATTCTCTGTCAACAAATTATAATTTATTATAATTATTAACTATTTTTCTCTAATAATAAAAGACCCCCAGCCTTTACCTCTGCACATTGGTTCACTAGTTGCAAATAGTCATACAATGAGAATTTTAATGATCTCAATGAAGACAAAGTGAGCCAAGATTTTCAGGAAGCTGAGCATGAGGCAGACCTTGGAACCTTATGCTCTCCCTTCTTCTGACATGTGAGAAACTTCTGAGTCACAGGGAAGATTAGAAATGTCTATATTTATGGGTGAAGTTCCAACCTCTGCTTTCTACTTCCCACCACCCTATCTACAAGACTGCAACCAACACTCCTCCTTGGAGTTAATTCAGATTTATTGCAGCCTATATTGGGCCATGGTACTGCCAAGCATGAACTATCTCAGCTGCAGAAGGATGCCCTCCACCCTTTAGCAATACTCATTTTAATGAATGAAGCTGAACAACATGTTCTTTAAAACTTTTCATAATCCTGGAGAAAGAAGCAGATACAGTATCTCATCTACCATTCATAGTTGCCACAGTGGCATTTAAAATGAAGTCAGTCAAATTACACAGAAAATATTTTATTTGGATTTAGAACCAATACAGTATTTTTTTAAATATAATTTAAAAGACTCATTGAGGATGTTATTGGGTAGAATCCATGAAATGCTTTAAATAATAAATAAGAGGTCCCAGATGTGTGTATTTTGTTAATCCCCCTATATATTTAGTCACTTAGCATAACAGGGCTTAACCGATGAGAATTAGATTGTTGAAAATGTTCTTGTTTGCTATAACAGGATTCAGTTTAAACTTGCAGGCACTGTGCAGTTACCTATGTGAGCGTCACCCATCACAGGGATCCCAGCCACGTCCTCCTCCTCTATATGCTGTCTCATGCAACCTTAAGATAACTTTAAAAACAACAATGACAATGAAATGCAACTCTCCTTGATCTGCTTCAGGCTCTCTGAAGAAATTTTCTGAAGTGAAGAAGAAAAGTAATAAAAACAACTTTATGTACATCAATATTCTTACCTGATAGCCATTCCTTGAGTGTTTCATAGAGTGTGCCATGACTATAATAATATATATAGTATATAATAAAAATATATACAGTTATCTCTGTATTTTCTTTAAACTTATGCCTCCTGTAGGGAGTGGAAAAAATCTGGGTGAATGTGCAAGGAGCTGATGAAGCCAGAAATGAACAAATATTGTTGAAATGAGCATGGGCACATAAAGGATGCCAATGCCTCAAACCCATGAGAAAGGCAAAGCCTTCCCCTGGTCTGTGTGTAGATGTTGACAGGATGCAGAAATGTTGACTGCAGTTTCCTCTTCCCAGATGTTACAGACCGAGACTGCTTCTCTACAAATACCCCATATTGAGATGGCCTAAACTTGCTTCATTGTTCAGTTAGATGTGCTGGACTTACCTTCTCATTCAGTTATAGACATAAACCTGTCTCTCCATTTAGCTGTATACAATAACCCTGCCTTCTCAATTCAGATAAATGAAATAAACTTACTGAATTTCCTGGTTGTTACTGGTGTGTCTTCATCTCCCTATCAGAGAACATGGCCCACCTGATCCCAACTTTTCTGTTATATGTGCCTACAATTTCTGCATTTCTGGGCACTCAGGTCAATCCCTAAGCTGTAAAGGTTATGTCAGTCTCTGAATCATAAGAGTTTTAATATCTAGATATGTGAGGGTAATAATTTATTTCATAGACTTAAATTATGAATATATATATGATATATCATAGATATTAATATAAAAATCTATATCACATAAATATATGGTACTCATATAATATATATGAGTGCATATATAAGTCCATTTTTCCAAAGGCGTTTGTTTTATTAATAAGAAATGAATCAATAAATAATGAATGTACTTGTTCTAAAATTTAATTATTAGTTTGCTATGGTAATAACCAACCACTTTCTTATGGGATTTAAGGTCTACTTCACAAGCAGAAACTTATATCTAGTATCACAAATCTAGCCAAGAACTTGTGGCTGAGAAAGTAATAGTAGCGATAAACTACCTACTATTATTTTTCTAAGTGTACATAGAGTCAAACTGCCTTCTAAATAATAATAAGATTTATTAATTTTTATTTCATGTTCATGGGTGTTTTGCCTTCATGTATGTCTGTGTACGGGTGTTGAATTCTTTGGAACTAAAGTTATAGACAGTTGTGAACTGTCTTGTGAGTCTTGGGAATCGAACCCGGCACTTCTGAAAGAGCAGTGAGTACTCTTAACCACTGAGCCATCTTTCCAGCCCCTTAAATAAGCATATTCATATCCATAGAGTTAGGTAGCTCTACCCTAATTAGAGAAACATTTTTTTCTGTACAGTGGACAGTAGTTAAAAGGGATTCTAATAACTGGTCAAAGTACAGTAGTAAATGTGTATACAGTGTTCACCCATAAATGAGACATCTGTATAATACCCTTCCACTTAGGGATCAAGGAACATTTTGAAATAGTGAAACTGTGATACTTGGAGACCAGAAAGAACTGTGGCAAAAGAATGTCTCTTCAACAGGGTGGACCATTGCACTCATGAATTCACCAACAGCTGTGGTAACCTGCATAAGACAACACAAGATCAATCTGGTCAACACTCCAATATGTATTAGAGAGGAGCACATGAGGACTCACAATAGATGAAGAGCAATTGACAGTCGATGGCTGCTGGAAGAGAGTCAGTTTTCTTTAGGTAAGTATTCTCTCATATGTTGACCATGTTCCACTGGGTACCCCCATACTAATGCATATAAGGGCAAGATTTGTTAGATTCTGTGGGTTAGTTTTTTAAAGGAGGAGAGAAAGGTAGGAGGTGGATGCAGGAGGGCAGACTTGGAAATATTTGAGGATGTCATGGTAGGTTAATATGATGTATAAAATTGTCAAAGATTAAAAACAAATATTATATCCAAAATTAAAATATGAAAGCTGGACCACGGGATGGAGATGTTCAGGTTAGATCCAGCTCAAACCTTCTGAGTTCTGTGTCCTAAGTATGTGCTGTCTTTGACAATAGGAACCTACCTTCTACCTCTGAAAAGCAACAAAGACCAACAGCAATAGCCTATAATGCTTTGTGAATCACTTGCACTATATGGATCAACCCAAAAAACAAGGTTTCTCATGCCTAGTAATGGAGTTTTTGTTGGATAATCTGTAGTATCTTAATAGGTTATTCAATACAAAGTGGTCAGCCCTGAAATAATATACACATAAAACACACAGCCATATGGTGATATTTTATTTGTATTGAAATGTGATTTTATTTATATGTTAATAAATAAGTTGCCTGGGGGTCAGAGCTAATAGCAAGACATAGCAGAGCTGGGTGTTCATGGTGCATGCCTTTAATCCCAGCACTTGGTAGGCAGAGCTAGGTAGATCTCTGTGTGGTCAAGGATACAGTCAGCATTGGAGACACACACCTTTAATCTCAATACCATAGAAAACCTGGAGGGCTGTACATACAGGCAGAGACGAGTCAGTCATGTGGTTGGGTTTACAACCAATGAGAAGGCAGAACAGAAAGTCTATATAAAGACAAACAAACAGGAAGTAGGTCTCTTTCAGAGAGGTCTCTTGGCTGAAGAGGCTAGCTGCAGCAGGCAGGTAAGGCTCTTAGCTCTGATCTCTTGGCTTTCTTCTTTGCATTGGTTCTGTGTTTCTTATTTAATAAGACGGTTGGTTACATCTACACAGCCATACCAAGTGGTCTTAGCAGGTTATATTTATATAGCTATGCATATATATGTAACAATAATAATACAAAGAAGGCCATCAATTTGAGAGGGAGTAAGAGAGAGACATGGAAGAAATTGAAGGGACTGAGAAAGAAGTGATGTAATGATATTTTAATTTAAAAATTGTAATAAATAATGAGAAATAATAAAAAATAAAAAGAGGATATATTTTTATGAAGAAGTAGTTTAAACTGGCTGTTTACTTCTCAAGCTGCTGATAAGTCATTTTTAATCTCTAATGTAATTGGATCATATCATTCTAGGTTCTGTTCTTGGAAAAAGAAAAGCATTGTTCATAAGAGGGAAACACAAAATATAGTATCTTTCCAGGGCTTGTAGAAGCCAAGAAAGGTCAAAGGTAGATTAAAATATTAAAGGGGCAAATACAAGATCCCCCATGAACACAGATGAGGTTAAACTTTTCCATAGCCCCATGATGTCCTCACTTGTATGCCCATTCTATATTTAGTATATAATTCACTTTCACAAAACATTGCTTATAGGTTGGTATATGAATTTCATTCCTAACTTTGTGTTTGCTTCTCCCAACTCACAATGGTATCTTGCTTTTGAATGCTCTTCTATGGGAGAGATCAGGACCAGAGTCACTATCACATCCATAGCACGCCCTAGTCTTAAAAGGTTACTTCATTCCTTTCAACAGTCCAAACCCTGAGATTCTCAGTTTAGTTTATTTCAATTAGATGTAAGGGCAATATGGACAGGTGAAGAAATAACACAGTACTTATATTTGTATCTAGTCATCTCTCAGTGTCTATAGATTGGTTCTAGGACCTCTATGGGCACCAGAATGTCTGGACATTCAACTACCTTATATAAAATAAAATAGTGTTTTCAGCTAACTTCCAGTCATCTAACTAAAAGATTTCAATCATTTCCAGATTGCTTATAACACCAAACACAGACAGACATTGGATAGATAATTATTGAATTGTGTTGTTTTAAGGGATGCTGACAAAAACTTGTCTGTACCTATTAAGTACACACACACACACACACACACACACACACACACAATTTTTCCATAGACTATCTATGAATTTGTTTAATATGTAGATGTAGACTCTTTGAGTACAGATGGTCAACTGTAGAATGAAATTTTTTGTTTCTGCCTAGTCCCACCCACATAGGAAGCCATTTTTATAAAATATTCCCTCAGAGGCTTAATATTAATTATAAATTCTCAGCCAGTAGCTGAGGCTTATTACTAACTAGCTCTTACACTTAAATTAACCCATAATTCTTACCTATGTTTAGCCACATGGCTTGGTACCTTTTCTCAGTCCGACATTCTCAACTTGCTTCTTCTGAGTCTGGCTGGTGACTCCTCACTCTGCCCTGTCTTATCTCAGAATTCTCCTAGTCTGGTCACTCCACCTATACTTCCTGCCTGACTAGCAGTCAGTCAGCATTTTATTACACCAATTCAAGTGACAAATCTTTACAGTGTACGTGGGCATTATCCCACAGCAGTCTGCTATAGTTTCAGCCATAATGTATGTTTCAGGACAGGTTATAAAGAATATATTTGAGTCCAATGTGTGATAAAAAAAGAAAACACTGTTGGACAAGACAATCAGACCAATGTCCTTTCAGTCCTGCTCTTGTTTGCTCATACTTCTCTCAGGCATGGATTTCATATATAGTCTCCTCAGATGTAAGTTTTAATCTAAGTTTACATATTATTTAGACAGTTTCTGTTTGGACTCTAATATATTCTCAGCCCCCACAGATTCCCAATTAGAAGTTAAAAGTAACTTGGAGGAGATGATGAGTTTGGACAAACATGATAGAAACTGTAAGACAATAGCTACGTATTTGTAAACATTAAGTGCTCTTTATTTTTTCAAGTTACACATAGATTTTGCCTCAGAATTGTATGACAAAGCATAACTTTTTTTTACTTCTTAGGGTTTAGTTTTCTTAACTATGCAAAGGAGAGTGATCACTCCCGTAAGTGACAATAGCATGATAAATTAGTTAGCAGGGAGGAGAGGGGAGGATCTGCACATTGGACTCATTCACAAACCAGGACTGCTCATTCCTTGCTCTTCATTCTCTTAACTTTTGAACCAATCCTATATATTTCTTGTTTGTTTTTGAATAAAATAACAGCATGACTGTAATTAATGTAACACTTCCACATTTTTCTATAAATGAAATATATATTCTGGAAATATTTTAGAAAATTTCATAAAAATAAGAGTTTTCCTCATTTTCTCTCTCCCCTTACCTCTCTCTTTTTGGAGCATAGTATAGGGTTTATTAAAATATGTTTTTATGTAGATACAATGTTATTCAATAAGATTTAATGGGGGATGTAGGTACACATGTGAGAAAAAGATAGTACTACACACCCTAAAGTGGATGCTGGATTCTCAAATAGCCAAAGTAGCAGAAACACATAAACTGTGAACCAATAGCTGAGGAGCCCCCATGAAACTAGACCAGGCCCTCTGAATAAGTGAGACAGTTGACGAGCTTGAACTGTTTAGGAGGCCCCCAGGCAGTGGACCAGGACCTGTCCTTGGTGCATGAGCTGGCTTTTTGGAATCTAAGGCCTATGCTGAGACAATTTGTTCAACCTTGGCACAGGGAGGAGGGATCTGGACCTGCCTCAACTGAATCTACCAGGCTGGGCTGACTTCCCAGGGGAGACCTTGCCTTGGATGAGGTGGAAATGGGGGTAACTTGGGGGGGGGAGGCTGGGGGGGAAGGAGGGAGGACAGGGGAATCTGTGGCTGATATGTAAAATTAAATTAATTATAAAATAAAAATATTTATTTAAAAAAAGTTAAGAGTAATGAAAACATGACAAGGGACCCAAGGGACAAAAGGAAGTACATTCTGACTGCTTCAACAACACAGCAAGCTACCAAAAACTTCAAGTTGGTACACTATGAATTCAAATAGATGTTTTGCAACATTTTTTTCTTTCTTCAGCATTCACTTATTTTTACTTTCTGTGTATGAATGATTTGCCTGCATGCATGTGTGTGCAGCATGTGTATGCCTGGTGCCTTCAGAGGCCAGAAGAAGGCATCAGATCCACGGGAACTAAAGTTGCAGGCGGTCGTGAGTTCCAGCACCAAGTGGGTGCTGGAAATGGAACTCGGGTCCTCTGAAAGAGCAATGAGTGCTGTTAACTGAACTATCTCTACAGCCCATTAAAGAGATTTTTAATGAAATGTAAAAACTGTTGGAATTGAACAAAAGGATAATAGCAAAAATAAAGAAAAATTTGAAATGAAAAAAATTACAAATAATTATTTATATGAAATTTGCTACTAATCTTTATTCCACATTTGATTAGACATATAAACATTGATAACCTGGCCTAATTGCATATTTCACAACATTTGAAGCAAATTTAATTGTATAGTTATCTTTCATTATTATTTTCCAAAGATCAAGTTGGGTATGTCTTAATACCAAAATGATGAGCTGAAGTTTATAGAAGTAGTAGTTTCACCAGTGTCAGTTCTCTGAACTCTAACTACTTTCCATGCTTCATACGACCTTTCTGTTGACTTAAAAAAATGTGTGGTGGGGAGAAAGGCTCCGTGGAGATTTAAAAGGAGTAAAAAAAAATCTATTTTAGAAAATGTAAATGCATATATTGGTAAGTAGTGAGAAGACCTTATTTTAATCATATTTTCAGAATATTTTACACATACTTGCGGGTGGGTGTGTATAAGTGTATATTCATGTATCATAGAGTGCATGTAGAAGTCAAATTGTAGAGTCAGTTTTCTCTTTCCACCGTGTGTGTCCTGGGGATCAAATTATGGTCATAAGGTTTGGGGACAAGAACTTCAAGTGCCTTTACCTACCAAGCCATCCTATTAACCCTTATTTTTCTTTATTATTTAAAATAATTTAGTTATATTTATTTGCTTATTGTTTTGTGGACTCTCTCTCATGCATGAGTGTGTGTGTGTGTGTGTGTGTGTGTGTGTGTGTGTGTGTGTGTGTGTGTGTGTTCATACGTGCCAACATTATTTTTGCAGTGTATTTGTTTAGGTCAGAAGATTACTTGTGGGAATTGGTTTTCTCTTCCCACTGAGCTGATCTCAAGTTTCAAACTCAGATTGTCAGTCTTGGTAGCAAGTACCTTTACCCACTGAGCCATCCTGCAGGCTTAGTAATAGTAATTTAATAAAATGTAGTAGAGGCGAGGAGTTCATCAAATTTACTAATTATGTATTATTTTCTTTCATAGGCATCTTTAGTGCTAGCTAGGTATTCCAGGAATGTTTTAATTGTTCTGTCTTTGATTTCATTAAAAACTGAAGGCTAACCTGGTACTTAAAAATGCATTACATCAGAAAAATCCACCCCATCAAGTGCATCTTCCCATTTCTCATTGACAATGGTATAGCATGAAACTTCTACTCACACAGCAGCTCATTTTTGTTTCAATTTATCCATGTGTTTTTCCTAAAACTGGCTTCTCAACAAAATTTTCAACATTAGCATAATTGATGAAGATGCTGCTTACTAATATAGCAATCTGCACTGAGAGATGCTTAGGCCAAAGTTTACATATGACCCCTTCATACCAGAAGAAAGAATTTGCTCTGTATCTCTCAGAGAATGCTATATGTGTAAAAAGTCTTGAAAATTAAAACACTTAGAAATTATCCCAGCTATTCTGATGCTCCTTGACTTCCTTAGATAAAATGTGATCATTCTCCTACAGTGTAGATTAAAACATCTACATTTGTTGTTAATGATTCAATATTCTCTAATAAATAGAAGAAAAATGAAGGCATAACTCGACACTAAAAAGTTATACTTGATTTCACCAGGCTCATATGATGATGAATTCCAGTTAAAGGTTTTGAGATTTACAAATATTGCCCATTGAACTGGCCCTAAGTGTCATGGAGACTAGCCACCATTTGTAGAGATGAAAAAGAGTTCTCTGTTATGTTTTCTAATTCTGCCCAGCCTAACACTCCATGTGACACTTGAAGTCTCTTCCAGGTAGATTTCTGAAGTGGTTTTAATAAGGAATAGAGGTACATTTGAACACTAGGTCCCCAGTTGGTGGCACAGCTTAGGGGAGTTATGGAATGGAACTTTTGTTGCTAGAGAAACCAAACCACGGGGGTGGGTTTTAATGATCGTGCTAAGTCCTACTTCTTGTCCAATCTCTCTTCTTTCTGTGTACCCATGAACTGCGGCTGGGTGGCTTTCTATTCTTGTGGTCATGCCATGCTGTCTCTGTTGTTATGGACTCTAGTGCTCTAGAATTTCAAACTAAAAATACCTTTTTTCTATACATAGATTTTTTTTATCACATTATTTCATCACAGCAATAAAAAACAACTTATCCAGATACTGGTAAAAGATTGGTGATGTTGTTTCTGTAAATAACCTGACATTGCTCATTATGAAGGACTATGGAAGACTTTGAATGTTTGGATGATAAAGGTAGTTGGATGCTATAAGTAAGGTCTGGAACACATTAGTGCTGGGAGTAATGAGAATAGTGCAGACCTGACTCCTGAGATTTCAGAGAACAAAAACTCTTGACAACTGTGCTAGAGGCCATTCATGTGATATGGCAAAGAACACAGCTTCATTCTGCCTATGTTTAGAAACTTGCTTGAGGCTAAATTTTAAAATAATGAACTAATTTCTTTGGTGCAGAAAATTTCATGACAACATAGCATTGATTCTGTGATTGGTTATTACTGATTACTCTTATGCAGATCTATAATGAAAAAGAGCAAATTGGTTAGAAAGAAACACAAAAATGTGCACTGGTGAACAAAGAACACTAAGAAGCTTAAGGATGCCCACGAGACATGCACTGAAAGAGTCTGTAACTATTAAGGAGATCAGTGCCATTAAATAAAAGTTTCCTGCCCTGCATTGAAAAGATACGAAAGTTAGCCTCAGGTGAAAACCCCATCCAGCTAATCTTCTAACTTGTGAATGAGAAAGCTGTTGCATATGTGATCCAGGGAATCAAAGCTCCTTCTCAAGCAGGCAGCAGAACTCATCAGTATCTTTTACATGGCAGCGCTCTTAGAAGCAAGAGTTTTTGAGAGGATTGTGGTTGCTTACACTCCATGGTTTCAGAGGCCTCTGATTCCCAGCAATGTGTGTCGTGTTTGGACTCCTGGAAGGGGACTGAGAAGCCACTGCATGAAGCTGTAAAGAAAAAGATTGTGTTGAATTGGAGGCGCCAAGATGTCAAAGATGACGGAGTTTTGAGACATCTGCCAAGGAAAGCTATGTACAGGGAATATAACCAGCCCCCAAAACAACAAAGCTGGACAGGAGGAACCACTTATATTCTCTGAACCTGAAGACCCTGATTTCAGACATAGAGTTATAGGATTTGGTGGTTTCCCTGCAAGATTCTGGTCTTACTTTGGCCTAATCTTTCCTTACTATGCCTATCTATGTTGCTGGGAATGGGAATATATATTGTGTCATTATATGTTGAAAGTATGTAATTGTTTTTCTGATTTTACAGGTAGTCACAGAGATTCCTTTGAGTTTTAGAAGTGACTTTTGTGAAGGCCTAAGACTTAAATATCATGGGGACTTTTGAAGTTACACTAAATATACTTTGCATCATGAGATGGCCATGATCCTATGGAATCTCAAAGTGGAATTGGGTGGCTTAAGTAAGAATTATTCCCCATAGTCTTATGTTTTTGAATACTTGGTCCCCAGTTGGTGGTTCTTCTGGGAAGATTGTGGAAAGTTTTGGAGGTATAGCCTTACTGACAGAAATACATCAGTGGACGTGGGCTTTGTGGTTTTATGGTCTCTTCCCACTTCCCTGCTCTCTATACGTAGATGAAATGTGATGAACCAGCTTCCTGATCTTGCAGTGTGACATTTCTTCTTCCCTATTATCTGTGTTAATCATCTGGAACTATAATCCCAAGTAAATACTTCTTTAAATTCCTTTTTGTTATGCATTCCATCACAGCAACAAGGTAGCTGATACAGTTTCTATCCCTTTCCATCCAAACTCAGCTCTGCTGCTTTGTGTTGCCAGGCTTGGGATTCCATCCCCTATCACAACTTGTGCCAAAGAAATAGAGAGCACCATAAGAGATTGCTACAGTTACAATCCAACTGCTCAAATAATCCAGAGTAAATGAAGACATGTCTAAACACAAGAACCTATCAAGACTGAGTAATGGAGAAATGGATGCTCCTTTTCCTTCTGTGCCTCTGCAATGTCTATAGAGTGACTTTGGCCTTCTTATCCTTGAGTGATTTGGAAATGTGCCACTGAATTTCATTAACCTTGTTGGGATCCTGGTATGAGGAAACCATTGTATTACGTTCAGTGTGAAAATGTACAACTGAAGTAATATGTAAACACTATTTGAAAACTAAAGAAATGGTTAACTTCTGGTATAGAAATATATGAAAGAATCTGATACTTTTGACAGAAAATATATTCCAGCAAATGTTAAATGCCCCTTAACAAATTATGTATTTCAGTGGATGTCAGTAACTAGTGGAACTCTGCAGGTAGACTTTTACTTTTTTTGTGGTGAGATTTGTATAACTGTGGTAGTTTATAGTTTTAAATAAGAAAAAGCTTATGCCAAAGATGAAGTCTCCTAGATGAAAAGAAAATAGCTGGAAGGTCATACACAGTACAGAAGGACTGAAGTGAGGCCCTCCACTCTTTTGGCTGCTGATACAGTAGCATGGTTGACCATGAAATCAGGCACACTTTTGTCTTACAAATCCCAGATCACCTCAAACAATGACTCTTTGAAGTTAGTCAACATATAATTCTCTGTTTACTAATTTCATGAGTGCCTTGCATTGGTGTTATGTGTGTAACATGTAATTATCTTTAACTGTATTCTCTATGAACATCAGAGGTCTTCTCTATGTGAAATCAACAATAAAGAAAGTGGATTGGCCTTTGAGAAGTGGGTGGGGCAAAGCACACATCACTCTCGTTTAAAGATGCCTTCCAACTGCTAGCTAGATATCACATTATATAGCCAATTGTGTTCCAGGACACATTTGTTGTTGGTATATCTTTCAGAAGCATTAAGAGAAGGCAACAAATCATTATTTTCAATGGATTTCCAGGGAGGAAGTATCTGTACATGTGTATTACAGTGATTTTTTTCATTATCACTACAGATAGAGGGTCAAACTAATTATACTTTATTTGTATATTGAAATCCTAAGAATGGATTTTCTAACATATTACAGCAGAAATATGCAAATTAACTTCAGCCTATGCAATGAATACTGAGGAGGAAAGGTGATACAGAACCATCTGAACACATTTGGTGGTACCCACACAACTCCAGAACCAGCTCAACATGCTTGGCAGTGCCTATAGAACTCCAGAACCAGCTCAACATGCTTGGCAATGCCCACACAACACTTCTGGAGAGCATCACTCACCAGTGTGATGCCCCCCTTGCCACTGGGAACTCAGAGGCATTAGATCACTGTTTCCTACAGGGTATCATCCATCCTAATCCCTTAGAGGAATTGTGAAAACCCAGATTTCTCGATTCTCCACATTTTCTTTTTCTGTGCATTACATCTTGAGAATTTACATTTTGACCAATTTCCCCAGGTATATTAAATGTTATGGCCCTAGGCCAAGCCTCAGAGCCACTGCTTTACATCACAGGAAACTTCTGATAATGAACACCTTAATGTAATAAGTATCTCTCCACTTATTTATTCGTTTTCTCCACTGTCAAGAAGGAATAAAGTATTTCAGACACGCCAATGTCAGTTTTCACTCAATGTTTAAGCTGAGCATCACAGAGTTCACTGATTTCCCGGATACAGCATCAGTCTCCTCCAAGCAGGCCATATCTGTTTTCTAAAGTTTGAGTTCATGCAATTAAGTGAGAAAGCTCTAGAAAGAAATGAATAAAAATATTAAGTAACACTTCGGTTACCAAAGTATTTATCTACAAAATAAACATTAACAAGTTATGATTGGATCCCACTTGCAATCCCACCAAGCATCACGACATCCAAAACATGAATCGTCTGCTTTGGCCTGTTATGCTTACCTCTGCAGCCACCTCATGCTTATAGTGCTGGCATTGTAGCATACACATGATCATGCAAAGATTCAGCCTCTGCCTCATGAGTCATCAAACATACTGACTGAAGGCAGGAGGCTTGGACAGGATATCACTGAGCACTACTTAGACAGCTAGCAATAACAAAGTAGAGGTGGTGACAAACTGCCTTAAAATAATCCAATCTATCCACACAAAATGTGTTCCGAACTCAGATTCTCCGTAATGTTTCTCAGATGCTTGAATAATTTGAATGCAATTCTCAGAGCACTTGGAATGTTTAAATGGAAGGAATAGTAGATATAACTAACCAGAGGTAAATGTTGGATCACATGAGGCCATTATAAAAATGCCTCACAAGAAGTGAGAATGATCCATGTATAGAGAACCAGAAATTGGAGCTTAGATTTCTAGCAAAGACATGGAGAAAAAAATGGAAGAAAGGGCGGAATCTGATTGGATCAAGAGCTCTGAGAATATCTGGGGGCTAAGTTCATAAATCTACCAATTGGAAATTGCTAGACTTGGATTCAAAAAATTATTATCACTGGAAGCACATCTGCCTACCAAATACCATATGCCAACATTTGAACAATCTAGTGGCCTTTGGCCTTCTGCAGCTGGGATATGTCCCCATAGCCTGCTTCTCTCCTGCACTCACTTTTCTCTAGAGAGGAAGCAGCATGAAGCCCATAAGAGTCAAACAGAAGCTTTGGAGTCATTTCCATAGGCAGATGTATAGGTCTATCAGAAGTCACTCAGGCTATGGAATCTTGCTACCTCGCTTTCCATTTTTGCTCTTCAGGAGCTTTAATCCCTTGACCATGTTAATTACTGTGGGCTAGAACTTCATTACTTTAAAATAGGAATAATAGTGCTTCTACCCTTTTCAGGTTTTTCTAAAGACTGAGTTAATAGATGGATAGTATATCCACGAGTACTGGGGACACAGTACACTCAGGGGAACTTAGCCATTATCATTTGGAAAGTCCCAGGCATTTAGAAATGTAATTTTTGAAGCTATAGCAGAGATTTTTGGCCTTATTTCCACTCTCCTTTTTAACACTAAAGTTAGCATGTTTCCCAGTCCAGTTCCTGGGTAACTGCTGCTACTATTCTTGGCCATCTGTGATCTTCAATAGCACCAAGTTTGGCGTTTCCAAACCACAACCAGACTCCATCACAACTCCCAGTGATCTGTTGTCTGTTTATTTGCAGAATTGGTCATAATTTAGTCCTTTCTGTATAAATTGTCTACATTAGCTCTTAAAACTCTGCAGTTATCTACTGGGGTGCCAGCATTTGGATGGGTGTTATAACACTACATTTTCTCTTCATTACAAGTCCTAAAAATAGGGTGTAACTGACTAACGTTTTCAGCCTTCACAGCAAGATTTGGTTTGTCAGGAAATGGTGTGGGAGTAGTTCCCGTATTCACTGAAGGTGCAAAGTGCAAAACAAAAATAACTCAACAAGAGTTTAACAGCCCTTCTTTATGTACGTTATTTACAAAGGCCACAATCTGGAGTACCAGGCACAGCCTTAGGAAGCTCAGGAGACCCTTCTGGAAGGGGGAAATATGCCAATACAGAGTGCACAAAGGGGAAAAGGAAGGAAGACAGGCAAGACTGAATTCACTGTCTCTGCCCTCTCCATCAGTACTGTCTTCATGCATGTTCAACTGTCAATAGTTCCTTAAATTCAGCCAAGTTAGAAGACCTCTTCAGTTCATCAAAACAGCTCTCTGTTTTCACCCTCTTCACCCTTCCTTGCGAGTTTCTTCTAGTAGTTGTCTTATTTTCCCCTGCAAAGCAACACACACTGTATTAGTAAATCTTAATTGCCTTTTCGCTTTCTGTAGCTTCCTAATGTTTGGGACAAATATTTTGTAAACATGGAGACACTTCAGAATTATCCCTCCTACCCTTCAATAGAAATTCCAAATATAGGCAGAAGAAAATATTTTTCTTCATTAATGTGACTTCCATGGCAAACAGCAAGCACTGATGTTTGATTTATCTCATCTCCCTGCTCTAACAAACACCATATTCTTGATGTACCCAGGATTCTCAGATAAACATAATTAAATAATTTGCTGATTTTTGTTTCATTTCTTTTTCCTACACTGCTGTTAGTCTTTCCATTACAAACATAGAAGAAAATTCTAGTGTGTAACATAACATTGGGGGTAAATTCTTTATTTTCAGGTCAAAGAAATACTGCAATAAACACCATTCTCAGGCAAAAGAGTTGGAAAGGCTTTGCTCTACCACAGCCTGAGGTGGACTTTGGGAGTTAATCGGGTCACATAAGTGAAGGCACAGGTTTCCTGCTTTCATTTTTGAGCTACTTTCTCATTAAAGTACTTTTTCAATTTCATAATACTGAAAACTTTTTCTTTGTACTTAAAAATCAGAAAAGGGAAGGAGAGAGAAGGGAAGAGAGAGAAGTACTAGATTTTTTTTTTCTGTGAGAGGCAGAGAGAATGATGGATTAAAGCAGATGTAGAGTGTTTGCAGTTATATAAGACTATTAGAGACCTCTGCTTGGTCTGGTTTTTGTAATTTGTCCATGTCCTACTTTATATAACTCAATCCATTGTGAGCCAAACATGGAATAAGTGAACGCAGTGTTCCATATTTCACTTTGTCAGCAAATTTTTTAACAGTGTGGAACAACACAAGAGTTATCAGGGTTCTTGAACAGAGAATTAAGCATTTTTCAAATCCCAGGCGCTGGTGAGAAACACAGGTTAAGGGGATTCGAAACAAAACAACAACAATGAACAGATGTGTTTGTTGTTGCTGATGGACAAGCTTATCCATTTACTTCAATTAACGACAAGAGTGAGCACATCAATGCATGAGCTCGTCTGATGCCTTGATTTTTTCCAATCTGACAGGTAATAGAGGAGCTGGGAAAATGTCACAGAAATTTAGTACTGCCTCACTGACCTTAACCAGCTCAGTGACAATGTGAACACATTTTTACAGCGATTCCTTATGATTCATAATAATGCTGTGTCTGTCTGCTCTTAGGGAGGGTTTAAAACTCAGTGGCAATTAATGGTTTAAAATCAAGTTCTTTCATAGGTTGTTCACTTAGGCGCTAAATAAAATCAAGTTCAAATATTTATGAGCAGTGTGAAAATGTGGAAACTTTCTTTAGGAATATGTCTTTTCACATTGAGTCATAAACGAAACCAACTATGTTTGACAAAGAAAGACCATTTCATCGTACAGCCAAGATGCAAGCCCTTCCTGTGCTCTGAAACATCTTTTCTAAAATTGAGCAGATTATGTCACAGAAATTTAAGTATATTTAAAAAGCTCACAATTTCGCAAGTT
This sequence comes from Peromyscus leucopus, assembly GCF_004664715.2. NCBI lineage: Eukaryota > Metazoa > Chordata > Mammalia > Rodentia > Cricetidae > Peromyscus > Peromyscus leucopus. The sequence goes on along the minus strand of NC_051064.1, from coordinate 23,207,660 downwards.
TTATCATGTGAGAGTAAATTATCTCTTCGGCAAAACTGACAGTTGTACCCAAGCACAATAGGATCTGCAAATCACATCAGTGCCAGGCAGCCCAATAAATAAATGCTTTCCTTTTAACAGGAAAGCATAACTAGTAACCACATGGAAAAAGAGAAAAGAAATACAATTTTAAAGGGAGAAATAAGATTCCATTTGTGTAATTCTAAGAGTTAATTCAGGAAACTGCCTCGGAGGCTCTATGGAAGCATCACAGAACTCAGACAAAGCCGAGTCCATGCATGAATTTCTCCCTTCATCAAAGGAGTATCCAGCCACTTTTTAATCTCCACGCCTTCCAGCAACACCTTCTGACCCTTGAGGAGCTCAGTTGAGGTTCTCTAAGGGGCAGCATGCTTCTAAGACTCTCAGTAGCTAACAGAATGTCTTGTCATAGAGAAGACACGATGCACAAAGTATGAGGCTGCTAGGGAAGTGTTCCTTTGGTCACCTCAACACTAATCTTCTCATCACTGTGCACACCCCAGTTTACTCCACGTGCTCTCCACTCTGCGAGGCCTTGCTGATTATCTCAGCACTCTCAAAATGTGCCATGTGTTCTCACATCTGTGTTGCCTCTGTACCTATACATACTGATTCTTTTTGTTTCTGCAATCATAGGCAAGGTCTACCACTTTCCTTATTTGTCTTTGAATCATTTGATTTGAAAAACCAGCATGTCTCTAGTCCTGCATAAATACTCAATAAGTATTTGAATTGCATTGATAGTGGATGCCATATCTAAATACTTTGGACAATTCTGTCATGGAGAAGCTAAAATTTAATTATAAGGAGACAAGACAAAATAGAATAAACAACTTTTATGCATTGTGGTGTGCCCTGCCCCCTGACAGGAAAAATATAATAAAATAATTACAGTGTAGATGTCCTGAGCCCCAGATCCTTAGGGTGTGTCCTTCTCTGGAAATAGGGCCTTTATGCAGGAATCAAGTGAAAAGAAGGTCATTAGTGTAAGCTTAATCTAATGTGAGCGATATTCTTTAAGAAGGGTCAATTTGAACAGACATGTAGAAGGAGGGCAAAATCCTCTAGCAACAGGCAGTCTCGGTGCCAAGGAGCAAAGCCTGAAAAAGGTCCCTCCTTCCCTCCTCAGAAGGAAGCAGCCCTAGGGCAGCTTTATTACAGATTTCAAGTTTTTATAATTGTGAAGAAAGATATTTCTTTGGTCTAAGCTACCCTGTTTGTGACATTTTGTAGTCATACCCCTAAAAAGTGAAGACAAGTGTCTCATTTCATCTGCATGTTAATGGGAACAGCTAAAAGAAAACAATGTGCTATGTTATGACATTTGTCACATGAGGTAGATGACACAAGGACTCAAATATGACCTCTACAGAACATGATGAAAATGGGAAGCCTGCCTCCTTCCTTCCTATAGAAAAATATTATCTCTGCACTGTGACTATTCTGCCCTTGCCCAGTGTTCAAATGCTTTGTGTAATATGCAAATGGACCTCAAGTAGGATGGGGAATTATATTTTCTATAATCAATCAGCCGGCTCTGAAAAACAGATTATTAAAAAAATTCCTTCATTTGATTATGTGGGTGAAAATATAAATGGAAAATAACAATTCTCAGTGTAGTGGATGTATTGATAATGCGATGGCTGAAGAAACTATATTCATTCCTAACCTGAATACATTTTATGCTTTATTAATAACCACAATAATATAGGTTTGTTACACTAACCATGATTTACTTAGGCTTATCAACACAATGACTATAGGTTATGCTAAAGGGACTGCTATTTCCTGAAATGAAAGTGGAGACAAAGGAACAAAGAGGCACATTTACTGTGATAATACATCACATGGGAGGGGAGCAAGTCCCATAAAAGGCAAATGTAGAACTTACTCATTTACACTGACTGAGGTAATCCTCCTAAGAAGGCAAGACCTTTGATTGGTTGTCCAGCTTTGTTTTAAAGATTTATATTTGATTTCAGCTTCAGAGAGTTTAATTTTGATTTCATTCAGAGAAAAGCATAGCTCCTATTCCAGGGAAAAATACTTAATAGTAAAGAAATTATTAAGAGCTGAATGGGGGAAAGTAATTCTCAGCTTTAAAATCACACATATAAATCAGCAACATGTTAAACCTAAGGAATCACAAGCGCTCTCGTTCTATTTCCCTGGTCTGTATTCCCAATCAAGGAGACAACGTGCCAATGTGCACCTTTTCATCAGTCCTCACAGTTGTTTCATTAGAACTACATAAGTCACCACTCAACAGACAGAATAGGAAAATAAAGATTGCTAAAATAAAAGAAAACAAAATAAATCCTTATCGATTACTGGGTAACTTAGGTTGATGTTTGGCCATAATTGTGTTTGCATATGCAAGAAAGTATACTGTCTAAGCTCTTAGTTGGTTCTAAAATGGAGGCATGAGGCATGCTGCACCCTTGCCACCATGAGCGGGACCTTATTGAAGATTAAAGAGATAGAAGCCAGCACCCTAGGACTCAGAATACCTCAGGCTGCTTAAGGCTTCCTTGCTAAGCTACAAAGAGAGTGCTTCACTCCAAAAGGTAATGATGGTAATGAGTCAGGAAAAGGTTTTGATGTGGCCAAGACAAGTGATGCCCAATTGGGATTGTGGGTTTCCCATATGTGGGGAAGTCAACTCTGCCAAGTAACCTGGCGGGAGTGTGTTCTGAAGTGGCAGCCTATGAATTCACTACTCTGACCGCTGTCCCTGGTATCATCAAATATAAGGGTGTCAAGGTATCACTGAAGATGTCAAGGTCCAGCCTTGGGTCTCCCAGGTATCACTGAAGGTGTCAAGGTCCAGCCTTGGGTCTCCCAGGTATCACTGAAGGTGCCAAGGATGGTAAAGGCAGAGGTCATCAAGTCATTGCAAGGTAAGGACGTGTCATTTGATCTTGATTGTTCTGGATGTCTTTGGGATGAATTGGAAGTCTTTGGGATTCACTTGAACAGCAAACCCCCAACATTGGCTTTAAGAAGAAAGACAAAGGAGGCATTAATCTCACAGCCACTGTAAATGGAGAAGGTTATGTAAGGCAGACTACTGACTGAAGGGATTGCAGTGAAAAGTGGATCCAAGTGTGCAGAAATTGGTAATTTGGAAAACTTCTGGCTTTTTCTGCCCTTATTGAGATCATTTTGTGACTTATGTGAAAGAGAAGGACAGGACAGGAGTCACTCTCAGATTTAGATTTGCAATTTTATTTCTTCTTCTTGGTTCTCTACCTAGGATGGTACAGGTATTTGGAAAAATTTTACCAAGAAATAGTTGCCAATATCCTGTGCTTTCACTTATTAAACATGGATTTATAAAGCACTAACCAGAGACCCAGTATTATTTTAAGCTCTGAACAGTGGCAAAGGGAGGGAGGATGTAGAGGAAGGCCCAGAGCAGTCAAGAACCCTCATTCCTGGGTAACTGAACAATTAATGAGGAAAATGCAGCCTATTAAATTGATAAGTTTAAGAATAAGAGTAAACAGGGAGGGAGAAAGAGATGGAAGGAAGAAGGAAGAGAGGGAAGGCAAGTCAATTGCTAGAAAACAGTTGATAATTCTGTGAAAGCTTCTACCAGCATTACTGAGTGATGAGAACTGAGTGCCTGGAGGATTGACTTAAGATGGCAGCAGCCACTGACCCTCACCATTGAGACCATGGAGGAGCTCTGTGGAGCCCGTGAGGCCCACGGAGGTTCCAAGAAGAGACATGGTGGTGCAGGAGGAAGCTACAGAGTCTACAACATCTCTGGAACAACTAAAAAGAAAGACAGGTCTTATGGAAAGATGCTTTTAAAAAGTGGACTCACAAAATTGGAAGGAAAGATGGCAGAGGGGAGCTTCAAACAGTGGAGAATGGCAAAACCAGGACCATGGAAGCAAAGGGTATGGGAGAACCATGAGAGGGTGGTACAGGGGACAAAGAACATGGCATTACTGAGTAGGGCAGGTCCTTGGCCTGTATGTAGTGGCATGTTTTCTCCAGTCCTGCCTGGACAGCTGTCCCTCAGCCACTTATAAAATAATTATTCAGAGGCTTAATAATAATTATCAACAGTAGGGCCTATGGCAGGCCTCTTGCTAGCTAGCTCTTATATCTTAAATTAACCAATTTCTATTAATCTACATTTTGCCATGTGTTCTATGGCTTTACTGGTCTGCTGGCATGTTTCTCCTTGAGCAGCAGGCTGGTGTCTCCCCAGACTCTGCCTTTTTCTTTCCCTTCTCCTTGGATTTTCTGCCTGCCTCTAAGCTGACTTGCCATAGGCCAAAGCAGCTTATTAATTAACCAATAGGAACAACATATATTCACAGTGTATAGAAAGACAACCCCCAGCACCTATAGGTTGGCCCACAGCATGGAGCTGCTGCTGCTGCTACTGCTGCTGCTCACCCTGCTAGGAGGAAGGGATTGAGGGGTCAGTCCTGGCACTGCCCACAGGCTGCAAGTACAATGGTCATACCTAGTGAGTTTGGGGCTGGCCAACACCTATGGTGGGGAGGTGTGTGGCAGCCTGGAGCTCAGCAGATCTGTCTAGCTGCAAGAGCATCCTGATTCAGGACAATAGTAGGATATTCAAGGTCAGTCTTGGTGACGGTCTTCTATTTATGGTGCTTCAGGAACCAGAAACCTTGAGCCAGACCAATGTCTCATTGCGTGTAAAGCTGTTTGAGCAAAAAATACATACTGTGTGACACACTGCAGTTTGCAACGCCACTTCAAGGAACAAATATACAAAGAAGTGAGAAAGATGGAAGAATGGAGCAGCATGTTCAAGGAGAGAGATGGAGCCAGAGATGCAGAGACAATGGCAGTGACAGGTGTGGGAGAAGGCTGCAGGGAAGCATGCTGTTGCTGAGTAGGACTAGCTGGGTGGTGTGCAACAGCCTGGGACTTGTGCAAACTTGGTATCCTCCCCTACACACACACACACACACACACACACACACACACACACTTGCTGCCCAGCCCCATTATCACCCAACTATAAGCAAAGACAGGATTTCTGAGATAAAGTTTCATTTTCAGGATTGGGCCTCCTTGAAAGATCTCTATGGTCCATCGTGGCCTAGGGGCCATGTTGGTGTCTGTGGTCCACACTTCAGCCAAGGAATGTGATGGCATCTGCTGTTACCCCAGGCTGTGCCAATAACCCTGGTCCATATGGATGTCCCTGGTCTGGGCCGCTGCCTGAGGCCATGTTGATGTCTGTGGTACCTTTTACTGCTGAAGGACAAATGGACGCCTGGGGCGTGAGCTGACATCTGAGGCCCTGTTGATGTCATAGCCTATGCTGCTGCCAAAGGCCATATTGTTTTCCATTGTCCTGCTCTGTCCAGGAGTGGGGTTGGTAGAGGGTGGGGTAGGAGAAGCTTCCTTTACATGACTGAAGACTCACAGTTGAGAGTTAGAGACATAGAAGGCTTCTATGACAAGCTTTCCACCACCCCACTCCACCCCACCCCCGCCAAAAAAAAAAAAACAGGATAGACAGGAAGCCGTGAAGAGAACTCTTAAAAATTCTGCTAGGGATGCTGAAGTGTAGCTCTTCAAAGGTGATGGCTTCCATTGGGATGGAGAAGGACTGGTGTCCCTGTAAGGGTCTGGCCACTGGGAGCTTGACCTTCCTCCAGCTGAAAACATTGGGGCATGGACAACACAAAGTTTTTCTTTCTTGTTTTCTCCTTTTTGTGGGGGGAGGTCACAAGGGTGGGGGTGGACCTGGGAGGACCAGAAAGTGAGTGTGATTGAGGTGCATTATGTGAAATTCAGAAATAATCAGTAAAAATATTGTGTCAGAAAATAAAATGAAATAAAATAGAGGCACATTATGATATTTCTTAGAGTAAACATACTTTATTTAGATAGAGAGACCCCTTCAAACTACTTATGTATATTTACAAAGTCAATCTATGTCTACTTTGAAAGAACAAATGGCCCAAAAGCTCCATTCTAAATAAGAGAGAAGAGAATTCACAGAAATGATTTAGGTAGAATGTGCAGAATCTGTCATTAAAGATTTCCTGTAAGATAGCTCCAAACCTGTCACAAGTGACTTCCATGACCTCAGTCTCCATGTTTTAGGAAGGATGGATATGCTACAGTACAATGATGAGAAGTTAAGCCAATGGCAGTTGTGGGGATGAAAAAGACAGTGGTTTGGAGGCAAGCTCAACAGGGCTCTGTTAAAGTCCCCTTCTGTACTCTTCTTTTGTAGCACTCTCCTCCACAGCACAGGGGCCTCGAATCAGTCTAAAGTCTAATGACTGCTGTACTCCTCTGCCAGGATGGGTGGGAATCCCTCAAGGGACCAAGAAGATAGGAACATCTGCCTTTAGCTGGGTGTTAGGACTGTCAGTTCTTCCTGCAAATTCTTTCTCAGCTGCTTTGGCTTTGTCCTGTTGACTTTCCAAGCTTGGTTTCTCCCCTCTCTCTCCATCATTCTCAGATAACCTAGTCTCTACTTCCATGAGCAAAAACAAGAGTTTTGGGGAATAAGATTGAATTGCTTTACTCAAGACTTCCAAATGAGGCATACATCTGTGTGCCTTTTCCCTCTGTACTAAAGATTCTGAAGGCCATTTTACCTCAGGAGCAATGACCTGCACCACAGACTCAGTGGACTCAAGAAAACTGCTCTACTCATACTTGATAAGAGTGGAACAGTACAGACTAAAATCAGCAAAGGGAATGTAGAGAAAAATTCAATTAAACAAGTGTAAGGTTTCAGGTATGTCTGCTAGGAAGGCACCAAGGATACTTGTAAATCTTCCTGCCACAATGTAGGGCAGAGCTAGTAAACCACCCCAGATGCTTACCTGAGTCTTGGTATCCAGTGTTTTTATTGGGGAAACACATATAGGCCTGCAGAGCCACATCACTCATCTCAGCTACTCAGATTCCAGCACCACTCTTCTCAGATCAAAGTCATATGTTAGCAATAAATCACACTGCCAAGATACACTTATCTGTTTAAACTAGTACAACATGCCCCAAGCCTGAGGTGTACACAAACTGTCACAGAATTGCAACATTCCTTTACAGAGTGTTTCTCTAGCATGTGAAAGGCCCTGAGTTTGGTCCAAAGACTCTTACTGGGAAAGGTATTTTTGATCTCACATGCTATCCTCCAGGAACTGAATGAATGCCAATCTTGAAATAAGGCCTCTAATTGGAATCTGAAAGGGTTGAGTAAATAGGGCCTGAGAAGTTAACCTTCCCTGCTGTCTTAGTTAAGGTTTTTGTTGCTATGAAGAGACACCATGACAAAAGCAACTGTCACAAGGAAAACGTTTAATTGGAGTGGCTCCCTTAAAGTTGTAGAAGCTCAGTCCATTATCATCATGATGAGGAGCATAGTAGCTTGCAGGCAGCCATGATGCTAGAGCTGAGAGTGTTACATCTTGCAGGAAACAGGAAGTCAACTGACTGACACACAGTGAGAGAAGTTTGAGCAAAAAAGGTCTCAAAGTCCAACCCCACAGTAACACACTTCCTCCAACAAGGCTATACCTCCTAATAGTGCCACTCTCTTTGGGGGACTTTCCTTTCAAACCACCACACTCCACTCACTGGACTTCAAAGACTTATAACCATATCATAACACACACCAAAAAAAAAAAAAAAAAACAACAAAAAAAAAAACCCACAATGTATTCAGTCCAACTTCAAAAGCCCCATAGTCTATAACAGTCTTAAACTTGTGCCAAAGTCCAAACTCTCTTCTGAAGTCAAAATCAGAAAGCAGATCTGTGCTTCTAACATATAATAGCACAGAATATACATTACCATTCCAAAAAGTGGGGAAAGGAGCATAGTGAGGAAATACTGGACAAATCAAGACCAAAAACCAGCTAGGAAAACTCCGAATTTTGAAGCTCCATGTCTGATGTCAAAACACTCTTCAGATCTCCAACTCTGTTCAGCTTTGTTGACTGCAGCTCTCCTCAACAGTATCCCATGACTCTGTCATTTGCAACATCTTGGGGTCTCCAAGGCAATCCACATTTCAACTTCACACCTTCACACAATGACCTCTCTAGACCTCAATTCAGGGACACACCTGACACATGCTTGGACTCAGTGGCTTTATTCTATAACCCCTTTCTTCTGTCCTTAACTCTAAAGCCAGAATCACATGGCCAAAGCTGCCAGGTTCTGCTGCTTGCCGGGGCTGGAACATGGCCCTATTCAATTAAATCTTCACCAGCTCTCTGTTTTTCACAGCTTGCCTGTCCTGAAACTTGCTCTATAAACCAGGCTGGCCTCAAATTCAGAGATCTGCCAGCCTCTACCCTCCAAGTGATGATAAAGGGGTGCCCCACCACATCAGGCTCTAAGCTTTTATTTAGGCCGTTTCACAAATTTAGCTGGGTGGGATCTTGCCCTGAGGTCACCACTCCCTTTATTCCATTTTAATTCATTTATCTCCTTGAACACAGAATTTAGCTCTATTCTACTTCCTGATACTCTTTTTCTCCTCAAAATGTTTTTTTTTTTTGTAATTTACCCTGCTCAGCTTGCTCCTTTTCATTATAAATCTTCATTAAAGTTACCACTAATATCCAAACAACAAAGTCTACACTAGACTGTTTTTAGATTTCCTCTGCCAAAGGAATTAATCCAGAACTCTTCACTTTAGCCTCAGGCAGACTATTCAAAGACAAAATGCAACTACTTTCTTCACCAAAATATTACAAGAATGATTTCTAGGCAGCGTACTCAAATTCTTCTCTGAAACCTCTTGAGCCAACTCCCAGAACTTAAAACCATTATCAGCACCATTGTCTTTCATGCTCCTACTAGGATTCCCCATTAAGCAGTTCTTAAAGAATTCCCCTGCTTTCCTAACCCGAAGTGCCACAGTCCAAATTCCTCCAAATAAACACATAGGCCTATCATAGCAATACCCCAGTCCCTGGTACCAACTTCTATCTTAGTTAGGGTTTCTATTGCTATGAATAGACACCATGACCACAGCAACTCTTATAAGGAAAACATTTAATTGGAGTGGCTTTCTTCCAGTTTCAGAGTTTCACTCCATAATGAAGAACATGGTGGCATGCAGGCAGACATGGTGCTGGAGCTGAGAGTGCTACATCTTAAAGGCAACAGGAAGTTGACTGACTAATATACTAAGGGAAGCTTGAGCAAAAGAGACTTCAAAACTCGCTCCCCGAAGTAACACACTTCCTCCAACAAGGCCACACCTCCTATAGTACCACTCCCTTTGGGGGCAATTTTCTTTCAAATCATCACAACTATCCATCTTCCTTTCCTTTTAAACTATCACACTTTTCCCTTTTCTGTTCAAGTGAAGTATTTCTTCCTGTTTCTAATCCCCTATTCCTATTCATGTATTTTATACTAGCTATAATTCTATGTGAAATTGTAGAAAGGCTTCCATTTCAATCAAGGGCGTATATTTCAAGATTCTCCTTTAAAATTTAATCATAGAGACTCCCAATTCCACCAAAATGGAACACATCTCTATTTCATCTAATTTACAAGCCTTGGGGAAACCCCCAACAAGCAAACACAGAAAACTTCTAAACTTTCCAAGGAAGTTGGGAAAAAGCAGTAGATGCCTAGGTACTCCAAGACTTGAGAAACCCTATGTCTGTCTCTGTGTTTCCTTATTGTCTTCTACATATCTCTGAGCTGTGTACAATACTAGTCAAAGTGTTCCAAGAGCAGCCTGTGTCCAGAAGCCATGGGCCTCACTGAAACATGGCCTAATAACAGAAATTCATGGTTTTATCAATACGCACCCTACTTTCTACCAAAAACCCAATGCAAAAGGCCCATCTTCCTACCCTATCCCTAACCAGCACATACATAACATGGTTAGAGTTTCAGGAAAACTGACATGAAATATGGAAGGAAATGTTCCAGCTACCTCCAGGATAGGAAGAAACAGCTGGCAGGCTCCAGCTGAACACTGAGCTAATCTTTTGTCTTCCTAGAGCATGAAGGCATCACCCTAAAGTAGTGTCGATGTGTACAAAAGGACATCTGATCATCTAGTTCCCTCCTGGCAATCAATTGTGCTTCAAAATCACAGTAAGTGTCTAGAGGTAAGCAAAGAATCCTTCTGCCTTAACAGTAAAATTACCAGTTAGGTAGCAGAAGGGAGATGCAGTCACCACTAGATTGTGTCCTCTATCTCAGAATAAAACTACTAAATAATCATAGAACAATGGGAAATTAAACAGAAAACATCTAAACAATCGGTGGTCAAAGAGAAAGTCTCAGTGTTTATTAAAAGCAAATCAAATAGATTGGAAATGCAAATTTGTTAAACTATGCCATATACTCCCAACATGATACTAAGAGGCAGCTGGTCAGTACTAAGCTCAGAAGAGGAGAAACATTAAAACAAAACTTACAGTTCTTGTATCAACACACTAGAGTAAATATAAGCAACTAAACTCTGGATGCACAGAAAGAAGGAAATATGGTTAAAAAAACAATGATAGTAAAAATAATAAAGAATATAATGAAGCCTGGTGGCAAAGGCACACATCTTTAATTCCAGCACTCAGGAGGCAGAGGCAGGCAGATCTGTGTGAGTTCGAGGCCAGCCTGGTCTACAGAGCAAGTTCCAGGACAGCCAGGATTGCGACACAGGAAAAACTCTGTTTTGTAAACCACAACAACAAAAAAACAAACAAACAAAAGAAAACAAAACAAAAACAAAAGAATATAATGAAACAAAAAGCTGCTTCTTCAGAAAGGCCGGTAGAAATGGCTGACTACACACAAAGACAAGAAGGCATGGAGTTTGAGTGTGCAGGGTAAACTGGGGATTCAATAGAGATTCTTCAACCAATGAAGAAGTGGTCACTGTGCCTCATAGTAATAAATGCAACAATTTAGAAAAAATGAACCAAGTTCTTAAAAAGAACAATGTATAAAACCTCAGTCAAGATGAAGTAGGCACACTAAACAGCCTGTTATTTTTTTTTTAATTGAATATATAAGTTAAAGCTCTCAGAAATATTCTGGAATAAATGATTTCCCTATAGCATTTTTCCAGGTATTTGAAAAATTAGCATAATTTTTACAAAACCTCTTTTATAAGTGGACAGAAAGAATATTGCCAGTGAATTTCATGGCATCAATACTCCAATCCGACAAAAGGAGGACAAAGATGAAAAGTGTGGACAAATTGCTGCTACCGATTTAAACACAAACTGCACAACACAGTGTCAGCAAATCTAGTTCAGATGTGTAGACAACCAATCATAGACCATGACCAAAGGAGATTTATTTCAGTTATGCACTAGTTGAGTGTTGAAACAGGGCAGTGGGCATATCAGAGGAGTGAGGAAACGCAAATTTTTTAACAGACCAGTTGTCACAGAGGAGAACTTGACAGAGCCCCCTCGTCATGATTTAAAAATCAGAAACCTCCAGCATTTACAGAACATAAGGAAAATTTAAAATTTCTACCTAAAATTGGGACAATACTCTTTAATATGCAATAAAAGTTCAAGGCAGTACTATAAAGAAAACATATTGAATGTACGTAGATCAGAAAAGTTGGGGGAAGTTTTCCTATTGTCAGCCCATTGGCCCATTGCTCACTCAACCAACAAACCAACAAACCATGCTCAATAAAAAAAAAAAAAGAAGAATTGAGCAAGATCAGAGGTCACAAAACCTGAAAGTGAATAATTGTCAATGTTATTTATCTTTATAGTCATTCCTTGTGAAAGATATAAACTAATTCTCTCCCTAAATGTGTGTGTGTGTGTGTGTGTGTGTGTGTGTGTGTGTGTGTGTGTGTTGTTTCATTTTGGAAGATGAATGTATAAAGATAAATGTATAAAAGATAAATTTCATTTATAAATTATATGGACAGTCATTAATAATAGAACTCATGGCATTCCAACAAAACAAAAGTAAGGCTGACTATATGACAATCAAGACAGTGTGGTATTTGCACAAGAATGGAGACATAGGCCATTGGAACTGGATAGACTTGAGAAAGGGTCCCACACAAATGTGTTCTTGTTTCTGATAAGCTGTGAAAACACTCAGAAAAATAAGGAGGGGCCCTATGTTAATAATGCTAATATGAGGCAACTGGACATCAAAAAGAACAAAAGTCCTTTACTTACACATGGCATCTTTTATAAAAGTCAGCTCAGAATGTATCAACAACTTAATTGTAAAATGAAAAACTATAAAAGCATTGTTTAAAGCAGAACAGTTTGTGATTCAAGGCCAAGCAAAAAGAACAACTCAGCACTAAACAAGGTGATTGCTAAAAGGATATTTTATAAATTGGGTTTTTTTAAGCATAGGAAGATGTAAAACACTAGCTAAAAACAGGGACAAAGTGTGTGTAAACCATGTGTGTCATGAAGGGTTTGTATAGGAAACATATAAATAACTCTCTGAGGTGAAGATTAAAATACAACTTTGAAGTAGACAAAGTAGACCATAAACACACATATAATATGGTGAGTATATAATATGGTGACATCTATAGATGTCAAATGAACATGGGAAAAGATGTTAACAGCATCTGCGACTAGAAGAGATGTAAATTAGGACTATAATATACACCAAATACCTATTTAAATGGTAAAATAAAAAAACACAAAACAAAATGCTGGCAAGGATAAAGAAAATCTGAATTACTCATTTAAGACTTATGGAAATAAAGTACACTGAAGATATTTGGAAAAACAGTCAGTAGTTTCCTGTAAATCTAACTCAGAAACTACCATATGACCCACCAATTTATTCCTGGGCATTTATTCTAAAGAATTGAAATTTAAGGTTTACACATTTTTAAAAAAATGAACATGAATGTTTATGGAAGCTTAGCCCCCAACTACACAAACACTCAAACACTCAATCCTTCAAGTATGAATGTTTACACAAAGTGATACACTCAAACTACATAATCACCAATGAATTATTTACATAATTACTGCCTTGTATAATATACCAAGGAATCACTCTGTGTCATAAAAACAAAAACAAATAAACAAAGCAAAATCTACTCCCTGGAAAAATTTCCTCTCACTTACAAACACTGATCACAAAAAAATTAATTGGATCACATTACACTATGGTCTTAGTAATCTATGACTCCTTTGCTTGAAATTAATTTTCTAATTCTTAGTTTGTTATCTGAAAGCCATTGCAGTCTGTCTTCTCTATAGGGCCTATGCTGAAGTCACACAGAACTATAGTACTCAAGGTCTACCTCCATATTTTGATAACCATTCATTTTCAGGTTATATACTCATTTACTTCTTCACTGAAAATTTTTTTCCAGTAACATTGCTCTGGCATCATCTTTCTAAAGAATCTCACAGTCTATGGTTCCATTGGAAATCTTCTGTGTTGTTGACTGCCATTCTGAAATGAGGGTAAAAAAAAACTATAGACAGTTTCACTTTCTTCAGAAACAAGATGTTCAAGTCAGAATTAGCAGTGAGATTTAACCTTTCTTACCTCCAAGGAATAAAATCCAAACTCATGTAGTATGTAGAGGACCTGCACAGATACAGGTGGGGTCCCAGCACCGAGGGGGGAAATGGACACAAGACTGACCCCAAAGCAATCTCCATGATAATGATACACAAATGAAAAGAATTAGGTTTCTCCAATGGCGTCTCACTGTGAATACACACCACCCTGAAGAGCAATCCCTGTGCCCAGGAGTAGACAGCCAACCCAAAAAAAGCTCAATAGTATTTTTGGAGGGTTCTGTTTTGTTTTGAGTTTTGTTTTGTCTCACAGCACTTTGTCTGGGCTTTTTGTATTTTTAACCATACAGATCTTTTACTTATCTATTATAATTTCCAAGTTTGTTTTATAGGTTTTCTATTTGTGCTAATGTGTATTTCAGCATCTGTATGTGTTTCTTGTACTTTTTCTATTGATCTTTTTTTCTATTCTGGTTTGTTTTTATTTTATTATTATTTACTATTATTATTTTAGATTTGTGTTTGTATTATAGTGAAAGAGAGAAAGAAAGGAGTTGAATTTGGTTGAGTGGGGAAGTGGGAAGGATTTTGGAGAAGCTGAAGGAAGCTGTAATCAGAATGTATTGTATGTAAAAAACCTTTTTGTTTTTGCTTTTTCAAGACAGGATTTCTCTGTGTAGCCCTGGCTGTCCGAGAACTTGATCTCTATACCAGGCTGCCCTTGAACTCAAGACATCCACCTTCCTCTGCCTCCCAAGTGCTGGGATTAAAGGTGTGTGCCACCATCAACCAGCTGATATCTATTTTAAAAAATAATAAAATTATTTACACAATAAGACAGCCTGTCTCTGAGCTTTCATGTCATAGAACTTTCCTCAGGGTTCTCCTCTGGAGAAACTGTTTAACCAGCTTGACATTATAATTTCCTTCTCTCCAAAATTACCCATTACAAGCCTTGATTTAGAAAAGACTTCCTTCTCTAACACCAGAACTGGTTCTCACATAGACATCTGCCCAGAACACCTCCTGCCTGGCTGGCTGCTGTGTCCTACTGACTATTAGACAAGCAGCTACGCGGCCCTCCTAAGTATGAACTGGGGTAAAAAGGACCAATTTGACAACTATCTAAAAGAAACATTCTACAGTCTCCTTGTCTTTGAGGTAGGGTGGTTTAATCCAGCACTCTAGAAAATAACTTTCCCATGACACCTCTCTCTCAGTAACAAAGGGATCACACTTGGACTCTCTCAACGACATCCTTCACATCTTAGACTCTTCAAGTGGTGGAAATGGAGGGATGAATCCATTGTTCTCTAGGAATAGTTCTGTCTTAACTAGTGTAAACATAACGGTGGTAGGAAGGTATGTAATTTAATCATAAAATAGGTAGTCAATGAATACTGAATTCTGTCATCTTCACATCTACCTGGCATCATTCATACACAAGCACTTGAATAGACAGAGGTTTATACTTCTACTTGTTCATGATTTTCATGTGATGTTTTTATGAATGATAACTAAATATAGCAAATTATGTAATGTTTTACTGAAATTAACTACACTGAGTAAACCTAGGAGATTTTTACCTTTTGTTCACTGTGCTTTAATGCATTCTTTCTGTTTTCTGCTGGTCTCATTTATATAAATTAAAAAATATAATGTTATTTTTGTTAAAATGTGTTTTCCATTTGAACTGTTTTCCACTTATAATTACTTAAGAGATTAATGTTTTATTCTGCCCATTAAAATACATTAGTAAAAAATGTCAATTAACTAAAAATTACCAGTTATCTCTCTTGCTGATAAATTTTGATGCAGATGTAAAAATGTATATCTCAAAAGAAATGTTGATAATTACTGAAAGAAATGTATAGCTATAAAAATCTATTTGTGATGAAGAGAATATATAAACAATAAAAACACTTTCATGTTTATTACAAGGAAATTTACCATATTCTTTATTAAAACATGAAATTAAATGTAGATCTTAACAAAAGTTATTTATTTAAAAGTATTATTTACCAAGTATGAAATCATTCTATTTTTCTAGACTGCATTAGCCAAGGTATTTGGAGACATTAAAACCAACAAGCATTTTAATTCTAATTTTATATAACTATAATAATAGCACCACAAATCAAGTATAAGTGGAAAATTAAGAGAAAATAAAAGCAAGACTTAGAAATTAACTTGTTTTAGTCTCTCCCAAGGTCGTTAATGCCTCAACAGAATGGTAATAAGCTAAGAATAGCGGGCAATAAAAATCCTACTTGATTTCACAGGGCTTAACCCTTACCAAATTACATCAGATTCATTCACTTCAGAGAATTCTTAATGCTAAGTAATAGTTTTAAGAACATAAAAGGCAAAAAATTAGCATTTAGTCATGCATTTAATTTCCCATTCATGAGCATAGTTTCTATTATTTGCAAGCTTTGTAAGAGGTGAAAAAACAGATAAAGAAAGTAATAGAAGTGAAAATCTGAGAGATATGTTCCTTCACAGGAGACTAATGTCACAAGAAATAATCTGAAAATTAGGGCAAGACAGAGAAAGGTGCCCATTTCTGTAGCACCGTGAACTCACAATGGCCTGGACAGTCCATGCCTGCTAATGAAATATTGTTGCAGCTGATCCTTGCTTTCTCTCTCTGGCTTCCTCGGGAGCAGTGGTTCTCAACCTTCCTAAAGCTGCAACCGTTTGATTCATTCCTCATGTTGTGATGACCAAAAACCATAAAATTATTTCATTGCTTATGTATAAATGTAATTTTGCTACTGTTACAAATCATAATGTAAATAGCTAACATGTGACCCCTACAACCCACAGGTTGAGAAAAACTGCTCTAGACCATTGGTTAGCACTTTTATTTAGGTTATCCATGAGATCCACTGAATACTTAGTACACTTATGTGTTGTGAGATATTTGATTATACTATGTAAACATGTCACTATGATTGGTTTAATAAAGAGCTGAATGGCCAATAGCTAAGCATAAATTCCAGGCAGAGAAGATGCTAGGAAGAAAGGGGAGTCACCAGTGAACACAAAGGGAACAGACATGAAGGAAAAGTGGTAAAAGCCATGAGTCACATAAGTGAATACAAATGGATTTATTTAAGTACAAAGAGCTAGTTAGAAACAAGCCTAAGCTATTGGCTGAATTTCATAATTAATAAGAAGTCTCTATGTCATTTATTTGGGAGCTGGCTAGCAAGACAGAGAAAGACTCACAACAAAATGGCCCAGCTTCCAGGCATGTATTTCCACGTAAGACCCAAGAAAGCTTTAAAAAAAAAGGTTCCAAACGCACAAAAATGGAGTCAAATGTGGCTTCCTCGTCCCATAGTCTCTCATATAAGCTGTGATACAGAGATGCATCTCCAGGCCAATGCCTGTGGGCAGTGTGCCATGAGCTAAACTGCACAGCAGTTAAGGTTTTGTTCATTCAGACAAAATGATGTTACAGATATGCAGTAGAGCTGGTTCAGATGGAAAAAAAATCTCTAAACAGGTTACAAAGTGTTTAACAATGTGCATAGGCTTAAAAAGAAGAAGGGTATAGACAGTCATAAAGAAAATAAGTAGTTTATAAATAAAAAGATAAAGTCTTTAAAGAGGGTATAAAATAGCACAAAAAAGATAAGCCACGTAAAGATGGAAAATAGAGTCTGCATCCTATATGCTGTCTTGTTGACTTTAAATTTTTTGATTGCTGATGAGCAACAACAGCTGCTGAGGGACATTGGATTATGGAAACTGCTAAATTAAACCAACCTACATAAAAATGTCTTAACTTCAAAATGGAAGTAAAAAAACATGTTGCTTTGCGGAAGAGGTAATGCTTTTGTTAGTTGCATTGATCCCCAAAGCTCCAAGGTGTACGTAACTTAATTTTTACCATTACTGAAGACACATTTTAGAAATAGAGTTTGCTCTATTACTCTCTGAATTTTGGTCAAGGTTCCTTTGGGCAGCTGTTTCTGCATTTAGTGAACACAGGTAAAGTGACAGTGTAAGTCAAAATCAGTGATTGCTTGTTTGTTCCTGCCCTCAGTCTCCAGCTGATGCCTGCCCATGACTTAACAGGCAAGAGAGAGAGAGAGAGAACATATAACTTTAGGGGACAGATGCAACGCCAGTCATCAATAAACAAATAATGCTTCACAAAATGGAAAAGACAGTGAAATTGTCTTCACTGACGGTATTAAAAATAGAAGGCCTCTTATTGGTATTAAGTAGGATGGTTGTGAATGGAGAAGTGTGCATTAGTCAGTTATGTTCCTCTCACTATTACAATAAGTTTGGGACCAAGAACACTAGTGCCATAAGACACAGATACTGAACGCAGTAGTCATAGGAACCCATGAAATAATTGACACGGACCAGAGAGAGACTTTGTAACACGTGTACATTCTCCAAGCTTTATGCATAAAAGCCATTGCAGACATTTGTTGAATTTAGCTTTTTAGAGCAATGAACATATAATCAGATCATTGAGTAAAATTTATTTCAAACTGCATAGTACAACATATTGGGCAAGTATAATTAGTCCAGACAACAAATAAGACACAATATTGTTTCCTTGTGAAAGAAAAAAAAGGCATTCTTTAAGTACAATCAGTACAGTACCTACAACACATACACACACAAAACATGGAACACAAAAAAGTAAAAATTATCACAAAAGCAGATATTATAATTTCTTATAAATTTTCTTTAGATCTTGTTGCATAATACAATTCTATAGCAGGAAAAATAAGTAATTTTAAAGAAAAACAAAGTTAGTAAAATGTAATACAGTATTGATAGAACAATTAAGCAGAACCATACCCATGGGAAAAATTTAAATTGTCAAGGAAATCATTAGAAATACCCCACCCTAAAAAAGTAAACAAAAAATTAAATATCCAGGTAGTTTTTATAGGGAATTCTAATAATATTTTTTACATAACTGAGAGCCTTAGTCTATTTCAGACTTCAGTAAAAAGTGTGGAAGATTTCAAATTATTTTTTAAAGTAACTTTTATTGCATTTGTTCTTGCATGATGCTATTCATGAATCTAATGTGTTTAATATGTTCCTGACTACTGTAACCTCCACCTCAGATCTACAAGTCACCTTCTCACATTCATGTCCTTTGTTTTATCTTGAGAATCACTAAATTTGTGCAACTGTGGGTTTGGAACTCTCCATTGGTGACTGGAAGCCTCTAAGTATAAACACAACTGAAAATAATGACTGCCTCAGTCCCAGAATCCATCAGTAGCTAATACTTCAGTATGGATCCATTGACCATTTCCCATTCATTATCAGTTATTAACAGACTGACTCCTACTCATGCCTATTACAGGCAGGCCTCACCTGGGTTTGTAACTAGTACCCACATGGATGATTCACAATGGTCAGTAACTCCAGATCCAGTGCCCTCTTCTAATTTCCATGGGCATCAAGCACACATGTGGTGCACATATATACATTTATGTACAAAATTAAAATAAAACTGTTTAAAATCTGTGTAAAATATCAACAAAGAGGTTGAAAAACAATGATATTAGATTTATTCTGAAAGTGCACTGATAACTTTATTAAGAAATAAATACAAAACTCACCTCAAGTAATGGGTGAAGTTTCCATAGTGAAATATCTGACTCTGACATTGGCCAGAGAAAATAACATGAAATCAAGTAGAAAATAGTGAAGAATTAATGGTGATATGTTGTAAGGACATTGGCTGCTGGAGAGCCTATTGGCCAAATTTGGAGGAACGTGAGCAGCAAAATGAGAATGGCAGTGATAAACGGAGTCTGTTGAATAAAAGTGGATCCATGTGTTCCTAGCAATGTTCACAAGACTTGCATTTTGATAGTTGGGTGGGTAATAAATCATTTCCATACTGAAGAATCACAAATAATAAATAGGGAATGAATGACAGGAGTAAGAATTTACATTTTGCAAACTATAATAGTAACTGGTTTACGGTAGATTATGGATAGATGCTAAGATGACTAAGTAGAATTTTATTGGCGAAAGGACAGTTCACTGACTCCTTTATTTATGAGTAGTTTTGTTGGTGAAAGTGTTAACTGGGACAGCCATTATTGAAATTGGTGTAAAGATTTTCAAAAAACTAAGCAATAGTATTGTCATAAAATTCAGCTATACCCTCCTGGCACTTATATATCCTTCCACAGAGACACTTGAACACATATGTTTATGACTTTTCTATTCACAACAAGGAAGAAAATAGAATCAGTATTGATGTCCATAAATAGATGACTGCCAGAGAAAAAAATCTGACTACAAATGGCTAAAAAATATGTAGTATATATACACAATCAAGGATTATTTGGCCATAAAGAAATGCAAAATTACAAAATCTGCCAGAAAGTGGTTGGGCTTGTAAAATATTCTATGAAGTTAAGTAACCCAAGTTCAGAAAGTCAAATACTACATGTTCTCCCTCATATTCGGATCATACATTTTAAGTTTTATATATGCATATGTATGTGGAACATAGTGTGAGTAGAAGCCAGGAAACTAGGGGGGATCCATGAATGGGGAAAAAGAAGCTTTAAGGGATGAGAGTGAGGAAGATAATTGAGTACATGTGATATAGAGGTGGGAAATGAATGGAGGGGGTAGAAGAATACAAACAGGGATGGGCCTCAGAGAGACAGAAGAGAGTAGAATGGGAGAGGATCAACCAGAACCAGGTATGTATAGAAATGACATAAGGAAACTTGTTACACTGCTGTTAATTAAAAAATAACAAAAAGATCATTACCAAATTAAAAAAAATGGCATTCACACCATTCAATGTATCCATACAGAGTGGTTTTTTTTATTATAACATGAAAATGCATCATCTTGAGCAGGTGATCATATTTTTACCTTGTCAATAACAGGACAAACTAATGCTTGATTTTGCAGTGGAAGTAGCATGTCAGTGCTAATGTAGGAGCTTGGGCTCAATGTAGACGATGACTAAGAGGAAGGATGATGAAACCTGGCTACTAAAGAGCCATTTTTCAAAGTTTACATCCTGCTTGTCTCCAGAGCTAAGACAGTTTAAAATGAGAGCATGTGATTTAATCTATGGATTAGAACTTCCATGAAACCAAAGCAATATAGAATGCAAGACACACTACTTGAGCTATATGGGAGCAGTTAATGCTTGATGGCCCCCAAAATGGACACTGCTGTCTTGCTTGCCATCTATACTCATTTACAACCCATGCTTCCACACTTCTCCATCATCTGTCCAGACATAGAGCAAAGGAGTTATTTTCTATGTGGAGTAATAGAGGAGGCCTTGTCAAACTGCAATGTTTTGATTTCTTTGTTATAATGTTGAAGTGAGGCATCATATATTCAGTGCCTTGGATGCAACCTGACACAAAAGATGCTGAAAATTTTATTTCTTGTCTCTAACAGCAGCCATATTTCTTCTTACCAATATTGTACCTTATTACTGAAGAATGTACCTTCTCTTTTTTCTCAGATAACTCAAGGAATAGCTAAGCAAATAAAAATATCTTCCCTTGAGAGGAATCAGACATCATGAGAATTTTCTTATGTGATGATAGAATTAGTCTATAACTCAGAGTGTGAACAATTTCACTTCTTAGACTCCTTTTTCTTTACTTGCTATAGAAATAGTTAAAAAGAAAAAATAATAATAGAAGAGCAAAAATAGAAAGGAACAAATGTGTGCTGCCAGAATCCTCTTCTCTAGCTTTACACTGAGCTGGATGACAGTTACCACTTTCTTGTTATTCCCTTGGCCTCCACAGCATTGCAAAATCTCGCTGAAGCATTGACCTCATTGAATGCACAACCACATTACGTGTTGGCCCTTATGAACCTATGAACATCTCGAGGGCAGGAGACATTTTTACCTATGGCATATGCCGTTTCCCAGTGTGATGACTAGCCTGGGATGGACACTCCACCACTGCCTGTAGAACAGAACCTACTGCCTTCACCCTCTTCCTCTCCCTCATTACTATCTCTCTAATTTCTGCTTTAGATCTGCTCATGTAGTTTCTGTCCCATGTTATTAAAGCTGCATACAGCTTTATTTGATTTTTAAAGACATTTCCATCTTCTGTGAATCCATAAAAGAAAAATTTCACAAAATGTCTGCTTTACCTTTGCCCAGTAACTCACCACTGTACAACGATGTGCCACTCATCAGCAATCGGCTTTCCTCCCAAGAAGAACAATAAATCATAGCTCTGCACCCATGTGATATTTAGCATGCTACATGCTAAAGCTAGCAAACCACATCCAATGTTTAATCACGGAAACTTGAATTTTAATTTTGAGGAAGTAATAATGTTCCATAATTTTCAAATATCCAGTGAGCTCTTGATATGACCCCAACAGGCCAGCTGTGCTGAATCCTTCACAAGAATTTCTGTGCATCTATAGAGGAATGAGTTTGAGAATCAGGATTATTTGTCAGGTTGTAAATACAGTTTAAAACTTATTTTTAATGTGTGAATATTGTGATCAAAATGCAATTTTTCTGCCTCATTTATATACACACAAAAAATGCAGAGTTGATTTTCTTTCTTTAGGAGAAGTTAGAAAATGCTAAATTTAAGTCAATTTTCTCTTGAACCCTTTTCAAGTTATTTTTGTGTATCATTGATTTTCCCCTTTCTTTTAGAGCTAAGACATGAAGAATATAAGATGCCTGGCAGCCCTCACAAAGACCTGCTAAAACATTTGCTTTTTCTCCAACATTTACAGTGCCTTAACAAAGAGACTTTTGAGAGATTACAATTTTTCTAAAATGCCCTACTTTTTACTCTGCAGTACCTAGAATGTCTGTCATTTTACAGATCAAAGACTGTGCACAGAGAGATTTATGATGTTCAGAAGAATACAAACACCAAACTAAAGTTCACTCACATGAAGCCAATAGTTTTAATTGTCTAACAAGATATTTTAATGTCAATATCAATAAAAGTAATATATGTAGGATGTATTCTTGAAAGCCTTGTTCAAAGCATGTGAGGAATGAATGTTCCAACCTTTCATATGTCTGCACATGGAATAGCCTCTCTCAGTGTGAGACTCCATCCCTAGTTTGTACTCACATTAATTTAGCAAGCAAATTAAACATTTTTTTTTTAAAAAAAATTCTAGTCAACTATTTCCAGGAGGGAACATAAAATTATTACTACATTGTTCAGGAAACAGAATAGCTATAGTCTCAGAATCTCTACATTATACATAGGAAGAGCTTAATGGTATGAAATATATATTTCTTATATGTATTATATATATATATACACATAAGTTATATATTGCATATATAACTTAATCTTACAAGAAAATCAGTAAAGATGATGTACCACTTTACTTTTTCCATATGTTTAAAGGTTCTCTATGCATATGGGCTATTTTCTATCTTTACATACATTCATGTAATATATATAATGAACTGTATTAATTTGGTCATATGATAGAGGGTAAGGTAATTATTACTACTTAGCTGATTCACTATAAATTTCTATGTTTAAGCCAAATTACTCTAAATTGTTTATGTTTTAAGGGAATAGACTTCGAGTTGGCAACAATACATCATCAAAATAATACATCATATTCCTTGAATATTCATGTCTACAGAGGCTCTGCTGTGTGATGAGTAGAGGTTCGAAAGCATAGCATGATGGCTCTCCAGATAGCCACCAGCCAGTATAAGGCAAAATGAGAAAAGGAAGAAACAAAGTGCTAAAGAGGCCCACAGAAATCCACAAAGATACCCCCACAAAAAACTGCTGGCAATGGCCGAGAGACAGCTGGGACTGACCTACTCTGGTGATGGGATGGCCAAACACCCTAATAGTTGTGCCAGAAAGCCCATCCAAGTACTGAGGAATCTGGATGCAGACATCCACGGCTAGGCCCCTGGTGGAGCGCTGGGAGTCTAATTAGCGAGAAAGAGGAGGTTTTATATGAGCGAGAATTGTTGAAACCAAGGTTGGATAAAGCACAGGGACAAATAGCCAAACGAATGGAAACACATGAACTATGAACCAAGGGCTGAGGGGCCCCCAAGTGGATCAGGCCCTCTGAATAGGTGAGACAGTCGATTGGCTTGATCTGTTTGGGAGGCATCTAAGCAGTGGTACCAGGTCCTGGGCTCGCTGCATGAGATAGCTGTTTGAAACCTGGGACTTATGCAGGGATGCTTGGCTCAATCTGGGAGGAGGGGACTGGACCTGCCTGGACTGAGTATATCAGGTCGATCTCAGTCCTCGGGGGTGGCCTTGATCTGGAGGTGGTGGGAATCGGGGGGTGTGCTGGGGGGAAGGGGAGGGGGGCAGGAAGGGGGAGAACAAGGGAATCTGTGGCTGTTATGTAGAACTGAATAGTATTGTAAAATAAAATAAATAAAAGTTTCAAAAAAAATTGAAATAAACCCTATGAACAGTTACATGTGACTGTGTCCTCTCTATAGCCAAGATTTGAGCACTGGTGTGGAACTCATGCCACCTGGAAATAGTCTCTCAGTCTTGGGGAAATTAATGTTCAGTTAAGGCATCATGTCCATAGGCAGAGATTAAAAGGCTTCCATTTCCCAGTGATAAGCGTGGAGGGGGAAGTGGAAAAGAGTGTAGCACATTGGCTTATGTTTGTTTACTAAGAGATCTATCTTCAGAGAGGTTGGTGATGTTAGAAAGGAAAATCAAGTGGGTTTGTGAATCAGAATAATTCCATCCATTTGTGAGCTTTATCTTTCAGGTACATTGAAACTCTCACAAGGCCCCTGAAAGTGTGAGTTTGACCTACACATTGTGAATAAACTTTATATCCACATACATTTGTATAGAGACACTTAAATACAAACAAAAGTCAACTTTATATATACGCTAAGGTTTTATGGAAACACACACACTTTCATGAAATTGTGCATCAAAATTTTTACATGAAAGAAGATGAGTCCTCATACTCATCCATAAACTACCTAGAATACAAAGTGAAATATTTTTCATGGCTAGCACATTAGGAATCAAAACACAAAAAAATAAACAAGCAAAAAATGAAATATATTGGCGACAACCAAAAAGGTCGAACACAAATTTTCTTTTGTATATAAAATAATTTAATTCTCAGAGGATTTCATACAATGTGTCTTAATCATATTCACCTCTCAGTTCTTCCCTCTCACCTCCTGTCTCTTCCCTGTTTCCAGTCGCCTATTTAGAAGACACTGTCCCACAGCAGATGTCCTCTGGCTTTCATGGCTGACACTATGACACAGAAAGACTGGGTATGTTGACCTTCACTAACTCTAGCAGTTTTATTTGGATATTATAAAGCAAAACTTTGATCTCAATGCATGCCTATTGGTCCATGTCTATATGAGGCTAAGTATAGCAATGCCAAGGCCTGTCTAAACTGCATTATGAGATACTGTCTCAAAAAATTGTTTACATAAAAAAGGAACTGAAGATATATCTCAGTAGTAGAGAACTTACTTAGCGTGAATAAGACCCTGGGTTAAACATACAATATCAAAAATAATTAATACAATAAAAATAAAATTTAATTTCAGATAACTTGCAGTTGGTCTATGAAAACCCAGGATAGACAACTCTCTTACATGGAAAACCCTGATACATTTTTGTTTTTTAGTTAGGGGAGGATTAGTTGGACTAGATGACTGATTACTTTGATGAAATAAATGCAATAAACCAAAATGTAGGAAGATTTATGGCTTCTAACCTCATGAGTATCAGAGTAGGGAAGAAAACCTTGGTTTGGTTACACAAAATGAAGGCATCCTAAGACAATTATGGCTGTTTGGTTTAGCAAATGAGTTGTAGGGACAAACAATGTCATAGGCTTAATTGGAATTGTTTTCTTTTTGTTACAGAATCACATGTTTTCTATTTTCAAACCTGCAGTGAGATCTTTTGCCTGTTTGTTTGTCCATGTTGACTTAGAAAATGAAGGGAAAGAAAGAATGTCCATTTCAGGAGAATCTGAGCAAGAGGCAGTCTTTGCAGGAGGTAAAAAGGAAGCAGTATTTCTGAGTCGGGAGTAAAACCATGAATGAAAAGGATGACAGAATGCATGTCCACAGGGGAAAAAATCCCAGAATTTAGAAGCTGGCTGTGCTTTTGTTAGGCAGTTAGGAGTCTGACTACTTTTCTGAAGTCTGAAAGTAGATAGAAAGTCAACATACCAGAAGAATTAAGACTTGTAGATACAAAACACACTGTGCAATCCGCTCAGTAGTAGCTTGTACACCAAGTAAAGCATGTATCTGTATGGGGCCTAGGAGTGGTTATGGAGCAGGGCAAGTGGATGAAGGTATACAGAACACCAGAGAAAAATTGTGTGCTTGAGGCTTAGGTGCAGAGCCGCAGGAAATGTGAAATGTGACTTATATTTTACTTCCTCCTCAGTTTACCAAAATCATCATACAAAACTTCAATCAAGACATTTTTTTCCATCTAACATAAAGGAAAGGTTTAGCGTTTGCTTTGGGTTTCTATAAATATAACAAAATATTTGAAAATTAAATTTAAAGAGGGAGATGTTCAGTTTTCCTCTAAGGTTTGGACATTTTGGTCAATGGCTGGTTGTCCCATCCCTCTGAGCCTGTGCTGTGACCATGCATCATAGAGCAGGTGCTTAGTGGAGAAAAACCATTAGCCTCAAGGCCAGAAGTAAAGAGAGAGAGGTAGCCCAGGGCCCCACCACACCCATAAATGGCATCTCCACTGAATCAAAAAGCCACACCTGGGGTTTTACCTCCTTATATTTTTAGCTGCTTCCAGTGTTAAGAACCATAGAGCTAGCCCATGAACACACAGGCCTTTGGGGAGACACTTAGTATTCAAACTGTCCTGCTTTTCTGTACAAAGAAGAATATACAGATGACAATGGGAAATCATCCTTTTCTTCACTCTGTACCAAAGGACAAGAAAATGTGAAAGAAGTAAAAGTAATTTTAAAATAATTTTCATTCATTCTAATTGTAATTGATGCTCTGTTCTAGTAAAATAAAGTTAAAATGGTTCCATTGTGCAAGTTGTAGTGATAAATAAGCAAAATTTAAGAAAAAATCATATTTTGATAGATTTTTATGTTTGTGGAAAATCATGCTTTTTTGACCCAACACCCAAAAGGACAAGTATATGCATCTACCAAATTAAATGAGAACTATATAAACATTGGAGTGTGTAACGCAACCCATAATCAACTACTAGAGCCAATAAAGAGAAACGTATGCAGAACAAAAATCATGACATGTTTTTAAAAGAGTAAAGCCATTTCCTAAAAAAAAATCTAGTGATGATAGGCACTTGCTTACTGCTGTACCAGTGGATCGGTAAGAATACACAGAGTTCTCCTTTAAAATGTGCTGGACTGTTCTCGAAAGTCTTGGATGCATCAGACACTTAAAGCTTAGGACTAAGTCCAGAATATTTTTGAGATGTTTGCAAAGATGCTTTAATAGCAACAAACAAGTAAATGCTCGTGGAATGTTCAAATGCATTTGATGTTCACACAAGAAGAAAGAAGCTTCCATCCACCCTCCCCTTCTCTGTGCCGCCCTACTGCAGAGCCCAAAGCAGCGTACATTCTTGCAAGTTCCCTTCTCACCACGGTGTCTTTGTGCAGGCCTGCGCTAAACCTCTTCAATACAGATGAACACAAAATACCGGCATATTTCTCATTATGCAAGCAAGCTCCCACATACAAATTCGAAAGGAAAGCAGAGAACAGCTGCATTCCACTTTTTTTGGCATGAATAGGGCCTTTAATATCAATACTGAAATGGAAGTGATTAGTACTATTTACTGAATTTTAAAGCACCTTGGGATGTTCAGCCAGACAGTTTATTTGATTGGCTGAACATGCGGACACCTCATTTTGGAAAAAATATGTTGGCAGAGGCAAAGAAACAGCTATCTGGCTGCTTCACACACATTTTCAAAGGATTGGAGCTGTTTTTTCTGCTTTAAAATGATGCTCTTATAAAGAATAATATGCTCTTTCAAGCATTTTGGGTCGTTTCTACTGAAGCACTCTTTTTATCTTTAAAATCAGGAGTATCGAAGACAATCATTTCGATTGGCTCTGCTTAGAGAAAGCTTTTACCCATGGTGCTTTGAGGTAGAGCAACCAGGATTGAAATTACCCATTTAGGTGGTGAAATACTGACATAATGAATATTGCGGGTTCGTACCCCGTGTAATATACTGATTTGATCCAGTTCTAATATTAAATGCTTGTTGGTAAATGATTTGCTTTTAAAAATACATCCAATCTTTTCATTTTCTCTTTCTTTTTATTTGTATTTGACATTTGTATCTACAGTACATTCAAGCTGGTTCAAAACCTGAAAGACAAGGTCTAAGTTCTCAGAAGATGCTACCTTGGCAAACTTAATGGCAAGGAATAGGACTTATTCTCTGAAACTTGAGTGCCACCAAGGCCCATGTGTTAAAGATGTGGCTGGTGTGGGATTTCCTGAAGATGGAGTCTGCAGGAGGTGAGGCTTTGTAAAGAGCTTTACCTCTTTGTTTCTAAATTAACCTGGATCTATTTAACCAAAATGCCATTTAAGTCCTACTAGAATTTAAATACTGGCTTTAAAAAATGCATTCAGTGCTAAAACAATGCTAAATTGTAAATGAAGAATATCAAATGTAGAAGATAACACTTTGCTACCTGAAGATGCTATAGAGATTTCACACTTAAACAGTATAATACATCCAGACACCTAACCAAAACAGACAAAATAGCAAACCACAGATGTGGTTCTATCCATGCCTTTAGTTGACTGGAGTCCACCCATCCATAGTCTACCAAACCCAATGCTAGTCTCACAGCAGAAATGAATTGAATAAATTTGCTAAATATTTGAGCGCCCTCAACCTCTGGATCAATCAAATCAACAAAATAAACCATCAGAGTTGAGAAGAATTGCCTGATTTGAATATTTACCTCCAACATTTTGAGCAAATTGTATCATACTATTTCTGTTGCCAAAGGAAAACCTTCCAGTCTAGTTTTCATAACTTGTAGCTGCTCTTGTTGCTTTTTCTAAAAACTTAAAAACCACATCAAGCACATTCTCAAATCATAATGAAATCAAATTATATGTTGATTATGGAAATGTCTAAATTCCTGAAAATTAAAAAGCATTCTCCTGAATAACAAGTGCTCAAAGAAAGAAGGAATGCTCACATCAAATTTAATCAAAAGAAAAGCAAATTTACCCAAACACTCACATTTTTGTTATTTTATTTGTTTATTTATTTATTTATTTATTTATTTATTTATTTATTTATTTATTTATTGTTTTCACACCCTTACTGAGCTTCCTCTTCCCTCCCCTCTTCCTAATTCCTCCCCCCTCATCTCTCCTCTGTCCCCCCATCCACTCCTCCACTGTTTCTCTTCAGATACAGATGGGCCTTCCTCGAGTATCAGCCAGCCATGGTTTGTCAAGTTGCAGTGAGACTAGGTACCACTTCTTCTATCAAGGCTAGATGAAGCAACTCAGTAAGAGGAAAGAGTCCCCGAAAGCAGACATTAGAGTCAGAGACAGCCCTGATCTCACTGTTAGGAGTGTCACAAGAAGACCACATTACACAACTCATTAATATATGCAGAGGGCCTAGGTCCATCCCATGCAGGCTCCCTGGTTGTTGGTTCAGTTTTTGTGAGCCCCTATATGCCAGGTTAGTTGGTTCTGTGGGTTTGCTTGTGGTGTACTTGACCTCTCTGGCTCCAAAATCCTTCCTCCCCCCCTTCCATAGGATTCTCCAAGCTCCTCCTAACATTTGGCAGTGGTTCTCTGCATCTGTTCTCATCAGTTGCTGGGTGACGTCTCTTGGATGACAGGTGGGCTAGACATCAATCCCAGCACATCTTGTAGGCAAGATAAATAAATGGAAATGTCTCCCAAGAAAATGAAATAATAGATCAATAGCTCTTTGAGTAAAAGCAAACAATGTATCTATGTACAATATCAATTATTTATATAAACAAGTGGAATTAACACATAGTTTAACAGTACAAGATGAATTAATGGAACATATCAGATTGATAGAATGAAAATGAAAACTCACGCCCTGATCTTCTTCCTTCAATCTAATACACTTTCATGATGGAAAGCACACAAAATCTTAGAAGACAGCTTCAGTTTGATCAAGGGTATATACACAAACCACTGCTAATACATCCATGGAAGGAAAAGAAAATTCCTCCCCTAGTTTAGAATAGTAAAATGCCTCTTGCCTCCCTCCACTTGTATTTCATGCTGTTCTAAAAAGCCCTAGAGACAGGAAGTAGATTAGTGCTTCAGGAGGTTGGAGGACTAGTGGATTGAGAGCAATTGTTATAGACATGGGTTACGTTTTGAAAAACTAAATAGTATAGCTTCAAATAGTAGCATAATCTCACAACACTGCAATTATACTAGAAGCCACCAAATTATACATTTAAGAGAGCAAATTGCTTGCTCCCTGAATTATTTCCCAATTGAAAACAAATGAACAAATATAGTCATCTAAAATTTTCAATATAATTTGTTTAATAGTGATCATAACAGTAAGTATAGTGCATGTAAATTTATTTAACTAGTGTATATCATCATGTTTCTGTGTCATGTGCCCTGAAAATTATACATTCAAAAACACTTGAGAAAATGGCAGAGGGACAGTGGACAGGTATAGAGTTAGGACCTGTGTGAATATTATGCATGACTGCATGTCTTTAGATTTGTTTTAAGTTCTATAATTAAGCAATATATGCATGAAAGAATGCTTCTAGGATAGAATAGGACAAAAAAGGAAACAATCAACAACAGACAGAAAGAACCTAATAAAAATGATGAGTAGATAATTTACAAGCAGAATTTAAATATTTGAAGTTATTGCAGCAATTTAAGTAAGCCTAAATAATTTAAATTTATCCATAAAAGAGTAACGACTGTCAAATATAATATTTAACATAAATTTGTGGAAATTTCAGCACAAAAAATCAGAAAAAGGAAAAGAAATATTAAGTGAGGACTCTGGAATAAAAATGAAGGTCATTTTTTATTAATTCAATTAATTTATTAATATAAATTGAAATCATACATGAATTAAAGCTTAACAGGTACTGTAAAGAGAAATAGAAATGTAATCCACAAAAATGCAAATAAGACTTGTATATATCTTATAACATAAGCTCAAACTATATAAATGAAATACATGATAAGGGGAAATGGACAGGATTTGTTTGTGATATTTTGCTTCTATTTTTTAAACAGATTAAGTGGGAAAAAACAGTAAATATAGCTTTGTATTTTTACTAATACCTTAGTTGTAAGGTACAACTTGCATATCATCCAATGAAAAGAATATTGGGTAAGAAAGGATTTTGTGTACAATTCAGAAATGGTGCAATCTAGAAATAATGGATAGTCAAATTTCATCCCAAAGAGGTTAAAAACAAAATGTGTATAAAATTATATGTTCTAAGGAATGCTTCATAATTCATGATTTAGCAAAAAAACATAACTTTTAGGCCGGGCGGTGGTGGCGCACGCCTTTAATCCCAGCACTCGGGAGGCAGAGGCAGGCGGATCTCTGTGAGTTCGAGGCCAGCCTGGGCTACCAAGTGAGCTCCAGGAAAGGCGCAAAACTACGCAGAGAAACCCTGTCTCGAAAAACAAAAAAAAACATAACTTTTACATATTGCCTAAGTCAAAATATTTAGTATTTGGAGATATTGAATGTGCATATAAGTTTATACATATAAGTAAATCTCAAGGTTATTTACATATGCTTATTAATATATTATAGTTATACAATAATATATTACATAGTTAATAATAAATATATAAATATTATTGTGTTTATAAGTTGTAGAAAGATACAGAAGCAGAGAAACAATAGGAGACAGAAAGAAAATAAGAATGCAAAGATATGCCAAACCTTGAAATATTTAAAAATGTTAAATGACATTCAACGGCTCTAAAAATCATTTTTAGCAATCAGAAGCATTTTAAAATGCTTTTATTAATTCTTTGAGAATTTCATACTCTGTAATTTGAACAAATTCACTCCTAACTTTTCTCCCAACTCCTCCCCATCCACCCACACTTCCCTGTCACCTTATAGCTTTTTGCCCTCCTTCTGAGAAGCTAGGGACAGTTGATGTCTTCTATTTTCCCTATTTTCCCTAAGGGAGTGGCTCCTGGCTGGTTGGCCATGATGGAGTATATGCCTCCACACCTAGGAGTTTATCAGCAGCACAAATTGGAGTTGATGGCTCATGCATGACCTTATCACTTGTTAAATGTGCCAGCAAAGTCCATCCATGGGCATGCCTAAACATTGTTTACAGACACATCAGTTGGTACCCTAATTCCTCTGTTCATTCTCTATCACTTACTCTCCCTATTAGCTCTATTAGTTTCCCACCCTTCTTTATCCTACTCTCCATCCCTGAGTTAAGCTTCACATAAAGTCTTTTGATTATTGGCTTCCTGTTCTGTTCAGCAGTATACTGCAAAGGCAAGAGACTAAAGGTAAAAAGAATGCCCCAGTGTTCATACAGAGAGACACACAGGCAAAGTTTTTCTCTCTGGAATTTTAGTACATCTAATTGTAACAGAAATTGTGAATGGTTAAAAATTTTATACTCTGATACTGTACAATTATGATTGTAAAAATGTAACATGGAGAACTTCTCTCATCTATACTCTACAGCATATATACACCCCTAGATCATATGTAAAGTCTTTGTGTGTGTGTGAGTGGTGTGTGTGTGTGTGTGTGTGTGTGTGTGTGTGTGTGTGTGTGTGTGTGTATTCACATCCTAGAAGCCTGGTGCATGAACATTTAAGGTAACTAAAAACGTAGGAAACTGCCAGCATATCTATATGTGGTTTAAAACAAATAAATGATCAAATGCATCAAAAAAAGAGAAATAAAGTGAAACACTATCATATAATAATATACTATATAGTGTGAAAATAATTGTTTAACTCCGTAGGTAAATAGACTTTAAAATAAATGCTTTAAATTGAAAACATGAACTGAGATCAGCCAACTTTAAGCACAAGCCCAAGCACAGTCTCTGGAAATCACCTCTAGAAAAGACTGAAAAAGGAAAAATAGCAGTTCTTCTCTGGTGCTTTAGGGAATTGCATCACAGGGCAAACTGCTCACTCCAAAATTAGAAATAAAGAAGAATACAGAAAAAAAACCTCCCATTTTTCCCAGCATGGAAGGCAGCCTTGGGGCCAGTATTTAGGAGGAAAACCAAGCTAGCTTGCCATTCTTCTTTGACCAATAGCAGGAGACAAAAAATGAGGATAGTCATGAGACTTAACCATGGAAGTCAGTTGTAAGAGGGAGCCATAGTTCGGAAGACTTATCTAAAGGAGTTCTATAATAATCTCAGAGTACAGATCAAATGTGAATGCCCATCAAGGGAGAAGAAAAACAAAATAAAATAAATTTGTTATTCATTTGTTTGATTATTTTGAGATAGGGTCTCACTTGGTGTAGCCCTGGCTATCTTGGAACTCACTGTGTAGACCAGGGTAGCCTCAAATTCACAGAGATCTGCCTGCCTTTGAATTCCAGGTGCTAGAATTA
This sequence comes from Peromyscus leucopus, assembly GCF_004664715.2. NCBI lineage: Eukaryota > Metazoa > Chordata > Mammalia > Rodentia > Cricetidae > Peromyscus > Peromyscus leucopus. The sequence continues at coordinate 23,174,527 of NC_051064.1, read as the reverse complement.
AAGGCATGTGCCACACAGGAGATCACTTTCTAAATATAACACCAGTAGCACAGACACTGAGAGCAACAATTAATAAATAGAACCTCCTGAAACTGAGAAGCTTCTGTAAGGCAAAGGACACAGTAAATAAGACAAAATGACAGCCTACAGAATGGGAAAAGATCTTCACCAACCCCACATCTGACGGAGGGTTGATCTCCAAAATATATAAAGAACTCAAGAAACTAGACATCAAAATAACAAACAATCCAACTAAAAATGGGCTATAGAGCTAAACAGAGAATTCTCAAAGGAAGATTTTCAAATGGCCAAAAGACATTTAAGGAATTGCTCAGCATCCTTAGTCAACAGGAAAATGCAAATCAAAACGACTCTGAGATACCATCTTACACCTATCAGAATGGCTAAGATCAAAAGCACTGCAGACAGCTTATATTGGAGAGGATGTGAAGCAAGAGGAACACTCCTCCACTGTTGGTGAGAGTGCAAATTTGTACAGCCACTTTGTAAATCAGGATGGCAGTTTCTCAGAAAGTTGAGAATCAATCTTCCTCAAGACCCAGTTATACCACTTTTGGGCATATACCCAAGGAGTGCTCAATTATACCACAGAGACATATGCTCAATTATGGTTAGAGTGGCATTATTCATAATAGCCAAAACCTGGAAACAACCTAGATGCCCCTCAACTGAAGAATGGATTAAGAAAATGTGCTACATATACACCATGGAGTACTACCCAGCAGAGAAAAACAATAACATCATGAAATTTATAGGCAAATGGATGGAACTAGAAAATATCATCCTGAGTGAGGTAACCAAGACTCAGAGGGACAAACATGGTATATACCCACTCATAAATGGATACTAGATGTAAAGCAAAGGATAACCAGACAACAACCCACAACTCCAGAGAAGCTAGCTAACAATGAAGACCCAAAGAGGGACTCATGGACCACCCTGGGAAGGAGAAATAGATGAGATCTCCATGAGTAAACTGGTGATGAGGGGTGGGCAATGGAGATTAGGGGGTAGGGGATTAGAACATAAGGGAATGGGATAGTCAAGCTGGAAAAAGGATGCAGTGGGAAAGCAATGAAAGAGATACCATGATAGAGGAAGACATCATGGGGATAGAGAAACCCAATGATAGGGATGTTGCCAGGAATCCCCAAGGATGACCCCAGCTTGGACTACTAGAAATAGTGGAGAAGGTGCCTGAACTAAATTGACTTACCCCAGTGATCAGATCAGTGAATACGCTAAATGTCATCACAGAGCTTTTCTCCAGTGACTGATGGAAGCAGATACAGAGATCCACAGCTGAACACCAGGCAGAGCTCCAGGAGTCTAGTCAAAGAGAGAGAAAAGGGATTCTATGAGCAAATACATCAAGATCATGATGGGGAAACCTGCAGAGATGACCAAACCAAACTAGTGGTAACTCATGAAAGTTGGATCAATGACTGTGGAGCTTGCATGGGACTTGACTAGGACCTCTACATGGAAAGACAATTGTGTAGGTTGATCTGCTTGGGTGTGGGGGGGGGGCTGGTGGTAGAATCAGAATCCATCCCTGGTGCATGTGTGGGCTTTTTGGAGCCCACTACCTATGATGGGACTTCTTGTGCAGCCTTGAGGTAGGGGGAAGGGCTTAGACTTGCCTCTACTGGATGTGCCTCCTCATGGGAGGTCTTGCCTTCTTGTGGGAGGAAGTGGGACTGGACCTGCCTGGACTGAATCTACCAGGTTGATCTCAGTCCTCAGGGGAGGCTTTGCCCTGGAGGAGATGGGAATGGGGGGTGGGCTGGGGGATAGGGGAGGAGGACAGGAGGGGGGAGAACAAGGGAATCCATGGCTGATATGTAGAACTAAATTGTATTGTAAAATAAAATTTAAAAAAAAAACACAATTTTATAAGCCCTATAATACTTGGTTAATAAACATAAAATGGTCAGAGGGAAAAAAAAGCTTATTTTCCCTCTGAAGGCACAGCCCACTTATTCTGTAACATTTAGATTATAATGTTACCACACAGTAACACATAGCAAAAGAAAAATAACATGGTATAGAAAATACTTTAGATATATATCCTGTTCTCTATATGTATCTATATAATTCACACAATAGTAAATACATAGTCAAATGAAAAGCTAGCATTTTTTATTGAAAATTAAGTAACAGCCATAAATATAGGCATAAAATAAGATCCTTTGATTTTGCTGATAATTCTTAAATTTGGATACCACAAATTAAAAATTGACTCTAAGTCTATTGATCAATGGTTAAAAGGACTTGCTGCTCTTGTATAGGACCTGAGTTCATTCAGTTCCTAGCACCTATGTGAAGCATCCCACAGCCACTTGTAACTCCAGCACTTGGGGAACCACAGAGACAAATGCGCATATACATGAATCTTTAAAAAAGAATTGATTCTAATTCTGAAAAAAATGATACTCTCATTAACCTACACACTAAATCCTTGAGTAGATGACCTCATTACAAATATTAGCCTTGTAATTTTCTCTCAATTGCAATTTTATTGCAGATGACAGTGGAATGCTGTGGGGTGTCGTTTTATATGCTGTCAATATGTGTTGCTCTGATTGGTTGATAAATAAAATGCTGATTGGCCAGTAGCCAGGCAGGAAGTAGAGGTGGGCAAGCAGACAAAGAAAATTCTGGGAAGAGGAAGAGCAGAGTCAGGAGCTGCCAGCCAGACACAGAGGAAGCAAGTTGACAAGGCAGAACTCAGAAAAGGTACCAAGCCACTTGGCTAAATATAGATATGAATTATGGCTGGGTTTAAGTGTAAGAGCTAGTCAGTAAAAAGCCTGAGCTAATGGCCATACAGTTCATAATTAATATAAGCCTCTGTGTGTTTATTTGGGTCTGAGTGGCTGCAGACCAGCTGCGACATGGAAAATTCCAACTCCAATGGGCACCTTACCATTGGGCATTGGTCCACATAGGCGTAAGAAAGCTTAAAGATTCTGAATACACAGAAATAGAGCCACACTAGGTTTCCTAGTCTCACAGTCTCATGCTAGCAGCAACACAAACTCGTTTCCTGACAGCTTGTGGGATAGAGCTGGCCACCAGCTGCCATGAACTAAACAGCATGACAGATTCCTGCCACAGTACACAATGGTGTCTCCAAGCCATGCAGCACACTGCGTGGTGGATTTACCCTGCTAGTACAAACAGAAGGAGGAGGAGGAGGAGGAGGAGGAGGAGGAGGAGGAGGAGGAAGAGGTTTCTGGGCTACAAACTGCTGGATGGAGGCATAGATCCACCGCCTTCCCGAGTCATCAGAAAGTATGGCTCCCAGAGCTGGCAGTAAATGTACCACCACCATATTGGGAAGCAGAAGGGGGTGCAGGCAACAGCCAGGGCTTTCACTTCAGTACTAGCCACTGCAGTTTAAAGCAATAGATTCACAATAAGACAGATTCAGATGGAATAAGATTTAAATGGTTACAATGTGTGTAAAAATGTACTTAGGCTTGGAAGAGAGAAGAAGATGAATACAGACAGTTATACAAAGAAGTAGTTTTAAAAAATAAAGTCTTTAAAGGAACAATAAAGGTGATATAAAAGTAAGCCACATAAAGATGAATATTACAAAGAAAATCTGGATTGTGTTGTCTTTGTGATTTTTTTAACTTCAGAAAGACATTTGATTGTAAAGGCTGTTAAGTTAAAACACTATATTTTAAAGGTAACTTGACTTCAAAATTTGGATCTAAGGATATGTTGCTTTGTAAAGGAGGCTCTGTTTTTGTTTCCACAGGAAGCAAGAGGCTATAGATTTGTTCCAGGTTAAGATGGATCAAATTCAATCAAGCCAGACCTCCTGAAACTTAACAGATGTACTTACAAATAAATGTTGTAGCTGGTCTTCCCAGGACTTGACCATTATCTTGAATTGTCTCAGGATACCCATAAGACTACTATTGCCTCCTATCAGCAGGAAGTACCCTGGAACACTATACACACATTCCCAAAATATGGATTATGGATGTTTATCTTTATTTATGTTGTTGGTTACAAATTATTATTGGTCATAGTCACTCTCTAAAAGAAAAAGGGAGATATAATAGAGATATATAAGATATAGATATGATAGGATAAAAGGGTAGAGCATTGAATCTACTTTTAAGGAGCAATAACTTGCTTAAATATTTTACATTGCTATGGATTTTGGTTTATTGATACAAATTTAAAGTTAATTTTGTTATACTGTATGTATATTTCTACTCTTCTTTAAAGTATTTTGTTTGTGCAACTCATTTGAAATTGTAGTGTACAGTTGAGAAATACAGATTAATAATTAGTCATCTATGATAATCAAACTTATCTTGTTAGTTATGTTTTCTAGGTATACATAGATATATCTCAGTTAGGTAGTTAATCTTCAAACACTTCAAAGACCTATAAAATATGGCATTTAAAATGTTTTAAAAACTTAGACTTTTCTGGACGATGAGACATATCTGTTCCTGGCAGCACTGGTTTACTTCAAAGAGGAAGATGGGTATCAAAGACTCTCCATTTGGAGTTAATCTTCTTCTTGGCAAAAATAGGCATTTGGGCAAAAAAAATATTCTTGCCTGGACTGCTTGGCAAAACATTGTATCAACTGGACATGCAGGACCCATAGGAAGTTGACCACTGAACTTTGCAAAGCAAAATGGTCCTTCAGGTTCCTGCTTTGCAGAGAAGACTGCCATATATTCTACAGGACACAGAGAGAAGTGACTGAGAGACTCTAGGCTTATAGGCTGAAGATGGATGCTCCAACATTGCAGAGGAACTTTGGATGACTGTCTAGGCAGGCAGCTGTCTCTGTCATTTCCAGAATATTGGAAGTTGCATTTCCTGCTTACTTAAGTAATATTATATCCTTCTGAGGTCTTTGATGTAGTTGAAGACTAGATAGTTAAAATTTTCCTTGGTTATGATTAAAGATAAATTAGATATAAAACTTTAGACTTCCAAATATAAGATAGATGATAGAATTTTTCTTTAATTTTGCCAAATATAAATATACTAGATATTGTAACTGTAATTCTTGCTTGATAACTGTTTTTGTTATATGTAATTTTACTGTTAAAGTTAAATCCTACCTTTTTGATTAGACAGAAAAAAGGGAAATGCTAAGCGATGTTGTTTTGTATGCTGTGAATATGTGTTGCTCTGATTGGTTGATAAATAAACACTGATTGGCCAGTAGCCAGGCAGGAAGTAGAAGTGGGCAAGCAGACAAGGAAAATTCTGGGAAGAGGAAGGATAGAGCCAAGAGTCACTAGCCAGACACAGAGGAAACAAGATGACAAGGCAGAACTGAGAAACGGTACCAAGCCATGTGGCTAAACATAGATAAGAATTATGGCTGAGGTTAAGAGTAAGAGCTAGTCAGCAAAAAGCCTGAGCTAATGGCCATATGGTCTGAGTGGCTGCGGACCAGTCGGAACACAGGAAAACTTACAAGTACAGTGGAAGAAACAATTGGCTATGGATTCTACTCATTGCCAAGCAGAGATAGAGTAGCATTACATGTGATTTCACAGGTAGAAAATAATAACTAAAATATGTAAAACTTACAGATCAGAGTACAGTCCTCAACTATAGATTTAAAAAATACTTTATATTTTCAGGTACAGAATGATATTTAGTGTAGTACAATGAATAAGATTCTTAAAATATGTAAATTAATTCCATGGATTCTCTTTATAAGGTGCATACAACATAGCTAGTATGAGTTAAATAGTCTCAAGTAAAGTTATCTCTTTCCAAATCACTACCAATGGCACAAAAATATTAATGTTGACTAGATAAATAATTTCACTTCTTAAATTAACATATAATTTCTCCACTTTCTTCAAAGGTCATATTTCTGTAAGTACATTCTAAAAAAAAATCAGACTTTTATCTTAATTCTTGCAATACTTCAAGCTGAGGCTTAGGTAATAGAGTTCAAAATTTTAAAGCTCTACTCATTTAGGAGTATAGAAGTCTTTTTTATTTAGAAGTCTTTATCTATGTAATTTACAGGAAAGGAAAGAAAAGCAAATTAAACTTTGAATATTGTTTTTTCTTAAGAATGTCCCACATTTGTTATGGGACTCACTGGCTACATATTTCTTCAGTTATGATAAACCACTGTATTACTAGTCTTCATGTGGATAGTGGTGAATATCCTTTTATTTATTTATTTTGATAAATACCTTTACAAGCTGAAGAGATTAATGGTGATGGGAAGACAGTTGTCAATTATGAAGTTCTGTATTCTCTATCACAGTGGACATAAACCTGAGTTGGATGATGAAAGACAGTCTCTACCAAGCTCACCTGTGAGTTGGAGTTGTCCTGTGAACCAAACTAAATCAGCCACATGGTCTTCTCTAGAGACTGGAAAAGAGATTTAAATTTTTACCCATATGCTTTCAAGGACCAATAATATAGTTAGACTAATATGTTTATCTTTATATTTCAAAATAGTTCTAAGGTATAAAATTTGCATTTCTAATTTAAAAACTATATACTAAAATATTTTAGACCATAATCAATTGCAATTACTAGAACTGCTAATTTGATCCCATGCCACTTTACCTTTCTTTTCCATGGTAAATTATTTTCATTAGTTAAAGAGAAGGAAATAGATGGATTGGGAAGGCTGGTGAAAGATTAGAGAGCAATTTTCACCTAGCTCATTAAATTGAATTTAATGTTACTATTTGACAGAAACTTGGAGTCATATGAGGTAAGTTAATACAGCCTCTGTCCACATTTCATAGCTGAATATCCATGATGTCATCCTCAACTCATACAACCTTGAGCTCTGATATGATGCAGTGATCTATGTACTGGGATTTTTCCCATGGAATTAATAGTTTCAGTCAATAGGCCAAGTATTAAATGGTCTGGAAAATAGACAAAGTTCTTAGAAGTCTCAAAAAAAATGTAGCTCTTAGGACTGGGCACTGTCCTGGATATCTCTTAAGGACAGATATTTATAATTTTGGATAAACATTAGTATATAATTTCCCTAACCAAGACATGGAGGAACACATTGATAATTAAGTTAGAATTGTCCTGATTATCAAGTTGATAGATGTTTAACATGAAAATTCAAGGCAGGCTTTTGAGTGTGCATGGAGGTACCAATATTATTCATGCTTATGAACTCACTAGGTACAATGATTGCCATAACTAAAAATAGTTCTTTTCTTATATTCCCAGTGATATAGTTTCATCATTCATTGTTGTGTCCATCATGTACACTGGACAATGAAGAATGCATATACCTCCAAATGCAAAGATAGATATAGTATCAACATTAAAACATAGAACAAGCTCTGAAGGTGATGTGTTTTATGACTATTTGACAAGTAGGACCACCTTTAAAAACAGACTACTCAAAGGTTAATTTCAGGGATCTAAATTTGTAGGAGATTATCACATTATTGTCAAAAATCACTAAGACATCAACCACAAGGAAAAGGAGATAGGCAGCCAAGAGGAGATAGGCATCTCTGCTCTGAGATGGCAGTGGGAAGATAGATGAAGAAACTTAAGCTGATTGTGTTGGAATGGAGTGAATGGAACCAAAGTATTTCTTCTCATCTCATCATACATCTTTACTGTTGTTTCCTTACCACTGTACCAGCTTAGTACTTTGGACAATCCATTGATTTTGTTTTTCCTTAAGAACATAAAATTTCCTAAGATTATCCATAGTGTGTTTACTGAATGATCACAACATTGGCTTTGTCATGAAAAGTAAATAAAATAGTAAAATATTTTCCCTTGAAAGCTATGCAAATAATTTCACTAATACAGGTTATACATTTATTTTCCAGAAGCTGAGGAGAAAACTATTTGTAGAGGGATCTTCTTCAGTTCATTGCCCCTTGGGTCCATGTTATTACTACTTTAAAGACCTATAGTGAGAATCTGATGACTGAATACATGGTTTTGAAGTGTAACCCAAGGACAAGTAACCAGGATCACTTATTATTTTTTGCATCATAGGGACAGCTATACATAAGTCTGGAATATGCTTGTGTGCATCTCCTAAGTGTATGCAGTCCAGCCTCTGCACGGGTTCTAGAACACATTAAAATCCCTAGGAACATATAAAAATTCAAAAATTTTAAATAATATGTAGTTTGTTCACAGGAAAATTTCATAATCATAATCCCACCTGAAATTAACCTTTGATGGATCAAGAAATAGAAGGAAATAGGTAGAAATTCTTTTCTAAAGACCTGGTTAAATTTGGCTCCACATGTAAATAAAGATATATGTGTTAGAATATGTGTAATCAGAAATGTATGCTGAGCAAGAACTTACACAAAGGCATATAATATCTGCAAAGAGAATACAAAAACTCTTATTTTATTTTATTTTGAGAAAAGGTTTCTCTGTAGCTTTGGAACCTTTCCTGGAACTCACTCTGTAGCCCAGACTGCCCTGAACTCACAGAGATTCGCCTGCCTCTGCCTCCCAAGTGCCAGGATTAAAGGTGTGCACCACCACCACCCGAATTTCTGCTATAAGTTTTAATATTTCTTTTTTAATCAAGTCCCTTTTGATTTGCTGTTTCTACATTTTTCCTGTCTCTGGGACTCCTTTGCCTTATCATCAGCTCTGTATTGATAGATTTTATTAATGCTTCTTTGTGTTAATACCATGTTTGTATATGTTTCTGAGAGTAACACAACAACCCTCTCCCAGGAAGAATTTACCTTTCATTTCTTGTTCTTATACCTATAGGATAATGTATTCTCATGCTTTCCCTGCTATACTAGTTGTCTCTCTTCTGGCCTGGCACAAAACAAAACCAAAAATAACAAAAGAGGTAGAACCAAACTATTAGAACGTTCTTTCACTTCACAAATCATACAAACTTCCTGTTGTATTTTTTTCTGCAGCAATCACCAAATCAGATCACCTTTACTAGGTGGAGGCAGCAATATACTTCACGCACTGTGCTTTGGTGTTATATCAATTCTTTTATTACTTGACATAAGTTAGATTGCAAATGGAGTCTGCTTTCTTGGCACTCCACAGAATACCATACTAGTTTACTTCACTACTGGTATCTCACTGAGTGGACACTCTTATAGTAAAGTAGCATTCAGTGGTATTCAGTAAAGTATGTGATGACTGTATTGGGCATAATTATGGCGTGGCATGAGAAATCTACTACTGTGAATGTGGGGAAAGTCTCCCATTGGAAGCACAACTGGAACGTGTTAGGACACACTTTCTGATTGGAAATACTTCTTCTGCCACTTATATCTGACACACAGACAGCTTTGAGATGACCTGGTTTGAAATACTTAGCAAAAACATTTATAAGTGCCAGTTTTGAATTATGTCCAGAGAAAGTCACTATCCACAGCAAGTCTCAGGCTGCTCTGGCATTGGGGACTTGTGAACATCAGTTACCTGGTAACTGAGTGGCAAATAAAGATGCTATGTGGAGACATTCACAGGTCCTTAGGACTCATAAACTGACATGTAAGGATTAAGGAGAAATCCTTTCGTTCCTCTGTAGATTGCTTTCTTTTCTTTTTTGGAGAAATATTTTCTAACTTGCTGATGGGTCATTAGAGAGACAGAATCCATGACAATGTCATGAATGAATGTCAAACTGTGAATAAATATTCCAGAGTACACATTTAATCAAGAATTTCTTATGACTCATGTGATTATATGAGCCATGGTTCAGAACCACAAGCCTTGTATCTTGTATCACCTCACCTCCTCAATGTGTGTGAAGATCTTGTAGGGATTTCTCAAAAATACCTTTGAATTACTGACCACTGCATTTTATTCTTCAATGTAAGCACATAAAAATTCAAAACTCACGACACAGAAAAGAAAAGTCTAAGGATATTTATTATTTATAAGTATTTATTACTATGTTGAAGATATCTGCTACTTTCAAAATCCACAATATAATACCTGGTCTTAATTACTGATGATGTGACAATTTGAATTGTATATTTAGTTATTAGTCACAGGAATTGCTCATTCATTAGTACTTTCTTGCAAAAGTTTATTATTTTTCTAGGTAAGGGTATATCCTTATCCTGCTTTGTTGTTTTTACTAATCCCATATCTCAGAAGTATACTTTCTTCTAACTTTATTTCTGTGCTTCTGTTCATTTGGGGTTAATACATTTTATGTAAACAAACAAACATTCAAAATATTGACTTATATTAGACTTATACAAATGCTATGGAATTGTGTTTGTTTGTATGTTTTGCTGATTTTTCCTGGAACTATCAAGTTTACATAGGAAGACCTTCCAAGTGATTTGATTACATATCTATCTGGTTTTATGAATCTGTATAAGAACATTTTTTTTTCTATCTGCTTCTTCTAAGGAAATGGTTTATACTCTTTGTGAAGACTTTTTTCTTCCATTATAATTTACTAAGATTTTCAAATAAATATTATAACAAAATGTCCCTTCCCACATCATAGAAAATTTGCAAGGATTCAAAAGTGTTCTCATTTTTCCTATTAAATGATCCAAAGCTATGAGAACTTTTGTTCTAATGACAAATATCATGGATGCTTAACAATCCCTTTCAGGGTTTCTCCCAAGGAGATCCACTTATGTTCTAGGGATAAGGACAAACAGTTTTAAAGCATAAACAGATCTTACAAATATTCCTTATTAAGATATATAATATTTTCATACACTATAGTCTCATCACAGGTTTCTCTTTCTCAAATTCTCCCAGACAGATCTCCCCCACTGCCCTACCCATCCAACTCTGTGCCTTCTCCTTTTCTTTCTCTTTTCAGAAAACAAACAGGCAAACAAACAGAACAGAACAGAAAGAAAAAAATAAAAAAACACACAAGAAACACACACATACACACACAAAAAAAAAAAAACCCCAAAACAAAAACAAACTAACAAAACCCATAAAGTCATAGAATCGGAAGACATAATAAACAAGCAAAAGGCCAGTGAGACAAAATTTAAAAAATGCCTAAACAAAGCAATATGAGACAAAAATATCATTGAATTTGGTTTGTGTTGGCTTTCTACCTTAAGTGTTGTTGATTGACCAAGTGAGACTCCATTGTAGAAAACTAAATTTTCCTTTGCAAGCCATTTTCATTGTAAATAGGATCCTGGTTAGCGATAGGAATTTGTGTCCACTTCCCCCGCTCAGTGTTGGGACTCCATGTCACTTGAACTTTTGCGGGTCTTGTATATGCTGTCTCACTCTCTGTGAATTCATATGTGTGTCAGTCTTGTGCCTGAAAAACATGCTCTCCTTGTTATCATCCATCCCCTATGGCTTTTTTAATCTTTTCAACACTTCGTCTACACAGTTCCTTGAGCCCTGGGGGGAAAGGTTTGATGATTGTTCAAAAGTCTCCTACTCTCCACACATTGTCCAGCTGTGGGTCTTTGTGTTAGTTCCTATCTACTGCAATAGGAAGCTTCACAGATGATAGCTGAGAGAGGCACTGATCTATGGGAAGAGTGGAATGACATTAGGACATTGATATTAGGCACTGAACTCTGTCACTAGGAAGGTCATTATGCATTCAGCTCTGAGTAGAGTGGAATGACATTAGGAATAATTTTATGTTCCTTTAGCAGAACAATGGTATTTGAATTTCACCTAGGCTTGTAGCCTTTCTAGTTTCATGTTGTTGGCCACCTGAGCAGCGTCAGACCTGGGTTCTAGTTCATGGCGTGAGCCTCAAATTCAATTAGAGAGTGACCGGCTGCTCTCACAACATTTGTGCTACTATTGCACATACATATCATGTAGGCAGGTCACTGTTGTAGATTAGAAGGTTTGTAGCTGGATTGGCATTTGCCCTTCACCAACTGGTAACATGTAGAGGAACTTTCAGTACCACAAACACTAGTCAGCATGGAGTGAAGATTCTAGTTGAGTACCAGCTTAGCTTCTCCATATTCAATGAGATAGGTAAGTGGTATCTTCAGCATCATTTTGTGGCTAGCAACCATTAGTCTTGCCAATAATCAGATGTTTGGACATTTCCAAGGAATACCTTTGGCCAACAGCTAAATTAGATATAAGCCATTCCTGGGCCTGGAGATTTCACTTCGTGGCAAAAGATATCTAGCTGGCACATTGTCTCCCTCGTTATTTGGTGACTCTATTTAGAATTCTTTCACATATGTATATATTTTAAGAAGCTTCTTTTATAGTAGGTTTGCATATGATTCTTCAAGTGGCCTTTAATGTTTGCTGCTCGTCCACTCTTTCTTCCCCTTCCCAATTTATTTCCCCAATCCAGTTTCCCTTCTGCCTCTCTCTAGCTGTATATTCTTATATTGTATTCATTCTTCCTTGAGAAGTCTTGCTCTCACCACTACTTCTGTACTTTCTACCTAACCTTTGTGGTTTTGTGAATTGTAGCATGCCTATCAGAGGCTTTATTGCTAACATTCACAAATAAAAGAATACATACAATATGTGTCTTTTATGGTCTGGGTTACCTCACTCAGGATGATTTTTTTCTATTTTCACCTATGCATCTATTAATTTCATAATTTTGTTCATTTTTAAGAGCTGAATAATATTCCATTGTATAAATGTACCATATTTTTATTATCCAATCTTCTGTTGAGGACATCTAAGTTGTTTCTAATTTCTGGCTATTATGAATAGAGCTGCAGTGAACATGGATGAGCAAGCATCTCTGTGGTAAGATACAGAGTCCTTTGGGTATATGCCCAAGAGTAGTATAGCTGCATTTTGAGGTAGAACTTCTCTCAGCTTCCTGATGAACTGCCACACTGATTTCCAGACTATCTGACAATTTTGCACTCCCACCAGCCATGTATAAGTGACCTTTTCCCCCACATCCTCACCAGCATGAGCAGTCATTTGTTTTATTGATCTTGGCCATTCTGACTGATGTAAGAATAAATCTCAATGTAGTTTTGATTTGCATTTTCCTAATGACTACTGTTGTGGAGCTTTCTTTAAGTGTTTCCCAGACATTTGTGTTTCATCTTTTGAGAACTCTCTCTTTAGTTCTGTACCTAATTTCATAACTGAGCTGTTTGTTTGTTTGTTTGTTTTTCGATGTCCAGTTTTCTTTAATTCTTTTATATATTTAGATGTCAAACTGTATACGCTATGCAATTGGTAAAGGTATTCCTTTTATTTTGATTGATTGTCAATCTGTAAGCCCCCATATTGTGTAATTGGTTAATGTTCTCTTTTTTTAAAATTCTGAAATGTTTTCTTTATTAGAATTTGTAAGACTTTATATTTTTATACTGGGGTCTATGGAAGAATTTAATGAAGATCATAGATAGATAGATTGGGATACAGAAGTCACATTTAAATGGCCAAATTCCATGGAACCACATGAATAATATAAATTTCCAATGAGTCCATGAAATCTGAAGTATTAGAAATATTCCAGGGATGGAAAGATTGCTCAGAGGGTAAACCCACCACTCAGAGTTCAATTCTGGAAATCCACATTGTAGAAAGACAACTGATTCTCAAAAGTTGTCCTCTGATCCTCATGGGCATGCTGAGACTCACATGTGCAAAAACAAATGCACACAAATGAAGAAGTAAATAAATAGATTAAATACAAAAGGTAAATATTCTCAGTTGCTGCAGAGCAAGATCTACATGTATCATGAGGAAACTACCAGTATCAGAATAAAAGCCGACATCATTATCTTCAAAGGGTGACTGTTAATCAAAGCACCATACATAGACTTAACTAAGGAAGGACAATACTGTGTTTAACAAAGAGATATACATTTATGTTTACTATTTTAAAAAACTAACAAAGTTTTCAGTCTAGCCGTATATCCTTACAACATTTAAAGTGCTGATGTTTAAAATCCTCTAAAATTATTTAGAAGTCAATTTAGTAACAAGTAAGCAAACATTTGATTGCTTTATATGAATTAGAAAATTTTTCTAGCTTCAAAAGAAGAGCATAGAGAAAAACATGATAGAAGGAATAAGAAACTGATGCAAAAATAACAGGATGCCCAAGTCAACTTCAAAGAATAAATATATCACTATGTATAGGCCAAATTAATTTAATGTAGAAGTTAAGGACCATAATTGTGTAAAAATTATTAAGTTGATACTATGCCTTGAGTACATACATTACACTAACCCCTCACAGAATGATTAATAATTAAATTAAAATATATTTAATTTTTTTTAAAAGTACTGCATATGCTAATATTATTATAAAGCATCTCATGTATTGGATTTATATCAAGCTATATTGTAGTATACTGTGGTCTATCAATGTAAAAGTTTCCTCAAATAATACTGTGTATTACTGACACTATATTACATTCTATCCCATTTGCTATCTAAACATTTTATATTCCATTCATTATATGCCAAATAATACTTCTTTACTATAAAGCATCAAATATAATAGGCCATAATATAGAAAATAACTATATAAAATAATGAAATACAAAAAATGTGCATACAGAATATTACAACTGAAAACATCTTCCCTAACACAATAATGATTATCTGTGACCTTCCCTTGGTAGATTTAAAAAATATGCCTTATAGCTTCATAAGGTATTTTAACAATGTTCAGGGAATGTATAACATTCTAAGTGGTTCCTTTTTAACATATATTAATTGTTGTGAGCCCAGCCTTTAATGGCTGAGCCATCTCTCCAGCCCTACATATATACATTAATTGTTAAAGTGTCATTTTCATAAATGTATATAATGTACTTTGATCATAGTCACCCTTTTATTATCCTTTCTCTCCCCACTTTTTTCTTCTGCATCCCTAATCTGTCTTCAAGAAGCAATTCATTAACCATAATCCTTCTGTATTAACAAAGAAGTTTATGATGATTGTAAAATCAAGAACCTGTTGGTAAAGAGCATGAGTAAAATTTGGTTAACTTTTGGAGGTGAAAACAGTGCTTGATTCTTTACTAGATGTGACCATGAAAGACTGTGAGTTTATGCCACCTCCCAAGGGTTCTGTCTTATATGAGTACATCCTTCTGTCAGGACAGGATAGGAAGGTGAGCTTGACATGATAAGAGAACATTTACAAGAAGATAAGCAATCAAATATTTGATCAGAGCTAGAGGTAAACATTGAAGTTATAAATATAATTTGTGTAACTGTCAAAGCATATTAATTTATATAATTCCAATATGTGTTCTGCTACCTTATTTTTCTCTTAAAGTACAGTAGTCTTGGAGTTGAATCTGCCCCTTCAAAATGCACACATGGAAATTGGAGCCCTCAGTATGATTGCATTGGAGACAGGGCTTCTAAAGAGCCCTGCAAGAAAAATAAGATCTCATAGTTTGACCTCTAATCCAATAGAGCTGATGTGTTTATAGGAAGAGTCATCAAAGATCTTTCTGTCTACACACTCACTGAGAAAAGACAGGGAGAATACAGTGAGAAAGTACACATAGGTACATAGCAGAAACCAAACTTACTGACCCCTTAATCCTGGACTTCAGGCTCTCCAGCCTCTAGAATACTTCTATTGTTTCAGCCACCTAGTCTACGATAGTTTGTCATAGTGTTGAGCTTATGTACTAGTGTAGGTATTAGAAATGTACTATTTCATAACATTTATTACTCTAAAAAGATACATTTTAGTACACAGCATAAATTCTACACAGTGCTTAAAAACAGAGACTGAGAATTGTCACACAGGCTTATTGATGTATCCAACTGTCTTATTAAATAAGAAACACAGAAACAATGTAAAAGAGAAAGCCGAGAGGTCAGAGCTCAGAGCTAAAATCTCACCCTTCCGCCTGGCCTGCGGTGTCCCAGCTTCCCGAAAGGGACCTATTTCCTGTCTGTTCGCCTATTTATAGTATTTTGTTCTGCCTTCTCATTGGTTGTAAACCCAAACACGTGACTGCCTCGTCACTGTCTGAATGTACAGCCCCTTAGGTCTTAAAGGCATATGTCTCCAATGCTGGCTGTATCCCTGAACACACAGAGATCTATGGGATTAAAGGCGTGTGCCACCACCGCTGCCACACTCTTGCTATGGCTCTAATAGCTCTGACCCCCAGGCAACTTTATTTGTTAACATACAATCAAAATCACATTTCAGTACAATTAGATTACCACCACACAGGCTGGTCAAGTAACAAGATATACATCAGAGATGTTAACTAATAAGTATGACTCTACCCTGAGTGAGAAAAGCACCCTCAGCTCCACAAAGGAAGGATGAACAGCAGTTACAGTCCAGAGACTCTGGAAATTGCTGTTAGGACTGATGGAGACTCCTAATGCTATATCAGAACAAGTAACTACATCCTGCTCAAGGACTTAAATCTATACAGAATATTATATTTATATATATATATAATATATATATATATATATATTATACAGTAGATAGAACAATGGCCTACAGCTAATCAGTAGATAGCACTATGGCCTACAGCAAACCAGTAGATAGCACTATGACCTACTACAGCTCATCAGTAGATAGTGCTATGGACTGCAGCTAATCAGTAGGTAAGCAGAAGAGGGACCCTACAGCAAAGCAAAGGCCAAGGCCAAAGAAGAAGACTAGAATTTGGAGAAAATCTGGGAGATTTGACAACAGTTTGAGAACAAGGAGGAAACTCTTCTCCCTTTGTCTATCAAGAGGACAAATGCAGAAACATCTATTGGTAAAACTTTTTGTTTTCAGCTTTGGGAAACCACATGACTTTCATGCCATGCCATTTTGATTTGCTTATGCTTCTGCTGTGGATGAGTGAAGGAAGGAATAGACTTTTCCGGATGAGTCTGAGTTATCAGTGTGACATGTGAGATTTCTGTGACAGCTCTGGCTTTAGGAGAACTGGCAGGCAGAAGAGAGGTGGTATTGCACTACTTGCCTGGATATTATGTTTCCCTGCAGCCTTTTATTATACTTCAAGTACAGTAGTTTTCACTTCTCCAAACTGGGAACCATTCCAGAGGAACGCATCTGGATAGCATTTGCCCATTACCCTCCCCAGAAAAGAATTAGTCAGCAAGGGCCCTATTCATAAAAACGAATTCCATCCACTTTGACTTGAATGTCACATCTTTATGTGGAAAAAGTGTGGAATGAAACCTTTTTCTCCTAGACAAAGAATGCTTTTCTGAGATGAATGGAGCCCCCTCCCTGTCTGATATGTAAGCAGATACCTTCTGATTCTGCACCCTCAGGTGTGCTAAGACTGCAGACTCAGTGATAGGGGTTGGATGGTCTGCTTCTCTGTTGAAATGAATCCTTTCTAAAAATAGGTGCTGATTTCAAGATAAATGCATGCTTTTTAAAGTCACAAAGAAACATACCACAGAATTTGAAGGATACACACATAAATCAGGTGAAAGTTTGGAGAATCACAAATTCTGTTAAGAATGTGTAGTCACTGGATCCCAGGCGATCAGTCTGGTATTTCACTTCACAGAACCTTAATTCCCAGAAGTAAAGAGTTAATCTTAACAGAGTAATATAGTTTTAATCAGCCCATAAGGTTGATAAATTGGCTTGATTGGAATCACATCATTAGACAGGAAATTTTGGCAGATTTTTAACAGTCACCAATGGTATTTGAGATTTATGGCCTCCCAGTTTATTATTTTCTTTCGCTTGAATGATCTTTTTAATGTTCTATGACATACAGTGTACCTTGACTACTATGGAATTTGTTCAATGACAAAAGAGTTTAGCACGCTATAGGTCCAGATCATTGTATTTCATCTAAAGTACAGAATAAGCTTAGATGTTATGCTTATTTTAGGTAATTCAGAGAGATGAGGAATCTTACCAAAGATTTTTTTAATAGTGTTCCAACTGTTGCACAAAACCTCTGCATCAAGGAAATGATTCTAAGGTGAACATTGCCAACTAATAAGATTATGGCATTTAAAAAATGATATTAAAAAAGCACACCACCAGAATAGCCTCTTAGGTTGTGTCATGTTTATTACAGACACCCAGTTGGGTCTTTAATTTTATACAACTGCAATAAATATATGTGTGCATAAAAAGTGTACAAGTAAATTTTCTTGACTCCTTGCCTTCTTATTATTTATTCTATAAATTATTCTCTGTGAATGTTCCAAAAATTTCAGTCAAAATAACTCCATATTTTCTTTTCTTTTATTAAAAAAACACAGAGTTAGATTCTGACACCCTCCCCCCAAAAAAAAGAAGAGCACAAAGCTGGTGAGCTCTTCACTGTAGCTGTGAATGATTCTCAGCTACATACTTGAAAAGAGCTATGGAAATTAAGAGGAAATGGACCTTACATAGTTATAACAATGCTGCCACTAATCTTCTAACAATATAGCATTATAAAGGATGGTTACCAGGATGAAATGAGATGCCATCTGTAAATTAATCATAATAAACTGTTAAGAATGTTGACATCGTCGATTCAAGATGGCGGAGACAAGCAGACGCAGGTAGGCCTGTGGCAGTGGCCCACGGAGGTAGACGGGTCCGGCGGCAGTGGCCAACAGGGACATTTAGCCCCGGCGGCAGCTGGCGGAGACATTCAGGCCCAGCAGCGGCCCACAGAGGTGGACAGGCCCTGCGGTGGAGTTAAGCAGACGGAGGTGGACAGGACTGGCGGCGGTCGACAGAGACATTCAGGCCTGGCGGCGGCCCACAGAAGTAGACAGGCCATGCTGCAGAGACAGGCGGACGCAGCTCGGTGACTCGAGGAGGTGGAAGGGCCCGGTGGCAGCGGCTGACAGGGACATACAGGCCCAGCGGCAACCGCAGAGACATACAGGCCCTGTGGCAGTTCGCAGAGGTGGATGGGCCCGGCAGCAGTGACAAGCAGAGGTAGGTAGGCCCGTGGTGGCAGCCGGCAGAGACATACAGGCCCGTTGGCCGCCTGCAGAGGCAGACAGACCCAGC
Source organism: Peromyscus leucopus (assembly GCF_004664715.2). Lineage (NCBI taxonomy): Eukaryota > Metazoa > Chordata > Mammalia > Rodentia > Cricetidae > Peromyscus > Peromyscus leucopus. The sequence goes on along the minus strand of NC_051064.1, from coordinate 23,155,593 downwards.
GGCAGCTGACAGGGACATACAGGCCCGGTGGCAGAGACAAGTGGACGCAGGTGGGCCTGTGGCGGCAGGCCACAGGGGTGAACAGGCCCGGGGACGGAGAGGGGCGGACGCAGCTTGGAACGGGGACGCCCCTAGCCCCAACACCTGGAGAAGAGGCTATCTCCGTGGGTCGGAACCAAGGCGAGTCTGGACACTCCGTCTGGGGACAACCCAGGGCCCAACTGCTGATCCTGTGAAACCCAACAACTTGGAGGTGTTGGTGAGACTACCCTGCTCAGCTGAAACCCATCTGGGAGAGGATTCAGATACCTACAGTTTGAAGTCTGAAGAAACAAGATCAGCTGAGGAGTTGACAAATGAACAAAACGTGACCTGGGAACACAGAAGAAGGCGCTACCCAGTCACCAAACCAGATCACCAGAATCATAAGTATATATTTCACCGACTGAAATCAGCTGTCCCTGAAGAAACAGCCCAATAGCACCAATTTAACCAAGATCCCCTACTAAACCAAGACTAAAAATTAAAACAAGAGAGGCACTCTCAGACACAGACACCACCTGCACCGCACAGAGGAAAAGATGAGTAGACGCCAGTGCAAAAATACAGGCAACAACATAAAGACCTATATGGCAACATCAGAACCTAGTGATTCTACACCTACAAGACCTAAACATACCATGACAGAAGAAACAGAAGAGATCAACCCTAAAAAATGACTTTAAGAAGATGATAGAGGCCCTTAAAGAAGAAATAAAACATTCCCTCAATGAGGAAATAAAAACTTTCCTTAAAGAGGAAATGAAAAACTACCTTAAAGAGGAAATAAAAACTTTCCTTAAAGAGGAAATGAAAAACTCTCTTAAAGAGGAAATAAAAACTTCCCTTAAAGAGGAAATGAAAAACTCCATTAAAGAGGAAATAAAAAACTCCCTTAAAGAAATGGAAGAAAAAACGAACAAAAAATGGGAAGAAATCAAATCAAGCCAAGAAAAAGCAATTAAACAGATGAAAGAAACATTCCAAGATCTGAAAAATGAATTTGAGACAATAAAGAAAACACATGCTGAGGGAATGCTGGAAATAGAAATCCTGACTAAACGAACAGGAACTACAGAAACAAGCATAACCAATCGATTGCAAGAGATGGAACAGAGAATCTCTGACACTGAAGACACGATAGAGAAAATAGATTCGTCAGTCAAAGAAAACACTAAAGACAAAAATGTCGTAACACAAAACGTCCAGGAAATTTGGGACACCATGAAAAGACCAAACCTAAGAATAATAGGGATAGAAGAAGGAGAAGAATACCAACTCAAAGGCACAGAAAATATATTCAACAAAATCATAGAAGAAAACTTTCCTAACCTAAAGAAAGAAATACATATGAAGATACAAGAAGCTTACAGAACACCGAATAGGCTGGATCCAAAAAAAAAGTCCCCTCGCCACATAATAATCAAAACACTAAACACACAGAACAAAGAAAAAATATTAAGAGCCACAAAGGAAAAAGACCAAGTAACATATAAAGGTAAACCCATCAGAATAACACCAGACTACTCAATAGAGACTATGAAAGCTAGAAGATCATGGACAAATCTCATGCAGACACTAAGAGACCACGGATGCCAACCCAGACTACTATACCCAGCAAAACTCTTAATCACCATAGGCGGAGTAAACAAAATATTCTAGGATAAAACCAGATTTAATCAATACCTGTCTACAAACTCAGCCCTACAGAAAGCACCAGAAGGGAAAATTCAACCCAAAGAAGCTAAACACATCCATGAAAAATCAAGCAATAGATAATCCCACACCAACATACACCACAGAAGAAACAAGCTGGTGTAGCTATCCTAATATCTAGAGAAAAAGGATGTTTCAAAAGAGAAGAAGTCTTGTGGCAATGCCTCAGTGGTCCAGGTAACTACCAGAACTCGGAAAAGTTGGTTGAACTTGGGATTGACTGGGAGGCCAAAAATTTAAAAAGCAGAAGATTCTCTCAAGACACAAGTTGTGTGATAATAGTGTGTTTTGTGTGTGTGAATGAGAATTTGTAAATGTTGAATTCTAGGCTTCGACAATCATTGTCAGTGCAGATTAAGCTGCAAGTATTTATACTTTAAAACAAATTATAAAGCTAGTTACGTCTTTCTAACAACTAGTTTTAATGTTTATGAGCATATTTTACCTATATTACCTTTTCAGGATGTTGAGAATGATGCATCACAAGCACAGGCTGGAGGCTGGGGGCTAGATGGTTTTGAGGAAGAGGTCTTGGTGGACTCTTTCATAGAGCAAAGGGAAGCATGCCTTTTGGGAAATGAGCTAAGTTTTAATCTAGTCTTTAAGATTAGAAGTCAAAAACAAAAATATTAAGGAAAGGAAAACCTAATTGATCTTTGAAGTATTGTTATGTGGAATTGAGTGGGACTTTTGAGGCCTTTCTTCCACAAAACAAGGACTTGGTTGTCAGGCCTATATTAGGCCTAAACCTTGGTGCCATGTAGTTGTACTTAAATCATTTCAATGGAAAGTGTCTTAGTGATTGGAACTTCTAGTGCAGTTTGGAGTTCTTCCATTTGAAAAATGTGATATTTGCATGGGATTGTTTGAATCTTGTTTTCTAGTCCCTTCCCATCACCACCCTCATAGACTGAAGGTAGATTTTTCTCTTGATAAAGGAACAAAAGAGGTGAACATCTTGTTTGTAAATAGGTTATCTAGTAACTAGTGGTAAACTTGAAATGGTAGAATTCTTTAAAGCCTAATTCTAGATAGCCTTAAGAAAATGTATCTTAATTACTTTTGAACCTGTATTCACCTTGTTTTTTTCAAATATCTTAAGTTATATTTTCTTTTTCAGAGCTGCTTCTTATTTGGGGCTACTTTTTTTTTTTAATTGAGGCGCAATTCATAAAAGGGTATATTGTTTTGATGAGACTTTTTACAACTGTGGCTGGATGTCTTTCTTTAGTCTTCCAAGAGGGGCCATTTTACTTTTTTAGAGTTACTTTTAAAAGTCATGAGGTCAACAACTTGGACTACTATGCATGTAAGTGCTAATGCAAATTAAAGCCCAAGTTGACCTCCAGCAGCAGTTCATTCTATGTTGACAGTGAGAGAACACTTTGCTTGTTAGGATACTGTTACTCGTGGACTGAAATGCTGAAGAAACCCCTCCCCCTATTTTGTTTTTTTGCAAAAATCAAGGTATATTCTAGGGTTTCCTGGTTGACCTCAACAGATAAACTGAGATGATAGTCTTAGTTCAGAAATGATCTGAATGTAGATTTACAGTCTACGTGTACAGCTGGCTAAGTGAGATCGCTTTCACAGTTCTGCATGTATCCCATTGGTTCCCCATTAGTCACTGAACTCTTAAAACTGGTATTGTAACATTATCACAATGTTTTGCGCCAATTTTACAGTGCAATATGTGTTCCTTTTCTGAGGCAAACCAAAGGTATATTTCTCAAGGTTCTGCTGCTATCAGCAGCGTTGATGGAGGATTTTTTATACATTTGTAATAGATAGAAATAAACCAGAAAAAAAGAAGAAAAAAAAAGTGGTGGAGGAAAAGGTGAATACTGCAAGAATACTCAAAAGGACTGAGAGTTGCAAACGCCAAGAATGGCTTTGCATAGTAAATGGAATAGAACAGCTCTGAACTATAGCTTACTTTTCCTGGTTTGGTCTGACAGAATGATTGAATGCTTTTGTACAAAAATCAGAGCCTTAAAAACAAGGATTTGGTGAGATTGTAAAATGGTGTGCCACTTTGGCAAAACAGTTTGGTGGTTGGTCAAAATGCAAAACATTGTTACTCTGTTACTCAACAATTCTACCCTTAGGAATATATCCTCAAACTACTGAAAATGTGCACCTATGAAACATGTACATGAAGGTTTACAGCAGTGTGTTGCTAATAGTAAAAAAGTTAAAACAACTCAAATAGCTATCAAATACTGGAGAGAAATAAAATGTGGCTTATTCATACAATAGAATATTATTAAGACATAAAAATGAATGAGAAACTGACAGATTAAATGACTTTGGTGAACCTTCATAATTTCATTTGTAGATCTTTCCATTTCTAATTTATAAATACATTTGGGGTTATAAATTATAAATGTACTGCCTCCTGTCAACATTGTATACTTCTATTTGATGATTTCTGTGTCAAACATTATATGGAAATGTTTCCAAGTATTTTCTGTATTAACTGTGAATGAATAGAACAAAATAAATTGCCTGTGATGAAAAAAAAAAAGAATGTTGACATATTCCATAGTAATCACTTGGTTTGCATTTAGTTTATCCTCAAAACTTAGATGAAGCAAATTCTATTCTCCCCAAGTTTTAGACAGGATAGTTGTGGCTTAAAGAATCACAGTTCAAGCAGAGACTTATAGCTGTACAAGATGCTGAAAATAAGTGGTGGCTGAGTGTTCAGTCCTAAACAAGACATCAAGAAACACTGAGGAATCTGGGGCAGAAAGACTGTATGTGGTGTAAGATTTAAAGAAGAGTTTTAAAATGTCATCTGTTGGCAACACTCAGTCATTACAATCACAGACTCTCTACAAATACAGGTGATTACACTGAGTCTGCACAGGAGTGGGCTCACCAGTAGCCAGGCAAGGATGAATATTCCTGGATGCTGAACTGTTTCATACCGATATATTAGAAGCAAGGGGGGCATTGCCTTTACTTATATACCTAAGAGTTATCCTACCAGCCTCTAATGGATAACCTTATTCCAACAATTACACATTATGGTTAAACTTAGTAATACACACACACACACACACACACACACACACACACACAAGATCATGAATCTTGGAAAAGGGCATATAGAGAAGAGTTGATAGGAAGGAAGGTAAATAAAAGATGGTTGTGAGACAGAGTATCCAGAATGCATGAAATTGTCAAGGACTCACTTTTTAAAAATTAGTTTTCCTGAGATCACATCACATTGGAGTGACTGCTAGTTCTCCATTCCAGGTGCATGCTTGTGACCAACAAGCATTTGCCTCAGGAGTGACTCCAATGCCATTGAATCTCATAACTGGTGCTCACACCAGGATAGCAGTGATATGCTTTTCTTCCATTGGCCATAAATAGTCCAAATTGATGGAGCAGTGATCAGTATATGACATTATTAATTCAACTCTGGATCAACACAAAAGGGATACGGAACTGCAGTCTATGGAACATGGAATTTGATGTAAGAACACTGTGGCAGGTGCAGTGCAGGATATCTACTTTCGTAACCCACTGGGGAGAATCCATCCCTACAAAACCCATGCTCGTGGGAAACATTATTCTCGAATATGTCCTCTCCCAATCTTCATGTCAATTAAAACTCAGCAGCCCAACTCAAGTTGTGTATCCATTATCCCACTTGCTCAGGCCTCAAAATGTTTCAGATTTCAAATGTATTTCAGAGATTAGAACATTTGCATATGCATAGTGAGATATAATGATGATGAAAACTAAACATAAGACTCCCTTATGCTCCATAAATACATTGCCTTCAGATAATTTTACAGAATAATTTATTGAATGTATATTTTGACAACAACCTATCTCATGAGGTCAGGTGCTTCCACTAGCAGCATAGTCTTACTATCCCAAAATACCTATATTTTAGAGCATCACAACATTTTTGTATTTTTATTTGAGAAGCTTAGCTTTTACTATTAATATTACAGACTTTCATTTTTAACAAGCCACAGACTTTCACAACAGGGTAATGAAATAGTCTTTTCTTCTAAACAACAATTACTCTAGAGCCTCAGGGGAAATACCCAAAGATTCTCTGCTAATGTTGAACAGAATAATGAGGCCTTTCTTTGCTGCATGACTGAAGGCAGGAATGTGCTGCCACAATAACATCTAAAGAATTTAAGGTTTTTGCACAAAATTGTATGACTTTAATATTTAACAAATACAAACAAATAAAAATCTAACTTTCTATCAATCTCCATTGAATCAGGAAACTGACATTTTGACTTCCAAATGTCTTGTGAAGATGGCTCATTGGCTGTATAAACATAAATGTATATATCTGAAATTCAAATGTCTGATTTCAAATAACCAGTCATAGGTCAAAAATGTTGGCAAGATTACTCGCAGATGTTTCACAGAAACTGGAAAAAGAGAGGTCAACATACTGTAAATACATGTAGTTGCCTGATGTGTCTCTGGTCAATTTCCTCTTCAGCAGAATGCATTTAGTGTAATAAATGTTTCATCTGGGAAGCTTTCCAGATTCATCATTAAAATAAAAAAAGGGAGCATAGTTTTTCTTAGTGGATCTTTTTCCCAGCACACTATCAGTCACATAGCAGAGGTATGCTAAAATGTGGGGGTGAGTACAAAAGGGTCAGAAGAGAAATGAGAAAGCAGAAGAAAGGAGAATAAAAAAATAAGAGAGAGGTGGTTTTTACAGGGAAATGTCCTCACTTGTAAAGTAAATTTGAGCTCTCTGCCTCCGTGTCATTGGCCTGCTGATAGCACAGTATATAAGGCACACAACTTTTTCTGGTAATGCTTTGTCCCCTGGAATCTTTGTGTAATACTCTCCTATCTACTGTTAGCTTCTGGTTGTTGTTTGTCTGTCTGTTTTTTTTTTTTAATCACAGCTCTGGATGGCAGAAACTATGATTGGAGGCCAATGTGGACAGAGTCTAGTGAGGCCCTTCCTGGCTTGTGTATGACCACTTCCCCTCAGTATTCACTTCATCTTCTTGTTGACAAGTGCAGCAAGAACAAGTGTTTTGGAATCCCATGAGAATGCAAATCCTAGTCACCTTTGCACATCGTTCATGTGCATTTATGTTGGTCTGCCTTTCATGAATCTGTGCGTGCCTGGATTATTCTAATTATATGAAATAAAATCTTTCAAAATGGACAAGGGGATTTAAATACTTCTTGGGTTAAAGGAGAAATAAAAATTGTTTTCAGTACCTCCAGCAGAAATGGACATCATCAAGGAAAACAGAAAACCACTGACAGAGCTGCTGCTGTTGGACAAAGATGGAGAAGGATGGAAATGAACCAAAGTGTGCTCATGGCCGTGGGATGGCAGGAGTGAGAAGATGGCATTACGTTATCCTGCTCAAGACTCTGTGATCTCAAACCTAGAGGGAGCTCAGCAGGACTAGAGGGTGGAGCGTCCTCTGAAGTACATGTTTCTGGGAGAAGACCCCAACAGCATCCAGAACCCACCAGCAAGGGAGTCTAGCTGAGCCTCACAGGGTATGTGAGAAACGGGCAGTAGTGGGAAGGTTGCTAAATGCCAACCTGTGAGTTCTAGTCAAAGAAAAACTTGAATAATGCAAACCCTAGAAATTGAAAGAATAGAGTTGTTTCTTCCTCCTGCTCTGACCTCTGTCAGACATGTTAATGGGTTTGCAAAGCAATCTACTTTGCTATATTATAATTCTTCTCAAATGGCCCCAAAGATCCACATGTCAACGCTTTCTTCTCCATTATGCACTGCATTTGGGAGTAGGAGAATCTTTAAAAAGTGGACCTACTGGATTCTCTTTAGGGTGTGGGATATTAAAGGGGATTTGGGCACATTGGCCCTTCCTTTTGCTTTTTATAATGTGAGTGTCTTTTCATTAAGTTTGTCCCTCCCACAGAGCCATAGAAGCAATGGGTTTATCTAATCATGGCCTGGAATCTACACAACTCCATCAAATGAATCACTCTCTATTCCTTGAATAAATACCATTAGAAAAACTTGCAAATAAAAAAAAATCCATCACACAGCAAAATTAACCAGACCCCAAATCTATAAAACTCAATGAACTTCTATACAATTAGAATAGGCATTCAGATCAAAAGCTGTGGAGCATCACATTAAATTTTACACTTTTCTTATTGAATATATTTTATGTTCTTATCTACACCCAAAAATAGGAAAACAAAATCTGTTACTTAATTATAACAGAAAAACAATTATCTCTGTCAGAACTCCTGCCTGACACCTGCTTTCAGTTCTTTCTTGTCTCTTTATAGTTAGTATTTTTTTTGTTAACATGTAAACATACATGATTGGCTAGATTCTACATATGACCAAGAGCATACTGATAGTTTGTTATTTTTTTTCTGAGATTGTATGACCTCATTTAATATTATACATTTTAAATCTATCCATTTTTCTGAAAATTCATTAAAATAGCTGGGTCACTTGGTAGTTCTATATTTAGTTTTAAAAAAATCTCAAAACTGATTTTCACAATGGTTGTAGCAATGTTCTGCCTTACCAAGAATAAATAAATTTTATTCTTAAATAAATAAATAAATAAATTTTCTCTCTGTCCACATCCCTTCCAAAATTTGCAGGTTGATGAAAACGATTCTGATCAGAGTACGATGGTATCTCAATGTAATTTGAATTTGAATTTCTGCGATGGTTAGGGATAGTGAAAAATTTTTTAAATAGCTATTTTGTAGTATTTTTAATAATTACCTGTTCAGTTTATTTTCCCTATCTTTTTCTTGGTAGTTTTATGTACTTAGTATTTAATTTCTGAAAAGTCTTGGTAAATTCTGCATAGGAACTCCTTGACCCCAGTGCTCTGTGAGCTGCCTATTGACTCTGCTGATTGTTTTCTCTGCTATATGAAACTTTTTATTTTCATGTAGACCATCTGTTGCTACTTGAGGGTGACTCCATTGATGTTGATGTTCTATTTAAAGAGTTCTTTCCTACCCTAATATCATGAAAGGTATCCCCATATTTTCTTCTAAAAGTTTCAATATTTCAGATGTGAAATTAGAATTTATTTTGAATTGATTTTTGTACAACATATAAAATAAGAGTCTCATATAATTCTTCTGCAAATAGAAATCCAGTTTTGCCAGAATCATTTGTCAAATGGGATATCTTTTTAATTCTTTTTTTACTCCTTTGTTAAAAATTAAGTGGGTGTAGCTTTTATGTTTTGTTTCTGGCTCATCTGATCTTTTCCGTTGGTCTACATTTCAACTTTTGTGCTAAGATCAGGCTGTTTTATCACAATAGCTCTTTAGAATAATTTGAAGTTGGGTATTTCTCTTTATAAATTGATTATTTCAAATATCTGTTATAACAGCAAGCTTTTAATCACATAAATATTTAATATGAAGATAAATATGAGTAGAAACATTCTAATAAAATATATATTCATATATTTGCATATATACTTATTTATATTTTTATTTCAATTACATAAAATATTTTTCTTCAAACTATAAAATTTTCAAGAAGAATGTTTCAAATATGGATTTTTAACCAGTATGTTTACGGCTTTCTTCTGTCTGTTATATATTTTAGCTAATACTATTAGGAAGCCATTATGTTTTAAAAGACATTTAATACATTGCTTCCAGAGCTACAGAAGGAATGGCATTTTGTTTCATGTGTATTTTAAGTAACATAAGCTTGACTCAGTACTTCATAGAACCTGACTGAATAGTATCTGGACGCTTCTATTGAAGTATGTAAATAAATAATTAATGGGGCCAAATTCATTCTAAAGAGGAAGCAGTTGTTCTTGATGATATGGCCAAAGTGTAATAATAGAAAATATGTCAGTAAACTGAGCAAATTCCAGTCAGCAAAGGAACATTGTCAAACATTTGTGAAAAATAAGAAAACTAAAATCATACGTAACCTAATGAGAGAGTAAGCAGATATTTCTAGCATGCATCATGTTCCTTTCTTAACTCTGTCACAATGATGAGATTTAGAGAGAAGTGACTGTTGTTAGCAACTAAAAGGAAGATATCACTCAGACACTATAATTTTCATAAAGAAAACAGTACTGAAAGGAGAAAACCACGATTCAATGGAGAAACTAACACAGGGAAAACAGAAAGACAAACACTGATGTTTTCTAGATCAAGTATGCAGAACTAGTAGCCTAAAGAAGTGCCCGTGCCACCAGAGACAGGGTGCTGCAGTCAAGAGAAGTGTGGTCCGCATAGGAGCATGGATACACAACCAATAAAACCAAGAGCCAGACAATCAAAAACAACCTTCAAGGTACTTGACTATGTGATCCAAAGGGAACATCATTAGCCTTTAAAATAAACAGACTTTTCTCCGATTTTATTACACCAAACACTTGCCAAGGATAGATGCTTTTTTCTGTTTTTTCATGTATAAGTATTTCAGTTCTTCTCACACTGTTGGTGGTAATGTAAACATGCCAAGTGGAAAAGAAACATAATTTTTGAATGAACACATTTCATTTATTCTTTCAAAACAAAGAACATACTTTAAAAATAAATGACAAAATAACTGCTTTTCAAAAGAAAAATAATTTGCAAGGATATTTTAAAATTGTTTGGAATAATTTCATCAATTTTATATGCAGGAACTATAAATGTTCTTTAAAATCTACTGTCAAGAAACTTGAAAAATTCTCAGCTTATTTGAAAAAATGAACTCTACTAGATTTTATATTAAAAATTGATACCAAAAGAAAGACAAACATAGGAGAAAGAGGGAGGAGAATAAAATAACAATGGAATTTCTGAAAAAGTCTTGAGGAATTATACCATTAACTATCTACCTAAAATTTCCTATAAAACAAATTTGTGTATAAATATTCATATATAGATTAAATAAAAATTTCCCATCTGAGCTGACAATGCTCCCTTCATGAGCTATAGGCCATCTAACAAACCACCACCAACAGGCATGAGAAGCCTTCTTTTGTATTGTTGGCCAAAGTTTTACAAGAGACTCCCAGAACATTACAGGCTATTGCCACTGCTCTTGGTTGCCCACTCCACAGAGGTAAAAGGTATGTCCCTATCACTAAGACACCAAGCACTTCAAACACAGAAGTGTCCTCCTAGCTGGATCTGACCTCACTCTATCCTCCCTGAGGACTGACTTTTATGGTACCAAAAGGAAGCATGCAAACTGCCAGAGGAGGGACGTGACTAGCAGCAGTCCTACCTATGTATGAAGGTTATAAGCAACAGAAAAACCCAGCATGGTACGAAAACCCTAAGGATGCAGTCATGGGGGCATAGATAATTTCTTCTGGTAACCAAGAGCTTTCTACTTGATCTTGTTCAGCAAGAGGGAAACCATGCCTGCTACTGGAAACCTAGCCAGCTACCCAGGGCTAGCGAAATGAATCTTTTGTTTGTTTGGTTTTTTTTTGTTTGTTTGGTTTTTCAAGAACGGGTTTCTCTGTGTAGTTTTGGTGCCTGTCCTTCACCTTGCTCTGTAGACCAGGCTGGCCTTGAACTCATGGAAATCTGCCTGGCTCTGCCTCCAAAGTGCTGTGATTAAAGGCATGTGCCACCACGGCCTGGCCGAAGTCATGGATCTTAGTGGAGAACCTACAACCGCCACTTTACTAAACCAGCACAATCCTTATCTGTTTTCTAAATGTCTATCTTCACACCCACAGAAAAGTGCATTCCTTGCTCCACATCAAAGAAATATCTATTTGCAACAGACAGAGACTGTTACAGAAAACTACAACCAATAGAAATGTCAGAATGGACCTCAATCTCAATTGATACATCTACAAGACAACTCTTGCACCTAAGGCTCAGAGTTAAGAATGGAAATGGTGGGGGTGAGGGGAACAGACAGAAATATATAAGAGCCAGGGAACAGGGAGTTTGCTGTGAAACTGTCTCTCGTAGAAATGTCAGAAGCTAAGCCTGAAGTCTCACTAACATGGCTGCTGAAACATGAGCTGAGCAAGGCTGGCACCAGTAGACATGTCAGTGTGGATGGAAGCAGCTCAGAAGGTCTAAGCACTAAGCAAAGAACTGCATGCAGGCAGCTAAGGAATGCTGAGAGCAGGAGAGATAGTCTTCCATGAATGAACACACCAATTAGGTTGTTCAATACCAAGTGGCCAGCCCCGTGAACATGCACATACAAGTAACATAGTACAGACTGAACAGGTTGTGTGTGTGTGTATTTACCATGTATGTGTGCATGTGAGTGTGTCACAAAAATTAAAGAAAAACAGGTTATAAATTTTTAAAGAAAACCAGAAGGAGGGGTTTCCTTCTGAAGTTACATGGGGAGGTTTGGAGAGAGGAAATGTAAGGGGAAATTATCTAATTATTTTATAATCTCAAAAAATAAAGAAGTTTATAAAAATTATATCAAGGAAAATAATACAATTTTAAAGAACTTTTATTAATAGCATGTGATACTAAAATAAATATCATAGCCTGGTTAGTACAGTTATATTCTTATATTTTACATATTTGAGGAGTTATAAATCTTTAAGACACATTACAGTCAACAATAAAACTGTCTGTGAAAGCAGCGCCCCCGTTTACTCCAAACCTGAGTGCCCCAATATAAGCTCTCATGCTTTCACATCAAGATTAATAAAAATATAATGAATAAATTTTCTGCATTCCCAATTGTCTCCCTAACAGTTATTCACAATATTATTTAGTATTTTTTTCTACTCTCAAATAACATTTTGGTTGCATTTTCATGATCCTTTAGTAATATACATGAGAACAGGTGACACAAATTTGTAGAGATATAAAAGCCCTTCTTGGTTTGTCCCTCTTTGTCTCTTTTCCACACTTACTGTCCCTTGGTCCAATCTTCCAGATAACCATCCTGTATCCCTCTTCCTATATTTCCACTACATTTAGTTTTTCTTTGAGTCATGGGGTGGCTATATTCCAGCAGTTGGGAGGTTAGAATACATTTCATTTCCTGGTGAGTGTATTAGTCCATTTTCCCTTATTAGAATGTAATACCTGACACAAGTTTATTCTACAAAGAATAGATATATTTAGATACTCGAGGGAAGCATATCAGTATCCTCTTGTCTCTTCTGAAGACAGCACGTGTACTGAAGGACAGCATACCAGAGAGACAAACCAGATCAGCACATATGGAATCAGTCAGTGATCCAGGGGTCAAGCTCAGGCTTTTATGACCGCTTACATGCATGAAATTTCAATACAGGTAAGTAACATTCCCTTCTGAGGGCAGAGCCCCACCAGTTCTCACAGTCACAACAGAAACAAGCTTCCAGTACATGAGCAAAACTTAGAGAAACATGGATGTGACTACACATGAAGGCCACCACATTTCTGTTTGTCTAAAATGTCTAGAAAGTCTTATTCACCTTTGATCTTCAGAACTTTGAGTTATTATTATTCTTGATAGATGGCCAATGATTGTTATTTAATTAAAAAACATGAGTAAAGTATGTGATAAATGAGACATGAAAACCATATGAGAACAAATGTTGAGTGAATTCTGAAGTCATTACCATCACTTTTAGTCCATAACTATTCTGACTGAATGTTAAAGGTATAATATTTGGGAAATAAAGAGTTTGATCAGTATTGTGTGGAAAGCAAATGAAAACAGTATTTAAAGAAACTTTTCTATTATCATTTGTGATGGTAAATCTAGACTGACTTTTTTGGTTTAAGCCACACTATGGCATTGAGTCAAGCAGACCATTGGATATGTCTGTGATGGTGTTTCCAGAAAGAACACTGAAGAGGGGACACCTCTTTTCACAGTCCTGGCTGAGATCCCAGACTGAATAAAAGGAAAAAGAGGGAAAGTACTCTTGAGTGTCTATTCATCTGTCTGCTTCCTGGCTGTGGACAAACATCACTTCCAGTATATGTATGCTTTCAGGGATGACTACTTGGTATTGATAACCCACTGGTGTGTTCATCCCTGGAAAACTATCACTCCTGCTCTCAGCATTCCTTAGTTGCCTGCAGTTCTTTGCCTAGGGATTAGGCCTTCTAAGCTTCTTCCATCCTCACTAACATGTCAGTTGGTGCCAGCCTTGTTCAGGTCACATTTTGGCAGCCATGTTAGTGAGACTCCAGGCTTAGCTTCTGACATTTCTACAAGAGACAGTTTCACAGCAAACTCCCTGTTCCCTGGCTCTTATATATTTCTATCTGTTCCCCTCAACCCCACCATTTCCATCCAAGCCTACATTGTGAAAGAGCACACCTTTAAACTGTGAGCCCAAATTAATTCTTCCTTTCCACAAATTGCTTCTTGTCTGTTCACAATGACAAAAGTAATAAATATGGAGAAATGGTACTGCGAAGTGGTGCTGTTTCTGTAACTACGTGGGAGGAATTTGTAAACGTATGGAGTTGTGTGCTGCCAGAGCCCCAGCTTAGCCCTAGCAGATCTTAGTGAGCCATTCTAGAGGGAGTGTGGAAACTACATGCAAACAGAAATGCAGACAAGAAAGTCTGAGATCATGAGGTTTCAAGAGCGGAACATACCCTCGGTTGGGAAAGGACTAGTCATGCGTGTTATATTCTGCTCATGTCCTGGTAGCTTGCAGGGAGAGGAATTCAAGTGATTTACTAATGTGTTTGATGAAAGACATCATAACATCCAGCCTGTGGCATGGTTCCTACTTACTCTTATTGTCCAGATTTACGGTGAGAGAAAATAGCAAGTGAGACTGAAAGACATGAAAAATGTGGAATTTAGGAAAGGAACAAGTGTGAACTAATTCAAAGATGTAAAAACAGGAAGGTGCTGACAAAGCATCTATAATACTTACGGACAGTAGCACAACTTAGGACAACCCTTTAACTTTGCACTGACCCAATAGGAAAGGCTTTCAAGTCAAAAGTTCACATCTAAATAGATTTTGCTTGTGAAAATTTAAATCTATTTGAAAAGAGATATTAAGGTGAAAATTCTACTTGAAGAGATTCCTTGATCAAAATCACCCAAGAAAATGTTTTTCCATTTTCAGCTGCCACAGTGTACAGGGGCCATGGCAGCCTTGGCAGAATGAGGCCAAACTATGTCTCATGATGGGAACAGAATTTGGCAGTATTTTCTGCATGGTGCTTCCTTTGTAGATATGCAAATGAACGTGTTAGTACATTATGGAGAATGTATTAAGGTACCAGAAAGTTGCTGAGGCCAAACAATGCATCACATTCCCTGTAATGAGGCTCTATAAGACTACTAGATGAAATTGTGAGGTTTATGTTGATTTGGACATCTCAGGATGGTAGAAAGGTCAATACCCCAGACTATATACCATGGAATGATACAGGCAGAATGGAACTGGCAGATTAAAGAAGCTCCATCTACTGTTGTGACAGAACTGTAGGGAATGTTGGTTCCCAAACTATTGAAGCTTAAATGATGCTATCACAAACTACAGATGACTAAGATGGAGTTTGCCTGGGTATGGTCTTTGCCTGGATTGGTTTCTGCCTCTCTCCACTCAGTCTTTCCTTGCTGTCACCCTTCCTCTCTTTCAGAGTAGAAACATATGTTTTGTGCAACTATGTCTTGGAAATCTGTAACCCTTTAATCATTGTTTACAGTTAAAAGAGTTTTTCAGTGTTTAAATTGTTGAACTGTTAGGATTTTCAAAGCTGCGTTATTAGACGGTCATGAAACTCTGAGAGCTGTGTTTGGTATGTTGTATTTTAAAGTTATGTGTTTGCATTTCAAATTGAAAAGGGATGGATTTGTGATGGTTTATTTCAATTATTTACTTGACTGTATTAATAACACCTAAGTCATCACTGAGGCCCAGACAGATTTATCTAAGGAGAGAAAATCCACCCCGAATGTGAGCTGAACTACGCCATGAGCAGAGATTGTAAACTGATATAAAAAGGAAAAGAAAGCAAGTCAGCAGCAGAGTGATGGAACTGCCCTATGTCCTGACACAGACAGAGGTGCAGACCTCCCATGGCCACTTCTGTCAACTGCTCAAGTGGCATGCCATTTCTTCTGTGCCATGATGAATGGCATCCTCAACCCTTCCTCCCTCAAGTTGTGTCTTATTTATTCTGTCATAGAAATAAGTAAAGGAAGCTAACACATTGATGATTCCTTCTTACTACTCTTCAGATCACCTTCTTCCCAATTTCTACCCCCTCATGTAAAGCACTTTATATTTATTTTCTAATCCTGATAATTTTAGCAGTTGTAATATTAGAGTCACTACTTGTCTTAGCCCAATTTTTTATTTTCTTTGGTCTTGATTATGTGACTTTCAACAACAAAAATGATTATGTGAATTCAAAGCATTATTATCACATGAGTAAATTTCTTCAAATGTTCACCTATATTTTGTGTGCTCTGTCTATTAAATAGCAATTACAAAATGATATCTTTATTATATTCCTTTTGTTATTGTGATCTTTCAGTACAATTATGGTCAATATATTTTATGGGAAATTGACTAGACAACTTAAATTTACTCATTATTTCTCTGAAGAGTTAATTATGTTTATAGGGGGTTACTAAGGTAAAAACATGATAATGTTTCATGTTATGGAGAGGTTCTTGGTTGATAAAGCACTTGCCATACAATCATGAGTTCCTAATTTGCAGTCCCAGAAACCATGTTAGAAAAGCAAGCACAATAACACACACTTCAACCTCAATACTGAGGAAGCAGAGACAAGCAGATCCTGAGAGCTCACTGTCCTGCTACTTTAGCCCCACCACTGAGCTCCACCAGGCCAGGGAGAGACCCTGTCTCAAAAATCAAAGCAGACAGCTCCTGAAGAACAACAACTGGGCTTGACCCCTGACTTCTACAGATGCATGAATGAACAAAAGCACACACACACACTATACAACATCACAACACATGCACATACGCACACTGTACAACATAATCATTATAACATTCTCCTTTTAACACTTTTTATTTCTTAGTCCATGTCTTTATTGAAGTGGATTTATGCATTGAAGAAGTGATGTAATCTTTACACTATTATTATTTTCCTGAATAAATAAGTGTAGGCAAATATTCAATGCCAACATTGAATCTGTGAGCATGGGACTTTTCAAGCCCTGACACTAATATGTTTTTCACTGGGGAAGGGAATGCAGAAAACAACATTAGCAAGGTCCAAGATAACATTAAACGATTCCATCATTTGTAACAGTTCCCTTAAAAGAGAAAAGTTAGATACAGGGTGAGAGAATTTTCTTGTTAGCCATCTATAATCCAACCTCCATGGCTGTTCTCTTTTTCATTTCCAGTACTGTTATGTGTTTCCTTGAATAGATTTTAGGCTTTAGTGGGGTTGTAAGATCGTGGCATCTAGTCTATGAACCTGCCTATAAAACTAACTGGTTAATCTGGTACTTAAAAATATTTTATAATTTATATATTGAAATATCATATTATATTATAAATATGTATATTATGCTTAAATAAAAATAATTTAAATGTCTAAGGATGTAAAAATGTTATGGATTCTCATTCAATCATTCTATTCTTGTATCAAAATATCACATGGAGCCTTATGAATTTGATTTGTATAATTAAAAAGTAAATTATATAGAATTATACAATCTTATCAAAAGGCAAGCAAGTGGTTTAGTTTTAAAAAAATCAATGAAAATGTCCTTTCTATTTTTTTCAAAGTTTAACTTTCAAAATATCACTAAGTAATCATTTTGTCAAATATAATCTATTGCAAAACAGAAGGCCTTAAATCTGTAACATATACTTAGGTAGTGATCTTCTCCTCCTCAATGTGATACAAATGAAAAAGGCTCGATTTATGGAATTGGAAATTGAATTTCTGAACTTATTCATAGCCTGAGCAATAGCTTTCCATGACCCCAAATGCCATCTAGTTAAAGTGTCATGGCCCAGAAATGAAAGAACATGATCTCAGAAAATGAAAATAAAAAAGCTTGCAGTGTGCATGATTAGTTTCTATGGAATTTCTCTAAGATCTCCAAAAGGCTTGGCAATGATGAGCAGCATGCAATGACGCAACAAAATTGGTGATAAGTCTGCATGAGCAACACTCCATGGACCAGTCACACCATCTAAACTGTGGACACAGGAGGTTCCGGAGCTTAGTGAGTCCTCCAAGCATCACAAACACAAGCTTTGAAGTTATTGTAGCTGTTAGGTCTCCCCTGACCTCACACCTGCCTGAGTGAAGAAATTGTCCTGCTAGGGCTCCACGTGAAGTGCCTAGACTACTAGCCGAAGCCATCAAACGTGAATGCCTTTTCACCTCCTTACTATCAACTTCTCATTTTCCTTATGAATTGTGGGGAAATAAAGGCCAATGAAGTCTCAATAACAAAGCTCAAACTTCCAGTCAATTACTAAACAAATGCCATGCCATGAATGTTTCAGGAAAAATACACTTTCTAATTTTGTGAGTTTAATTTTTCCCACAACTCTGAGAATTATGATAAAAATTTGCTTGCCCCCACTCAAACTATAATCTACTGAACTTCTATGCGTAAACACAGCTCAGTTCACTGGAGAGCATGCTTACAGATTAGTTGGTAACATCATAAAGGCATCCAAAGCAATAATAAATGGAGTATACCTGTTCTGATTAAATTAGCCTAAGCTCTTTCCATGTGTGATTAGAGGTGATCTAATTGTACAATAAGTAAGTTAGCCTGAGTGTTTGAGTATAATGCATGTATGTTTACAATACCAAAGCACACTAGGAATAGTTGAATTTACTCTCTTTTTCTTGGCATTGGTCCTGGTGGAGAAAGCTTTTCTCTGTACTTGCCATGACAAGAGAGCATTTGGGGTAGGTTGTCTCCTTATCTAAATCATCAACTCTCCACAGATGCTGCTGCTTCAAAAGAGGAGGGCTACTTTCTGAGTCTATCTTTATTGAACTATATTTGTGATTGCTCTCCCACATGAGGGGAAGGGAGCCTGCTCTCAGCAGTGGGTTTTGTCTTATTTAAAAGCTGTATCGTATTCCTTTTTACCACATCTGGCTTTCCATCTAAAATATAAACAGTTACAACGGGAACCAGAAAAAGGTTTATAATATGTACATATTAAACATTGTGACATTCACTCATGTTTAAGGGCCTGAGCCACTGTTGTTTTTCTTATACTAACAACTCTTTCTCTATTTCACTCACCATGCAGTTTCCAACTATTCAGCAAGGAATTGGAGAATACCAACTTCATGCTGAACACATATCTAGTACATGCAGTCTCAACAAAGCCATGGCGTTCATAAGTAGTTAACACATGCTCTTCTACTTGACATCTCTTTAGCTTTAAGCATCCATTAGCATTATTTTATAAGACATAGTAGGTAAATACACACACATACACACACACACACACACACACACACACACACACACACACACACGGGGCAGGGGGTACCTGTGAGGAAGGAAGAAGTAAGATGGTCTATAAGAAAGAAGCCTTATTAGAAACCCAACCTATGGGTAATCTGAAACTGAACTTCATACCTATGGGAAAATATATTTCTGTTGTTTAAGTACCCTGGTCTATAATGCTATATATCTTCCTACCTAAATGAATTAACACACTCACCCAGCATCCTTGGTCTTAAGGAGCCCTCATGGAGACAAGCATGGCACCAATAAATAGAAGCACAGTCAGCAGCAGGGTCTAGCCTATGTTACCTAGTAAATGCATCAGTTTAAAGTTTCTGAGAAGCAGAATGATTGGGAGTACAAAGGATGCATTGAGAGTAAAAGCTACAAAAAATAAAAGGGAGACAGAACAAGATTAAAAGGTGTAGAATCTGCAAATTCTGATAAACTGTGAAAGGAGAGAAAATTTTAAAAAGGAGGATGCCATAAAATTCCAAATTACAGACAATCTAAGAGATAGAAGGCATTCTGCAGTTGAGATTTCAGGTCCACAGAATCTTGCACTGAGATACAATAGTCAGGCACTGTGATTTCTATTGCACACAATAACTGTCATGGGACAAGCAGAGAAAACATGGTCTTGTATTACACACTGGCCTGTATCTGAAGATACAGAAATCCATCATCTAGACTCATCCTATGAGGATTCCTTGAAGAACATTCAATCATTCCACCTTCAGAATCAGTAGTATGTCAAGATTTTTGTTAATTTTTTTATTGTTGTTATAACACACAGTGACCAAGGCAATTTAAAGAGAGAAGGATTTGTTTGGTGTATGGTTCAATTGGGACAAGAGTCCATCATGGCAAAGAAATATGACAGCAAGCACATGATACCATGCTAGGAACAGCTGAGAGTGCACATCTCCAACCACAAGAGGTGCACAGAATGACCAAGTATTCAAACATTCTCACCCAAACCACCATAAAACTCAAAGCTGAACAGTCTGGTTTATCTCCAATTTATGCTGCTGGAATCTGTATGTGAATCATCCATAAAGGTGAGTGTTTTCTGTACATTTGGAGCAACAGCATAAAAGTTTTAAGAAGTTGGGCCTAGAGAACAAGACCCCAAGAAAGACAAAGGGATCACCCAATGATAGAGAAATGGATGAGAGCTACATGAACAACATGGATGTGAGTGGGGGTAATGAAGGGCAAGGGTCGAGGGAGAGTGGGAGATCCAAGCTGGATCAAGAACAGAGAGGGAGAACAAGGAATAAAAGACCATGATAAATGAAGACCACATGAGAATAGGAAGAAGCAAAGTGCTAGAGAGGCCCACAGAAATCCACAAAGATACCCCCACAATAGACTACTGCAATGGTCGAGAGACAGTCCAAACTGACCTACTCTGGTGATAGGATGGCCAAACACCCTAATTGTCGTGCTAGAAATCTCATCCAATGACTGAGGGAACCAGATGCAGAGATCCATGGCCAGGCCCCATGTGGAGCTCCAGGAGTCTAATTGGTGAGAAAGAGGAGGGTTTATATGATTGAGAATTGTTGAGACCAAGGTTGGATAAACACAGGGACAAATAGCCAAAGGAATGGAAACACATGAACTATGAACCAATAGCTGAGGAGCCCCCAACTGGATCAGGCCCTCTGGACAAGTGAGACAGTTGATTAGCTTGATCTGTTTGGGAGGCATCCAGGCAGTGGGACTGGGTCCTGTACTCAGTTCATGAGTTGGCTGTTTGAAACCTGGGACTTATACAGAGACACTTGGCTCAGCCTTGTAGGAGGGGACTGGACCTGCCTGGACTGAATCTACCGGATTGAACTCAATCCCCAGGGGAGTCTTTGTCCTGGAGGAGATGGGAATGGGGGGTGGGCTGAGGGCAAGGTGGGGGAGGGGAGGGAAGGGGGAGAACAAGGGAATCCATGGCTGATATGTAAAATTAAATTAAATTATAAAAGAAAATAAAAGAAGTTGGGCCTTCCCAAGGGCCAAGTTGATGTCTGTGGTCTGTGTTGCCATCAGAGACCATATTGAGGTCTATCTTCTGTGCTGCAGCTGGAGGCTGTGTTGATGTCTGTGATCTGTGTTTCTACCAGAAACACATGGAAGTACATGATCAGTGTTGCCCCTGCATGTTATAGGCAAGGAAACATCAGCATCATCACAAAAGTTGTTTTTATGGATTTCTGAATTCTGTGTGACGGTAAAGATCTCATGGTAAGTATTATGATCATACTTACTGGATTCCAACAGATTGGACCCACTTCCCCAAGTCTGTGAAATGGAAAAGAGCAGAAAGTTCAGTTATCAGAATGTGCTCAGGCAAAAGGCATTGAGTTGGTTCCAGCCTTCAGAAGGATGGCAGCATCAGCTTAGCACCAAGAGTCTAAAGGCTCACTTTCCATGTCTGCTTATTAAACAGGTTGAAATGTGTCCATGTAAAGTGGCAAGTTCCAAATATGTCATTTGAGTACCTGACAAAGAAAGTCCCTAAGTGCAATCAAGCTCACCACCCCTTAGGATAGTCAGAGACTTCCAGAAAAGAATGGCTTTTCTTGGCTGATTGTAGGGTCCTCTCTGAGGGAGCAGAGTGAAGCATGGACAAATGGAAGCTGTGCTCTTCAGAAAGTGTGTTGAATACTCCCCCTTCCTGTGGTCGACAATCATGTGAAGATGCCCAGACTCCCTGGCCTGCCGGATCTGTTTGCAGCTCTTATGCTGTCTTCACCAGTGCTGGAACTGATTCCTTTGTCTCTTCAGGATGAGCCTCTGTTGGTACAGCCTGCCACACCCTGTCACCACTCTAGACTAGTCCTGGGTGGGAGGTTATGGTGACAGTTGGTAGCAAAGATGGTAGGAAATAGAAATGTATGTGCCTGGAGCACTAGGCTCTTTCTGGTTTGTGATCAGGTTATTATATACTTCTAATCTGAAGGTTTTACCTTCTCCCACTAAAGAATAGTTGGAATGAATTAAAAGCTCTCTTTGCTGGGAGATCACTATAGTTAGGAAAAGTTTCCAAAGTTCCTATGTATGTTTGAAACTTAAATCCACACATTCTCATGCTGATGGCTTTTTGTTAGGTAAGATCCCGAGAGTGAGGCACCCAGCATAGGATGAGTGGATGTATAAGAAGAAAAAAAAAAAACCCAGCTTTCATAAGCTCACATTCCTCTATGTGTGATGCCCTCGCCCTGCCCCATGTTATAATGCAGCAAGGGTAGTCTCACTTGGTGCCAGCACTTCATCTCAAACTTTGCATCCTCAAGAATTGAAAACCAAATAAACTTGCATTGTTTATAAAATTGCCCCATTAGCAATATTGTTATAGCAGCAGACCAAAGACTAAGATGTAACTAAAATAGAATGAAGAGCTTGCTAAGGAGACTGGCCCCACAGATAACTTTCACAACTTTTTGGCAGTGCTAATCAGAGAAATTACAATTCTATGGGGATGACTTGTATGTGAACTTTATGAATTGCAAATTTATACATTTACAAATTGTGGGACTAAAATATAAAATAGTCTGCTCAGGTTTATCAGCAAAAACGAATGGAACACCATGACTCAAAAATGTGGGAAATACTAAAACACCAAAATTTTGCTAAGTTCTACACTTTGTAAGTGGTACAAGAATAGCTGTTTACAGATGGATTCCAGAGAGAGAATATAAAACAGATTTCTTCCTCCTATATCAGACTAATAGAGTCATTTCTGAGGAATAAAGAACACACATACAGCATAACATTACACCCTAAGTCCTTTACTGGTTAAAAGGGAGCAACAGTTACTGTGGGAGAAATGATAAGTATGGATGGTGACAAGGCTTCAATATGACTGTCTCGATGGAATGCCTCACATATCTTATGCGCTTTACAAGCTCGGCTCATATTTCATTTATGTGAAACATCATGTTATTTTCACAAAAATGTGGTTTTATTGTTTCATTAATTGACAACAGACAGCTTTGGGGATCCAATCATAAAGAACAGTTTCCTTACATAATTTTAGAAAGAAATATCATAACAGTATGGTTTTGTTTTGTTTCATAATTGTTTTGAAATTAAGGGCACAACTTTCTGATTCTGACCTAATGCATGAAAACTCAGCTTTGAAGCAAACTCAAACATCTCTAGTCCTTTTTATTAACTCTATGAATTGTATACCATTACTGGAATATACTGACTTTCACAAAGTTTAAGAGTTATATAGCTCTTATTACACATTCTTAATTTGTCATATGTTGCAGGTAAAGTAACAGTAGCTTTTTTCATTGTCTCTGTCCTGAGAGATGGTTTACCATAGGGTAACAGTGATTCTGAATTATCTAGAAAAAGACTGAGCCAGCGGGTACAGTTGTCTTATTTCATAGGGAAGCTTTGCCTGGACTTAACTGAAATGCGGCTTATAACTGCTAAAAATGTGGCTAGACATGTGTAGGAAGAATTAATTTCTTGCTTCTTACTGCATTTTCTTTGTGGTACACAGAGGAGAACCTGGACTCACTCAAGCTAATAGCATCCACCCACTGGGATAGTGGGTGTGAGACCACCCACCCCTACTTCGTAGCTCACACAAGCACTCTTCCTTAGTATCTGCCCACAAACTTATTTTATTTAGCAAAAATTGCTAATTCTTTCTAAGAAGTTATCTAGTCAAAGTTAGACCACCAGCTGAAGAGAAAGCTGCTCAGGAAATCCATGTGGAAGGGTGAAGACTCCAAGGAGCCAATTAATTCTTCCAGAAAGATCCAGACAGGCACCGACCTGGGCCCCACCAGACCTCGAGGTAAGATGTGAGCCAACTATTCCATACACTGCGGCCTCTACAGCTTGGTATTCAGTGCAAGCTCCTTCTGAGACTTGAACTGATTTCTTTTTCTGAGATTTGTTGCTTCTAGGAATGAGATGAGACATTCAAACTCATTTCCCTAGAGGCACAAAGCAAATTTGAAAGTAGCAGAGAAAAGAGTGAAAGACCAATAATTTCACCAGCTGGCTCTCCCACAATAATCTCACATCGTATGGGAAGTTGTAATATGTTGTGTGATTACTTCCTCTCTTTTATTTGTTTGCCTCACTCTCTGTTTCTGAGTTATCTTTCTTCATTTTGTGAAGAACAATATAAATATATAATGTTTTCAAGTCGGGAAGAGAAGTTCGCTCGAAGCTGTTGAGTTATTTTTATTTCTGAATACTTTAAACAGAAAGATATAATTTTCAGTTCTGCCCATGTAAAGTGTGAGGAAGAGTAAGCATGAAGTCAGGTGCATAATGACTATAACAAGGAATTATTTTATTGGACTCCTGCAAGCTCTTGGTTATTAGATTACTAGTTTTCACTAGTACTGGGCCCCTTTCAGACTGCAAAATTTACTTGATTTTTATTGGGAACATGATGGTATTTCAGACAGTTTAATCTTCTGCTGAAATTATATTTCCCTAGCTCAGATTAAGTAATAAGAGAATACACATACTATAACTGTCTCTTTCCTGATTTGAGTTTGCATATGTACAGTGCCAATGCATGTCCATGCTTGTAAATGATGATGAACATTGCATTGCATCCAGCATATTACACATTGCTTGGCCTCCTGAAGAAGTTTTGAATATTCCTTGACAACTACATTGTGAGTTACATGAAGATGCAAAAATGAATGTTGGTTAATGTCTCTCATCCTAACATTGGGAAGGTGAGGCAGGAAATTACCATGAGTAAAACAGTAAATAGCTAAAACAATCCTGAAAAATAAAAGAACTGCTGGAGGTATCATCATCCCCAATTTCAAGTGGTACTACAGAGTTGTATTAAATTTTTTAAAAGCATGATATTGTCACAAAAATAGACACATCTATCAATGGAATCAAATTGAAAACCCAGACATAAATCCACACACCTGATGATTTGATAAAGAAGCCAGAACTGCATACTGGAGAAAAGCAGCATCTTCAACAAGTGGTGGTGGTCAAACTGGATGTCTACATGTAGAAGAATCCAGATTGATTCATTCTTATCACCCTGTACAAAACTCAACTCCAAATAGATCAAGACCTCAACACAAAATCAGATACAGTGAACCTGATAAAAGAGGAAGCTGTGAATAGCCTTGAATGCATTGGCACAGGAAAAGACTTTCTGAACAGAACACCCTAAGCACAGGCACTAAGACTGACAATAAATGGGAACTCATGAAACTGAAAAATGGCAAAGGACACTGTCATTCAGAAATAGTGGAAGCCTGTAGAATGGGAAAAGATATTTACCAACTACATGTTCAATAGAGGGCTAATACACAAAATATATCAAGAACTCAAGGAACTAGATATTTAAAAAAAAAAAACAAATAACTCAATTAAAAGTTGGGGAACAAATCTGAACAGAATTCTCAATAATATAAACTCAAATGGCTGAGAAGCACATAAAGAAATGTCCAACATTCTTAGCCATCAGGGAAATGCAAATCAAAACACCTTAGATATTTCATCTCCCACCATCATAATCACTAAGATTAATAAAACAAGTGACAACTCATGCTGGCAAGCATGTGGAGTAAGGGAACACCCATCTATTGCTGATGGGAGTGCAAACCTGTACAGCTACAATGGAAATCACTGTGGAGGTTAATCAAGATCAGAAATTATCTACCTCAAGATCCAGCTATTCCACACTTGGACATATACCCAAAGGACACTCCATCCTACCAACAGAGATGCTTGCTCAACCATAGACGCATGGAATTTTGTAAAGGAACTGCAGTGTTGGGAGTTGGTGTGTGAAGACATTTGCTAACAAATGTCATAACCTATACTAAAACATCAAGCCAGGATGAGTCTTAGTCAGTTCTGTTTCCAATCAGTAGTATCAATACTTTGGATATGACCTAATCACATAGTGCACTGTAACTTACTAAAAATAATTGAAGTTTATCCTAAGAGAAAAATGCAGTAAAGAGAAATTGGGTGCCATAAATTTCAGTTAAGAGTTTATTAGATTGCCTGAACAAAATTGGTAGCTGCCAGATTGAAGAGAAGGTTCCAGACAGGAGATGGAACCCAAAGAATTTTATAATTTGTTATACTTCTGTGATAAGAATGATGGGACTGTCAAGAATAGTTTAAAACTTCCGCCTTACAAATAATAAAGAGAATGAGAAAACTTCAAAGGAAGAAATTATTGGTAAAGGAGAATTCTTCAAAAAGATGTTATATTGAATATAGTGTTAATTTAAATATGAATTTAGTCATAATTGGCTTCTAAAACAAACTGATGTAGAAATTACCCTTATGTAATAATCACTGTTCTGAAGTTTAATCACTGTCAAAGAAACCAGAATTTTAGCAGAATTTCTTTTCTTATGGTGTAAAGCCAAGCTTCATCACTTGGATCAACAAATGTACGAAGAGATTGAGAACTCCAAATGGGCCTTGGCTCAGTCACTAAAGTGCTCACTGCTCAAGCACGAGGACCTATGTTAGACATCCAGAATCCAGGCACAAAAGTACATGATTACATCCCAGTGCTGAGAAGGCACAGACATTTCTAGAATACATAATCTTGAAGCAATCTGCCAATTCCTTTGGAGTAGTTGGACATAACAGATGGACCTAGGAATTGTCATGTTTTACAGGTGTTCCTGTACTTCAGCTACAGTTAAGATCAAGCAGAGCCAAGAGTGGGTCTGGGAAAGCAAAGTGCAGATATATGGGATGACCACAGCTGGAAATAGGATCTGTATCCATTACATATGTCAAAATTAAATGCATGAATGGATATAAAACACACATTTTTCAAATCCTTTGTAGATGAATTGTTAAAAAAATTCATATAGAACCATTTTTCCTAAGACTTAGGTACCTATTTTCAATGAGTCTCTTCTGATGAGGCATTAGGACCTATTTGTTCTTACCCATAACAACTTTGGGTGTTGAGAAGGGAATTACAATACCCTTGACTATGAAGGAAAGAAGTCAAAATTGTAATCTTAACCTTACTGTTCAGATATTGCATAAATTATAATTGTTTATAGTAAATTATAGTTTGTAGTTATGACAGAATTATAATTTTGAATAAAGAAATGAAAATTATGATGATAAAAATATCTTAATTTGATTTTAGCTTTTAAAATGATTGATGTAATACACAGTAGACCATCACTTCAGTTCGTGATGGGGCTCAAAATCTACTTGTATACCTAAAGAATCCATTTACAGAGTATTACAGGAATCTAATTATATAGAAATGGAGGCACTACCTAAATAGCAATGTATTGTGAGAAGAAAAGGAACAAAAGTAATTTTATTGGTCTAAAAAGAAAAAGAGAGAATTTGAAACATGCTTAGTGTCTGCTGGTCCATTGTAGTATCCGCTCTCTGTCACTGTAAGAGATATCTTGAATGACTATAAATGCAATGGTTTATATGAATGTAAACATGATTGACTCACTACACATATGAAAGCTTTATTTATCTTAGAGTTATCTGTTGTAGTTAGGGTTTCTGTGGCTGTGAAGAGACACCATGACCATGGCAACTCTTATCAAGGAAAAAATTTAATTGAGAGGGCTCACTTACAGTTTCAGAAGTTTAGTCCATTATCAGTGAGCATGTTGGCATGCAAGCAGACATAGTGTTAGAGGAGTAGCTGAGCATCCTACATTTTGCAGGCAAAGGAAAGTCGATTGAAACAGAGGGCAGTATCCTGAGCATAGGAAACCTCAAAGCCTGCTCCCATAGTGACCCACTTAACAAGGCCATGCCACTCCAACAAAGTGACACTTCCTAATAGTACCACTCCATATGAGATTATAAGGGACAATTACAACCAAAGTACCACAGTATCAATCCATAATAGGTTGATACCATTGCTTTGGAACTGCAGTAGAATTTAGTAGGACTGCATAGTAAAGTAAAACTATTAACTCATGGCTAATGAGGAAAAGACTGGAGACATCATCAATAACCTGAAGATCTGCATCAGGGTCTACCTTCTAAAAGATGTACCATTTCTGTGATGGTAAATTTTGTCAACTTCACGCAACCTAGATAACCTGGAATGGAGTCCTAGTGGGAGAATGGCAAGGTTAAGTTAGCCTGTGGGCATGTTGGTGGAGAGGGTTATCTTAACTATATTGAGTGAGGTGGGAAGACTTACCAATGTGAGTGGTACCATTCCCTAAGCACAGGATTCCGAGCTGTACAGCAGTGGAAAAAGCAAGCATGCATACCTCCCTCTGTTTCTGATTTCGTATGTGGCATCACCAATTCTTCGAGTCCTGCCAGTGTGACTTCCCCACTTTACAGCTTTGCTTTATAGACTTTTGAGGATACTTCCAAGCAGTTGCTTCTATGTCACTGTGTGTCCAGCCTGGATGGAAGTTTCCATGCCTGGGGCATTCAGCAGTGGAATTTAATGGACAGGAAAGAATGACTGAAAACAGTTCTTTTTCCCCAAAACAAGATGGAACAAGAAAAGATGTCATAATGCAGTGATCAGAACTGAGACCTTGATACAGATTCTCAGTGTCGTAAAAAGGGAATTGAGGGGACATTGGCTTGCATCTACAGTGACAAAAAAATGACCTCATCAATTCAGACAAGTATAGAAAGTCATATTAAAATTCTAGCAGATCAGGTAATTTTTGCTTACTACTAGGCCTATGATGGGCCAAGGATTACAGGCATATATTGTTGACTATGTGACTTAGAGAAGGAGAATCAATGCACAGCACAGATTAACAAATGATCTTTGCTATCCCTGAGAAATTTCATAGATGGCCTAATTCAGTCTCTGCACAGATATAATTAAACTCTGGAATAGTTTGTAACATGATGCCCAACACTGCAGTTGACTTTCCTCTCAAATGCCATTATTTGTGCATCACAATCTCCCCTCTACATAGATTTGGCTCTGTCATAATCTTTTGGTTTCTATCTTTAAAATTATCAATATAACTAGTAATTTAAAACACTATATCTTATTCCATTATTGATTTTTCTATCATCTATTCAATTGCTGGAACTGTTTCATGAAAAGTAATATGGTGAGGTTTTTAGTGTATGAACATTTATGTCAGATAAAACTAATATATGAAGGTAGCATGTCAGAAAGAGAAGGAGGAGCCCCACATTCTCTACAGGAAATCTGACTCTCATGGAAACATGAACATATACAGGAGTAAATAATACTATGTAATGTGTCAGCTATGATTAATTTGAAGTTTAAAAATTTATTGTCATTCTAGTGTGTGTGCACACTGGTGTGTGTACCCACAGGTGTAGGCATACAGTGCTCACTGTGTGGCGATAAGAGGACAGTTTGCATGAATCCATTCTCTCCTTGTACTACAGGGCTGAGGAGACAGAACTCATGTTCTTAGGCACGGTCAAAAGCATCTCTACCTGCTGAACAATTCACTAGCCCTGATTTTGAATATTTAATGTACCCAGATAATATCTAATGCCTTCATTGTCTTTACTTTGTATGGGTGGAGGGGGTTCAGACCATCATCTAAAGTGACTGATGACTAAAAAATATATATATTCTGCATAACATAAGATGTAGGTGAAAAATAAAACACCTATACACAACAATACGAAGATGCTATCTGTGATGACAATACAAGCTTCTGATATATTTTCATTATAAAATAATCATCACCTCTGGGGACAATGATGTACACTGAAGCTACTAACATCTTCCCTGTGGCAATCTATCTTCAACTCATTCTTCTCATGTGAGTCGTATGGTTTCCAGTTAGAAATTTATAATACAAAGGGATGAGAAAAATAATCATAGCTATAAGAATCTATTGCTATATGCTACATTTACACCGAGATTCCAGGATTTAGAGTGGATTTGTCAGGGCAGTCCCTGAAGAGACATTGTCAATTTCAGTTACATGTGCAAATAGCAAATACTGTTAGGATATCCTATTCATTTTTAGTATGCTTTTCTTTCCAAAAATTTCAAGTATCCAATAGATATTAAAGGTATTCAATAATGGCAAAAATGATACATAAAATAAGTGCAGATTTATGTTCTGGACTCTACTATAAAAATCTAATCTCCATATCATCTGTGACATTTTGATCCAGATTTAGGAAGAGTAGAACATAATTTGTGCATGAAATAGTCAGGCTTTTTATTCATTATTAGTGCAAATCACTGATAGATAACTAATCATGAAGTTCATATGAAGAAAACATTCAGATCAACTAGTACAATTCTCTTTCAATACAAGTGAGCACTCATGTTTGATATCAACACGTATGCAGTGTTCTAAATTAGATTTTACTACTACAAAGTGGTTGCACCACACTCTTGTGTGTGAAATGTGGAAAATGCTCACTAGGCTAGGAATTTAATCTTCAAATTTTATCAATTTTACTAAAGATAACTTTAAACTAGAAAGATCTTAGAATGTGAATTCCTAGATATTTCTGAATAATAACTTTCTGCTCAATATCTCATATGGAAACAATGAGATATTCATGATTAATGACAAAATGATATTAAAATCTCAGATTGATTGACCACAGTTTATTTTTATTACTAACAGATAAAGCATCTTAAAAGTAAATATCCTTGCTTTTCATCTTGCATTTCCTCAGGTGCTACTCTCAAGAGTTGTCATCAAGAAAGTGAAATCTGAATTCACTTTTATGACCTTAACTAGGGAAGTTAATACAGGGAAAGGAGGATGGAGGAGTAATAAAGCCAAAAGAACACCAAGAATATATGAAAAAGCCATAGTTAAGCATGATTTTATATATATATATATATGATATATATTATATATACATGATATATGTCTATCATATGTATATATGTGTGTATATACAAACAATATGTATATATGTGTGTATCCCTTTCTCTCATGAACATATATATGAGAAAGAGAGAAAGGGATAGTTTAAATAAAGTTATGTATTGTCTCTTGGAGCACCAAGAGCAATAG
This sequence comes from Peromyscus leucopus, assembly GCF_004664715.2. Classification (NCBI taxonomy): domain Eukaryota; kingdom Metazoa; phylum Chordata; class Mammalia; order Rodentia; family Cricetidae; genus Peromyscus; species Peromyscus leucopus. The sequence goes on along the minus strand of NC_051064.1, from coordinate 23,124,474 downwards.
AGTTTCTAACAAAAAGCCTTGTGCTATGTGTTGAAAGCCTCCTATAATGATGTTCAGGGGAATCGAAGAAACTTCAAAGCAGTAGAAATTATGGTCATTGCCCTTGGCTGCTTCACAGGACTTTAAGCTAAAACCTTATTGCTGAAGACACCACCTGCTTTGGACACAAGACTTGAAGGAATGGATCTGACACTGACCCAGAAGCCTCCTTCCTAAGGACTAGTTCTCATTGCATCAGAAGTTACTGTGCAAGCTGCCAGGGAACAATAGGAATCAGTAGTCCTACTGATCTGTAATACCTACAAACAAAAACAATGGCTATCCCAGCTCTTGAAAGGTCAATCCTAGAACTATTTTGATATTAACCAACAGCTATCCACACAGGTTTTGAGTACAGACTCAAAACCTACTCACTAGGAAATGATCTATGTTTGGTCCTGTAAACCTACCCAAGTACCCATGACTGCTGAGCTCATGGAAATGAAGGAGAATCTACTACTGCCGTGTTCCTAAACCAGTATAATTTCTATCCTAAACCAGTATAATTTCTATTTACATTCTAATATCCACATCTGAGTATAGCTCTCCTTTCTCATCATTGAAAGATTTTTGCAGAAGATGGAAACTATTACAGAAAACCACAAGTGGTCAAAATGCAGAGAACAACTGACTGGTATATCCAATCCCAAATAATATATCTGCAGTACAACCTAAGAGTCAGAGAACATCTCAGAAAATGCATTAGAAAGATAGTAAGACCCAAAGGACCAATACCTTTGCTGCTAGATAGTGTTTTCTGTACATGGCAGGGGAGCTGCACCGATAAAGTGTCATCAAGATGATCACCTAATAAGAACTGCATAATGGCAATACCAGTTGACATGGATGAGGAAACTCTAATGAGGACTTGCCCTTATATAAAGAGCTATAGGCCATTAATGTTTATTGAGAGAGAGAATCAGTTTTTTTCTAGGGTCAAGCCCCCTGATTGGTTAACCAATCCTAACTGGTAAGCCCAAAACAATGTACATTCAAGCAATACTAAATGGACACAGCAAGTTACACAGACAGATAGACAAGCATGCATGCACACACACACACATGCACACGGGCACGCGCGTATACACACACACACACACACACACACACACACACACACACACACACGCCCATAATAATTTAAAAAGCAAAGGTCAGTAACTGGAGACAGGTTGTGGGGGTATGAGATGAGTTAGAAGGGGAGAAAAAGAGGTGGAAATTTTGTAGATACATTACTCATGCATGAAATTTCCTCCAAAAAAATAAAGAGTTAAATTTAAAAAGAAATGTTTCAAATAAATAATTTAATAAGATATCCCAAGAAATTTTAAAAAGAATGACAGATAAAGTCCAAATGAGCAACTGAAGTAAAATAACATAAAATAGAAATTATAAGAATTATAAGAAGTTTCAGGACAGCAAATTACCACATAAATCATAGGACTAACAATGAGCTTGCTGAAAAGGAAACTAAAGAAATAATCCACTTACTAGAGAAATAATCCACTTACTAGAGAAATAATCCACTTACTAAAGAAATAATCCACTTACAATAGCAACCAAAGTTAAACACTCATATGTGTAACTGATCACCAAAATCATTACTCATTTTTATCTTTATAAAAATATTAAGCAAATTCCAGTTGATATGTCACAACAAACTAACCAAAGCACCTGATCAGCACTCTTCAAGACAGTCATAGATCACCTACTTTGCGAGTATGACACCCTAGGTTTAATCCCTATTACTGTCCCCCAAAAGCAAAAGATAAAAATGAAAGGAGGTGTAGGGCTATGAGATAACTAAGCAGGTAAAGGTGCTTGCTGCCATGAGTGACAACCTGAATTTAGTTCCCAGAACCTAGCTGGTGGCATGAAAGAACTAACTTCTCAAAGTTGTCCTCTGACCTCCATGTGAAGACCACAGCATATACACACCTACACACACACACACACACACACACACACACACACACACACACACACAAATGTAGAAAATTTGAAAAATATACAAGATTATCAAAAATAATAGAAAATAAAAATTCTATGGGCAAAAGCAGCAAATATAAATATGACAAAAGTTCCCGAAACCAAACAAAATATTAAGAAAGAAGTAAGGAAATGTAATAATTTGACAGATACTTTACCTAATAATTCATTTATTGACTTAGTAAATGTACAGTTAATTATTATGGTAAAAATGTTAGTAATAGGGGTCTGAAGGATACATATGTGGAACTGTGCTACTTTCTGAATTTTACTATACATTAAATATATTTATACTTTAAAATAATAACAGTATTTAAGTACTATAAAATTAAATTGCATTCTAAGACCAATCATAGAACTCCAACATCCAATGGTCATTTTTATAAGCAAAATTCAACATGTCTTCCAATTGAAAGAACAATAGTTTCTAGGTAAAATTTGTATTTGAATAATGATGTCCCTCGTCTTGTACAGTCATACCTTGACACCCATCTAAGATAGGTGCCATGACCTACTGAGAAGATGAAAGTCACAAATAATCAATCAAGTACTCTATATAACAGTGCATAATATTTACATATAACACTCATGAATACTCACCTAAAGTTTAAGTAGTCTCTGAATTTCTTGTAATATAGTTATGTAAGCAGTTGTAGTATACTGCTTAGGGAAGAATGACATGGGGAAAGTCTGTTCATGTTCAGTAAGATGAACATTTTAGAAATGATTTTGCTCTATAGTTGCCAGAGTTTGTGGGTGCATAATCTACAAGTATGGAAGGCAAACTCTTGGTGAAAGTAGACTCACATAAACATACATAAGTTTTTCAAGGGGAGAAATGGCCTACAGCTTTCCATGGAGGACTGCAGTTCATATAAAAAAAAAAATGAGCAACCAGCTAAGCTCCCAATTTCCTCCACAGTGATGTAAACTTTAATAATTATAAATTAATTAAATTTTCATCTGTATTAGATAAGCCAATTCTTTTTGACAGCATAGATCTAATAAGGCAAATTTTAATGTGGAAAGCTACATATACACAAAACAAACAAATGCATATTATTTCTCTGTAGCTGGAGCTATCTCCAGTCTTGCCTGGGGCCTGTAGCCACTCAGACCCAAATAAACACACAGATGCTTATATTATTTAAACTGTTTGGCCTAATGGCTCAGGCTTCTTGCTATGTAGTTCTTATATCTTAAATTAACCCATTTCTATTAATCTATAAGTTACCACATGGCTTGTGGCTTACCGATACTTTACATCTTGTTTCCTCTGTGTCTGGCTGGCAAGTTGTGACTCAACCTTCCTCTTCCCAGAATTCCCCTCTCTCTTTGTTCCGCCTATACTTCCTGCTTGGCTACTGGTCAATCAGCACTTTATTTATTAACCAATCAGAGCAACACATTCACAGTATACAACTAATATGCTAATCCACAGCATTTCCCAATAGTCCTTTCCCTAGATTCTACCCAAAGATTCGTTCCTTAAAAAGGAAAGGTGATCCAGAATAAAGGCGGGCATGGCTATAGCAGTTCAGAATGTTCATTGCAAAAGGGGGGATCAAAGGAGACATTTGAATCTGTGGTGAGGAGACAACACAACTCAGTAAGTTTGCAGTGAGCAAAAAGAATATATTCCATATGTGTTAGTTAGAGGACCCCAGAGAGAATTATAAAATGCTGATGCTTGTAAACCTAAAGAAAGACAACTGGCAAACTTTGTGACTGAATGAATGGCACACTGAAATTAATCTAATTTAAAACCAAGGGAAATTCCCTGGGAAAAACAGAAGTTACAGAGTAAAGAGAAAATTCGTAATCAGATTACATCCTTCAGATGAGACTATCCTTTATAAAAGCCTGGTAATGTAACAAGTGAATATTGAAATAATCAACATTCAGCTATTCACACATTATATTGTTAAGTGTGCCATGATAATGGGGTGAGAACCAGAAGAGAATAGAAAGAATTTGCATATTTGGGTGTATAATAGACCTCAGGAGTGAAAGACAGCAAAATTCATAGTTTCCATATTGGGAGTTACCTACACAATGATGACAATATAGAATTCAAGTAGGAATCATATCCAGAGATATGGTGTTAAATCCCAAAAGCACATATTCACGTAAGTTTGTGGATGCATAAAGGTAGATGTAAAGTACTTGTGACACATATTTGTTGAATTTTCCTTCGTTGATACAGCCTGGGCAAGAGTCTTGAATTCATCTCTGATTCAAAGAACAGATTTGGGGAGGAGTTTAAGCTTTTTGTAAATAGCACAGCAAGGTTTGTCTAGGGTGCTGCAGACCACTTTTGCTACTGTGGAAAGAAGTTTTTACCTACAGACATCCACCAAGGATACCATGGATGGTGGAGGGAGCTGTATTTTCCAGTCTTTCAGTGAAATTCCAATGTGTGTTTCTCCTCTAGCAAGTCTATTTCTTTAGATCTTTTCTCAGAAACAGATGGGAACAAGAACGCAGGTGAGTGAACTACCATGATCGTTAAGGGGGAATTGATCCTTTTTTATTTTACTTTCTATATCAATGAGCACAAAATTAGTACTTCTGTATGTATTGCTCTTGAGTTCCCCAAATAAAAATGTTCTTTAGTGAGAGGCTTTGGTGAATCCAGGTCTCTGAAAACACTGAGTAAAATGTCATTTGTGTTCAATAGGCAGAAAAATGGAAACCAAACTCACATCTGCCTCATGCACAAAAGGATATGCTGTGGGCCCTTCCCCACTTCATAATTTAATGTAGAGGAGTTGTTTTTTTAGCCCCGAGTCCTTTGTGCTTGGTTGACCTCATCTATACAAACATTTTTCTTTTTTATCATGAGAAATTTTATCAAATCTTACCTCATAACCACAAATGTTTAGTCCTAATCCTGAACACATCTAGTCACAGGAAAACAAAGGACCACAAACTCACTCAAGGTGGTTTATTTTCCCCTTGCATCCTTCCTTCAACATCCTCATTGCAAACCCATTTCCTCCCTTCTCTCTGCTGCAGTGTCTTGTCTATCTGCCATCAATTTACTGAGTTTTTGAGGTGGCGCTGAGTCTCCTTCTAGAGGAATGGTGTAGATTTTTGGTTATATTTGCCACTCAAAGTATTCTTTTGTGTAATTCTATCCCCAGAGACTTGTTCTCATCACAAGAAATACTATTTTTAACCTCATGAAACTTGAATTACAAGCTAATTCATTCTATAAGTCACTTGTTTCACCAACCATTTGTCTACTATTTGGAAATAAAGAGCTACTTTTGAAGAAGTTAATAATCTTCCCTGAAATTCTATCATCGCCTATGTGCAATAAGTTTTCTAAACAATAAGGTCTGTGCTACTGTTGTTTAGCTTAAGTCAAATTAGCATGTTCTAAGTGAGCAGAAAGTGCAGACATTCTTCTATGCATCTTATAATGTTTGGATTATAAGTGAAATTCGATTGTGGAAAAGAAGTTTCAGTACATTAAATTACTTCCCAATGACTAAAGCTGGGTTATAAGATCTTCTTACTGAAATTGTATGGTTTCTTATAATGTAATTCTAACATGCTTATGCACCATTAAAATTGAAACTATAGCAAAAATTGGTTGCATTTTATTATTCTTTTATTTTGGAAACTTATCAACACCACAATTTTATATAATTTGGAAAACCCTCCCAGGCATTTTTCACAAACAGTTCTTTGCTCACTAAAAGCAGAAAACTAAATTGTTTTTTTGTTTTTTTAGTTTTAGAAAGCCTTTTGGTACACTTCTATTTTCCTACCCAAATGTGAAGGTTTATTTGGGAATTGTTTCTACTCAAGTCCATAAGTGAACATTTTCCCCAGAATAAGCCATTCTTCTTGTTACTCACCTTACTTTAGTTTTATTATCCCATCTGCATCTTCACACGTGCCTGAAACGGTGCAAAGATTTCAGAAACTAAACAGTAGATGTTGTCTTTGACTTTCGGGGCCTGTAATAGACTACAGTATCTGTCTGATTCGGTCCATAGAGAGGTGCTCAAATTAAACTTGTTTGTGTCTCCTTTTCTGAAGGCCTTTTTGGAGAAACACACCAACACTACACAAGGTCAGGTCCCCAAATATCATGGTATCAGAGACAGTGTTTCCTCTTCCCTCTTCTCATCCTTCTTCAGTCCCATTTGATTCCTTCTATTTTCCTTTCTCAGATAAGTCTTATTCCATGTGAGTTAAAAATTCTCAAAGCAGGTGTATTATCTTATTTATGAAGCTTTGGCATAAAATTTATTTTAATAGATCAATAATGTTGCCATAACATATTTTAGTTGCAACTTTAACATATGAAGGAAAATTAGTTGAGTTTCTTGGCATATCAATTATAGATGTAATGACACCCCACCCCTCCCTGAAATACTATTGCTAGTGAATGGTAGATGAGGGGAAGGGGTGTTACTTTCTTCAGTAGTGTAGCCACTTGTAAGTTTCTTGTACTCCTGAAAATCACCTCCCATCCATTCGAGCAGTCCCAGTTCAACTCAGTGGGTCACATACTTAACATGGAAGTAGGAAGTAAATTGTAGGGGAGAGGGTGTTGGTCAGGGAAAGAGGGGAATGAGACAGGTCAACGAATTTTATAAAGAACTGGAGTTCTCTATATACATACGTGAAACTGTCAAAGAATGTAAAATTATAACAATTCTAAAAAAGGACAAAATCTTTCTGATCTGAAATTAATGACATCTGAATATGAATATGAATAAATACTATTAATCAGCTTTAGCAATGAGAGTTTTAAGTCAGTTTGGTTGGTTTTTTTTTTCTATTGCTTTCTCTATCTTGATTCTTTGAGGATTTTATTATAATGGACATAGTCATTACAAGTATAGCATTAAAATGAAGCCCAGGCGATAGGTAGGACAGGAAAATGCTTCAAAACCACAAGGATCTGAGTTCAGTACCCAGCACCCACATAAGAGTGAGGTGTAGTGGCACATGTTTGCTCTTCTGCCAACCGGAAGCAGATACAGGTCCCTGTGGCCTGCTAGTCATCACACCCAGCCCACTCAGTGATCTGTAGGCCAGTGGGAGACTTCATCTCAAACACACAGTGTGTATTGCCTTTGACACTGAGGTTTTCCTCCCACCTCTGCATTCATACATACACATGTGCGCATCCACATACAAAAGTACAAGCATACACACACGCACATGAAATGAAGGAATTTTAACCATTAACTAGCTACTTTATGAACTATTAAATTCAATATAATATCAACACATAATTGGGAATTTTTTAAAACTGTTAATGACTAAATTACTAAACTGTTGTATGGTTATCATTATTCTCATGTTTGATTGTCAACATGTTTGAGTTGGGAACTGTTCTGCCTGAGGCTAACGGCTGAAAGACAGTCACCAGCTTGGCACAATTAGGTATTGAAGGTTACTTGGAAATATTGGGTTACTGAAGAAGTGTTTTCAAAGGAGATTCCAGTACTTGGTTTCTATCAATCTTCATATTTGTTTGCTGCAAGATGAATTTTCTTACCATGAATAAGCACCATGGTATGCTGTCAATTCATGGTCACTAAAGCTACAGGAAAAAGCAAACATAGACTGAAATCTCCAAAAGAGTGAGCCAAATAAACTTGGCTTTATAAGCTGCCTAATTTTGGAAATTGCTGTCATAACAGAAAGCTCACTAACAGACAATGGCACAAAAAGGAGATGATGCTGTTTAATAAAACATAGTTTGTTTTCTGGTTGTCTTTATGTGTTTGCCATGGAAATGCTTAAACCTTTTTATGACACTCTGATTTAAGTCATATGAAATACGAGGGCATTGTGTTGTTTTTATTGGACTTCCTTTAAAAGTGGGAATGATACAATAGTGCCAGGTTATCTTTATCTCTTAGTCAGTGAAGTGCTAGGAGTTTTTAGTATAGTAGTGATGTAACAGAAGAAAATTAAATGAAATGGATACTATTAGCAAAGGAGAAAGTCAAACTACTCATGCATAAATATAATAATCATATACTTAAAAAGACTGTAGAGATTCAACCAGGAAGCTAGCAGACCTGATAAGAACTCAGAACAAAGTAGAAGGACACAAGATGAGCGTAAATATCAGTAACTTTTCTATATAACAATACTGAACTTGTTATAAAATCAAGAGGAAAAGAATTTCAGAATAACTTCAAATACAAAGAAAGTGAATGAGAGAGAAAAAAGACAAGAAGGAAGGGAAGGAGGGAGGGAGGGAGGAAGGGAGGGAGGAAGCTATAGACTAAAACCTAATACCTCTTGAATGAAAAACTTAACACCTTTGAAGAAGGAAATTTGAGAAGACACTAAACTTGTCTTGCTGAATTAAGACTGCAGCTTCAGTTTGGCCATTCATGCTAACTGTGCAGAAATTCTCTGAAATTTATCAAGTTTTTGACTCGGTAAGCGGCCTCCTTAAACTAGCTGTGTGATGTTTTATTTTTGAGATAATCAGAATAAAGTGATTTTATAAATTATGTAATATCAAAATTATTAATATTATAAAATTGCTATATTATTGAACATGACCTATAGATTAAATAAACTCTTTATGACAGTTCCAATGAGATTCCTCATAGAACTCTGACCATACAGAAAGCGAATCAGTACAGCAAGAAAAGAAGCTACAGGTGGGAAGACAAGTATATGCCAGTTGCCCACCCAACATAAGACCAGTTTCTAGAATATACCCAGAACTCCAAACTTAAATATGAAGAACAAATCAACAAATCAGCAAATACACTGTTGAACTGAACAAACAGTTTTCAAAGAAAGAGATATATATTATTAACAAATATTTTTAAGCAGTATTCATCATCCTTAGCCATCAGAGAAATGCAAATTCGAATTGCATTGGTATTCCAAGTCACTCTGGCAAGAATGGCTCACATCAGCCCCAAAAACAAATGATGAATGTGATGAAGGACAGACAGACCCTAACATCTGTTGGTGAGAATGTAAACCTCTGCTGCCATTATGAAAACAAGTATGGTGTTTCCAGAAAAGAGTGAAGGTAAAACTACCATATGATTATCACTCTGTGTATAACCAAAGAACTCCAAGTCACCATACCACAGATATATTATCACATCCATGTATATACTACATTAGTCAACATACATAAACTATGAAACTAACAAAATAGACAAGTGGATAAAGACAATGTGGTATATATTATTTATATTATATTATATTATATTATATTATATTGCATTATATTATATTATTATATATAATGGGATTTTACTGAAGTGAAAAGAACAATGTGTGTGGTGTATGGGTGTGTGTGTGTGTGTGTGTGTGTGTGTGTGTGTGTGTAAAAGATGAAAGTAAGAGAGGGACTATGAAAGGGGAAGAAGAAGTCTAAAGATGGGTACAGAGAATAAGAGTTGGTAGTCAAATATGTGTCATAAAAGCAAAAGGGGATCCCTTGAGAAGAGGAAGGGTTCTAGCAGTAGGGGGGAGATGGATAATGAGGGAATTGGGGTTGATCAACAAATAACAATATATATGTAAAAATAAGCCACAAAGGAACCCATTCTTTTTATGCTAAACAGAAAATGAGACTACATATCTTTATCTATTTCTATATCTATAGATAGATAGATATGAATATGTTGTGCTCATCTATCTATATATGCATGCACACAAGCACAATGTAGGTTACTGTCCACATACCAACCATGACTACAGAGAACCTTGAAACTGATACATTGGGGGAGGTGTTTCTTATGAAAGCTTTCAAACTTAGCTGAGCTGAAAGTCCAAAAATTCTGACATCCACCAGCCACAATGCTTGCTTTTCTTTATTAATATCAAACATTTATCGGCCGGGTGGCGGTGGTACACGCCTTTAGTCCCAGCACTCAAGAGGCAGAGCCAGGCTGATCTCTACAGATCACTGTGAGTTCAAGGCCAGCCTGGTCTACAGAGCGAGATCCAGGACAGGCACCAAAACTACATGGAGAAACCCTATCTTGAAAAATGAAAAAAAAAAAAAAAAGACACTTATCTGCTCTGTAATGAAACATAGTTTCTCTCTTTCTCTATGCAAAAACATCTGGGTATGCAATTGCATATGCAGAAGGTCTCATCTATACATAGCTAAGGAGAGATCCAACTTCTATCTCCCGATTTAAACTATTGATTAAGATCACTTTAATGGTAATCTAAGAGCACTGCTGTTCTCAACCTGTCAGATTTTGTGAGAGGAATGTTCTTTCTAATTTCTTACTCTCCAGTGGACACTCTCATTTACTTTTTCCTTCATATTAACCTGACAGTCAATTCTAATAGTGTCTCTCATAAGCTCTACTTTTAAGTCATCATCATATTTGAGAACCATTGACTTTTTAAAAGTTAAATTTATTTTAAATATGGCTGGGTTTTCTATAACTCAAAGCATGTCAATACCTGACTAAATTTAATATAACTGCATCTACCACCAACTGTCAACACTTCAGTCAGTGTTAGACACAGATGCATGTGTTTCTAGTTTATGCAAATATGATCTTTCATTGCTAACTTTCCAAATTCCTCAAGAAAACAAGGATTGAAAAGAAATCTAACTGAAAAATCTATATAGGAATACTTTTGAAAAGAAAAAAAAACTACGAAAAAGGAATTGAATTATTTTTCTAGAAAGTAGACAAGCTTGAGAAATAGAAGTTGAATCCAATAATGAAGATGACTATAGAAAAGGGCTTTAAGTTTTATTGAATGTCATCCCTCATAATAGCTGGTGGTAGAGGAAGATAACAGCAATCTCTAGTCAAAATAGCAAGAAAGTTAAGAATATGCAAAAAGTCAGAGGCACTCAGATTTTAGACATCAGTGTATTTTCTTAAAAAGAAACCTTAAATCATAGACATCCCAAATATCTTGTAGTGTTATCCATTAGTGACAGTATCTGAGATAATTCTAATTCAATTCTTAATAGCTTTGAGAACAAAATACTCAGATTGGACCATTCAATATAAAAGTGGGATTTAGAAGTAGAGTTTAGTTTTCATTAGTGAATAATTAAGAACACACTAAAGAAAGAAAGCACAAGTCATTACTATCATCAATGGAAAATAAACTTTATTTGTAGATTCTCCAAGCTCAAAAAACGATAGATTGAGCAGGTTATATTTATAATATATGTATATATAAAAACATATCTGCATGTAACATAATTAATGTAAAAAGAGGGCATGAATTAGACAGAGAGCAGGAGGGGTATATAAAGAGTTTGGAGAGAAGAAACAGAAGGGAGAAATTATGTGATTATATTATAATCTCAAAAATAAAGAGAAAAAATGATAGGCAGACATTTGGCATATGTCTATATTCTCAGCACTCAGAAAGCCAGCAGCAAGATGGCTCAAAAGGTAACAGTGCCTATTGCCAACCCTGGCAGTACAAGTTCAATCCTCAGATCTCACATGATGGAAGGAAAGAATCAACTCCTATGAGTTTCCTTGATTTCCACTTATATGCCATGGCATGTGTGAGTCTATACATACACACACATACACTCATATGCAAGTAAAACAATTTTAATGTGATAATAAAAATTAAATAGTAATGCCGGGCAGTGGTGGCGCACGCCTTTAATCCCAGCACTCGGGAGGCAGAGGCAGGCGGATCTCTGTGAGTTCGAGGCCAGCCTGGTCTCCAAAGCGAGTTCCAGGAAAGGCGCAAAGCTACACAGAGAAACCCTGTCTCGAAAAACCAAAAAAAAAAAAAAAAAAAAAAAAAAAATTAAATAGTAATGATGAAAACTCTGAGATACCAAAGAAAGAAACAAAGATTAGTGAGCACATGGAGAAAGAAGTCTCCATATTCACTGTAAGAGTGCAAACTGGTACGGCCTTTATAGAAATTAGTATATGTGTTTCCTAATGGAGATGACACATGACTCTGTGGTGATATTTTACTTGTGCTCTAACAAATACAACTTGCCCAGAGATCAGAAGATAAAGCCAGACACTATGGTAAACATAGAAGTCAGGCAGTGGTAGCACACGCCTTTAATCCTAGCATTCGGGAGGCAGAGATCCATCTGGATCTCTGTGAGCTCAAGAACACACTGGGAACAGAGCCAGACATGGTGGCACGTGCCTTTTATCCCAGCACTCATTAACCATAGAGGTCTGGAGGTCTATATAGACAGACAGGAAATGATAGAGCTGGGCAGAAAGAGGAAGTGGGGTAGCTGGGTGGAGAGAGGAAGTAAGATGTCAGGGCACAGAAAGGTATATAGGTGTCAGTATACAGGAAGTAGCTTTCTCTTGGACTGAGAATTTCCTAGCAGTAAGAACTTGTGGCTGGCTTGCTTTTGTTCCTCTTATCTTTCAGCTTACACCCCAATATCTGGCTCCAGAACTTTTACTAATAAGACCATTTAGCAGTTTGTGTTACATGACCCAGCAATTCCATCCCTGGGCATACACAAAGAACTTTATATTCCATTACTGAGATACTTGTTCGTAGCCATTTATTCCTGCTTTAGTCTCTAGTCGCAGTAACTAGAAAATGTAGGCAGCCTAGATACCCTTTAACTGATTAATGGATAATGAAATGTGGTGCATATACAAAATGGAATTTTATTCAGCTGTAAACAAAATGAAATGATGAACTTTCCAGGAAATCAATGAAAACTTACTTGAGTGATGAGAATTGGGCAAAGAAAACAAACAGCTCTCAGTTGAATCTTAGAATCTTAGCTTGGAATTTCTAATTCTATGTGTTCAACTTTATGTAGATGCTGGATATCTAAAAAGAGGGCATTGGAAGGGAGATGCCTTATGGGAAGGTAAATATTAGATTATAAATAATAAGAAAGTTCAGAAGGAGGAATACTGGAGCCAAATGTTTACACATAGGGAGGAGATGCAAGGATGGGTGTGAGGGACTGAGGAGAATGTCTGATGACAAAGGGGGTATTAAAAGCCTGTTTGAAAACTTACTGTTGCTGGACATAGTGACACATGTCCTTACTACCAGCACTTGGGAGGCAGAGACAAGCAGGTCATTGGGAGTTCATGGCTACCTGGTCTACAAAGCAAGGTCCAGGTCAGCCAGGGCTGTAACAAAAAGAACTCTCTCTCTCTCTCTTTCTCTCTCTCTCTCTCTCTCTCTCTCTCTCTCTCTCTCTCTCTCTCTCTCTCTCTCTCACACACACACACACACACACACAAAGCCTACTGTCTTGTAACCACACTGAAAATAAGAGTTGGAGAAAACTTCCTAATGAAGCTTGAGTTAGCCAACAAGGTCCCAGGGACTTTTTATTGACCAACAGAACTAGTTGATAAAACCTGAGTATTGAAGACAGTACTTATCTTAGTTGTGTGATATATAGAAATTGTTCTAGAGCAGAGATGAAAGCCTCTTTCCTGCTAGCTAGTTGTTGAAAATGTTATTTGGGCTTTTGAGGGAGAAAAGGCATCAGCTATCTTACACTGCTGTGATCCCTGTGAACTATAACACTCACCTGCCAGAAGAGATGCACCTTCTTGTTCAATAGTGGCACAACTGTTAATGGTACATCTTAGTTAGGGTTTCTATTGCTGTGAAGAGACAATATGACCAGGGTAGCTTTTATAAAGGAAAATATTTAATTGGGGCTGGCTCACAGGTTCAGAGCTTTAGTCCATTATTGTCTTGGTTGGGAAGCATGGCAGTGTAGAGGCAGACATGTTACTCCATCTGGATGGACAGGCAACAGGAAGAAAGATATTGAGCCTAGCTTGAGCATTTGAAACCTCAAAGCCCTCCGCCAGTGATATAATTCTTCCCTCAAGGCCACGCCTACTTCAACAAGGCCACACCTAATACAACAAGGCCACACTTCCAAATAGTGTCACTCTCTTGTAGATGTAACCAACCGTCTTATTAAATAAGAAACACAGAACCAATGTAAAAGAGAAAGCCAAGAGGTCAGAGCTTAGAGCTAAAATATCACCCTTCCTCCTGCGGTGGTCCTAGCTCTCCGAAAGAGACCTATTTCCTGTGTGTGTGTGTGTGTGTGTGTGTGTGTGTGTGTGTGTGTGTGTGTCTTTTCATAGTCTTTTGTTCTGCCTTCTCATTTGGTTGTAAACCCAAACACGTGACTGCCTCATCACTGTCTGTATGCACAGCCCTCTAGGTCTTAAAGGCATACGTCTCCAATGCTGGCTGTATCCCTGAACACACAGAGATCTATGGGATTAAAGGCGTGTGCCACCACTGCCATGCTCTTTCTATGGCTCTAATAGCTCTGACCCCCGGGCAACTTTATTTATTAACATACACTCAAAATCACATTTCAGTACAATTAGAATACCACCACACTCTCTGGTGACCAAGCATTCAAATCTATTAGCCTATGGTAGTCATTCCTATTCAAATCATCATATGGGGCTCTCCAGTTGCTCTCTGACTGAGTTTGAGACTTACTCCATAGAAGAAAATCCACAGCTGAAATTAGCTGAAATATTGTAAGAAACAGAAGAGTGGGAATAGGGCTGAAAAACTGCCATCTTCTGAGCAATATGTAGCCATTGCAATCACAAACTCTCAACGACATGGATGATCTCACTGGGTGTGCAGAAAAAAAGTGGGCCATCAGAGCCAGAGAAGGAGGAAAGATGGAACAGTGGTGAATTCTATGAACTGGCATCCTCTATGATCAGGCACAGTGGGAATCCCAGGAACTTCAAGGTTCAGTGAGCACAGACTGCTGTAGGAATCATAGGAAGTCATGGATGGCCTAGATTCTCCTCCATGATACCTTCTCAATTGATGTGCCTGTGATACAGAGAAATAACCTAAAGAATAACATACCTATGCTCAGCTGGTGGGGAGATGTCATGATCATGAGGTGACTTTACCATGATGAGTCTTATGCATTGAACCCCAATGTGCTGACTCCCATGATTTTCTCAAATTCAGCAAACCTGAATGCTTCCTTTGTGCTAGTGGGGACTGTGTTATTACTCTTCCCTGTATAAAACCAAATGAAAAGAAAAAGGAATAACACCTTTCCAGACTCTGCTTATTGCTAATAGTGCTCTCACACATTCTGAGATCCATATCAATGTTCATATGTATACCAACAGCGAGGTGATGTGTTTGCAAACATTGCTTCTCTGATCCAACCAGCGGACTAAGGGGTTACAGCAGCATTTAAAGCCTTCTGCCCAAAGGAACCGTTTGCTCTGGCTGATGCTGTAGCTAAGGAAGGTGCTGAGAAAAGCAGAACAATGTTTGAAGGGTAGCACCAGCTATGGCTGCACCAAGAGCCTGACTTGTGTTTGGGGCAACATCACCAGGGAGCAGACCAACTAAAAACTAATACTTGTAGGTAGAAGCAAACAAAAAATTTAAAATGATTGAAGAACAGAAGTTTTTGGACCTCTTTCCAACTTTCCTCACTACATTACTGGCAACAGAAAGTGAGAGTCCTTTATTAAAATGTTACTCTTCAGGGCCTACAGAGATGGCTCAGTGGTTTCACAAAGACCCAGATTCTGTTGCCAGCACAACTTGTTTTCATTCAAGTTCCAGGGGAATCCAATATCCTTTTCTGACCTCTACAGACACCAAGCATGCACAAACATATCCAGGTAAAATACACACACAAAAAAAATCTTAAAAAAAAATACTACTCATCAAAATAAAAGGGGAAGCGTGAAACTTCATGTCTATACCCTGTCTGGGAAATGAGCTGTGCTGCTGAAGCATTTTGAAAAAAGAGGCTCTTCTGTAATCTTCCCGCTAGTGCATTGCAGTCTGTTGTCTTTTCTTTAATTCCTCTAGGAGTTCACACATAACAGTTTGATCACTTCCTTCTTCAGCCTTCAGCCAGCTGTGCCCTTTTAATGCTAACTTTATTATTGCTTTTATTTTTGAGTTTATAATATAATTACATCATTTCTTCCTTCACTTTCCTCCATCAAAATCTCCCAGATACCTCTCTGCTCTCTTTCAAGTCATGGAATTTTTTTGTTAGTTGTTATTACAGGCACATACGCATATGTACATGTGTGTATGCACATACATTATATGTGTGTATACATATATATTCCTAAGTATAACTTGTGCACCTTACAGAATGTTACTTAATGTGTATGTTTTTAGGACTGACCATCTGTTGTGCTCTGCCCTGGGGAAGACTGTTTCTCTCACTCTCAGCATTTCTTAATTGTCTTCAGGTCTTCATGCAGGATTGAGCCTTGTAAGCTTCTCCATCCACTTTACCATGTCTATTGTTGTTGTTCTTGTTCAGCTCATATTTAGGCAGCCATGTTGGCAAAACTTTAAGGGTGTAGCTTCTGTTACTATTAGAAGACACAGTCTTACACCAAACTCCCTGATCCTCTGGCTCTTGGAATTTTCTTGTCCCTTTTCTTACAATGCTCTCTAAGCCTTAAGTACAGGAGTGTTTTGTAGATGTATCCACTGGGACTGGGCTCCACAACTCTGCATTTTGATTGGTTGTGGTTTTCTGAACTGGTCTCCATCTGTTGCAAAGAGAAGTTTCCTTGATGAGGGGTGAAGACTACACTTATAAGTTGGTATAAAGACAAATATTTAGTTAGGGATTATGCCAGCTATGTTTTTTCCTGAGAATATCTTAAGAATAGTGCATCCTGAGAAAAAGTTGGCACCTCTATCCCAGTCCAGCCACAGAGGTACTCACTCCAGCATGGTGAACTTGGCACAAAATTTTGCAAACTGGGTTTATGACTAAGCTAGTAAGGCCAACTCTGACACCTTTCATTACCTAGATGCAAACCTGAAAAAACTAGTTGAATAAAAACCTTCAACTCGTACTTTCTTTGTGCACCATTGCCATAGCTACTCAGTCCTTCAATTATTTTTAAAATGATTCATTTTTGTACTCCTGAAATTTGTATAACCCATCAAACAGGAGGCTCGCTTGCCACAAGGACAAGCTAGAATATTAAATGTCAGTTAGTCTCAGAAAAATACCTGATGTGGACTGTATAAATGCATAAATCATATACATAATATATATATAAATATATATATATATATATATATATATATTTAACATATGTTAATATCTCAATTCATTTACCAAAGGAGAAATTTGGTAATCTAAGACCTTCCTACAAAACTATTATGAATAAATTGAATTAGATGTTTTTAAAAAGGCAATTTCAAATGACATGTGCATACATTTTTGCCTTTGAGTTCCAAAGATACACTGTAGACCCAGCACACAACACCCACTGCCAATCAGTTAGTGCTGGGCACCTCTCTGGTTTTGTTTTTATTTTGTTTATTTGTTTATGTCTTTATTTTACTTACTTATTTCAATGTTAATTTCTATTTCTATTTTCATTTTCCTAACTGCTCCAAATACTTCAATTCATAATCTTTGTGGGGAGGCATTTACTTGGGTGTGTGTGTGCCTAGAGAGGCCAGAAGAGATTATCAGATCCCCTGGAGCAGCAGTTATAGGTGGTTATCTAATATGGATTCTGGGAAATGAACACTGGTCATTTGGTTCTGTCCAAGTATAAGAAGTGCTTTTAACTGCTGAGCTATCCCTCTGGTCCCCAATTCAGGATCTTAAATGGATGTCCCCCTTAAAATAAAAAGTTATTTTTTATACTACAGCATGGTAGCTCGTTCCTGTAATGACAGGGCTCACAAGGCTGAAGCAGGAAGACCACTGTAAGTTCAAAGCCAGCCTGGGCTACAGAACAAGTTCAGGCAAGCCTCAAATGCAGAAATTATACTACTCTCTCAAATTTGGCAACTTACACATACATACATACACACACCCACACATACACACACACACACACACACACACACACACACACACACACACGTATGTGGGGGAAAACACAAAATAAATAAGACTTTAGTAAATATACACAAAATAGACAAAACTTTAATAGTGTAAGTTGCTATTGTGGAAAACTCCTAGTAATTTAAAACAAAAGCCAAACCAATCAAGATTATACTGCTTAAAAGGCAAGCTCTGTCTTTAATGATATATTCATTTCATAAAATGCCTAAAATGGAAAGAAGAAACATCTCTTTTAGTAAGGATTATGAAATTATTTATTTTAAAAGAAAACAGGACATTATCTTAAAAATTATGCAGGTATAAAAACTACATAATTGTAATTTGAGCCACTAGAAGTGAAATACTATGGGAATTTCTTCTTCATAGAAGAAGAAATTAGTCAGCTTGAGAACAAAGCAGAAAAGGATGGGGATACTCCAGAGTGGGAACAGTGAAGCTGTCCCTACCGCCTGGAGGCACTTTTCATTCTGCAGTGGAGGCAACTGGAACCCAAACTGAGTTTGGCAGTATGCTGGAATACACAACAATCAGGCCAATCAAGAAGCCTGAAATCTGAAGAAGAAAGAAATTGAAAAGGTAATTTCTGTGCACAGAACTGGTTCTGTAGGTCTCTAAAGTCCCTCTGAGACCAGGACTAAGCACAGCTCTACTACACATACAGAAGCCCAGAAGGCAACTGTCAGCTTTATCCAAGCCAACTACCAGATGAAAAGATCTCTTGAGTAAAGACACTAGAGAAGATAGAAGTTTTTGGAACTGTCTCGCCTCAACCGTGGAACCAATTAACTAGAAAAAGGCTCTCTGGGTGTGTACTATGAGAACATAACAGAAAGCCCTGAATGAACCAAGAGCTTCTAGGTTACTTCAGTTCCTGCCAAAACAAAGTGGTATTACAGGAATGAAAAACATGATCTAGAATATATTATTTAAATGAAGAAAGATAACATGACCTACAATTTGGATAAAAATAAATCAGTGTAACCTCAGACATAAGAGAAATGATGCAACTAGTCATAAAAATTACCATGATATGATATTATTAGAAGACCAGGTACCCAGTGGAAAACAGGAAGATGGTAGAGAGAACAGTGGCTTTGGGAAACACATAACAGAACTTGAAAAGATGAAATTAACATAGAAACTAGAAAAACAAATTGGACATCATCAAGAAAAGAAAGAGCTTTGAATGAAATATATAAAAAGTAAGTTCAAAGGAAAGGGGAAAAAACTTACCATGGACCTAAGAGACAACAGCAGGTAAGCAAATTGTTGCAACAGGAGATCTATTGTAAGAACTAGAGTGAAATTCAAGAAATAGTGGCCTGAAATGGTTTACACTGGCTCAAAAATCTAAAGTAATACATCCAAGAGTCCTGAAAACTTAAATTTTAAATTTAAAAAACTGGAATCTTATTCTGGATAAAAATAATTTTGACTATTTTAAAATTTATCTTTCAAAACTTAAAATAAATGTTGTTTGGTTTTTAAAAGATAAAAAAGTATGTTAATCATATCCTTGAGCATTTTCATTATTTTTAATAGCCTTATTTCTAGGTTTTCAAGTTTATATAATAATAATAATAATAATAATAATAATAATAATAATAACTGGCTATTCCCACTATTGATATTTTTCAATGAGTTTAACTTTTACATACTTATAACCTTCCCATATACTGAATTTTTAAACATTTTTTTTAAAAATTGTGTTTGTGTTTGTGTGTGTGTGTGTGTGTGTGTGTTGCATGTGGTTGCCTGCAAAGACAAGAAGAGGGTGTTTCATTCCCTAGAGCTGGAGTTACAGGCTGCTGTGGAGCCAGCCAACTTGGGTGGTGCCAACCAAACTCAGGTACTCTAAAGAGCAGGAAGTGCTCTTAACTGCTAGGCCATCTCTGCAGTCCCAATTCCACACTTTTGTTTACCTGTTTGGATAAAGAATTCTCTCATCTGTATAGTGTCATGATGGCATCTCTTATTATATGCACTTAACATATGATAAAATATTTACAAGCTAAAATTATAAAATCACAATATTAAAAAATTTATATCTGTGCTATGAATAGTTTTTTTTTTTTTTTTTTTTTTTTTTTTTTTTTTTTTCTGACTACGGAGACTATCAGTTACTGAGCATGGGAATTTCAGTACCTACAAAAAGTTTCATTTACATAGAGAAAGATTGCTGAGAACAGGAAAACTGCGACTTAAAGCTTGAAGTAAGATGTCAAAGGTGTTGTTTTGGAAGCAGCCAATTCTCACTTGTACTCAATGAAAATGTGAATGTCTGCAGGTCATTTGCATTTGCAGATTACATAAACAAGATTTTTGTTTTTATTCTATCTGTCCTTTTAAATTGTTAGATTTTTACTGGTCAAAGAGCTGCAAGGTGAAAGTTAATTATCAGTTTATTTCATGGAATTCTTCAGAATAACACTAAATTTGTGTTTCTTGAGTAGCAAAAAGTGGGGGGTGCTTTAAAGCTTGGAGGAAATGTTGGGCATAGCAACAATTAGGATGAAAATTAACAAACTATGTCAAAATAAGAATGCATTATAACTGGGGTTAATAGTTAAATGACATTCCTTAGGTAATATCTTTAGACATTTTACCATTAAGCACAGATGTTATAAATGGATTATTCCCTAAATAATATTGTTCAATAATGACTTACATAGCATTTAAATTACATATTATAGCTAATTTAGAAATGACTAAAACATATAGGAGAATACATACATGTTATACACAAATACAATGTTGCATTGAGGACCTCATAGAGCTGCAGATTGTGGGCATCTGCAGGACATGCTAGAGGCCATCTTCTATGGAGCGTTCTGGAAGGCAGCTCTGTTGAATGCTATGTCACCAATGCACCACCTAAGGGACTATTCTATTTGCAAATATTCTTAACAGTATTGTAGAAATTCGAAAATCAGAAAATAAATTACAACATATTACAATTGCATGAGCTTAATCCAGGAGTGTAAACTTAGAAAAATCAATAAATGGAATATGAAAATTTAATATAGTAAAAAATACACTAATTCAATAGATATGAAAATGGCAAGTTAAATACATGTTTGAAAAATTCTCAAAGTAAATTGAAGGTCCTAAAGACTGTCTATAAAATTGTCAGCTCATATCATTCCTTACTAACACGCTGAAAGTTTTCTCCAAGGTCATGAATGAGCAAAGGATATGAATCTCATGGTTTCTACACAGTGTTGTACTTGAGGTACTTCCAACTTCAGTAAGGCACTGGTGAAATGAAAGGTACATATTGGAAAAATGAAACTTTGTTTATTAGCAATATGAGACTATAAGGGAATTTTTAGGTATTTACAAAAAACCTAAATTATCTTAATTGTACTTACATAATTGGAAAGATATTATAATCAATATTATTTTTCACCTAACAAAAATCAACTGGAAATTTAAGTAAAATAATGACAAAACTTACTACAATAAAATTTGCAGAGATAATTCACAATCTATGTGTGATACCTGTAAAATGGGATCTACAAAAGCTAAGTTAAAGAACATTTAAATGAATCAATAGACTTTTAACATGATTTCACATCAAAGAAACATCATCAACGTGAATCACATAATCAAGCAGAAAGCCAAAACCTCTATAAACTTTCTGTAACTGGAAGTAGGAGTGAAGCCGTGGCTCTAATTTAGTGTATAACATTAGTAGCCTGTATAGAACCCTGGATGGAGTCCTCAGCACTGAGGCTGGGGCCACAAGAGAAAAACCTTGAGACTTTATGTTCAGTTGAAAGTTCTTACATGAGATCCCCACACAAAGCATAAAAACCACAGATAAATACTGAAAAACTGGACTACATCAAAATTTAAGATTTTAGTTCTTTAAGGCAATATAAATATCTCTAGAATGTAAAATGAGCAATCTCCACAAGATGATGCAGAAATTACTAACAAGCATAATAAAAATTCTCAGGACTAGTAGTCATTAGGGAAATGGTAATTAAAAGCACAATGAGAAACTAAACCTGTATTTAAAAGCAATGCATTGTAGCATGACTCAGAATATGCAAGGATGGTTAATCATTAGGATGTGCAAAAGCAAGATGAAAATTTAGATTATTTTTAAAGTAATAAAAGGTGAAAATCATACATCAAGAAAAGAAATATTTGATTTAGCAAAGGTAGCATCTTTTCCCTGAATCTTGTATTTAACTAGGACAACACTAGATGTAGACTTTGTTTCCTTCAAGACAAGGAGTGAGATGCAGGATGGGTGCTGGAGGGCATTCACCATTGTCCTGCTCATACAGGATCCCCTGGATGCTGCTGTATTCAGCATTGTGATATCTGCATCCTGGCCAATGACTTGGGGAGAAAACATACTACCAAAGATGAAAGAAGGGAAAAAAGAGGGTAGCAAACTTTTGTGTTTCTACTTAGAAATAACAAAAGAATAAACCAACTATGGTAACTTATTATGCCCAGTCAGCCTGTCATCTGAAAACACATCTGTAATCTTAACATTATTTATTCAACTTTTTTATTTGGCTTGCATTTAGGAAAGAAATTTCAGAAAAAGATGCAATTCTGATTTTTGGTTGGTTTATTTGTTTGTTGTTTTGTTTTTAATGCTGATAAAAGACAAAAAAAAAAAGAGTTCCTTGGCTAGCTAGTTTTGGGTTCTGTCTGAGGGATTCGGAGGAGGGTCTATGATAGGCTAATACAGTCTAGGTGGGTGCTGTCTACAAGGAAGCATTAGAAGATGCCCGGTTAACTATGATGGGCTGTTGAGATGAGGGAGCCATGCAACAAGAAATCAGTAATTAATGAAAGAAGGAAAGCAGACTTGGAGCACAATGGGGAAGAAGATTCATTAGTCAAAATGGGACCTTTGTGGTCCTTTTCAGCTAGCTGCATTGCGGGAGGTTCCCCCTAGTTAAATTTATAGCAGACTTTATCTGCCCAGGCCCCCCTCCCAATCTGATGAATGATAGGCTGGGGTTGCTTTTCAGTCAGGAGTGGAGTTTCACTTTTATTCTTATATTCCTTGTTTTATTTTTGAACTTTTACAAATGAAGGATGCATAAGTGAGACAGCCAGACACAGCTTACTTTAGAAACTCAATTGTTTGTGTCAGTTCCACAAAGGGGAAGCATAACAGAAATTTAGCATGTAAGATATAAGTTAAATATCAAAGGAAACTGAAAATTGACCGAAATGTTAAGATCCTGCTTAGTGGCATAGAAAAACATGGGAATAAGTGAAGTAAGCATATTAATATCTTTATTACAATTCCTCAATTTAAAGACATCAAAAACTATCACAATTTACAAAATAAATTTTCAATTTCAAATCTATTTTCAGTAGGATTTTAGGTTGATTTGTGAAAATATTAATTTTGAGCTTAATATAAAAATCTACAAACATCAAAGGCAAAAGAGGTAAACAAAAATAAGTTGAAATGAAACATCCTGCTGTAGTCCAAAGCCTGTTAAAAATCTATGATAATCAGAACTGTTCCTGAACAGAAGATGCCCAAGGATCAATTTTGGAGTACTCATAGAAATCCAGTGAATGGGAGAGAGACAGAGACAGAGACAGATAGCACTTTCTATGTCACTGTGGCAAAAGTGGGTTACTTAGTAATTGTTGAAGCACAGCTCATCATGTAAACAAAAGTACAACTGAATCCTTGAGCCAAAGCACATACAAATAAGTCTGAAGTCAACTCAATACTTCTGTACTAAAGAGGAAACTACAAAACTAAGAGAAGAAATATGGAAGAATTTACTGCTCAAAGATTAAATTCAAGTGTAACAAAACTGAATCTTATTTTCCATAAACCTTTGGTAAGTTTCAAGGCATACTAAGCTGAAACCAAAACATCTCTGAAGACTAATAGTCTACTCATGAAATTTAAGAATTAGCTGGTCACCTGATCTTCTCCTGAAACAGTCAGAAGGCATTCCTGTGAGGAGTATAGCCCTACATCCCAGGAGGCATCATGCTCCAAATGTGGGTGCACTGAGTGTGACTGGCTAAGCTTTGTCCAGGCCACATTCAGCTCACACTCGGTCACAGTGTTCCACACCTTTCTTCTCTTTATCTAACCTGCGTTTGCTTTACATAAAAACCTCAGTTTCCCATTTCTTAGTATAGTTTCTGTAAGTCTCTTATGTCATCAAAAATTCATGTTAAATAAATTTATGTTTCTCATCTTTTAATCTGTTTTCACAAAAATATTTTTCCTTTAAACATACATAGAATCAACATGTGAGAAATATTATACAATTGGAGGCCCTCAGAAATGTATTAATATATTTAATACAGTATGACTATGAATATATCGTATGCATATTTATTTATAAATATTATATAAATAAAATAAAAGAATAAAATCATCATTAAACAATGTTATGAATGAATGATTTGCAATATTTTCCTCTGTGACTAGGACATAAAAATGCTTATTGCTCAAAGATGATACACATTATTTTATGATTGACAACCTGTTAAAAAATGCAAGTTTCACAAAATAGACTCTACTTATATAAAATCATAAGACTGAAGAGTGTAATTTGAAATGTCAAAAAGTTGGTAAGTGGCAAGGATTAAATATTCTAGATGAGGTTTAGCAAGAATTCCTAACACTATGTTTAATATCACTTCTAGAATGTGCCAACTTTTATAGGTATAATTTCTATTTTCTTCTACTCTTAGAAGTCAGTGACCCCCCTCATTACTGAAAAATACTAGAAAGCAATTAACTATGGAAATCAAAAGCTGGGTATGCACAAGAGCTTAACCTTTGCACTGCAAGAAAGAAATGTGTCTTTTCATTAATTCCTGTTGCATAGAAGATAATGATTACAGTCACTTCAAGGAAAGGGGATAAATCAATGTACAAACATTTTGCTACTTTGAGGCACATTGGCAAGGATGCTTTTATCTTTTGTCATGTTGTTCTTCACTTAAAGCATTCTGTATCTTTGAGCAGAAATTTTGACAGCTGATATTTTCTTCTTCTTACTTCTACTCCAACTGCTAATTGCATATTTACCATCCTTCAATCAAGAGGAAAAGAGAAAAAGATTAGAAACACTTTCTATCTGTCAACAAAACTATGTACTATAATGAAACATCTACTCATTAAATATAGAGAACTTCATGGCATCAATAATAAGTGTTATAAAGGGCACAAAGGTATTATTAATTCTGAAGGAATGTAGGCCTGGAAAAACAATAAGTCATTTTGACAGCTGCTATGAAGACTATTACCAAATGTTATGTTTACTTGACTAGACTCAATTTATAAAACAAGACCTACAAAAAATCTGCAGTATAATCAATTGGGATGTGCTATTATAAATAACTGCTGATGGACTAAGCTCCACTTCCCTTCTTAATGACTGAATTACAGCTGCATTTTTAAAGAATTGATGTAATTACTAGTGTGGGCAGTTTGTGTTTATTTTTAAAATAACCTTAAATCAATGGAATAAAATTGTAGAGCAGATTTAATAAAAATATAAATGTTTCCCTTTTAAAGTTGAATTAAGCTAAAGAGGCAAGTCCATTTAAATATAGTATGTTATTACCTTTTCAGAAAGAATTTACAAAGGTATTTGTTTATTGTGCAAATTAAGGAACAATAGCAGTTCCAAATTCCTAACCATAATCTTTGATTAAATTCCTCTGTATATCTCATAAAAATTCAATTCAAAACCTTGAAAAATAATATTTTATATATGATTGAATTTTGTTTAGTTTAAAAGAGAAATATTTAAAGCAATTGATATAAAGAATTTGAGCATTTAGACAGTGCATTGGACTATCATTTGGGGAGTCATGTTATTTTTTAAATTTATGTTTGATTTTGACAAATTCATGTGAAATGTAGGTTTCAGTAACATCATTGGCTTTTTAAAAATTCAGATTATTTAATCTTGCATTTAGTCTAAAAGATACATGTTTATGTAATAATAAGTCAGACTCATTAATGAACGTTTGTAGGCAATGATGAACCAAAATTTTTCTGAAAACATAGGCTTGATTTGTGGTCTTTTGTAATATTTTCATGCATTGTCTTTACGTGTGTGGATGCACATATGTGTCTATGTGTATATATGATTTAGTTTGTAAATGATATTATTACAAATGAGAGGGAGACTTTCAGATATGAGTCTGGAAGGAGAGTGGAAGATCTGAGTTTTCTTCTTGGAATGTCTGATGTAGACAAATGCACAGATGCACAGGTGAGGTAGAGCTAAAAAAAGGAGAACAAGTTAAAAACTCATGTTCATTATCTACATCAAACTAAATGACCAGGATTTCCAATCACCTGAATTCAAAGGGTAAAGAGTTGTCACCAGCACTCAGCAGACCTACTAGGTGTGA
The DNA here is from genome assembly GCF_004664715.2 of Peromyscus leucopus. Lineage (NCBI taxonomy): Eukaryota > Metazoa > Chordata > Mammalia > Rodentia > Cricetidae > Peromyscus > Peromyscus leucopus. The sequence continues at coordinate 23,098,223 of NC_051064.1, read as the reverse complement.
TGTGGGTACAGAGAAAAGCAGAAATCTACAATATAATGTGTTGTTTATGGAGCCTGACCAACAGAACATTGGAGACAAACAATGCTCACAGGATGCAGCAGACCCAGCACTGAACAGCAGGAACAGAAACATGCTTTGCCCACCCACACTGTTGTTGGACTGTGTGAAATACTTGCTTGGATTCCAATTGGTACAGAGCAGCCAAGAAGAGAAGAGCCTGGGCAGCAGCGCACCAACACCCTGTGTAAGTAGGGACCCAGGCAGAGAGAAAGATACCTCACAATGCAGCCCAAATTTAATAAGATGAAGGGGAATAGAGGAGAGGAAGCATTGTGACAAAAGTATGGAGAGGAAACAAAGCTAAGAAGCCCCAGGAAGCAAACAGCTATGTGTTTCTAATATTATGTTAGAGACCAGGGCACTTCATTGTAAAAAGCTATCTGGGTAATAAGTGAATCTTTCACACAGAAAAACTCATATAAATAAGACTTCTAACATTTTAAGTGTAAAGTAATATGGTGACTTCCTTCTAAAGAGTACAGTTTAAAAGGGGGAGATACAGGCAGTCTCTGCAGTGGAAGAACATGCCCACTGCCTTAGCCAGAAGACCAAGCTCAACACTGCTGTGTTAAGTCACAATGAGAGAATGTACCCTGGACATGATGCAATGAGGAAAGCACTTTACTTCTCTGGTCTTTCTATCAGCCAGAATAAAAAGAATACAAGAAAATCCTGATTCATAGACTTGCTGCTAATTTTGGTCATACATATCTTAAAAATGTCAAGGTCATTAAAAGCTAAGAAAGATTGGAGCCCATCACAGTACAGAAGCATTAGAGAAGGCAAAAGAGCTATACACTGTAGGGTACCTTGGGAGGAGGATGAACAATGAAAGGATACAGATATTAATTAAGGTAATACAAACTAAACTTATCTACATGTAATATATTAATATATGTCCTCTAATCATAACCAGTGTGTCCTGATAACATAAAATGTTAAACAGGACATACTGACTAAAAGGCACATGGAAATTCACTGTACTGATGTCACAAATTTCCTGTCAAAGTAACTATATTTTACAATAAAAAATTTGTCTCTTAAGAAGATCTCTGAACCAAATTGCCTTGAGAAAGTGCACAGAAACTAAATTCACATTTCACTGATCCATGGGAGTGTTTGAGATAAAATTTCTCACCAACTTAGCACAGACAAAAGAGTAAGGAGCAGAATTTGTCCCTTTATGCCTACAGGAAAACTGGATACAAAGTGAAAATGTGACTAGTGACACACTATTTCCAAAAGAATAAAAGGGAAAAAGAGAAAACTATATAGTATAAAAGAAAACACGAGCCACACTTTGAAAAACTCAAAATCACCTGAGAAAACTTGAAAGAGAACTCATTTTGTATAAGAAAAGAATGTCTTGGCCAGGCAGTGGTGGCACATGCCTTTAATCCCAGCACTCAGGAGGCAGAGGCAGGTGGATCTCTGTGAGTTCGAGGCCAGCCTGGTCTCCAAAGCCAGTTCCAGGAAAGGCGCAAGGTTACACAGAGAAATCCTGCCTCAAAAAACCGGGGGGGAAAAAAGAATTATAATCCTACAAATAATTGATAACATGAGGAAAGAAAGAGAAACAAAAAGATAAACTTTCAAAATTGGGGGGGAAAGTGGGAAGGTAGAAAACAAAAAGAGGACAGAATGTAAGAAATATCTAAACCAAGAGTGAAAAATCAAAACTGTAGCTCACTGAAGACAGTGGAAAAGAAAACAACCGAACAGCCAACACTAGAAGTCTAATGGAAGTAAATGCTCCTAAAGCTGAAAAGTAAAAAGGAACCAAATGTGAAGTATCACAATACCTACCTGGATATGCTGAGACAGATGAGGAGTGGACACTGAGGCAGATTCCATGCAATTCTGTGCATGTAAAGGGAAATCTTCAGGTTGCTAATAAAACTACTGACTAAGAAAATCAGACGGGTATTCTGACAGATGCCTGTGACCACAGCCCTCAAAGGCAGAGACAGAAAGGAAGGGAGGGAGGAAGGGAAGGAGGGAAGGAGGAAGGGAGGGAAGGAGGGAGGAAGGGAGGGAGGGAAGGAGGAAGGGAAGGAAAGACAAAGGAAGTAAAAATACTTTATATAATATATACATTATATATAATATATAGTACATATAATATATAATAATAACAAATACATATAGTAATATATAATTTAAAATAATGTGCAATATAAGTAATCAATCCAGACACATAACTAATATCATAAGACTTTATTATATATATTATTTTTTGTTATAGCTTATTGTATAATAAAGTGTAATGCTCTCAATAGGTAAGAATGAACAGAAGGTGTGAAAGCTTTAAGAACTTGGATAAACTTGTAAAGCCCATTTCATGGGACAGCAGTAGAATGAAATAATATATACAAAATATTTGGAGAAGTGTCTTGTACCTGGTAAAGAACCAGTAACTGTTTCTTTTTAAGCATAAAAAACAAACAAATATTAAAAGAACTTGGCTAAAGAATATCAACAACAAATAAATCTGAATAAGGATTTTTAGGAAGAATCTTAACTTTCCATACTTTCAGTTTTTAGCTAAGAAAAACCTCACAGGCACTAAGATAAACAAAGTGGACCTCACGACATTAAAAATCTTCTCCATGGCAAAGAACACCATCATTCAGACAAATCAGCAGCCTACAGAATGGGAAAGATTTTTACTAACTACCCATCCAATAGAGAGCTAATATCCAAATATGTATAAAGAACTCAAGGAACTAGATATCACAAAAGCAAATAACTCAATTAAAGAAATGTAGGCCTTATCTAAACAGAGACTTCCCAATAGAAGAAACTCAGATGGCTGAGAAACACTTAAAGAAATGTTCAACATCCTTAGCCATCAGGGAAATACAAATCAAAACTACTTTGTGATTCCATCTTATACCTGTCAGAATGACTAAGATCTCAAAACAAGTGACAGCTCATGCTGGCAAGAACGTAGAAGAAGGGAAACACTCCTCCACTGCTGATGCAAGCGTAAACTTTTATAGCCACTGTGGAAATCAGTATGGCAGTTCTTCAGAAAGATGGGAATCAATCTACTTTTAACTCCAGCTGTACTGCTTTTGGGCATATACTCAAAGAATGCTTTATCCTACCACAAGGACACTAGCTCAAACATATTCATTGCTGCCCTATTCATAATATCCAGAAATTTAAAACAACATAGATGTTCTCAACAGAAGAATGGAAAAAGATAATGTGGTACATTTGCAAAATGGAATAATACTCAGCCATTAAAAAATGAAATTTGCAGGTAAATGGATGGACCTAGAAAAAATAATCTGGAGTGAGGTAACCCAGACTCAGAAAGACAAATATTGTATTTATTCACTCAGTGTGGATATTAGCTGTTAAGGGTAACAAAACTACAATCCCTTGAACCAGAGAGGATAGGTATAGAGTAAGGGACGAGAGGGGTCAGATAAATTTCTCTAGGAAAGGGAAACAATATATAGTATGGATAATGGGGGCACTGGAACAGGAAGATCAAGTAGCGGGGAGTGGGGGACAAGGAGGAGAATATGGAGAGAGACAGCTAAAATTAAGGCCATTTGATGGATAGTATGAATACCAAATACAGTAGAAGTTTCCTAAAATATATCTTATATGAAGACAATCTAAATGAAATCACCACAAAGCTGGGGAGACAGAGTCCAAACTGGCTATCTCTTGCCACCAAATGAAGCTTCCCATACTGAGATTACATCCAACTGAATTGTTAGTGAAAGAGTTCCCAAAGGAACACCAAATAAAATAACAAAAGTAACAATAACAACAAACATGTAAGTTTGCTCTCCACAAACTGATGGCAAGTCCCCATTGCTGAAGACAACATCTACAGGACTCATTAAACACAGATAAGTCAAACTGATTCCTACATAAAGCTTTTACCCCTATGTTCTAGCATCTTTGGTATAGGAAGTTACTCTGCACACTACCACAGGAGAAACATAAACACTAACACAGCCAGAAACCCTTTGATCTATAATGGTATCCCATCTGCAAGATATTCTAAGGCAATGGTGGGATAAAGGTTGTGAGAGTAACCAACCATTATCTGATTTGAATTAAGGACCACTCCACAAGATGGAACCCATACCAGAACTCATACCAGACACTACTTTGGTTACCAAGAAGCTGAGACTAGATAGCCCAGAGATATGGTGTAAAACCAAATGCTACTACTGTAAAAACAAAACAAACAGCAACAACAAAAACAGAACAACAACAGTGTAGCAATAAAAGGACTCCCTAAGACATTCTGCCTTGCTCAGTGCCTTACTCAGACATCATCAGAAAAAGCTTCCTTTTGCATTAGATAGGAAACAATACAAAGACCACCAGCTAGACATCATCAGAGAGTGAGCTATCACGGAACACTCAGCCCAAAACAGATCTCTTCATCAAATCCTTCCCTCAAGGCTCAGAGAATTCAACAGAAGCAGAGGCAGAAAGGGTTGTAAGAGCCAAAATGGGTGGAGGACACCAAGAAAACAAGTTCCTCTAAATCCGCAGGATACATGTACATCTGAACTCACAGAGACTGAGGCAGCATGCACAGGGCCTGCATGGGTCTGTAGCAGATGGGGTCCAAGAGCTAGAAGGAGAAATGGATAAAGGACCCATCCCTAAGCCAGAAACAATCTCTAATTGATAACCATTTGCAAATAAAAATTTAATTTGCTTCATGGGAATCTCACCTGGGAAACAGTAGGTGTGGGCTTAAGGGTCGACTGCAAGCCCCACAAGATGACCAACAGAAAACACACTTAATGGCTTCTTTGGCAATTCCTTGTCCTATAATGCAAGGTCGGGACTTTTATTTTATTTATCTTATAATCTATCTATCTATTTATATTTTTCTCTTTTTACCCGTTTGTATATATTACAGCTTTCAGTTTAATGTTTTTATGGGACCCCTGATTGTGTGAACAAATGGGTCTCAGATTCTTGTGCTTTTTCTGGGTCTCTTTTCCCTCTGTTTATTTTGTCCTATTCCAAGTTAGTAGTTTCTGGTTTTGCATATAGTATATTATAGCATGCTATAATCCCTTAGAAACCCTTTCATTTTCTAATGAGAGACAAAAGCAGCGTGGATCCAGATGGGAAGGGAGGTAAGGAGGGAAGAGAAGCCATAATCAGGATATATTGTGCAAGAAAAATAAAACAAAACTTTTAAAAAAGGAAGCTCAAAAGAAACCACTGGGTGCCAATGAGAGTACTATTTCTCCTATGATCTCTTTCTTTAGAATAAACTAGAAACAAGCTTCAGAAACTGAATGACTAAAAAGACATTGAAAAAAGATTAAGATGAGGACTGAATATGTAGTTCCCAGGGGGTTCAGAACACACCAACCCAAACACCATGATACATCAGAACATGCTGTCTTGAATAAAATAGGCCTCAGTGGTATAAGAATTATTTTGATCTGGTTTTAGAAAAAACTGCACGGGAGGAAAAGCCATCCCCAGGAAGAGAAATGACCGACCGTATCAGGACACTTGTCCTTGGGCTGCTGGGGAAGGATTCCAGGGTCTCGCCTCATGCTGGGTGATTAGTGCTGAGCCCCTTCCTGGGCAAGCTAAAGCTGATGGAGAAACCACCGACGTGAGTCTTCACAGCAGGATTACCTCATCTTGACAGAGCCTCTCCCCACAGACGTCCTTCTTCCCAAGAACAGCATTTAAGCCTAATGTCAAACCATGTTTAACTCTACTCTAAAATTTACTCATTTCTCCTATGTATACAAGAGGCTACAAACTGTTAAAGTTGTTTTTCTTCTGTGAATCTATCTTTTGTTACAGAGGGTCATTGCTAAGACTTCATGAAGAATGACAGGAAACATCAATTTTGCTGTCTTAATAAGAAGACTTAAAGATAAATGAGTTTGAAAAATGGAGTACAATATGGATAATGAACCTACTGCTACAGAATCTCATCCTGGACTCCCCTTGTTTCTCCAGTTCTTAGTTATTTCATCAAAAGAACTCAGAGAACACACACACACAGTACAGTGTAAAAGACACGTGGTTCATTGCATAGTCAAGTAGAACACTCCAAGGGACAAGCGTGGACAATGACCAAAGGGTCATTGTTGTGACCTTCAAGGGAAGCAAGTTTTCAAATATTTCTAAAGTTTCCAGAACATGTGGTTTCTCCTGGGGGCCTTTTTCCTGTTCTGGAGATTGACAGCCCCATTTTGGGTTGACTAGGGGTTGGGACAGTGTGTCCTTGTTCTTTGTAAAGAAACAAACCCTGAACCCTGCTAGATAGTGATCTGAGAAGGTTTAGAGTCCTGAGCCAGATTTAAATCTCTACTAGTGACCTTTACAGGGAGTTCCAGGGGTCAGACTACTTCCAGGGTCAGAGATATATATGACTTGGATTTCTTTCCTCTGATGAGCAATTAAAGTCCTGTGGTTCCAATCATTGTTGTCCCAGGCAGTTGATTATAAGAGAGAGGTTTAACCCAGTGTTCTCCAAGCCTGATAATTCCAAACTATCTCCCCAGTGCCATGATCTGAACAAGAATGTGGTATGAAAACAAAAACAGTGAAAAATTGTGAAGATGGATTTTCAAAATCATCTTTAGGTGCTGTGTTATAATTGTTATTCTATGACTTTTGTGATTCGGTTTCTGATAAAACATGAGTAAATAGTCATTGTACCCTTGCTCAATAGGGAAAAGGACACCAAATTGATTAATAAAGGTTATTTTAATAAAATATTTTACTCCTAGTCATGTGTTATATATATTGGACTGAGTAAATAAATGTATTTTCTGGCTTTATTCTATGGAAAAAAAGCTCTATACAAGGTCATGCAACAGTTGCAGTTACAAGATACAGAACCGTGTCAGAAGCCAGTCTGAAGATGTTCACTGGCCCAGGGTAAGGTGGCGGCTGAATTTGAGCTTTGGTGAACACAATCTAGAATTAAAAACATCAACATGTTTAAATCCTTGATCTATAGCATTTCCCAAGATTACTAGTTGATTATCATCAGAGGGTGATAGGAATAAATAATAATCTATAAAATGATTTATTAAGGGGAAAAATCAAGTGTGGTCTATATTTTTGCTGGAGTTGTCATTAGGGATGCATAGCATCACACAAAGTCATTCCAGTAATAGTATGTGGTGATTTGAATGATAATGGACACTTAGGATCATAACTTTGAATACTTGGTCCCCTGAGGTGGAACTATTTGGGAAATATTAGGAGGTATGGGTTTGTTGGAAAATGTGTATCCTGGTGGCAGGCTTTGAAGTTTCAAAAATACTCCTGCAATTAATCCCCAGTGTTTCTCTCTGCCTCCTGCTTTAGGTTCAAGATGTGAGCTCTCGGCTACTGCTTCAGCACCATCCCTACCTGCCCACTACTATGCCCTCTGATCCAATGGATTAGGGACTCTAACCTTCTGAAACTGTAAATCTCAAATAAACTTTCTTCTACAAGTTGTCTTGGTCACTGTGTCTTATCACAGCCAGAAAGGTAACTAAAAAAGACACAGTATATGAAAATGTAACAGTAAAGTTACAATACCACTAAGTTCTCTTCTCAAAGAATTGGAAGATATTAATATTATATAACAGTACCTATAACTTCATGAAATAGAGTTCTTAGCACTGGGGTCACCAAGCAGAGGGTACACACCCATCACACAGCAAAGCCAACACACTGGGACCAGGGTGTAGAAAGATAACATTTTTCAGTGAGGCTGACTGTCAAAGAGGCAAGATAAAGCTGTTTTCTGTGTTCACAATAGGGTTGACCTAGATTACACAAAGGAACAAGAAGGACATGTTTTTTTACTAATGAGAAAGCTTTGGTGCTCCTTTCCATGTGCATTACAGTCATCGGGCCTCTAAGAAAACAGGTTTCTTTTAGCAGGGATGGGGCAATGGTCAGTTTCTACACAGAGGATTTTGAACAGGTGGCATTAACAAGTTGTCAACCAGAGAAGCTAGCTTCTGTATGTGTCTGCCATTGAGAAAGCCATTCCCAAGCTCTTCCTGGGTAGTTTCTAAGGGATTTTCCTGGAAAATAACTTAAACTCTTCACAGAATTTGCGTGTGTGCCCAGACCTCATCCTGCTTCAACTATCAAAGAAATCAAAACACACAAAATACCACAAAAACTCTTGCTAGTGAAACTAATGTCAACTCAAGAGACTATTTGATGATTTACATGAGTGTTGCCAGGTCTTATGTTGAGGTCCTTGATCTATTTGGAATTTAGTTTTGTGAAGGGTAATAGGTAAAGATCTAATTTTACCCTTCTACATGTAAGTATTTACTTTGAGTTGTAGGCACATGAAAGGAATTTCTGAACAGAAACCTGACAGTGCAGGCATTAACAACAGCTGATGAACTGGGGACACATAAAATCAAAAATGACAACACCATTTAAACAAAGAGGGAGCCTACAGAATGGGAAAAATATACCTTTAAAATATGTATTTGAAAGAGGGTTAATGTATAGAATATACAAAGAACTAAAAACCCAATTAAAAGTTAGAGAATGGTATTAAACAGAGTTCTGAAAAGGAGAAATGTAAAGGGTTGAAAAAAATTTAAGTTCAATATCTTTAGCCATTGGAGAAATGCAAATTAAAACTATTTGTTCATTTGTGTTCATTGCCACCTTATTCACAGTAGTCGGGAAATAGAAAAGCCTAGGTGCCCATCAACTGATAAATGGATAAACAGATAATGCTACATTTACACAAATAAATATCATTTAGTTGTTAAGAAAAACAAAATTAAAAAATACATAATTAATTGGGTGAAGCTGGAAATAATTATTCTGAGTGAGGTATTCCAGACCCAGAGAAACAAATGTCTCATATATTCTTGTGGGTTGCTACATTTGAATTTTTAGATATGTTTTTTGATTTGGAATACTCATAGAAGTCAAGAAACTATGGTGGGATGGGGAGCTTTCAAAAAAAAAAAGACATAGGATACAGTGATGTAACTAAGGGAGGATATGAAATGGAAATATAGGATATAGATATGACATGATAAAAGGTGGATTATTGAGCCTACTTTTAAAGAGCAACTTGTTTAAAATGTTTTATATTGGTATAGATTTTAGTTTATTGATACAAATTTAAAGTTAATTTTGTTATACTATATGTATATTTCTACTCTTGGTTAAGGTATTATGTTTGTGTAGCTCATTTAAATTGTAATGGATAATTAAGGAATACAGATTAATAATTAGTCTTCTATGATAATCAAACTTAGAGTCATGTTAAGTTTTCTAGGTATACATAGACATAATTCAATTAGGTAGGTAATCTTTAAACACTTCAAAGACCTACAAAACATGGTATTTAAAATGTTTGAAAAACTTAGACTTTTCTGGACATTGAGACATGTCTGCTCCTGGCAGCACTTTGATTTATTTCAAAGAGAAAGATGGGCATTGAAGACACTCTATATGGAGTTTATCTTCTTGGAAAAAAAATAGCCATTTGGGCAAGAAACTGTTCTTGCCTGGACTGCTGAACAAAATGTTGTGTTGAATGGACATGCAGGACACATAGGCAAAATGGTCCTTCAGGTTCCTGTTTTGCAGAAGAAACAGTCAGACATTCTACTGGACACAGAGAGAAGTAACTGATACTGCTGTGGATATTGCTCTATATAAATAAAACACTGATGGCCAGTGACCAGGCAGGAAGTAGGTTGCCAGACAGGAAGTGGGTGGGACAAGGAGAGAGGAGAATTCTGGGAAGCAGAAGGCTGAGGAGGGAGACACCGCAGCCACCGCCAGGACAAGCAGCATGTAAAGACAACGGTAAGCCACCAGCCACGTGGCAAGGTATAGATTTATAAAAATGGGTTAATTTAAGATAAAAGAACAGTTAACAAGAAGCCTGCCATGGCCATACAGTTTATAAGTGATATAAGCGTCTGAGTGATTATTTTATAAGTTGATTGTGGGACTGCGGGGCTTGGGGAACCTGGAGAGAAGCCCTCCAGCAACAGATACACTGTAGGCCTATTGGCTAAAGATAGAACATTGCAGAAGACCTTTGGGTGACTGTCTAGGCAGGCAGCTGTCTCTGTCATTCTAGATTTTTGAAAGTTGCTTACAATGAACTTCCTGTTTCCTTAGATAATATTATATCCTTCTGAGTTCTTTGATGTAGTTGAAGACTAGATAGTTATAATCATGTTTTTCCTTGGTTATAAGAGATAAGGTAGATATGAAACTCAGAATCACAAGTATAGATAGATAGGATATCCTCTTTAATTTTGCCAAATACATATAGACTAGATATTGTAACTGTAATTCTTGCTTGATAACTGTTTTTGTTATATGTAATTTTACTATGTTAAAGTTAAAACCTTCCTTTTTGAAAAAAAAGAAAAAAGAAAGTGCCATGGATATCACTCTGTATGCTATGAATGTGTTGTTCTGATTGGTTGATAAATAAAATGCTGATTGGCCAGTAACCAGGCAGGAAGTACAGGCAGGATAGCAGACAAGGAGAATTCTGGGAAGAGGAAGACTGAGTGAGGAGATGTTAGCCTGCTGTCCAGGGAGCAGCATGTAATAGCAGACAGGTAAAGCTGTGGAACACATGGCAACATATAGATCAACAGAAATAGTCTGAGTTTAAGTGTTAGAGTTAGTCAGTAGTTAGCCTGAACTAGTGGCTAAGAGGTTACAATTAATATAAGTCTCTTTGTGTTTATTTGGGTCTCAGCAGGTGAGGACTGGGTGGGAACCAGGAAAACTTTCAGGTACAAAAGAGAAAAACAGATCAGCTCAAGCTAAATGGTGTTGAAGTAAGGAGAACAGGGTTGTGGAGTGAGTACAGAAAGAGATAAAACCTTTGAAAGCAGTGTACAGAAACCTACTACTGAAGATCCCTCCTAAAAGACATGTGTCTATGTATATAAAATCATTTAAATGAAGTTAATCTATAACAGAGAACAATGCCTCTTCTAGGCAGCAAAAGCTAACAATTAAAAAGCCTGGTAACAGAAAGGAGTTACCTTTTTTGGAGCTGTCATTGCCATTGATTTTGGTTACTCTCCAGAACCTGACAATAAGGCTGTTGCCAAAGATACCAAGTACATAGGTTATGATAGAGTGTGATGAAATCAAGCTGAAGGGCATGTAGGTTGTTTCCAGGTTCTGGGTATTGCAAACAATGCTGTTATGAACATAGTTGAGGATGTTTCCTTGTGGTATGATTGAGCATTCCTTGGGTATATGCCCAAGAGTGGTATAACTGGGTCTTGAGGGAGATTGATTCCCAATTTTCTGAGAAAGTGCCATACCTATTTCCAAAGTGGCTGTACAAGTTTGCATTTCCACCAACAGTGTAGGAGTGTTCCCCTTGCTCCATATCCTCTCCAGCATAACCTGTCTTCAGTGTTTCTGATCCGGGAGACCTGGCCTTGGAGGTCCTACAAAAACCCCAAGTTAAACAACCACAACATATATTTAGAAGGCCTAGCACAGACCCATGTAGGCTTAATGATTGCTGCTTCAGTCTCTGTGACCCGTAGGAGACTTGTTTGGTTGATTTTGTGGGGTGTGTGCCCCTGGTGTCTTCAACCCTTTTAAAGGTTTGTGCTTAGTCTTATTGCATCTTGTTATGCCATGTTTGGTTGAGATCCTGGGAGACCTGCTCTTTCCTGAAGGGAAATGGAGGAGCAGTGGATCTGGGAGAGAGGGAAGGTGGGGGACTGGGAAGAGTGGAGGGAGGGGAGGATGTAGTCAGAATGTATTATATGAGAGAAGAATAAATAAAAAGATAAAAGAAAGGAAAAGAACACAGAGAAGAGAGCAACTGACGCCAGATTTAGCCACGTAGGAAGACCTGGCTCAAAACACAAAAGCTAGGGATACATACTCATGGCAGAGAACTTGCAAACCATGTGTCAAGCCCTGGGTAGAAGACAGGAAATATCAAAACCATATAATACAACCTTATAGATCTGACTAGTATGGGAAAATGTTACTTTCTCTTCAAAACTGGGAATCTGGAAAAAATAAGTAAACTCAAGACTGAAAAGCAAGTAACAGCAAGCAGTGTTACTATTGCTATAATGAAACACCATGAGCAAAGCAAGTTGGGGAGGAAAGGGTTTATTTGGCTTATACTTCAACATCACTGTCGATCACTGAAGGAAGTCAGGACAGGAACTCAGGCAGGACAGGAACCTGGAAGCAGGAGCTAATGCAGAGGTAACAGAGGAGTGCTGCCTATTGGCTTGCTCCTCCTGGCTTGTTCAGCTTGCCTTTTTTGTTGTTTGTTTGTTTGTTTCTTTGTTTTTGTTTTACAAGACAGGGTTTCTCTGTGTAGTTTTGGTGCCTGTCCTGGGTCTCACTCTGTAGACCAAGGCTGGCCTCAAACTCACAGAGATCCTCCTGGCTCTGTCTCTCGAGTGCTGGGATTAAAGGCATGTGCCACTACTTACCTGGCTGCTTTTTTTTAATGTTGAAGATAGGCAGAATTTATTATGGAAAACAATGAAACACCTTCCAGGAATGAGAGTAGGAAATGATCAGAGCACTGTAAGACAGAACATTCTGAGGGAATGTGAGTAGATCTTGGCTATAGAGCTTTTTGTGTGTTGGTTTTTATACTACTTCCAATGCCCTGAGGGGCATGTTCCTGTCCAGGTGACTGACTGATCTGTTTGAATTGTCTTATATGGGCTAGGGCTCCTTGAACAAGCCTTAGATATGTGTCAACTAATGGTTTTCAGGAAATAGAAACTAAAACTAGGCTAAATTGTATAAGAAAATGATACATTTTCAATAAAAAGAGAAAAAGTGTAAAAAATATTACCAAACTCAAAGGTCATTAGCACTAGAATTCTCCCTCATAATAACTTCTAACACTGAGAACTAGAGCCATGGGCCTCTATTAACCATTCAGAAAAATGGGGTCTGACTCATATCTTTAGAAGGAGATGGACACATAACATTCAGCCTGTTTTCCTACAGAATCCAGGACCACCAACACAGGGCTGGCCCCCACCTGCAATGCGCTGGGCCATCCACCATCAATCACTAATCAAGAAAATGCCTTACAGGCTTGCCCTCAAGTCAATCTTATAGGGCATTTTCTTAATTAAGTTTCCCTCTTCTCAGATGACTTTAACTTGTGTCACGTTCACATAAAACTATCCAGCACACATAGTACAAACGGTATAAAGTTCAAATCAAAACCCATGTAACACTGAGTTTCTGTGGGGTTGTTCTATTCCTTCTCATCCCTTACCTGAGGGCCAGATGAAATGTTAGAAGTGTTTGCAAGCAGTAGTGACAAGAAAACCTCTTTCTGGCCAGAAGGCAATGGTGAAGGGGAGGCCTGCAGAAAAGTATATAGGAGTCCACTGTTTCTTTCCTTCTTTTTCTCTCTCCCTTTCCTGCTTATATGTAAATTTCATATAAGGCCAGACTCACCTCTAGGCAGTGAAAGTACTCCTGAGGCATCTATAGCTTTGAGAAGACAAGACCCTAGAAAGCCTAATGTGTGAGAGGAACACAGCAGTACAGACCAGGCCCAGGTTCCACATGGGCACTGGAGATACAGAGAAAACATTTTATAGGCTTTGAGACCTGGCTGGCATCAGAATCACAGCCCATAGCTTCAGTTCTGAACCTAACTGGATTGACTGCACATAAACAAAGAAACCACCATTCTTCCTATGATTCTAACAGAACCTTGACTCTGTAATATATTTACAGTAACCAGGCTGGATTCCAAATCCACTCACCAACAAAGAACCAGTGAAAATAAGCAACATTTTATGGAAAAGATAATCCACAGATGGTAAGGCAGTCTCAGATACTGGTGTTATTGTGGGAGACCTCAGTTATTGTATTCACACCCCATGAACACAGGTGATCGCTGAGGAGAGCCTACAGAATATTTATGTCAGAACCCACAGAAGAAGTGCAAGGAGGCCTCAGAACGCACATGTTATCGAGTGGCACCAGAACAGAGTGGACTTCAAGAGTGTGTCCCTCCTTAGGAACAGGAAATCAAACATAATCTGAAACAGCTTCATCGGAAGCAAGACCCAGTTCAAAGATTCCAGCAAGCAACAGAGAACTAAATCGGGAAAACGGCACCTCCACATGGGGAGGAATGGCGTGTGTTCTTGTCCCACTTGCTCCCTAAGCCTGCAGTAGTATTGAAACAGCAGCCTACATCTCCAGTATCTGCAATGATTCTCGATGATGAGTGATGGCTCTAGGTGAAGATTATACCTTTTTTCCCAGGAATTTGTGAGTTGTGATCTCTGGAGTGACTGCATGAGGGAGTGACTATAAGACACTTGTACTTCTTCCATCTGAACACAGCCAGAGTGGAAAAGCAGTGGTTACTCCTTTACAACATTCTAAGGTAAGTAACCCTTAACTGATTCATAAAAGATGATACTGTGGCATGGAACAGCCCCAGAGAATGCAAGGAGAAGCTGAGAGAAACTAGTTTGGGGAAGCAGGTACTCATGAATACAGAAGAACTTAGAAAATAATGCTCATGTTGTACAGGAAATGCTCAGAGAACAGAGGAGAAAATCTGACTTATTATCTTGGGTAGGATTCTAGGCTCATTGCAAGCAGGAAATGAAAGTTAATTCGAATTTACAAGCAACCTACAACTGTACCCACAAAACAGCCAACCTTCAAAGGCCCCAAAAGAAGCCTCTCTCTCGCCCTTACTTCCCCACCCTCTCTCTCTGTGTGTGTGTGTGTGTGTGTGTGTGTGTGTATGTGTGTGTGTGTATCTCCATGCCTCTCTCCCTCCCCAAATTATATATTATATTCAGACTTACATTCAAACATGACAAGGAATACAGGAATTAACATTTTTTGATCAGTTGCAATCTCTGTAATAGTCTCAGTCTGTTGGAAAATAAATTTTTGATGAGGGATGAGAGCTTCACTTATATCTAGGTATTGGATAAATATTTAGAGTATAATTAAAATTGTACTAGGTTAGGAAAATATCATTAATAATTTCCCCTCTAGGGTCTTCAACCTCTCTAGCTATAGGTAGTTGGCTGGCTTTGTAGTACAAGGTGTGAAATCCCTCCCATTAAGCAGGCCTTAAATCCAATTAGATAGCTTTTGGTTACCTACAAGATAAAAGTGCCACTATTGCACTATTGAGGATTTCTATGTAGGCCAGTCATTGTTGTTCATAAGCTTTACTGCTGGATAGGGTTACCAATTTCTTCTCCCCCTTGGAAGTTTGCATAACACCTTCCAATACTATAAAAGCTAGTCTTTGGGGAGGAGGCTTCAGGTCAGTTCAGCTTGATTCTCCTAAGTACTGTGTCTGAAGTATGTAGTATCTTCAGCAACAGAAACATACCTTAAAGTGCCGGGAGACAAGGGCAATAACAGTATCTTATACCCTTTTGGGAGTCTCTTGGGCTCCCCTGAGCAATAACTCAAAGGGAGGTGTTGCTAGATTTCCTTCAATTGGGGGAAACACAAACAACACCTATACCTCTTTTTAAGGACCCAAAGACAAACCAAGGTCTGGTCCAATAACTTCAACCAAGGGGAACCAATGAGCTTATTAGACTTACTTACAGAGCTAGGGTGAGGGGTTATGAGCAGGAACATGGATGACCTTAAAACAGTCATACTCAGAGGTCTACACTCAACAGCAACGATAGCTTTCCCATTGCTGTACAGAATGAGCCCCCTTTCCCCTTCCATTTTAACCTATATTATCTAGACTTTCCCCAAGGACGATGTGCAGTTAGGGCAAAATTGCAAACAACTGATTGGGAAGGGTGGCTGGATACTTAGCTGAGAGTCCTATTATCCTGCCAGCTCTATCCTTCTAGAAGGGGAGGTAATCAATCAGCAGACCCCTCTGTGGTGATCTTTTTTGGGAGGGCAGGACTAGCAGAACTCCTGAGGATGGAAGCTTTTTGGCTTTGAGGATAGGCCTATGATGCAGGAGGTTTCCCATAGCTGGCACTGGTGTTTTTGTTAGATAGTCTGTGGCCCTTAGAAGTGGTATTATTGCCCCATACGGCATGACTATACACATACATATATTACACATTAGATTTAATATATATTAAAGTAAGTCTGTATAGTGTTGTTTCCCTGTAGCTTTTCAAACACTAGTAGTGTTACCCTTTCTTCATCCCTCTCCCTCTATGCTATCCTCCCTTGTCCTCCCCAGTTATGCCCTCTCCTATTCCTGTCTTCATAACATCTGTGTCCTACTGTCTCCCTCTCTATAGTGCTCCTTCCCCCCTTCACCTGACAGTCTCTTTCTACTTTCCTGACTTCTGTAGTTATTCCAGGTTATAGACTCAAATCTAAAGATTCAGATCTAGGATCCACAAGTAAGGCAGAACCTTTGATGTTTATCTTTCTGGGTCTGGGATACCTCATTCTGTGTGTTTTACAGTTCCATCCATTTTTCTGCAAAGCTCATGATTTCAATACTTTTTTTCACAACTGAATAGAATTCTATTGTGAATATGTACCACAATTGCATTATCCATTCCTCAATAGAAGGACATTTAAGTTGTTTCCATTCCTAGAGATCTACAAATGGCCAAAATATAGATAAGTGAGGGTAGGGTACCCAGCCTCAATAGAAACATCTACAATGTAACCCCTACAACTGAGGATGAGGGAAGGGAGATCATGAAGAATAAAGTGAAAACTTAAAAGACACAGAGAACCAAAACACCTACAGCTATGTAGTTTCTTCTAGACATGCCAGGGGTGCTGCACACATGAAATCTCAATAATATTGTTACCTAAGCACAATTTCCATAAGAACAATGCCAAATGACATGTCAATGTAGATGTGGAAATTTCATAAGGTCCCACGCCAAGATGAAGGGCTATAGAGTCTATAGTAGAGACAACCAATGTGTGCTGAGAGGGAGAATCAGTCTTCTCTAGGGATGATCCCTTATAGGTTATCCTATCCCATGTAGTGAGCCCTGAACATATACATATGGGCAACACTACATGGGCTAAGTGTGTGTGTGTGTGTGTGTGTGTGTGTGTGTGTGTGTGTGTGTTTGTGCATTGTATGTGTGTGAGAGAAAGAAAATGTTTATGGTGGTGAGTATCTGTGCAAAAGTGATAATTAAAAAAATTCATGAGTTTGAGAGGGAATAGGAGGCATATAGGAGTTGGAGGGAGAACATGTAAAAATGGTATAAATACTCATGTATGAAATTCTAAAAAAATCAAATTTTTAAATTAAAAACATTTTTGAAAAATTTTCAATCAAACACACATACACACACACACAGAGAGAGAGAGAGAGAGAGAGAGAGAGAGAGAGAGAGAGAAACAGCTGTAATTCTAGCTTTAAAAAATTAACAAAAACGAACTCTAAGTGATGTTTGAGGATCTGATTACTGCATTTGAACACTGAAAATGTCCAAGTATCAACAAAGAATCATAAGATATGAAAGAAAGAAAATATGGCTAATTTACAGAAAAAAGGAGCAGAAAATTTTCCCAAGGAAGTACATAGTCAGTAGACAAAGATTTTAAGCCAATATTTTAAATATGTTCTAAGAGACAAAATAGAAAGCATGGACAAGTAGCCAAGGAATTCAGAGAACAGTGTATGTACAAGTAGAAATTATCAATAAAGCACAGAGTATTATATAATTACCACAAATTATAAGGTTAGAGAAAGTATAAAAACTGAAAGCAAAACTCACTAGAGCATGTCAGTAGTGGGTTTGAAGAGACAGAAAAAGAAACTGCAAATTAAAGGTAGGTCAACTGAAATTACTCCAGTTAGGTACACAAAGCAAAAGATCAAAGGAGATGAACCCAGCCTCAGGACCAAGTCGGCATCACAACAGGAAACAGGGCATGCACCGCTGCCTCATCGGGGTTCCAGGAGCACTGGGAGAAAGGGAGGGAACAGAGGAACAGTAGAAGAAATAATGCTCTGTGAGCCCAATTTTGATAAGGAAAATACACCTGCAGATCTATGTTCAACAAGTGCAAAAGATGAGCAAATTGATTTGTTGTGAATTTAGTGAGTGATGGTATTTTACAATTTTGTATCCAGATCTTTCTGTTGTGATCTTTAGAGTTTCACATATGCACCCCACATGGAATAATAAAGAGATGGTCTTCCATGTCTGAACTAAAATGTTTGAGAATGTTGAGTAAACTCCCATATTCTATCCACTAAAATGCATCTTTTTTTCATAAAGTTGCTAAGTTTGAAAACTCAAATATTTTGACCAAGTAGTCACTGATTTTCTCAACTTTTGAGCACTTGTTATTGGCTGTATTCCAGAGCTTAATTTATCTGTAGCAAAGGGATAAAAGTCCAAACAATGACTTTTCTAAAATGTTTATAACATAGACCTCTGTAACCAGCAGTGGAGGAAGAGATGAAAGTAATCTAACACAGGGTTTAGATTAAGCACAGTTATCACACTGTTTCAATAACCATAGCATAATCTTCAGGGTTATGCATGCTGCCTTTAAGACTGGAGGGGTGTGTGCGAGTATGGGTACATACATTCACAGAACTATAACTGGTTGGGTGTGAAAGATTTTGAAAACCTAAAATGCAGAGCATTTCAAGACTGTGCTTAATTTAAAAATAAAACAGGGCTGGAGAGCTGACTCAGTGGTCAAGAACACCAGCTGGTCTTTCAGAGGACCCAGATTGGGTGCCAGATGTAGTGAGAATTCTTATTGGTCTTAATAACAAAAACCCAGAGTCAGATATTTGGGTAAATGCTGAAAGATCAGGGAAGCAAAGCAGCTAGCCACCAGAGAGACTTCTTACCTCTACCAAATCATGAGACCAAAAGGGCCCAGCTTCTGTCTCTACCCCACCTTATAACTTCCTCTTTCCACCCAGCCATATCACTTCCTGTTTCCTTCTCCCAAGTGCTGAGATTAAAGGTGTGTGCCTGGCCTCTAGTGGATAGCTCCACACTCTGATCTTCAGGCAAGATTTATTGGTTAAAGCACAAACAAAATATCACCACATTCCAGAATTCACAGGATAGCTCACAGTTGTCTGTAACTCCATCCCAGGGCATCCAATGCCCTCTGCTGCCCTCTGTACAGAGTGCATAGGCATACATGCAGTCAAAACACCTATACATAGAAAATAAATATTAATTATTTTTAAAGTGTTTTTAAAAAATGAAATAAAGAAATTGTTAATAACTTCAATTTTTCTACAATTAAGTTTAAAAACACCCCTTTTTTCTCCTCTGTTTAATGATGACCATAAGTCTGTAGAGCAGTTGGGTTACAGTGAAGTAAATTGAAATCATAGCAACTAGAGCTATGTAATTAAAGAGAAGGAAAGAGTCCCTCTCTTCATAAAGAAACAACTATATACTAACTCACTCATTATTCAATGTATACATTTTACTACACACAATACTAGGTTTGATGGGAGGCAAAGTCTTTCTTCAACTTGCCTCATCTAGAAGTGCTGGAATTTTTCTAGAATTCTGAACCAGAATTAAGTTACTGAAAACACATTATCAAATATCTCTCTCAATGTGTGTGCATGTGTGTGTAACTAGGAATATATTTTGGGAAAAGGGAAAAGAAGACATCCTTCTTAGCAGGCTTTTATGTATACTCTCAATAACTTATGTGGTTTTTTTCCCTAAGACTTTTTATTTTAGCTTTCTAAGTATAATAACTTACTTAAAATATAATAACTAACTGGAGACCAGATCTCACCATCTACCTCTCCTCTTCAACTTTCTAAAATTAATATGAAATACTGGATAAAGTTCAAATCTTATTTCAATCCTAAAGCTTAGACTATATTCATTTGAATTGTGAAAATGTCATTGATTGATATGGAACATTATCTAATCATTGATTTAAAAGGATTGGAGGAGATGTCTCCTTGTATTCTTATACATGAAATATTAAAATAACACAAGCCCTCAAAGTAATACTTAGGAGAGGATCATTAAACATCTTCTATATTTGACTTAATAAACACGTATGTTTAAATACATATGGACATGTGTGCATGTATAAATACATAGGAATGAATTTTGTCATGTAAAAATTCCAGTCTAAAAATATGAAGGAAAAGAAAATTTGCAATTCAAAGAAGACCACACTATGTCAAGAAAATCAAAATTTGTAGGGTTATCTCCCTGGAAAGCAGGGGTAAAAAGGGAAGATAATTGCATTGCAATTCAAGTACAAAGCACAAAACTCTATCTAGAAAATCACAGCCATCGTGTGCATGAATAAAAATGTGCTATTGCTGAGAGACTGTGATTAAAAAAATAAAGTAGCATCAGTGAGAATATTGAAACTGACGGTCTAAATACAGAGAAAAGTTAACTGATTCTTCAACCCTCCTAGGAGATAGCATCAAGGTTGAAAATATGTTCCTTTGGTTACTTTTCCTAGAAAAAAAGAGATAGGAAGAAGAAAGATTCTTGGGGATTATAACTTCAAGGAAACCACAGAAATAAGCATGGGCCTGTGTCTCTTGGGTCTGAAACCAATCAAGTATGGGTTAACAGGAAACAAGCTTTAGAACAATGTGGTATTTTCTCTCCTTTAAAAAAATTTTTGACCTGAAAGATCTGTAATTTTGCTATGAACAAATATTTGGGTTACTTTAATCTAATAAAAAGAAGTTATTGAAAAGAGGGTGCCTGGCTTTTTAAAGAAAAGGGAATGATCTGCTTGTGTGTGTCCATACCAGATCATCAGCACCTGACCCACCTAGATTTGAGCTACTGGAGAAGGATAAAACAGTCTTAATGATGGTGTAGATGTTTTTGCAAGTGTATTCATAGGTAAACAGAGCCTGTGACAGTGTCTTCTAATCCTCTTTCCTAAGTTTATAGTCACTCCTTGTCAAGTTATGCCATGGGCACTAACTATATCATAATGCCACTACAAGGCTGTAATGAACAGCACAGTGAGTAGATGGTAACTACACAAATATGCATTTTATTAAGTCAGTATGTGATCAGAGACTATGTCCTTGTCCTTTCTTGGCCTCTCTTATTCTTCTGCAAAAGTTGATTGTGTGGACTATATGCTGCAACCCATGAGGCATGAAAGAAATATTTTTTCCAGTTCTTAACAGTGCATAAGAACCAATCACGAAGGGAATGAGCTAATATATGTGAAAATGCACATTTCTGTATTGTATTTCAGACTTAACATCAGAAATTGGGGGTGAGAATCACAGCAAAGTCTGGGGGCCTACATTTCAATAAACACTTTAGATTGTTCACTAACACAGCAATGACTCCACCCACCCCTCACAGCTGGAAGACCTGTGTGAACGGGTCCTCTCATCTTTAAATTCTCTCCTCACAGTCCATCAGCCAGGTTCTTTGGATTGCATTGTGCTTTCTTTAAAATGTTTTTATCCAGTGTCCATCAGAGCCAAGATACATTTCATTTGGAGCCACTGATCACTACAGTAATGAATAAATGTCTAGCAGGGATCCATTTGGTCTTCAAGATGTGAACAGCTTTATGAGGATGTCTTAATGATACCACAGAAACTTAAGTTTGGTGGGAGCATTTATCAACCTAATAACTCCTCAGTCAATTTGAATTCTGGTGAAAATACAGAAACAATTTTTAAAACTCTTTGATGAACACATTTTCATAGGTAAGAGTTTTCTTCAAACCGGGACATTTTTTTTCTATTCCTAAATCACAATTTCATGAACACAATATTACTACTGTTTTTATTAGTAATTTTTTTGTTTTTTATGTACACAAGTAACTATTAATTTTGGCCCATAAGACCAACATTATTTATATTGCCCATTCTCTACAGTAGGCACTTAATAAATTGTCTCCTCTTCCTTTTTATCCTTAAAAGTCAAATATTTAACTTCCTAATTTTCAATTGGATTAGTGTTGGATTGTAATTAACTTACAATTAAAGTTTTCAAATCCCATTTCAAAGTCCCACAGTAGGTAAGTGTCACCAGGTGCTTCTTTGTTCAGCCATCTGTAATGAATGACACTGCCAATCAAATTGTCTAGGGCTTTCTTTTGTGCAGCATAAACCTCCTTAGCCAGATTCAAGCATGCTAGCTATTTTTGAGAAGTTGACCTCTAGAAAGTAAAGGTGTGGGCTCTGTGGCTAACCAAGGAAATGTGCTGCAGGGATGATAGGTAAGCTCTTCTGTACAGTGGTTAGTGTTTGAGGAAGCTGTGTGGCCTGGAGGAAGGGGCCCCAATCTAGACATTTGCCTCCTTCCTGCCCTCATATTACCAAGCTTTGTGTCCATGGAAAAGTTGCTTAACCACATGGCACCTAAATGTAGGTAAATATGCCAGATCCTAATCTCAAAAGGATGGCCAATTATACTCTAAGTGGCATTTTAAAAGTGATCTATATATATTTAACCTCAAAACAAGCACTTTTAAAGAGCTTTTAAGTAGGATATATTGAAATTATCAAAGCCAAAGTCACTTGCTGCCATTTATGTCAATCATGTCATAGGCTAACAGGAGCTGGAGAACTTTTGTTCTCCTTTCCTTTCTTTGTGATTCTTGGTATTAATCCCTAACTTGATACTTGGTGATAACTGCAATTCCACACATAATTATGAAAAGTGATAGAGATACATCCCGGTTACCTTTCACTCTTTATCCTTCAATTGTAAAAGACTGCACATACTGAATAGGAGCAGAAGGGTCAAGTTGGCCATGGTTATTCGGAGCTTTGCACATTCCTTAGATCACCAGCTCTTGATCCATTACTCTGTGTGCTGCATTAGGTGGTATACAACTTGGTGTGTAGACTTGGATACAAGACAGTTTCATCACCTTTAAGTATCCCTCCAATTGTCCTTTAAGTATAGCACCCACTTCCTTTCTAGCCTCCCCCATCAACATCCCCAGGCCTGACAAGCATTTGTTCACATATTCTATTTGTTGTTTTGTCACTTCAAGAATGGTGTGCAAATGAAAATAAAAGCTGTGTGGCTTAGGGATTTGACTTTTCCATTCAGCATAATCAATCACCTGGAGACCCACCCCAAGAGTGGAATGTATTTATTATAATCTGTGGGAGCCTCTGCTTGCTTAGTATTCTGTTTGTTGTTGCTTTGCTTTTAAGATCTGAGTATTTATCTACTTATGAGCATCTTTCGGAATCAATTTCCTTAATTTAATGAGACCCAACTTATCAACATTTCCTTTTATAGATTATGCAGTTTTTGTTAACAAATTTTAAAATGCATACAAATTAGAGGACAAATATGAAGTAAAATTTCCCTATTTGTAGGTAAAATTGTTGTCTACATAAAAATGTACCCCCAAAAATCAGCAGCAACAACCAAAACTTTTTTACTATGTGAATCAAAAAGACCATATGTTACATAATTAGCATATATAGATTTATTATGTTTTTATAAGTTACCAAAGTGAAACTTGAGATGAAATAAAACACTAAATACTTTTTTAATAATATAAAAAGTAAATTGTTTTTGGAGAATTTGTATGGCAAATGTCAGAAAATATTAATGAAAGGAATTAGAGTCAATTGGAATTAACATACCATGTTCATGGATAGAAAGGTCATTTCATTTGGCATCAGGAAGATGCCAAATTGATATAGGGCTGTAGCACAATTACATTTAAAATGCCTGAAAGTAACTTATAGATATAGACAACATTATTCTGTAACCGAAACACAATGATTTGGAAGGGAAAAAACAATTTTGAAAAAGAAAATTCAAAGCAACCACTTTTTATTATTAGGATTAATACATAGCCACAGTACTTGGCTCTCTATAAATTAGTTATAAGGCTCTAGTGCTGAAGACAACACTTACATATTTCACTGAACACTGAACACGAAGAGGTTGAACTAACACCAAACTAGAGCCTTCACCCCTGCTGTGTGTTTACGGATATGGAAGGTACTCTGCATGCTACCAAAGGAGAAAGGTAAATATCAACCGAGCTGCAAATCCTGTGATATACAACCGTGACCTTCATATAAGATATGCTGATGCAATAATGTCACAAATGTTGTATGAATAACCAACCACTTTTTGATTGGATTTAAGGCCTCCTGCATGAGATAGAACCCATATCTGACACTGACAAAGGGGCCAAGAGAAAAGAGGATGGCCATAGGCCTAGGGCCAAATACACTCCATTATTCTGCTAAAGGAACATAGCAATAAAGTGACTCCTAATAACATTCTGCTACACTCACAAATCGGTGTCTCATTCAGCCATCGTCAGAAAATTTTCTTCTTGCAGTAAGTAGACTGAAACTGAAACAGAGTCCTAAGCTGGACAATATTCAGAGAGTAAGAAACATAGGAATAGTTTCTGAAGGGCTCTGTGGAACAGGAGGTGGAAAGATCATAGGAGCAGAGAGGATGGTTGACTCCAAGAAAACTGTCCTCCAGCCACAACAGGACTGACTCATATATGAACTCATAGAAACTGATGCACATAGTAACTTGCACAGGTTTAAACCAGATGAGGACCAACACTAAGCAGAGGATGTGGACACAGATCTCATCCCAATCAAGAAGCTATCTGCAGTTGACACCTGCTTGCAAGGAAAAATTAGTTTTTGTTTTTTTTTAATGGCATCTCACTATATATATTAGCCAGACTTTGGGGTAGGCCTCATGTCTGGCAGCAGATGGCTAACACAAAGTAAACTCAATGTTTTGTTTTATAGATTTTTTTTGTCTCAAATTGATTTATTTTCATCTGTTGCTTGTATTATTGGTCTTTTGTTTATATATCCTGTTTTCTGTGCATGTGTGTATTTTGTTATTTTTTTTATTCATTTGTTTTTTGTTTGCTTGTTTGTGTGTTTTTAAAGAGAGAGATGAGGAAAAGGTATGGAGTTGGGTGAGCAGGGAGGTGGGAAGACACCAGGAGGAGTTGGTGGAAGGGAAAAGAGTGATCAGAATACATTGTATGATTTTTTTTCAATAGATAAAAGAGAATGTAGTATTGGGGGCATATGTCAATCAAATAAAGTATGTATATATGTGCAAATTTATTAAGTGAGCTTTAAAATAGTGATAGTCAAATCACAACTAAGATGCTGAGAACCTGGTAGTTGGTCTTGAGACTGTGAACCTCAACAGTGAGAGAAATCACAAAATAACTGTCTCTCATTTGGGGACAATGCCTGCAGTTACTCATTCCACAAGGCAGGGTGGTGCCTAAGCTCTCCTGATCTGGTGCTAGAAGCCCAGAAAGTTTGTATAGAGCCACTGGTCCCATTCTACCTTGATGGAAGCTTAGAAACACTGACATCGTTATCAATAAAACAGCAGCAACAATGACAGGTCAGCCTTTGGAGGTGTTTATGAGAAATATCTATATTAGATTAACAGGAGTGAGAAGATGTAGCTTAGCTGTGGATGGCACCATCCCATCATCTGGAGTCCCAGACTAAAGGGAGAATGTGAGCTGAGCATTGACATTCATCACTCTGTAACTCAAATTGCTAAACGGTCTTATTAATTAAAAACCCCAAAGCCAGATATTGGGGTGAAGGCTGAAAGATCAGAGAAACAGAGCAAGCCAGCCACATTCTTACCTCTATGAAACCCTCAGCCTCAAGAGAGAAAGAGTTCCTGTTTCCTCATGCCTTATATACCTTCCTGTGTCCTGCCTAGTTCTATTTCTCTCATGTAGCCCAGTGTGTCCTTGAACTCACAGAGATCCAGAGTGATAGGATTAAAGGTATGTGCCACCACCGCCTAACCTCTCTGTCTAATTTAGGGCAGGCTCTGTCCTCTGATCCCCTGATAAATTTTATTGGGGAACACAATATATCACCACAACTCTCTACTTCCTGACTACAGACAGACATGAAGCCTTAAGGTCTTATGGCCAATACTTTCCTGCCATGATAGAGTGTAGCCTAGCAATATGAAACATTCTGCTTTCTTTTTGTCTGGGCGTTTTGTGATAACAACAAGAAAACTAATCCAGGAATATAAAAAATAAAAGTCATGGAACTTATCATAGTTACCCAAGGTCTAAAGTCCCAGCTGGCCCACATTCAGTTCTCTTTATTTCAGAGTTCTTATATGTTTACTGGTGAATCAGATCAAGACTATCTACTGCATTTAAAAGAAAAGGAGACAAGAGAAGAAGAGTGCATAAAATTTCTTTTCTCATATATAGTTTTATTATCAAGAACAGCAGCATCAGTAACATGTTTTCACTTTCTCTATTTTAATATCTATGCTCCAGATATTGACTTTAGATATGATTGACAGGTTCATAGAACTAAACATGTATGCTAGCAAAGAGAATGTGGAAAGGGCAAATTGCTTGTAAAATATTTTAGATGAAATGAATGCACATGCTTGTGTAAATTGAGCTATGCAAAGCCTAACTAAGGCAACAGTTTAAACATAATACTCATTATGACAGACTTAGTTATAATTTTTGCAGGAAGATGTTTCAATGATGATATGGATGTGACACACTACCAGGGTTAGAGTTCTTAATATTGTTGTTTATTGAAAAGTTGTGTTATTTCATGATAACTGATTCACTACTTCTATATAAGGTTAAGAATGTCTACTGTCAAAATTTTCAATAGATTTCTTTTGCCAGCTAGGAAAAATAAAAACACAAAAAGCAAGAAAGCCCCCTGTGCACCACCAGAATTTGAGAAGAGGTCTTAAATGAAAATGAGAATATTTACATTCATATCATTCCTCCTTCTCTCCTAAGCCATCATCCTTTCTTTCATCTTACTTAGAGTTCATTCAAACACATGTTTATTCAGCAATTGCTTATTTTTACTGGGCCTTGCTTAGCACTGATAGAAAAGCAACAGTGAAGAAACAGGCTGTGGTTTCTTTGCCATATCACTGACAAACATCTAGACAATGCTGTGAACTCTCCATGAACTCTCAACCCCTTTTATTCTTGCTATGAGTAAACCATCTTCCCAATATTCCACCAATGATAAGTGTCAGACCCCAACCCCATTCTTTTCTCTGTTTAGATCCTGTCTTCCTCACTCCTGCTTGCACTAAGCCTGTTTGAACTACGGGACCACTTTCAGTCTTTTCTGGAGTCTCCCTTTATTTTGAAGCAATGATTCTCAACCTTCCAAATGCTGTGGCCTTTTAATACAGTTCCTCAAGCTATGGGGATCCCCAACCATAAAATTATTTGTGTTGCCACTCCATAACTATAATCTTGCTACTGTTACAAATTGTAGTGTAAATATCTGATATGTGGGGTATCTGATATGAGACTCCTGTGAAAGGGCCATTCGACCCTTCATCAGAGTCATGTCCCACTGATTGAGAACTGCTGTTTTAAAACATAATATAAAATTTTCCTATCTCTCTTCCTGGATTTACTCTCATATAACCATACAATCTATGGCTCAATTTCTAATGATTCTCCAATTTTAGCCATCCAAACAACATAAGTTGTTGAGATTTATAAAATCTCTTGAAACATAAAATGTCTCCAAATTATTCCTACTTGTAAAGTCATGGTGGACTATGGTGCTGGTGACTGAGCCTGTGGACAATATCAGAACTCTGAGGAAACTTACTATGTAGACCAGGTTGGCCCTGAACCAAAAGAGATCTATTCCACCCCACCATTGCCTCCCAAGGTCTGGGATCAGAGACATTCACCACCATATCCCACAACAATACGCTTTTCAATGAACAGTGGGTCGTTGAATATATGAGAGGAAATTTTAAAGCTCCCTCAATTTAAATAAAAATGAGAACACATCTTACCAAAGCCTCAGAGCACAGACAAGGGAAAGTTTATAGTTATAAATGTACACATTAGAAAGCTAGAGGAGGCTAGCTCACTGACTACTCTTCCAGAAGACAGGATTTTGATTCCCAGCACCCATACGATGGCTCACAACCATTTGTAACTCCAGTGCCAGTATGCCCTCTTCTGGCCTCCAAGAGCACAAGGCACGTAGCAGTGCACAAACATGCACACAGGAAAACACCCTTATACACAAAACAAAAACTTTTAAAAATGCTAGAGAGATATCTAATAAATAACCCAATGATCCACTCCAAGGTGGTAGAAAAACATTAAGAAGCCAATCGCAAAGCAGATAGACCACGAGAAATAGGAAAGACCAGGAAAGAAACTGATAAAATCAAATCTAAAAGTAAAATACACTGGCCCCGTGTGTGTGTGACATCTGTCTTAAATACCCAATAGTAAGCAGAATTATTGTTATGTAATGTAGGTTATGCATATTAAAAATGTTTAAAAATAAATGTGATATCACTTTACCAAAGAAATTCATCTTTTAACTGTTGTTTTCTTGACTCTTCTTCCATCCAATGAGTAGTAAAGTATTCTAGAAGATCCCAAGTTTGCATTCTAGAAATATGTTGGACCTATTTTTTCACTATACAAATATACTTCAGGGACTGAAGCCTCGGGAGCAACTGTACAAACTAAGATTCTAGATTATTTATACACATACAGAGTATACATACTGCCAGCAATTTGATTATTGCTGTCTGACATGATGGCTCCTTCAAGTTATTGGGGCACTAAAATAATGATGCCCAAAGTTAATTTTTGAGCATAGATATTAATTACAAGCTCTGTAAAAGTTTAATCAGCTCAGTCTGCTTCATTGGGTAGTAAACTTTGTCTTCCCTACCCTGGTGCTCTTGGCTTCCTCTGAGTCCATGGAAACCATCAGCTACAGAATGCTGGTACCCAGTCCTTGACCTCGTTGCACAGTTTGTTGCTCTGCAGTTACTTAAGTAATTTCCAATGTAATGATTTTGTCCTAAATATTTGTCTTAAGAGCAAAGGTAGAATTTCTGTTGCTCTTCAAATGAGAGCTTTTGTTTCCTGTTATACATGGTTTTGTATTTTTAATAATGTGCATACATGTCTATACAACATCACAATTTTTATCAAATTACTAAGGATGGAAAGCATCTTTCCTATTTAATAGCCATTTGTATATCTTCCTTTTGAAAAAAGATCTATCAGATTCTTCATCCATCTTTTATACTTTCCAAAAAGACTTTATGTTTACAGAAAAAAATGATTGGAAAGTAATGGTATTTCATACATCCCCTGCCCCCACTCAATTTTCTTTACTATCAACACCTCACACAGACTGAATCATCTCTACAACTGACAATCTATACTATTCTAGCATGTCATTGTTACTCAAAGGCTATGGTTTTACAGTTTTAATAATTGTTTTATTTTTGAAATTAAACTGTAATCATATCATTCCCACCCTTCCCTTTTCTCCATCCCTTCAACCCTTTGCATGTGCTGATTTCCCCCACTCTCAGAATCATGGCCTCTTTTACATATATGTATGTAAATTTACATGTTATATGTAAAATATATATTTCCTTCCTTTAGGAATATGTGTATTTAGTCCATATATATGTATATATATATGTACATACATATACATATACACATACACATATATTCTTAAATATATGAACACAAACTTCTCAGTCTTGACTATATGGTGTTAGATAATCAATTTAGGGGCTCTTCCAAGGAATAGACCATTTTTCCATTTAGTTCTTGTCTAGGGTTCCAGGCCTGTGGGGTTTTCCCTGTCTGTGTTACCAAGTCTATTGTTCTTGTTCAGATCTTGTTTAGACAGCCATTTTGTTGAGAATTCATGGGTGTAGCTTCCCTGACACTTCTAGGAGACACAATCTCAAAGCAGACTTCCTCTTCCTTTGTATCTTACAGTCTTTCTGACCCTTCTTCCACAGTGTTCACTTTAGTAAAGAAGCTGTATTGAAAATGTATCAGCTGGCTCTGGGCACCATATGAACATGTTTTGTTTGTTTCTTTTGGTTTATTTGGGGGAAGGGTGCTGATCTGCTGTGGTATTCTGTAATGGTCTCTATCTATTGCAAAAAGAAGTCCTTTGTTGAAGTTGAGAGTTATACCTACCAGTGGATATAAGGACAAATATTTATACTAAAGTTAGGAGTTATGCTAATAAAGTGAAAGTGTAAATTCTTTTCCAAGATCCATGACTTCACTGGCCATGGGTTGTTTGCTAGATTCCCAGCACTAGGCATGATTTCCCTCTTGCTGAGTGGGCCTTAAGTTCAATTAAGGAAGCTGTTGGTTACCATAAAGATATGTACATCGCTAGTGCACACTTAGGATTATCATTGTTACAGTTCATAAGCTTCATAGCTGGATAAGTCTATTAGTTTCTTCCCTCCCTTGGAAGCTTGCATGGCATCTTCTGGTACCCTGAACACTAGTCCTGTGGGAGGATGTTTTCAAGTCATATCTAGCTTGTATCCTTCTTAAAGTGAAATGCAGACTTTACTTCTAGACTCTTAAGTCATATCATCATGTGTCCTTATGGCAGGAACATAATATCTCAACTACCATTTTCTTTGTAATAAATTTTGAAATTAGGATACTTGAGCCCTAGCCACGCCTGTGTGTGTGTGTGTGTGTGTGTGTGTGTGTGTGTGTGTGTGTGTGTGTGTATCCACAAGTACATGTAAATACATGCAACATAGAGACCAGCAAAGGACATCAGATATCTTGCTTTCCATTTCCTTCCTGTGAAATAGTGTCTCCACTAAATTTGGAGCTTGGATACTTCTAAGCCCCCAGAGTTCCTCCTTCCTCCTTTCTCTGTGCCCCACACACATACATAGCTCTGAGTTTACAGACAAGAATTGTACTACCCAGTATGTTACTTGGTTCCTGATTTAAACCTAAGGTTTCACACTTCCACAGCAAGTACTCTTACCCATTGAGCCATCTCCCAAGCCACTCTATGTGAGTCTTTCTGCTTTGTTTTCCGGCTTTCCAGATTCTTTTACCAACTCTCAGTCATTTATAAATGCATATGAATGTGTGTTCAGTTATTATTGTGAAGAAGTGAACCATAACAGCAATGGGATTTGCATAGAATCTTTAAGTAAATTGGAATATATGACCATATTAACAAAATTAAGTTCTTCTAATCCATGAAGCTGGGATTCTGCCCTTGTCCATTTAACTAGACTTTTCTTTTTAAACTGTAGATATGTTTTCATTTGATTAGATCTCTTTGTTGGTTGGTCTGTCTCTATGTTTGAATTGGTTTGGTTTTTGTTTTGGGGGGCTCAGGGTCTTTCCACAGAGCAGACTAATATGGCATTTTCTATGTTGCCCAGTTCAGCTCGAGCTTGGGATCCTCCTACCACAGCCTCCCAAGTGTTGGCATTAGAAGTGTGTACCATCTAACCTGTCATTTAAATTGTCTTCAGTTTTACAAATATTTTGTGGTCATAAAAATATAACCTTCAGATATTTGTAATTTTGTCAATTTTTTCCTAAGTATTTTATTTTTGTGTTAGTTGAATGGAATTTTTCAGTTGAATTTTATCTCTTCATTAAAATTTTAGGGACTACAATAGCTTTTGTACATTGAAGTTGTGCTTTGCCAACTGGTTAAACACATTGGTCTTAATAGTCTTTTAGAGTATTCCTTGGAGATTTTTGTGAATATGCCAAGTTTGAATACTTATTTTCCTCCCAATTTGTATTACTTGTACTTGGTTTTCTTGCCTCATCTCGTGGATAGAACCTCAGGTACAATGTTGGAATGAGAGTGACAATCCTTTGCATTTCTCACTTACAGAAGCCAGCATCCACTTCTTCAGCAAATGCATTCTCTGTGGGTTTGTTGCAGGTGCTCAATATTGAGTGCCCTTGTTTTCTTTTCCTCATTTATTGAGTGTTTTTGTCATGAAATGGTAAGGAACATTTCAAATGCTTTGTCTGTGTTGAGGGAGTTCAATAGTGATTCTGTTTTCCTTCTGTTGGTGTGTTAATTTTAACTGGTGAAGCAACTTGCACTCCACTTGTCAGAGTGTCTGTCTTCTATGTGGTTTATTGGTGATTTAAAGATTTTTCTTGGGAGAAAGCAGTTATAGTTACATTTCCTCATGGCCATTGGGATTGGAGTCATTGAATGAGCCAGGAACTGCTAAGTTCTCTTCTGCTTTGGAAATCACTGATGGAGAATTTACACGAGTTCCCCTTTAAATGCACCTCAGCCTCCAATATTTCACATGTGGCTTTTTTAGTTACTTCTGTAAGCTCTTCACTACAGACATGCACTTCTATCCATTATGTTTATTTATTTCCCAGCCACTTTGGTAGTTTGCATAGATTTAGAAACTTTATTTCTTTATCCAAGTTTCCTGTGGTTCCCTGAATACTCATTGGCATAACACATGATCTCCTGAACTTCATGATGATGAGAAAGTAATATACACTTGGTAGAAGCTATACTTAGAAGTCTGAATTTTAACCTTTAATGAAGTTAGCAATTTTGGGGGTGATGAACATGGCAGGAAGCAGCAGCAAGTGCCAGTTCCTGTGTAATAGGTGTGATTACAATGTGAAATGGCTGAATCTGCTATATTTTGTGGCTAAGCCATGCATGGTTTTTGGTAGATTAGGTATATTGCTTGCATATTTGAATTATGAGATTTTTCTATTTATGATTGGTTTATATAGTTACAATTTCATAATTTGAACAGTGTCTGTATTTGTAGTGGCTATCTTTGGGTCCTTTAAATTCCAAATCTGTTTACTTGTTCAGTTTTTGCAACCCAATTTTAGTTTGGGTATCACACTCCCCTGTTGCTTTATTTGTCTTACAATTTTTTTTTTTGTCAGAAGATGGCTATTTTGACAGCATAGCATCTCTGACTACTGGTTCCTCGTTAGCATGCAATGTGATCCTTTTCATTTGTTCTGTTGTTTGTCCATTGACTGCCTAGATTACTCCCATTGTCTGCTCTCACTTGCTTTGTGGCAAGCTTTTCGTGTTTTGTCTAGATGAGCAAAGCTTAGAGCACACTCCAGTTACTCTGCATCTGTAGTTATGGTGCTCCCATCAGGCATCATCTCCTCTTTCCTTGACCACGCGCAGTTATTAAGCTCCACTATATTGCAGACTAATGACTATAGTATTACAAAAATGTCCCCTGTAAAAATAATTAAATTCTGGCTCCTTACAGGTACAGTTCCCAGGTTCAGTGTTTAGTATTTCTTTAGGCCTCTGGAAGAGTCCTCCCATTTACCCTGAAAACTAACCAGCTTACAGTTCAGTCCATGTAACGAGTAACCTTTTATCATAACCTCCACTGTTCATGAAAACTCAGCATATTGAAGCTTGACCTCCATTATCAAATGACATTAGTTCCTTAGGGAATGGTTTAGATGCTGTTTTGCAGCCTGCTTGTCATTCCAGATAAAATCTGAGCCCAAGGTTTTTCCCTGGAACTTCTTTTGAATGGCATACCCACTCTAGGAGCTGAGTGCTCAGTGAAATAGGATAAGTCCCAGCTTAATTAAGTTCTTCTTAGTTTCTGCTTCAAGCAAGTACCCTCTGTATCTAGACTCAGAGCAAGGCTAACTAGGACCCAATGTTCTTGCAGCCTTCTACTCAGTGGAAGGGCTCTTTTAAACAAGTGGAGGCTGGACAAGTGTGGGGACCTCACCTTGCTCCTGAACATTCTAGAACTTCACTGTGGCCAGGTTATAAGTAGCATGAAGCATGAAGTACATAGAGCACCTGCTCCTCCCAGGGACAAAGCCCTCTAACTGATGGTGAGGGAGGAGAGAGCACATGTTCTATGTCTTGACAGTGTGAAGCAGTTTCTATTTGCAGAGCTACAAGACAAAGTGTGAGCGGTCTCTGTTGAACTGGCATGTTTTTGCTTTTCTTATTGATTTCATTGGGTTTTTTTTTTTATTTTTATGCAATTAATACTATTTCTTTCTTTCTTTCTTTCTTTTTTTTTTTTTTTTTTTTGGTTTTTGGAGACAGGGTTTCTCTGTGTAGCTTTGCACCTTTCCTGAAACTTACTTGGTAGCCCAGGCTGGCCTCGAACTCACAGAGATCCGCCTGGCTCTGCCTCCTGAGTGCTGGGATTAAAGGTGTGTGCCACCACCGCCTGGCTAATTAATACTATTTCTAATGACACTAAATATCTGTTGTTGAGTTTTAAAATATGGACCACAATTTCCACAGGAAACAAATCTACAGAGCCCTACATACCATTGAAAAGGAGGTTCAACCTCCATTATATTAATTTTTCTCCTATTAGTCTCACTATTTTATTTCCAACTAACATTTAAAGTTAATGGCCAATGAATAAACAATACCTAGCAACATTTAGTAGATGTTGATCTCAATAAAAGCAAATGGAATATGACCAAGTACAGTAATACAAGCTTCTAATCCCAGTACTTAGGATGCAGTGGGAGAGGCAAGAGGATCCCAAACTAAAGTGAACATGAGCTACATTGTGACTTCCAGACTGGCCTGGATGACATAGTTAGATAATCAATCAATCAATCAATCAATCAATTAACCAATGTGAAAGTAAATCTGTTATTCAAGTATGCAAGACTGAGGAAAACATCAGAAGGGCTGGGAAAATGCCAATATACAGGTAGAAGCTGTAGTTAGATGGGAGAAATAGGTCTAGTATTCTATACCACAGGTATAGGGTGAGTGTGGGTAGGTTACATTCTATTATTTAAAATTATTGGAATGGTTTTTGTACCCTCAAATAGAACAGATGATTTTATAAACATTAAATAAGACAAGTCAGATGCCAATGTAGGATCTTATGCAAAAATGATTACATATCTACTTTTAAACCAAAGCTTGAATGTAGGATGTGAATTTTTTAATCCAGTGTAGTACAGGTTTTTCTTCCTTAGGGCCATTTTTTGCATCTTTTCTGGTTTATTCTGCTGAAGAGCAATGTCACAACACATAGTAAATGAGGAGTGGCTTGAGAGAAAGGGAAAACCTTCTCCTGAATAATATTGTCTTTTTGGTAAATTATATGCTCCCTGTGGGAAAAG
Organism: Peromyscus leucopus; assembly: GCF_004664715.2. Classification (NCBI taxonomy): domain Eukaryota; kingdom Metazoa; phylum Chordata; class Mammalia; order Rodentia; family Cricetidae; genus Peromyscus; species Peromyscus leucopus. Next base: position 23,063,252 of record NC_051064.1, on the reverse strand, counting down.
AAGAAAGTAGTAGATCATTTAAAAGAAAGTAAAAGCACATGTCAAAATTTGTCGTCAGAAGGTAAAATTAAAATGGTCCAAATTTTTCATGTAAACTATACATCACTGTAATGAAGACCTCATAAATTACAAGAAATTTATAAATATAATTTCATAAAATATTAAATATAAGAGCCTTATAAAATTTTCCACATTGAAATGTGACAGTTGAGGTCCACTAGATAATAAGTACTTAGCCCGAAGGTCAAGTTCTCTTTAGCATTCATGCTTCCTGTTGGATAATCAATACCATTTCCAACTTGAAATACCATCCATGGAATTGTGTCTTAAACAGAACATAAACTCTCCCATCAGCTTGCCAAGAGTGAGAAACGAGACACCAGGAGGTTAAGCGATTTTTCTTTTTTTTCTCACAGTAAATTGGCTCCAAGTAATTTCAAATCCCTTTTCTTTAAAGAAAAATCACAAATAGAGAATGTTCTAAAGACCTAGTGTTGCCAGGGTCAAGGTTTCTCTGAAAAGTTGAGGGAAACAGAAATGAATGGAAGAGGTGGGCTAAACTTTTCAGATAGATGACCTATGAATATTTTTAAGGTCTTAGAAAAATTTCCCAAGATAAGAAACACATTTAATTTATGCCAAGAATAACATAACTCGGGACTCCATTTTTTTTCTGTCTTGCTTCCTTTTATTCACAACTCAAAAGACACTGGTGAGTAATTTTGTTCAGATGTTTTGCTAAAACTTTTGGCCGTCGCTCAATTCCAAAGCCGCAAGAACTGACATTTAAAAAAGTGATTGCTTGAAACTGCAGAGTGTTGAACTGGGGTCTTACCATGAGGGGATACAAGCTCTAATTTCATAATGAAACACAAGCAGCTCACGTTAGTCCAAGCTTCATATAAACATAAAATCCAATGCCTAATAAAAACACTCACTAAATTTGGGACATTAAACATAAAGCTCAACCCTACTTTACTATTGTGGTCATTTTAATAGTATGCTTTTAATTTTATAACTGAAATACAAATATCCTGATCTATGAAAAACCACAATATGCTACAGCCAAAGTGTCCATTATCAGAAGCATGTTTTTTCTCCATATTCAAGCTCTAATTAGCCCCCCCCCCCCCCGCGCACCATTTCCAACTGTGAGTTTATCCATTAGGAAGAAAGAATTCATCTCTACTATGTGTCAGACAATATGATAGGCTCTGAAACAATACTTACCTTAAAAGTGCTAAAGGAGCAGGCACCATCACACAGTTTAGAATAGCATGTCAGTAAGAGGAGTGGGTGTCAACTTTTCAGAGACCATAGAGTTGCAGAAAACAGAATGTTTTCCCAAGAGTGAAACTGCTCGAGTTAGAGGAAAAGACCATGGGGAGGGGGGCAGAAGGAAGGCAGAGGACTTGGGTGGCCACTTCAGTATTTCAGACAGAAGTGTCGAGATAGATGAAAAGAGCAAAACTTAAGATACACGGGATTTATGATTTCCCAGTAGGCAGGCACACAGCAGGAGCACGAAGCACACATCAGAAGGGTTGGTGAAGCTGGGATTGGACAAGTTTGTGGAAGAGCTTTAATTCTGATGAGTTAAATTCCTACTCTGCCGTCTTAGGGGGAAATACCACAGAGACTGAGCAGGGCTGTGGCATGGGCATATTACTTTTACAAAGATTCCTCTGGCCCCAAAGTGACAATGGGGAGGGAGATGAGAGGGTGTGGGAGACCTAGGAGGTCACAACAGTAACCAGTTATTATTAGAAATAAGAAGTTCTTAGGGCTGAATAATAGAAGACCCAGTGAAAGGCAGGTAAGTGTGAAGATGGCGAGGAAACAGAATTCTCGATTTGGCTAAAGAGCAAGAAAGAAACAAGATGATATGAATGATGCCAATGATAGGGAATATGAGAGAGAAGAGTTGGTTGGGGAAATCCAGTTCACTGGATCCTGACGATGTGTGTTTGGTGGAGGGATGTGCTCCTCTAGGCCTTTGAAGAAAAGGTCACAGCCACATGTTCCACAGTCACATGAGTAGTTTGTCAGTGACACCACTCAAACACACCTCAGAGTGACAACCCTGATTTTTTGTTTATTTGCTTGTTTGTTTTGGGGGGGTCTTCTTTTTTTATTTTTTAATTTGTTTTTTTAAAAAATGTTTCTCATTATCTGAGAATTTGGATTTTTGTTCAAAGTCCGTTAGCCTTAAAACACATCATCAGAAATTATAGACCAGGTCTTGCAGGCTCTTTTCTCTGAAAAGCTAACATGGTATTTTACTTTTTCAAAGCCCTTGCTCTTAGAGGTAATGGAAAGCAAAAAATTTTAATGAAATTTAAAAATCAAAAATTCACAAATAGAATAGACTTTGTTTTCTTCATTTTTGCTTAGGTATCTAATTGTCTCAAAATTCATTTAACCTTGACATTAAGATTAAAAGGAGATTTATATTAACATTTATTCAAAATAAGTTACTACTTTTAAGGAATGCAGACTATGACATTACCTATAGCTTAGGATTAATTTCGCAACACATATGCTACATTACAGGCCAACACTCCTTTCCACTCTTACTTTTTATGATTTTTTTATCTGAACCCTATTTTATGTGTATTCTCACTAGTTTGGCATTTTTGTTGATTTAAAGAATATATTCTTGTCTTTTAGAGTTTTGTCTCCTTCAAACTTTACCCCATTCAGCTACCTAGTCCAGAACATAGGAGCACACATCATCCTGAAAAGCACAGCAGGCCTCTGTGTTTACAGTCTGCACACCCCATTCAGAAATAGTGGCAGTTCAGAATTCCCGTCTCTTGTCACCACCTGTACCCTTCTGGAGTCTGATTTCAATTTCCAGTTTTGCTCTTGAAATACAAGTTAGGCTGTGCTGCTGGCAGATAAGTCCCCCTGTCATAGCATTTCACTAGTTCTGTAGTCAGGACAGCTGGCAGGTCTCATCTCTCTCCCCACCCCTACTCCTTGCCCCAGGCTTTACACAGCATTTTCTTTGTATTTGAACTTATTATTTCTTAGGGGAGAGAAAACCTAGGTCCTGTGCCCAATATACAGAAGCACCAGGGCTGAAATTGCATTGAGTGTTGTGACCTCTGCCTTCTTGATAATGAAGAGAAGCCACATGCCACTTTAGAAAGCAAAGAAACAATTCTTCTACCTCCTCGCACTTGTAGTCCTGGAATTTTTGTCCCCTTAATCCATTCCCCTTGGAACTAATCACATGTAAACTGCAGAGTGGGGACCTGAAGCTAAGGTGCGAGCAACAACGGGTGTGACTTAATGAGCATGTCGTCTCTGTCTATGTTGCAAGGTCACAGATCTGGGGGCTAATAATCCAATTGGACATATTTTCATTGCTTGAGTGGAGCATAATGGAAGGACACATAGAAGTCTCAGCTTTAACATGTTAGATCTAACATACATTTTATCAAAAACTGTAAACAATTCACAAAAATTAAGCATCTTGGGAATATTGGTATTTTAAGAGGAGTGAGGACCTTGAAATAGGCATAGTAGTGAAATGATTGTTTCCTAGGATTAAGGGTACCATGGTGGATATTTCTACTCAAAGTCATCTCAAAGCTAGAAAGGAATAAAGATCTATTTTTAAAATACCTATTATTTCAAGTCAAAATGAAATTATTCATCATTCATGGTATATGTGAATATGTGAAACAAAGCAATAAATAAAGACACAAAGCAAGTGAATTTCAATATAAAATACAAACAAAGTCTATTCTATTTTATTTAACAATCTAGTCAGGGTGATATGAAGGGAAAAAAGAAAGACACCGCACATGGTATTGTGTAATGAACTGTGCTTTGACCTCAGGAGCTGAATCAGTACTAAAACAATTTCATGTCATTTAAACTAAACCATAAGGAAGAGTGGGACAGTGTACGTATTTTTTTTTTTTTTGCAACAAGAGGAACATGCAGAAGCAATATGGGATTTGATTGAGTCACTTTTCCATTTTGGCAAATACAATAGAACCTTGGAAGCCCATTGGATGTGGCTGAAGGTTTGTTAGGAGCCTCTTTCCCCCAGATATTAGTTTCCTTGTAAAAGATCTGAGACAGGAAAGGGGTGGGGAGAATGCGGTATTGGTAGCAAGTTCCCTGTAGCTTGTGCCCAGAATAGCATAAGAAAAGTCATCAGCAAAAATATGGGTAGCAACAATCTTCTAAAATTTAAAAGAGCAAAGTGAACTGAATGGAAGTGAAAATAGCTTGATACAGAAGAAAGTAGACACATTAAAATCAAGAGTAAAAATAATCAAATTGATGCCCCAGGTGCACTGAAGGTTTAAAAAAATATTTTAGAGTTCCAAGACACATTTGAGAGCTGAATTAAACAGGCTAAATTAATCTTTGAGCAATTTTCTTACTGGGAAAGACTGAATTCATTTTTTTCACCTTGGTGAATTTATTAATCTCCCCATGGGCAGAAAAGTCATTTACATTTTTTAAGTACAGAAAGATGTGTGGGTTTTCAAAGCAGCTTTATAAGGTATGAGACATTATTACCAGTGTGTGAACAACCCAGTTTCTGAAGTCTACACTTGTGCATGATTTTATAAACCCTTGATACAAATCTTAATATTCAAGGCATTGCTTTCCTTGGCAAAGTAAACAGGGTGAAGTGGGAGGTTGTGTGAAAATTTAGAAGGCATTTTATTAAATAAAGTGAGCACAAGCATCACATTGTACCAAATATATGCAAACTGATTCATGTTGTGTGGACATAGAATGAATCCTGGATTATTTCAAAACTGTGAGCTCATTCATATCATTTCATTAAAAAATCCATTTACTATCTATCCTCTTTGCCCAAGCATGTATATGTTCACATACAGACCACACACACACACACACACACACACACACACACACACACACACACAATTTAACTGGTTTACTCCAGACATAAACAATGCATTACTTGTCAAGTTAGGCTGTAAGTTGAACTTTCTACTAAGAAATAGAGAACATATTTTAAATATAGAAATTTTGACTGCATATAACTCCTTGAGCTATTGGAAGACAATGCATCTAAATTGATGGCAGCTATTAATCTTCCTAATTTGGAAACAAGATATCAGAATGCCTGGAAATTCATGTAATGTTCTGAATGTTGGTGTCTCCCCCAAATTCATATGATAGAACTTACTATGTGACACAACATTATTAGGAAGTGGAGACAAGGTAAATGATTAAGTTACTATAGTGTGACATCACAACTTGACTAGTGTCCTTAAAAAGATCTTAAAGGAAGCCATCCCAACCCTCTGTCATTCTAGGACACAATAAGATGATGACACATTTGAAGAAGAGACCCAAATCCAACATCAAATCTGCTGACAATGGCATGATCCTCCCTAGCCTCAAAAAGTATCATCAACAAATCCCTGTTGACTAGGTAGGGTTTCCCTGCTCTAAGGATTGTGTTACAATAATGCAAATAGACAAGATAGTCCTCCAATGTCTTGTGTGCATCATTCTGCCTGTGTGTGGGGAGGAATGATGTCTATGAATTAAAAATATCCATAAATACATGGATTTAACAATATGTACGTTCAAAATTTTGATAAATAAGAAATATTGTTTAAGTTTAATGGCATTAACAAATAACCACAGCCTATGGTTATATTAAAGTCATAGAAACCATTTTTAGGTAGTATTTTAATAACAGATCTTTCAAGAATTGTGTTAAAACTGCCAATTTAAAGATACATTTTGCTTCTGAAAGCTGTTTTTTTCTTGGTGCAGCACTAACGGATTTGAATGCACTATATGTATACTTTGTATTTGCTCACCATAGTGACTCACACATCCAGAGAGCCACAGACACACTTATTAATTGTCATATTACAAGTGGAGCAGACAGACCATGGGTACCTCATGTCTCCACCTGCCTGGGTGCTCATTGGAAAAGCTCACCTTAACATTCCACTCCACCAGAACAGCAAGTCTCATTCTTACATCTCATCTGCACTGTAGATTCCTTCCAGCTACCAATATCTCTGAATACATTTATTTTCAATTCTAAAATTAAAACTATATTACTTTCTCTCATTTTCCCAGTTCGTTGACTAATTTTCCTTTGGACTCATATTTTGAAAGTATAAGTTATTCAAGAACTACTGGTTAGGAAGAAGTATCTATATATGTATATGTGCTGAATATATATCATATATGGCATGGATGGCTTTAAGATAACATTTTGTCCAGTAATCATAGTGACATAAAACTTTATGCCAGGTCCAAATGAAACTCCAATTCCCCAAACTCCAAAAGGCAGTCCAAATATCTAGAAATGAGCTCAGCCCAGACTACAGTAGGATTTCTGGCGGTTATATAAAAGCCAGACTTCCTCAGGAACTTGTGGAACTGGTTTCAATCTGCCCAAAAGAAGTAATTTCCTTTACCTCTGGGAGAAGGGACACATGGCTACATGTGGCACCTATCAACATATCAAAGTGAATACTAGCTTCCACGTTTTCCTTAGTATCATAAGCACCTGAAACACATTTCAAAGGTCGCACTAGCATTTCAGCCCTTCTAATCCCCTCTCCTATCCTAGACTCTCTCCAGCTCACAGGCTTACCTCCCTCCAGCTACCATGATATTCTCACTGTTTACTTTATGCTCTGTTCCAGCTATTCTCACTATGCTTCTCCATTTTCTATTCCATTATTTTCCTCTCTCTTGCAGATAGTACTGGCCATGTTCAGTCTACTCCTTTCTCTCTGCTCTGGACTTTTCCAGGTGCCTCTGGATGCCTACAATAAAAACCTTCCCATTACCATACCATGGTGCTATCATGTCATCAGTTTATATACATTGCTTTATGACTTTTCATATTTGGTAAACTGTGACTGAAACAGTGTAACCTACGATGGAATCATTTCTCATTTGTTGATAGGAAAAGGTATAGAATGATGAATGATAGATGGATGGATAGGTGGATGCATGGGTGGGTGGATGGATGGTGATTGGGTGATTAGATGACAGATAGAACAATACACTGGAAAGCTTTCAAAAAAATTATGCAACTGTTGAGTAGTATTCCATTGTGTATATGTGCCACAATTTATTTATTTTATTGTGCATCTAGGTTGTTTCCAGGTATTGGCTATTACAAACAATGCTGATATGAACATAGCTGAGCAAGTGCTCTTGTGGTATGATTGAGCATTTCTTGGGTATATGCCCAGGAGTGGTATAGCTGGATCTTGGGGGAGATTGATTCCCAATTTTCTAAGAAAGCACCATATTGATTTCCAAAGTGGTTGTACAAGCTTGCATTCCCACCAGCAGTGGAGGAGAGTTCCCATAGTTCCACATCCTCTCCAGCATAAAGTGTCTTCAGTGTTTTTGATCTTAGCCATTCTGACAGGTGTAAGGTGGTATCTCAGAGTTGTTTTGATTTGCATTTCCCTAATGGTTAGGAATGTTGAGCAATTCCTTAAATGTCTTTCAGCCATTTGAGTTTCCTCTGTTGAGAATTCTCTGTTTAGTTCTAAAGCCCATTTCTCAATTGGACTGTTGGTCGTTTTGATGTCTAATTTCTTGAGTTCCTTATATATTCTGGATATCAGTCCTCTGTCACCTGTGGGGTTGGTGAAGATCTTTTCCCATTCTGTAGGCTGTCGCTTTGCCTTGTTGACCGTATCCTTTGCTCTACAAAAGCTTCTCAGTTTCAAGAGGTCCCATTGATTGATTGTTTGTCTCAGTGTCTGTGCTACTGGTGTTATATTTAGGAAGTGACATCATGAGGTTTGCAGGCAAATGGATGGATCTAGAAAAAATCATCCTGAGTGAGGTAACCCAGACTCAGAAAGACAAATATGGTATGTACTCACTCATAGGAAGATGTTAGATGTAGAACAAGGATGACTGGACTGCTACTCACATCACCAGTGAGGCTACCTGGAAAACGGGACCCCAAGAAAGACACAGAGAAATCGATGAGATCTACATGAACAGCCTGGACATGAGTGGGAGCAATGAAGGGCGACGGTCGAGGGAAAGAGAGCAGGAGATCCTAGCTGGATCAAGAAAAGAGAGGGAGAACAAGGAATAGGAGACCATGGTAAATGAAGACCACATGAGAAAAGGAAGAAACAAAGAGCTAAAGAGGCCCACAGAAATCCACAAAGATACCCCCACAAAAGACTGCTGGCAATGGTCGAGAGACAGCCGGGACTGACCTACTCTGGTGATGGGATGGTCAAACACCCTAATAGTTGTGCCATAAACCCCATCCAAGGACTGAGGAATCTGGATGCAGACATCCACGGCTAGGCCCCGGGTGGAGCGCTGGGAGTCTAATTAGTGAGAAAGAGGAGGTTTTATATGAGCGAGAGTTGTTGAAACCAAGGTTGGATAAAGCACAGGGACAAATGGCCAAATGAATGGAAACACATGAACTATGAACCAAAGGCTGAGGGGCCCCCAACTGGATCAGGCTCTCTGAATAGGTGAGACAGTCGATTGACTTGATCTGTTTGGGAGGCATCTAGGCAGTGGTACCTGGGCTCGTTGCATGAGTTAGCTGTTTGAAACCTGGGACTTATGCAAGGACGCTTGGCTCGGTCTGGGAGGAGGGGACTGGACCTATCTGGACTGAGTCTATCAGGTCTATCCCAGTCCTCAGGGGAGGTCTTGATCTGGAGGAGGTGGGAATGGGGGGTGTGCTGGGGGGAAGGGGAGGGGGGCAGGAAGGGAGAGAACAAGGGAATCTGTGGCTATTATGTAGAACTGATTAGTATAGTAAAATAAAATTTTAAAAAAAAATTATGCAACTGTAACTTCATAGCAATTTTTAAAATGCCCTGACCTCCCAACTTAGTGATTCCACATAGGCAGATTCAAGTAACTAAAACTAAAGAACACCCCACATATTCTGTCTGTGTTGATGATGTTTAGTCTTCTTGCATTTATCCCAAACAATGGAACGATTATTGCATAACATTTATATAATTAATTATACGATTAACTAATACATTATATTATTAATCTAGAGATGATTTCAAATGTATGATGGTGTTGTGTAATTATAAATTCTATGTTATCCAAAAGACTCACACATCTGTGGGTTTAATACCTAAAGGTATCTTAACATTGACCCTCTGTTGCAGACATTGAAACAAGATTTTACAAAGCTTTCAGAAGCTAATTGGTAAGAATAGGTTAATACAAAAGATTCTTATGCATTTTAGATACAAGGGCTTAGAAAAAATTAAAATATTAGGGTCTAGAGAAACTTTTAAGTACAAAAATAAAATTTTCTTTCAAAAACAATAAATATGAAAGATTTGTCATTTATCCCCAAATCTGCATCCCCAGGCAACTTTCTTTAACAGCATCACTCACAAATATCAGAATAGAGAGAAACAGCCCACAACTTAAAGTGTGTGCTTCAAATGTTGTAACTAAGCAAGATCAATATCTCTCTGGGTTTTTTAATAGTCTAAAGTGGTTATTGGGTTAATTTCTTGAACTGCAATGGATTGTTTAAACCCCCTTGCCCTGCAGTAGTTTTTCTTAGGATTTATTCAGTGAAGTCTTCAGCTGCTGCTTGCTAATACCTTGTGTGGGCATCAATTTAATATAGCTGCCTCAGCTTCTTGAAATAGCTAAATTCCTTCAATTTATCCCTGTTTATGGTTCTGCCTTACTTAGACAATGCTGTATAATAAGTTGCATTTGTCCAGATCCCAAGGTCTCCCCTCTCTGAGACCAATTGCTAAAACATTAGTTAAGTTTGCCAGTGTCATCTTTTAACACCAAATTCCACAAACGTATTCAAGGATCATTGTCATTTTGGTCAATAATCTACTTGTCCATTTGTACAGATAACCCATTACCCTAACTACCTCCAGAAATCTTTTGTATCTCTTGTAACAGTGTGAAAATTTGCCAACAGTGTTCAGAACATCTCTCCCTTACTAAGATGGATTTGAATCTCAAAGATCAATAGTTAAAGGAGTAACTGGATTTCTCCCCTCACAAACTAAAGTCCTCATGGTGCCTTTTTACTCATGTTCTCTAGGACTTTATCCTACAGGAAAATATATCATCTGATATTTATAGCAATGACATTGTCAATTTTACAAAGACTTTTAAGTGGATAAGACACCATGCCATTAGGTTCAAGTAGCCTAAGAAAAATAAGAGCCTAAATAGAGAAGTTTGGAATCATAAAATTTCTGAAAGAAAATATGATCATATATGCATTTTAAAAATAAGCTTTGGTGTCAGCTTCATCAATGACAGTAGTGTGGTGGTATTGTGTTCCCCAAAATATTGTGCACCCTAATAAACTTATCTGGCATCAGATACAGAACAGCCACTAGATAGAAAGGCTAGAAAATGGTGGCATTCACACCTTTAATCCTAGCATTCCAGAGGCAGAAATCCCTCTGGATCTCTGTAAGTTCAAGGTCACATTGGAAAAAGCCAGGCATGGTGACTCATGCCTTTAATCCCAGAAAGCAAGCCTTTTATCCCAGGGAGTGGTGGTAGAAAGCAGAAAGGTATATAAGGCGTGAGGACCAGAAACTAGAAGCATTTGGCCTGGTTAAGCATTCAGGCTTTTGAGCAGCAGATCAGCTGAGACCCATTCTGGATGAGGACTCAGAGGCCTCCTGTCTGAGGAAACAAGACCAGCTGAGGATCCGGCGAGGTGAGGTGAGGTAGCTGTGGCTTGTTCTGTCTCTCGGACCATCTAGCATTTCACCCCAATAACTGACCCCAGGTTTGATTTTATTAATAAGAACTTTTAAAATTTGTGCTACACAGTAGCAGTAATTGTACAAAGACATGAAAATTTCTATATTTTTATATAAATTCTTTTAATTCTGTACAAGATAATGGGAAAGAAATAACTGTAAGGGAAAAGAAAATTCCACTGAAGGGATAAATTCATGTCATAAGATACTGGTGTGGAATTCTGTGAAAGCCTGTCTGCTTTACACATCACATGAGACCTACCATGCTAGGGAATAACGGAATAGAGTCGAGAAAGAGGCTGGAGCTGGTTCACTCCAGTAAGGATCCAGCCATGCATCTCTGCTATATGTAGAATAGTGCATCCCTCCCACACACCACAGCAAAGCTGGTAACGGAGGGGCAGGCAAACAGCCTTAACACGGGTTTTTAAATGAGTTTTGTGTATAACAATGGAGAAAGGGCAGTAGAGACAATTACAGCTCAGCATGGCAGAACCACAGCAGTAATGACAATTTGTTCTCAAGTTAAATTTAATGCAGTTAACTCATGTTCTAGTTGTTACTTCTCATTTTGATAGATATATAGTTTACAATGTAAGAGCACATAGCAATAGTAATTAAAGAATAGGTCATGAATTGGAGAGGGAGTTGGAGGTATGGAAGGAGCTGGAGACAAGGCAGTTGGGGGAGAGGTTGAAATGATGTAAATACAGAACTAGTGTGTAAATATTCAAAAATAAAATAAATTAAATGGAAAATCATTATTTTTATTCTAATTGTCCTGGTTAACAACTGATATTCTACATTCATTTTTAAAACAAAGGCTCATCTATTTGGCTAAAGCAACATGCTTTCTTGTATCTTTTATTGTCCCATTCCAGGAAAACAAATATTCTCAGTGTGAGCTCAGAAATGCACAATAAAGTGTGTCCATTTTTGTGGGCAGATGGGTCAGAAAATTAACTGAAATGTAAACCACATGCTTGAAGAGCTTCCATTACACAAGGTAGATGGTCTTTAAAAATAGTTGCCTGGCATCTGGAAGCAGCCAGTCCATGGATGGAATTTCCATTGGAAGATCCAGCGATGGTAACTTTGACAAGACTATATTCTGACACACATAGTTAATGTTTTCAAGCCCAACACTATTAGCAAAGGATAGTTAGTTTTTCTCAAGGCCAAACAGCATCAGTGCACATGACATATGTCCCAAAACAGGAACCATGAAAGAGTCAGAATCATGAGTCTCAAATAAGATTAAGTAAGTGTTAAGTCCTATAAGGAATTTATGTAAAAGTCTAGTAATTTCCTCTCACTTGCTAGTCACATAGTAGAGTTGGCTGAAACGTACAGTAAGATATTTCTAAATTGCTATAGTGAGTGATCTCTAATGTCAGTGTACCCTTCACATTTGGAGAAAACTTGAAATGGTAACAATGCCAGACAACCTTCTTCAGAGAGGGTATGCCAGAAGATTGTGGTTGATCAAAATTTCCTCACAGAGGATCCACCTGTGTCCTGTGGAGCCACAAAATCTCCTGGAAGGAGATGGCAGGTTGTGTGTTGTTGTGAAATGGACTCACTGTTCTTCAAAATTCATCTAATGAGGATATAGACCCCCAAACTAAGAATGTGACTGTTGACAGGGCCTTCAAAGAGGTAATCAAGTTAAAAGGGGGCCATGTAAGTATATCCTAGTCCAATCTAAGAGACATCTATATAAGAAGGATAACTGTAGACCAATGCGAAGACAGGAGAGTGCGCGCGCACGCACGCGCACACACAAACACACACACACACACACACACACACACACACACACACACACACACACACATACTCACACACACGAGGGAATTCTGTGTGAGGACATACAGTGAAGATGCCCATTAAGAAGCTAGTGAAAGAACTGAGTGGAAGCCTGTGAGCAACTTGACCTTGGGCATCTATCCCACAGGAGCATTTAATACGGTATTTTGTTACGACGGCCCATGTGGAGTAATGACATTTGTTTGGCCACAAAGGCAACATCTATGTTCAGGTATGACTTTACTCACATGTCTGATTCTACATGATGTGTGGATAAAGACTCTGCCCTCCTGATCAAGAATCAAAAAGTCATCAGTTATATTGCTGACTACTTCTGTTTTTCTTGAGACCATTGCTGGTCGAACTTTAGAAGTCAGACACACATCGTTAATGTTTTCAAGCCCAACACTGTTAGCACAGGATAGTTAGATTTCCTCAAGGCCCAACAGCATTGGTGCACATGACATATGTCCCAAAACAGGGGCCATGAAAGAGTCAGAACCATGAGGTGACCCTTCAGGATACTTCAAAATACAAAAAAAAAAAAAAAAAAAAAAAAAAAAAAAAAAAAAATTTGTACCTTTCACTTGCCTGACCCAGAATCACACTCTCCATCAAAAGTTGGAAAAGAATAACAGGAAATCTATTAGCATAGTTCCATGCAGCCAGTGCCTCTGAAACTCGAGCATTGCAGCTCAAAACTGCAGTCCAGGAGGTAGATCAGGCAGGATGACCAGCGCAAACTGTCCCAGCTCTGGTGCATACTTCTAAGAAGGCAACGGACACTCGATAAAATGATGAGGAAGGTGACACTCTGCTGCTTTCAGTGTTAAAGAGCGGCAATGGATCAGCTTTATTTGTATTTGTGTTTTTAAATACATTGTGCACTGGGGCACTTTAATTGAAGATTTGTAGTGGCTTTCTATGGTTCTTCCTAGAAATATATTGGTTTCAAGGCTGAGACATTTTATTGCTAATGTTTTCAACTTCAGTATCCCAATTAGAGTCTGGGATCTCATGCTGCTTTGCCTTGTGTCTCCCCTGAAACTGAGGGCATGGGGTATCTTTGAAAGTGTGTGTTGGCAATTTATAGATCTTCCTGTGGGAGCAACTGTTTGGATTTTGCCTGCTATCACTGGGTTGATTCTCTATTCATTGTTGAACTGCACAAGTTATGACATTGCAAATTCTTTCTTCCATTTTGTGAATATTTTTAGTAACGTTTTTATTTTCTTAAAAAAAATTTTCAAGCAGAAAACTATTTAATTTTGATGAATTTCAGTTTAATATTTTTCTTTAACATTTAATGTCTTTTATATCAGAAAAAGTCTTTGCTTACTCTAATAATAAATAGATGTCTCTCACAATTTAAAGAAATTTCATTATTTCAAACTGTTGTTTTGGGGCCATGAGGTAAATGTTAACTTTTTCTTTTGTTCTAATATAACTTGTTTAAAAAAATTTTCAAAAAAATTATTTGGAAGAAATTCATTACATGGCTAAAGTGCACACTCAAGAAGTGAGTCCAGGCTTCTCAAGTCAATCAGTATGTCTATATTCTTCCCCATATTTTTTTAAATTTATATGTATGTATGTGTGCCTGTTCAAGATTATGTGCACCACATATGTATAGGTGTCCATGGAGGTTAAAGGCTATCAGATCACCTGGAATGGAGTAATAGGTTTGTGAGCTATCTGATGTGGATGCTGGGAACTGAACTTGGATCCTTTGGAGGAGCAGTAGGTACTCTTAATTGCTGGGCCATCTTTCCAGGTCCTGTCTGTAATTTTAAATGGAGCTACTAATTGTACTCTTTTGTTGTTGTTGTTGTTCTGGTTTTTTTTTTTTTGTTTTTTTGTTTGTTTGTTTTTCAAAACAGGGATTCTCTTTGTAGTCCTGGATGCCCTGGAACTCACTTTGTAGACCAGGCTGGCCTCAAACTCAGAGATTCGCCTGCCTCTGCCTCCCAAGTGCTGGGATCAAAGGCGTGTACCACCACACCTGGACCTAAATGTACTTTTAAATAGGGCTATTAGGAGATTGTTTTTCATTAAAATTTTTATTACAAAAAAAGAATTTTCATTAGTTATCAAATACAGTTAGTTTTATCTGTCATTAATATTTCTGCGGTTTGTTTCCAAACCTCTGGCCTCTTTCATTGACTTACGATGGATCTATTTTGATGCCAACATCATATTGTCATAATTACAATTCCATAATAATTAAATATGAATTATTTAATAATAATTAAATATAAATTACTCTGTTTCTTCATGAGCTTAAACATAATTGTTAAAAAAGAAATATGGAAAATGGAACCAATATTTCAAACTACTAAAGCAACCAACCTACAAATGAAATCTCTATTGTAAAAGGCTCAGCACAATTGACACTACGCCAGAGTCACCATTAAAACCTGACCTTAAAACCCAGCACATAGGCTCCAACACCTACCCAGATAGGAACAAAGACTCAATCCATCAGAAACTTAGTCCAGAGTTCCAGGAAAGTCCTTAAAGGTACTAACCTTGCTTTGTGTCTTCTGTAGTTCAGCTTCTTGATAACTGTAATGTGACAATCAAGATGTGGTTTAATGTGCATAAAATACAAATGGCTGTAAGGCTTAGGGCTACATGATTTAGGCAACTTCCCCATGCAGTCTCTGGCCTGCAATAAAGACTTTCTCTTTGGTTTTGTACATCCAGGTGTTAGTTTCTGGTGGGCTTGGCTTGCAACACCATATCTATATGTTAAAGAGTGAAAAACTGGTGTATCTTCAAAATAGATTAGATATCGAAGACAAGAAGAATATCTCTAAGGCTCATAAAAAGAGAGGTGTTCATCAAGAAGAACAATTCTAGTAGATGAAGGACTTCTCACAGCCACATACAAAGCAAGAAAACAAGGGGCTAGCTTTTCACACAAGTTCAAAAAACCAAGACAACCAACAAATAGAGCAAAGCTCCAGTCATTTACAACCAAGAGTCAATCTAATTCATCTCTAACCTTTTGGAAATTGAGTTTTCAGAAACTCAGTAAAACAAAGAGCAACAAATTTTATATTCAGTCAAATGTTCTTTTAATGCCAGGGATAGGGATACAGAAAACAGCTACTAATGTATAAGATTTCAGATAGCACTCATAATGTTGATAAGCCTATACCTGGAGATTCATTAAAGCATGAACTTTGTCCAAACAAGAGATTGCTGAAAAACTCTAGCAAGGCATTGATGAACTGACTAACTGATGCCTGCTAGCACAGGACTGCATGTATCTCTCTTAGAATTATATGTGGAAATCCTCAGATGCAAGGTGATGTCAGGAGGAGGGATTTTTGGAAGGTAGATAGCCAAGAAGGCAAAGCTCTCATAACCAGAATTAGTGTTCTTACAAAACATGTGCAAGAGAACCCTTTGGCCTTCTACAAGATATGGCTTAAACAGCAAGAAAGCCAGGAAGCAGGCCTTTACCACATCCCTAATATTTTTATTGCTTTGATGTGTATCTTATAAGTCTATAACCCACCTGGTCTATGGTATTTAGTTATGGCAACCCAAAAAGACTAAGACATGTTTCTAAGGTTAAAAAATCAGTGAAAGGAAATAAAAGAGAGAAAGCAGAATAAGTTCATTGATTGTTACACAAAAACAATGGTTTTTTTGTTTGTTTTTTGTTTGTTTGTTTGTTTGTTTGTTTGAGACGAGGTTCTCTGAAGCTTTGGTGCCTGACCTGTAACTCATTCTGTAGACCAGTCTGGCTTTGAACTCACAGAAATCTGATGTAAAAAAAAATTTAAATGAGATTTGAAATTGAAAGCTTAGCAAATAAAGAAGTTGGATAAATAAAGAAGGGATCACAGAGACCCCTCTACAACAAAATCCCAATCCTTTCAAAAAGCTAAAGAAACTTCTTAAAATTATAAAGCAAAATAAACCCCAAAAAGGAGAAAAGGAAATAAATAAATTACACATATTACAAGGATAACAAAAACATTAAAGAACCATGACCTAGTACCCATCTAAATAAATGCCAACTTATGCAGTGTGCCTATTAAAATAGTTTTATGCACTTTAGTAGTTTCATACAGCAAATTCAAGTCTAAGTTTTGTATAAAAAGCATATATAAAAAGCAATTTGAGAGAACAAAAAACTCTAAGTGCTGGGTAAACATACACTGGGAAATTGGAAATATAACAAAATGGAATTTCAGGCAATGTCGACTTTAGAGATAAAAGCACAGACACTTTACAGTGTTAAATGCTAAAATTTACAATGATTAAGCAGTCATTGTAAATATCTCTTTACCAAAATAACCAATGAATCTTCTTCATAAAAGAAAAATGACAAAGAAGTAGAAATTCACACTCCAAATAGATTTTGACACATTAATTTCAGTCTAAACCAAGTTAAATGTGCCAAAGAAATTCTTATATAGGGCCCCAGCAACATGACAGGGAAATCCATCTGTGTACTTTACCAAGACTTCAAAGAGAAAAATAATTCCAACATTATGTATACTACTCCAGTTCTTAGAAGAAAACACACGTTTCTGTGAACAAATATGCTTTGATGTCTAATTCAAAGAAAGGTAGATACTAGGAGAAGAAAATTTCCAATCTATAGTCCTAATAACTGAAGGACCAAAGTCTAAATAAAACATTAGGTACAGAATGAATCCTGGTACATGCATTTTGGCAGTAATGCATTCTACATTCTATGGTTAAATATTAAAAGCCCTTTAAACAATTCATGCTAATAAAATGAGAAATATCATAACTGTACATATACGTCCAAAGAACTTTGCTAAATTCAACAGTAGTATGAAACATTAAGTCATATAAAATGATATATGCATACTTATTATAATTAATAGCATATATGTCTCCACCCCAAAGCAAGTACTTTCTCATGGGAAAATGGTACAAGCATTCTCATCAGTTTCAGGGACAAAATTCAGATGTCCAGTGGTGCCACAATAACCATTGAAGTGGCAGTGTTTGACTATGTGACTAATAAAGAGAAAAATAGTTAACTCCTTATGACTTTGATCTACAGTGTAAAATGAGAATTGAAATCTGAATTACAAGATGAAAACAGTGTACTTGAAAACCCACTTCAAAGAATTTCATTAAGGCTGCAGAATAAAATATTAGAATAATAAAACAGCAACCAAGGCCGGGCGGTGGTGGCAAACGCCTTTAATCCCAGCACTCGGGAGGCAGAGCCAGGTGGATCTCTGTGAGTTCAAGGCCAGCCTGGGCTACCAAGTGAGTTCCAGGAAAGGCATAAAGCTACACAGAGAAAGCTTGTCTCAGGGAAAAAAAAAAACAAAAACCAGCAACCAGCTAGAACAGAGATCAACAAACAGTAGATAAGAAACTTCAGGGGAGTAGGTGTGCTTTGAGGGCTAAGAGCTGAAGTTGAGTATTTTTGTAGATGCTTATTTATCAGGAATGGAAATGAATTACAAAAATTTTCTCCATAAAATTCAAAATATAATTTTGGAGATTTTTAACTGAGGTCTGACATGAGATGAACACAAATTCTCTTCCCTTGGGGAAAAATGCTGTTTTTTTTTTTTTTTTTTTTTTTTTCTTTTGGAACGATCTTATTTGAAAATCTATTGGAAATGTTCAAATGGTTTCCAGAAGTCACCTGTTGGAGAATAATGTAGGATGTAACTTGGCCCTTTCAAAGCTCTGCAATTTGATTTCACACAGGTCTCTGCTCCATTCATGTTTTACTGCCATTGTACATAACATCTCGTTTCCACTTTTGCTTGCACTGAATTCACTCTCTGAATACTTGATGGTATCTCTGAGAGTGTTACTGCCTGTAGATGGTCCATCTGCACATCACAGAGGCTCCTTCTTCAGTCACTCAAACTCAAGCCTGGCTCCTGGAATAAAGCTATTCCATCATGACAAAAATCTCCCACGTCTAAAAATTTCATACCACCATCTATAGCAACTTAAAACTCCCAATCTCCTCTCTGTTTTTTATAATTCTTTAATTTAAAGAAAGGTTATCTAAGTGCAATTCTACTGCATGTGAAATTTAGCATTGTTTTCCACATTGCATAATGGCCATGAGATAATACAAGTCCTTGAGTTAATAAAGCCTTTTGTTTATATTAGAGAAGATCCACAGGGATATGCCCCAGGTCATTCTATTGCCAAGACACATTTGGTATTTCCAAGTTTGATCTATTAAAAGCTATTAAAGACAAAGCTGTCGTAAATAATTGTTATTCAGTCTCTGTGTTAAGTGCTTAGGAATTTATTTTCTGAGTCACACAGCACATTGATCCACTTTTTAAAAACATGTCAAATACTCTCCAGATTCCTTGCATACTCACTACCAATGTATGCAAGATATGTCTGCATATCTTATACCAGCACTTGGTGGTGGTAGTGTAGTCTTTGAGCTGTTCTAACTGGCTTATGGTGTGAATCAATGTGGTCTTCTGCTTCTCCTGAGGCTGGTGGTGAACTTCTTTCCTGCTGCAGATTTTGCATTTGCATTTGCATATTTACTTCAATGAAGCAACTTCCTGTTCTTTGTGACTGCATATTTCTTTCTTCATGGTGACTTCTGAGACTTTCCTCAGTGAGTACTGCTCAAATGCTTCTACACTCTCCATGGAGTCTACGCAAAGCAAACGGTTTTAATTTTGAAGTGCAATTCACTTTGTATCATATCTAAAAATTCTTCATCAAGTCCTAGGTTCTCTGAGTTTTATTCTGCTATTAGCTGAAACTTTTATAATCTTAAGGTTTCTTTTTAAAACTCTTAATTATTCCATGTGTAGTTATATATAGTATGAAGCTTATGTCAAAATTAAGTATTTTGTTACGGATATATAATTGCTCTATGTCATTTCAAAAAATATTTATTCATATTGAATTGAATTTACCTCTTTGTAAGATATCTGCCATAGTCACATGGGTTCTTACTCTGTTCTATTGTTATATATCCTTATGCTTACATTCACATGTGTATATAAACTAGTAAGTATATTTAGGCAGTATAAGAATAGGTATAACTTCAAAATTAATTGTTGAGCTATTCAAACTATGTATTTCATATTGGGTGAGTTTCAGTCATTTATACTTTTTTAAAATTTATTTATTCATATATTTTACATCCTGGAGGCAGTTTCCCCTCACTCCTTTCCTCCCAGTCCCTCCAATCACCTCTGTCCCCACCCCACCCCAATCCAGTACTCCTCCATTTATGTTCAGGAAAGGACAGGTCTCCCATGTCTGTTTTCAACAAAACATGGCATATCAAGTTGCTGTAAGACTAAGCACATCCTGATGTATTAAGGTTGGGTAAAGTTAGCCAATATGAGGAATAGGGTCCCAAAAGCTAGTAGAAAGAGGTGGAGACAGCCCCTGCTCCCACTGTTAGAATTTCCACAAAAGGATCAAGCTACATAACTCTAAATGTATGCTAAATGTATGTGCAGAGTGTCTAGATCAGTCCCATGCAGGCTCCCTAGTTGTCAGTTCAATCTCTGTGAGCACCTATGAGCTCCTACAATTTTTGTTTCCTGTCTTCTGCAGGATTCCCCAAGCTGAGCCTAATTTTGAGCTATGGGTCTGCGTCTGTTTCCATCAGTTGCTGGATGATGACTCTCAGATGACAGTTGGGCTAGGCACTAATCTATGAGTATAGCAGAATATCATTAGGCATCATTACGTTGACTTTTGTTTCCCTCTAGTCCTGTTTGGTCCTCTCCTAGGTCTCTGGGTCATCTAGCCTGTGGGTCCTGGTGCTCCAGGCAGTGTCAGGGGTGGGCTTACTCTCCTGCATGGGTTTTAGGCTAGATCAGTCACTGGTTGGCCATTCCCACAATCTCTATACCACCCTTACCCCAGAACATCCCATAGGCAGAATAGACTGTAGGTAAAAAGTTATGTAGCTGTGTGGTGTCCCAATCCCTACACTTAAAGTCTTATCTGGTCACAGAAAATGGCCAGCTTAGGCTATAGGAGTCTTTAGCTGGGGTCATCCTTGTAGATTGCTGGGAGATTCCCTTGCAGGTTTTTACCTGACAGTGAAATGCTCCAATCCCCTCTGTTTCCAGTAGTCTATTTCAGTACTCTCCTCCTTCATAGCCCCCCCCAAAAAAACTTGATCTCTTGTTTTCCCATCCCCACCCACTCACAGTCCACTCACAAAAGTTCTTCTATTTCCCCTTTGCAGGAAGATCCATGATTATTATGGGGATTCACTTTGTCAATGAATTTGGGGTATCTTGCCTGATAGAGACATGGTTTTTTCTGGGTGCCTGACTGTTTAAAGTCTCTCTCTCTCTCTCTCTCTCTCTCTCTCTCTTCTCTCTCTCTCTCTCTCTCTCTCCTCTCTCTCTCTCTCTCTCTCTCTCTCTCTCCTCTCTCTCTCTCTCTCTCCCTCTCCCTCTCCCTCTCCCTCTCCCTCTCCCTCTCCCTCTCCTCTCCCTCTCCCTCTCCCTCTCCCTCTCCCTCTCCCTCTCCCTCTCCCTCTCCCTCTCCCTCTCCCTCTCTCTCTCTCTCTCAGGGTGGTCAGAGACCAAATGGCTGGTTCCATTGACCCTTGGGCAGAATGGAGGACGATAGCAGCTGTTTACTTTGTTCTGTATCCATGAGTGTATTTCTCCCCTTTTTGTATGTTAATCAATCCTTGACACTCTTTAACAGACTCTTGTGGATTCACTTAACACATACATCCCCCCTTGACCACTCCTTGTTACCTAGTCTCTCTGGGTCTGTAGATTGTAGCATGGTTATCCTTTACTTTACAGCTAAGATCCACTTATAAGTGAGTTCATACCATGTTTGTCTTTCTGGGTCTGGGTTACCTCACTCAGGATGATTTTTACTAGTTCCATCCATTTGCCTTCAAATTTCATGATGTCATTGTGTTTTAACAGCTGTATAATACTCCATTGTGTAAATGTACCACATTTTCTTTATGCATTCCTCAGTTGAGGGGCATCTAGGTTGTTTCTAGGTTCTGGCTATTATAAGTAGAGCTGCTATGAACATAATTGAGCAAGTGTCCTTAGTATAACTGAGGATCCTTTGCATATGTGCCCGAGACTGATAGCTAGGTCTTGAGGTAGAATGATTCTCAGTTTTCTGAGAAACCACCATATTCACTTCCAAAAAGGCTGTAGAAGTTTGCACTCCCACCAGCAATGGAGGAGTGTTCCCCTTCTTTAGCATAAGCTGTTACTTGTTTTTTTTTATCCTAGCCATTCTGACAGGTGTAAAATAGACTCTCAGAGTCTTTTTAATTTGCATTTTCTTGATGGTTAAAGATGTTGAACATTTCCTTAAGTGTTTCTCAGTCATTTGAGATTCCTCTGCTAAGAATTCTCTCTTTAGATTTGTACTCTGTTTTTTTAATTGGATTATTTCGTTTGTTGACATCTAGTTTCTTGAGTTTTTATATATTTTGGGAATCACCCCTCTGTCAGATGTGAGGTTGGTAAAGCTCTTTTTCCATTCTGTTAGTTGCTGTTTTGTACTATTGACAGTGTCCTTTGCCTTACAGAAACTTTTCAGTTTTATGAGGTCCCATTTATTAAAAGCTGATGATAGTGTCTGTGCTATTGGTGTCCTGTTCAGAAGGTTGTGTACTGTGCCATTGTATTCAAGGCTATTTCAGACTTTCTCTTCTATCAGGATCATTGTATCTGGATTTATGTTGAGATTTTTGATTCACTTGGACTTGAGTTTTGTGCAGGTTATCTATTTGCATTCTTCTAAGTGCCAACATTCAGTTATGCCAGCACCATTCATTGAAGATGCTTTCTTTTTTTCCATTGCATAACTTTGGCTTCTTTGTATAAAATTGGTTGTCCATAAGCTTGGAGATTTATGTCTGGGTCTTCAATTCAATTCTGTTGATCCAGCTGTTGTTTATGCCAATACTAAGCTGTTTTTATTACTTTAGTTCTGTAGTGAAGCTTAAAATCAGGGATGGTGATACCTCTAGGAGTTCCTTTATTGTATAGGATTGTTTTAGTTATCCTGAGTTTTTGTTTTTCTATATAAAGTTGAGTATTTTTTTAAAGTCTGTGAAGAATTGTATTAGGATTTCAATGGGGGTTGCATGAATCTGTAGATTGCTTTTGGTAAGACTGCCATTTTTACTATGCTAATCCTACCTATCCATGAGCATGGGAGATCTTTCCATCTTCTGATATCTTCTCCAATTTCTTTCTTCAAAGATTTGAAGTTCTCCTCATATAGGTCGTTCACTTGCTTGGTTAAAGTTACCCCAAAATTTTTATATTATTTGTGGCTATTGTGAAGGGTTTTGGTTGTTTCCTTGATTTTTTTCTTGACCCCCTTATCAATTGTATATAGAAGGGATTTTTTTTTAGTTAATCTTGTATCCAGCCACTTGACTAAAGGTGTTTATCACCTTAGGAGTTCCCTGGTAGAATTTTTGGGGTTGCTTATTTTTACTATCATATCATCTGCAAATAATGATATTTTGACTTCTTCATTTCTGATTTTTATTCCCTACATTTCCTTTAGTTGTCTTATTGCTCTAGCTAGAACTTCAAGTACTAAACTGAATCAATATGGAGAAAGTGGACAATCTTGACATGTTCCTGATTTTAGTGGAAATGCTTTGTTTCTGTCCATTTAATTTGATGTTGACAATAAGCTTGCTGTATATTTCCTTTATTATGTTTAGGTATGTCTGCTAGATCACTCTAAGACTTTTATCATGAAGGAATATTGGATTTTTTCAAAGGCTTTTTCAGCAATTAAAGAGATATTTAAGTGTTTTTTTTTTCCTTTCAGTTTGTTTATATGGTGGATTACATTGACAGGTTTTCACATGTTGAAACATCCCTGAATCTCTGGGTGAGGCCTACTTGATCATGGTGGATGATCTTTTTGATGTGATTTTGAATTTGGTTTGCCAGTATTTTTTTTTTTTTTTTGAGTATTTTTGCATCAATGTTCATGAGTGAAATTGGTCTGTGTTTCTCTTTCTTTTTTGAGTCTTTATCTGGCTTGGGTATCAGAGTGACTGTGGCCTCATAGAAAGACTTTAGCAATTTTCCTTCTGTTTCTATTTTGTGGAATAATTTGAGGAGTATTGGCATTAACTCTGAAAGTCTGGTAGCAGAATCAACAGAAAGCCTAAAAACTCAAGGAAACTGAACAACTCTCTACTGAGTCACCACTGGGTCAAGGAAGAAATAAAGACATTAAAGACCTCCTAAAATTCAATGAAAATGAATGCACAACATATCCAAACTTATGGGACACAATGAGAGCAGTGCTAAGAGGCAAGTTCAGAGCACTAAGCACCTTCGTGAAGAATTGTGAGAAATCTTATACTAATGACTTAACAGCACACCTGAAATCTCTAGAACAAAAAGAAGCAAACATACCCAAGAGGATTAGATATCAGGAAATAATCAAAGTGAGGGCTGAAATTAATAAAATAGAAAACAAAGAAAAAAATACAAAGAATCAATAAAACAAAGATAGGTTCTAGAACATCAACAAAATAGATAAACCCTTGTCCAAACTAATTAAAAGACACAAAGAGAATATCCAAATAAACAAAATCAAAAACAAAAAGGAAGACTTAGCAACAGACTTTTCTAAGGAAATCCATAGAATCATTAGGTCATACTTCAAAAACCGGTACTCCACAGAATTGGAAAATCTAAAAAAAAAAAGACAAATTTCTTAATAGCTACCACTTACCAAAGTTAAATCAAAATCAGATAAACAATTTAAATATATGTATAATCCCTAAGGAAATAGAAACATCCATTAAAATCTCCCAACCAAAAAAAGGGGGAACAGAAGGTTTTAATGCAGAATTCATTTATACTTTTCAAGGAATAAGTCCATCATATCCCAATCGCCAAATAAATACGTATAATGCTAAGCACTTTCTTATCTTTTCGGTGTTTCAGAGACTCTAGGTCTTTGGTGAGTCTTTTGTTTGTAACCTCACTTTAACTGAGGTTCAACAAAGAAGAGAAATGCTATTTTGTTATTCCCCCAGGGAGCTCCAAGTTTGTGCTCTCCTCTAAGCCTCTGTGGGCAGGTGGAAGGTGAAGCTCCTTATAACTTTTAGAGAAATGTAGAATTTTGGAGGCCGTGAGAAGCACTGTCCTCCTTACCCCAAAGTAATGGTAATGGTGAAGGGTAATTCTAGATTACGCATATTATTTTCATCAAAACCATTGGTTGCAGGCTCCTCACTACCACCAAGCAGAGGTGAAGAAACTATTTCTACACTTAGTCTGTAACCATCACAGGGGGATCTTTAGCTCCTCCTTATAGACTAATGTGTATAGATGCCCAGGACATGCCCTAGTTTGTGTATGCAAAGGCTAGGCACAGTTTTTCTATGGTGTTTGTTTGGAATCAAATAATTATTTTCTTTGCCTGGTTACATACCAGATGCCTGGTCCATTGGGTGTAAAAAGCAGACTTATTTTAGGGATTTGTTTTCACCTGTTCCCACTGGAATTATTCACCTGTTGGCTTCTCCAGGCCACAACATGGTGTGTGCAAATTGGAAGTGGAGTTAGGGAACTCCCATCATTTTGTTCATTGGGTTCTAACTCCTGCCTTCTTCTTGGTATTGATCAGCATCTCTGTATGTTTTCTTTAATATGATACCCAGTATCTGTAGCTACATTTAGTAGAAGAGCGTGATATGGATATTTGTTCCATCTGTTATGCTCAATGTCCTCAACTCAGCAAGTAACTGTTCTCACTAAAAGGCTAATAGTCCTAATCAAGTTTCTTTTCTCAGGATACATTTCTTCATTTGCTGCAATCAAACACAATTTAATTAACTCTACATTGGTTTTCCTTCCTTCGCTAACAAAGGAGCTACTCAGAAACTTTTATTTAAGCTTCATTTAAATTATTTTAAAAGTTTAAAATAAATATTTCTTTGATGGAATATATTTAAAGATTCTTAGTTTTTTTTTCTGAAATTTGTTTTCTTTGAGAGTAATGAGTAACTGACAAGGTAATGTCATTGCACATTGCATTATTTGAGGAGAGTTACCATGTTTCTATGTAACTAACACAATGCTTTGCTATATGATTTGTTAACAAAATAGTTTATACTCCTCTGAGCCTTAAAAGCATGCATTTAAAGCTGACTTTCCTTGTTTTGACAAGGTAAGCATACATGTTAGTGATAATAACTAAGTGATTAAAAGCCAACATACAGTACAAAATATGCCATTCAGAATGATGTCAAATTTTAACAAGTTGTTGTGGTTTGTAAATTTGTCATAAGCAAAGCACTCTGACAAACAATATATCATGCTTGTTTAGGTTGCCAAGCACTGCAACTATGTATGAAAGTAACTGTAGCTCATAAGATCAGATGAATGAAGCTGTGTTCCAATAAAACTTTTTTGCAAACACGAGAATCTTAGCTAAAGAAACTAGACACAAAAGATAGACTTTTATGAATTCCAAACTAAAAGTCATGAACATGCAAAATTAATCAACATGGATTAAAAATTACTGCAGTAGTTTCCTCCAGGCCACAGAAGAAAAAGGACTGACTAAAAAGTTACCTGCCTCAACTTTCTTGTGTAATTGTCTGTACCTCAGTTTGGAAGTTGTTTTCATAACTTGTTGCACCTTGTCCAAACACCAAACTGTGTCCTTAGAGCTGTATATTTCATAATAAAACATTAGGAAAATGATAGAATATTTTATTAGCATTAGCACAAATGAGATGATTCAAATATAGCATGCATATTAAATTAATATTGAAAAAAATGTTAAATTTCTTGAATTTGATGGCCATGATGTGGCTATATAGGAAAAAGTCTGTTGCATGACTTTTCCTGGGTGGAAAGAACACATGTTCAACCTAGGTAGAGCACTAACAGAGCAAAGAAGTGATTCTGCCCATCTAGCTTGGTCAACCAATGAGTTTATTGCAGTGACTTATAGGGGCATCTGTGGCTTAAAGATGACTGCGTCAGTGGGAAGATCAACCCCACGATGGGTAATGAATGGTTCATGGTGGCTTCATTCCTGGGGCTCCATGATTGTCCTAGTTTTGCTTCTGTCACTGTGATCAAATACCCTTACAAATGCATCTTACAGAGAGAGTTTGTTTTAGTTTATAACTCTAGGTCACAGCCCATTAGAGTGGGAAGTCAAGATAACAAGCACTTGAAACAGCTATTCACATCACATCCACAGTTGGGAACAGAGAGAAATGAACATACACACATGTTTCCCTGCATTCTCTATTATTATATAGTTCAGGGCCCAAAATCTGTGATGGTGCTACTCACTTTCAGGCTGAGTCCTTCCATATCAATTAAGACAATCAGACAATTCCCCATGCACATACCCACACGCCACTCTAATCTAGATTATTCCTCTTTAAGATTCCCTCCCTTGGTGATTCTACATTAAGTCAGGTTGACAATGAAAAGTCACCACCAACTCCCCAACTTACCATCAGCGCCACTTAAGACTCTCTCCCAAGCAATGGTTTGCTTCTTTTATAAACTTGGAGAAGAACTGTGAATCTTGTAACTTTCATGAGGTTCCTGAGCCCTGTAAGTTTTGTTAGCCTCCTGGGTCTTATGAATCCACCCTATCCCTCCAGATCAATAGTTTCAATTTGAGGGAAATAACTATTCATTCATATATTCATAATATTCATTTTCAAAATAATAAGTCATTCTTAGATAAATTTGAATATTGAAGAGTAAAGTGCTGTACTGCATACAACTATCTTTCAAATGATTTTGAAAATGAATCTCTCTCTCTCTCTCTCTCTGTGTGTGTGTGTGTGTGTGTGTGTGTGTGTGTGTGTGTGTATACTAGGGCTGAGTGGAGGGCATAATGAAATACTGATTGAACAAGTCATTAATTATTGAATCTTGGGAAGTTATTTTTATTTTTCTGCATTTTTCTGTAAGTTTAAAATTTTCCAAATTAAATATTCAGAAAAAATTCATCAAATTCAAATTATTTGGAGTAAATTGATTTAATGCAATGAGCTAGGTAACTGGCTTTAAAATACATTTGCAAGTGGCCACTGGAGCCATAAGCCCACCCTGCACCAATTGGGAAGAGGTTTCCGCCATGTGAAGAGAATAATAAGCACCATCTTCGAGGCTAAAACAGAGCCCCCGGATGACATCAAACCTGATAATGCCTTGACCTTGGTCTTAAAGCTTCCAGAATGATAAAAACCATTTTTTTTTGTTTTATATATATATGTGTGTGTGTGTGTGTGTGTGTGTGTGTGTGTGTGTGTGTGTGTACATTTTCCATGTGAATACAGATGCTTACAAAGGTCCAAGAATGCCTTGGAACCCTGGAGCTGGAGTTATAGTGGTTTGAGCTGCCCAACATGGGTGCTCAGAACCAAACTCAAATCTTCCAGGAAAACAACACACATTCTTAAACACTGAGCTATCTCTCTATCCCCAATTTCTATCCTTTATAAGTTACCCAGTCTCAAATATTTTGTTACAATTGAATAAAGGAAGGGAGGGAGGGAGAGAAGGAGGGGAAAAGGAAGGAGGAGAGCAAGAAAGGATACATGGTTGGTGGGAGGGTCATTAGGTAAACACTAGAAAAACATCTCAGATAAATATAGTCAAAGTCCTGAAATAGGCTAGTAGGAAGTAATCGATTTGCAAATGGTATAATCTTATAAAATTTTGTAAATCAGTAGTTTAGGAGTATTCTAGAACAAAAGCCTTTGTGAAAATTTCAGATATGTCAGTGAATAGTGATTCTAATAGCATGTATTGAGGAGAACCTCAACAGCATGCAGTTATTTGTGGGCACTGCTCCTCTGCATGAAGGGGACGAGCAGATTCATATGTGCTGAGGGTAATTGGACTGAAGGGTAGGTAAGGATGAATGGTCATTGTAATGAGAAGCAGAGGATGTTTCCACAGCACAGCATCTGGAGACAAGGATGTGCAATTTGGCCTTTCCACTTGCCAGCTCTCAGTTTTGGCATCCCAGTGTTCAGCATTTTAGTTTAATTTTCTTATAATGGATCTTTTGCAATGTTTCATCAATAAAAAACCAGCGACACTCTCTAGGTGTCATAATTTTCTTCAGAAATAAATGTAACAAAGGACATTGATTTTTTTCTGTTTATAAAAAACACATTTGCAGATGCTGGTGAATGATGAGAGGAGGATCTTGGAGAAGTGCGAGAGGCTCACCTGTACATCAGTCTTTTTTTTGGGGGGGGGGCGGGTTTCGAGACAGGGTTTCTCTGTGAAGTTTTGGTGCCTGTCCTAGATCTCACTCTGTAGACCAGGCTGGCCTCAAACTCACAGAGATCCACCTGGCTCTGCCTCCCAAGTGCTGGGATTAAAGGCATGCACCACCACTGCCCAGCTTTACATTAGTCTTCTTAAGAAGTTTAAAGATGAGAAAATTATACCACCTCTGGTCCAAACACAAAGAGCTAGAGAAGTAGCCATATCAACAGTAAGTTACATGGACCAAAAAAAAAAAAAATTATAACAATAGAGCTGTGCAATTAATACATACATAGTTTGAAAGCATGATTGGCTTCCAGACTATAGAACTACCAGTCCTAAACAATGTCTATTACTAAATCCTAAAACAAAATACAGTGTCATCTGAATCTCTATTACTAAATCCCAAAACAAAATACAACGGCATCCAAATCCATATTGGCCCCATAATTGATATCTTTGCTTTGAACTCCAGTCGAGGCTGTATTGGGAAAACCAGACACTCAACGAGAACATGCACATCCTGTGGTTTTACTTCTAAAGGTGACCACACGATATGGGATGTTCACTTTAGATTTAGTCATGTAAATACATTTCCTTATTGTTGTACTGGTCTACCATATATCTAGGATACCACATTTTTTCTTTCATCTCCATGGCTTCAAGAAGTTCCTTTAGATCATGGACCACTCCATATATATTTTTGTATCTTCAAGGGATTTTCATATGTCAGACCTTTAAAAAATACTTTGTGATTAGTTAGAAATTATAACATTACTTTTGTGACTTTGTGGAATATTTGTCAACAACCATGTCTTTTTATAAAAACAGAATTCCAAATTAGACATCAAAATGCCCAACAATCCAATTAAGAAATGGGCTATAGAACTAAAGAGAGAATTCTCAACAGAGAAAATTCAAATGGCTGAAAGACATTTAAGGAATTGCTCAACATCCCTAATTATCAGGGAAATGCAAATCAAAACAACTCTGAGATACCACCTTATGCCTGTCAGAATGGCTAAGATCAAAAACACTGAAGACACCTTATGCTAGACAGGATGTGGAGCAAGGGGAACTCTCCTCCACTGCTGGTGGGAA
Source organism: Peromyscus leucopus (assembly GCF_004664715.2). NCBI lineage: Eukaryota > Metazoa > Chordata > Mammalia > Rodentia > Cricetidae > Peromyscus > Peromyscus leucopus. Next base: position 23,033,326 of record NC_051064.1, on the reverse strand, counting down.
TGCAAGCTTTTACAACCACTTTGAAAATCAATATGGCACTTTCTTAGAATCAATATACCCCAAGATCCAGCTATACCCATCTTGGGCATATACCCAAGGAATGCTCAATCATGCCACAAGGGCATTTGCTCAGCTATGTTCATATCAGAGTTGTTTGTAATAGCCAAAACCAGGAAAAAACCTAGATGCCCTTCAACTGAAGAATGGATAAATAAAATGTGGTACATATACACAATGGAATACTAATCAGAAGAGAAAAACAATAACATCATGAGGTTTGCAGGCAAATGGATGGATCTAGAAAAAATCATCCTGAGTGAGGTAACCCAGACTCAGAAAGACAAACATGGTATGTACTCACTCATAGGAGGATACTAGATGTGGAACAAGGATGACTGGACTGCTACTCATATCACCAGGGAGGCTACCTGGAAAACAGGACCCCAAGAAAGACACAGGGATCGCCCATTGACAGAGAAATGGATGAGGTCTACATGAACAGCCTGGACATGAGTGGGGGCAATGAAGGCCGAGGGCCGAGGGAAAGAGAGCTTGGGGGAGCCGGAGATCCCAAATGGATCAAAAACAGAGAGGGAGATCAAGGAATAGGAGACCATGGTAAATGAAGATGTGTAGCTAGAGTTTTTCTGCCTTGCCCACAGTCAGGACAAATCTCTGTGACCCACCAGTCCCACAGCCACTCAGACCCAACCAAGTAAACACAGAGACTTATATTGCTTACAAACTGTATGGCTGTGGCAGGCTTCTTGCTAACTGTTCTTATATCTTAAATTAACCCATTTCTATAAATCTATACCTTGCCACGTGGCTGGTGGCTTACCAGTGTCTTTACATGCTGCTTATCCTGGCGGTGGCTGCAGTGTCTCTCCCTCCTTCTTCCTGTTTCCCCAATTCTCCTCTCTCTATGTCCCGCCTATACTTCCTGCCTGGTCACTGGCCATCAGTGTTTCATTTATATAGAGTGATATCCACAGCAAAGACCACATGAGAATAGGAAGAAGCAAAGTGCTAGAGAGGCCCACAGAAATCCACAAAGATACCCTCACAATAGACTGCTGGCAATGGTCGAGAGACAGCCCGAACTGACCTACTCTGGTGATAGGATGGCCAAATACCCTAATTGTCATGCTAGAAATCCCATCCAATGACTGAGGGAACTGGGTGCAGAGATCCATGGCTAGGCCTCAGGTGGAGCTCCCGGAGTCCAATTGTCGAGAAAGAGGAGGGTTTATATGAGACCAAGGTTGGATAAAGCACAGGGACAAATAGCCAAACAAATAGAAACACATGAACTATGAACCAATGGCTGAGGGGCCCCCAACTGGATTAGGCCCTCTGAATAAGTGAGAGTTGATTGGCTTGATCTGTTTGGGAGGCATTCAGGCAGTAGGACCAGGTCCTGTGCTCAGTGCATGAGTTGGCTGTTTGAAACCTGGGGCTTATGCAGGGATGCTTGGCTCAGCCTTGTAGGAGGGGACTGGACCTGCCTGGACTGAGTCTACCAGGTTGATCTCAATCCTCAGGGGAGTCTTTGCCCTGGAGGAGGTGGGAATGAGGGGTGGGCTGGGGGAGTAGGAGGGGGCCGGGAGGGGGTGAACAAGGGAATCCGTGGCTGATATATAGAACTAAATTATATTGTAAAATAAAATTAAATTAAATTTAAAAAAATTTGTCAATGAATAAAACTACAGAAAAGAACCTGAATTTTTATTATAAAATTATCTGTATTAAACAATAATATTTCAAAAAAATAAAGATAGGAATCAGATCAATTAGGAAAGAAAACATCACAGGCAAGATGCCATAATGTACTTTCTTTGCAGGGGCCTATGGTGAGACATTGATTTATTCTGTAGTTCAGGTTATCCTCAAACTCAGGGCAGTTCTCCTTCCTCAGCTTCCCAGTTGCTGGGAATTTAGTCATGAACCACTGCACACAGTCCATAATTTAAAAAAATACAATATACTACAATAAAATTTATCTTTGCAATAAATAAAGTAAATAGAAGTATTCATCACCAGAAACAAGAAACAAAAATGTCAATGAAATGGGAATTAGTTCAAGAATGATGAGGTGGAGCCTTTTGGAGACCACACAAAGGTAAAGCTGACCTCTGAGGAATTTCCTTCTACCACCAGATATTCAGCCTGCTGCTGACTCTTGTCTCAGGCTATTAGCTAGTACTCTGTTGCTGTTTTTACAGGCTGGTAGTGATTGTCTATTATACAAACGCACGCATTAGTGATAAAATTTCCAGAAACAAAAATATTAAGTTCAGAATCTACTTCATCAATTAAAGAGTAATAACCCCTTTATCATGACTTGAAATTCAAATATTTCCTCACTTCCTGTTCTTTCTTTATCATCACCCAAACAAAGTAACAAATATTTAAAAGTATAGGAGAACCCTATGCTTGGAGTTTCATGCAGTATTGAGGTATCTCATCCTTGGTAAATAACCCCATAATATAATTACTATAGTGAAAATGTCCAGGAGAATATGAGGTGAAAAGAAGCCCAGGCCACTGTGTGAGGACCTACTCTCTGAGAAACAACCAAAGGTGTAACCAATACAGCTCTCATTGCTACTCCTTCCTCCACACAGAACACTACACACAACCTGTTGACCGTGGCCAAATGCCACACATTTGGCTTTCAAGGCCCCTCTCAATATCTGAGTCAAGTTAACTATTCCCTCCCATTTTCATGCCAACCACAATAAGGTCCCTCCTGCCTGTGAGTCATCATCTTTTACCCAGGATCTGGGAATAAAGACTCTTTTAGGTTGTTGTTTCCAGGCCTAATTGAAGGAAGAAGAGGCCACACATGTAGATCAAAAGTTAGGTTTAAAGATACTTTACTAGAAGAGATATGGGTCTGCAGATGGTTGAAATAGGCACTAGGAATGGCTTTTTGGAAGTTATATAGAGTCCCTGGTTCTGTCTCTATATGTACTTCCTAATCTACCATGATGTGAACAATACTGCCATTTACTTCTACAATCATGACTGCAGCCATGATATGGGCTCAAGATTTCTTGCAATAGAAGACTGAAACACTTTGAAACAATGAGCCAAATGAATCTTCCCTCCTTTGTCTCTGCCATCCTTTATAGTCACAGAGATGTGAAAGTAACACAGGATAGAGGCCACACATTATGATGTGAATAAGAAGGCAAGAGTCAGAGAGCATGTAGGCTCAGCCACTGGTAGTTGAGACTTTAGGCATTTTTTATTATTTCCTTGAAGATAAATTTCCTTTATTTGTGAAGCAGAAATTAGATGTCATCCAAATATTATCTAAATTATTCATTACCATTCCTGTGAGTATTAAAAGGCATCCATATGAAATATCCCTACTAACACTGTATAGTGTGTGGCTGACACTGTGGAATTGTCACCCACTAGTAAGCCATTGTTAGGGCTGTGGATATTGGAGCCAAGTGTGAATACAGCCACTTTCATAATGTAACAGTATGTATCACAAGTGAATGATGGGAACATGGAAGTATTAGACAAGGACAGTATTTAGAAGATAGTAGTACAAGATGGCGTCCAGGTAGTGAATAACATAAAAACAGGCAGGTTTGATAGTTTGCATGTACTTGCGTGCCATACTTGCATGAGATTTGGTTCCAGATAAAACAATGTGGTAAATATAAGACTTTAAGCAAGTGTTTCCTAGTTAGCTTCAGCTATCACTTGACCAATACTAGAGGCATCTTAGGGAATCTCAGTGAAAGACTGCCTGGATTGCACTAGCCTGTGGCCATGTCTGTGAGAGAGAATCTTGATTGATTATTAATGGATAATTGGTGATAGTTCAGTCTAATGTCAAAGGACCATCCCTAGGCAATTATATCTAGGTGCATAAGAAAGTTAGCTGAGCTTGAATGAATGAGTTATCCAGAGAGTAAATCAATAGGTACAATTCTATGGTTCCTGCTTGAGTTCCAGCTGTAACTTCCCTCAATGATGCTGTGATCTGAAAGAATAAACCAAATAAATATTTTGCTCTCCAAGTTGGTTTTGGTCCTAGTGTTCTATTAGAAACTAATACAAAGTTATAGTTTGAAGAAAGGTCATCATGCCTACTCATCTGAACCCATGACACATAACTGTCTGTCAGCATTTTTACTCCACAATAGGAGGAAACCATTTCTAATCTTGTAATACAATGAAGCAAGCTGTGAGACACAAATAAAAAGCTCTTTTTTAAAATAATAATTCAATAACTAAAAATAAATTGCTTCTTAAAGTCATTTTAGTAAGCAGTGATTTGGGTTAAGAATGTAGCTCTGTTTGTAGTATTTGCAACAACACCTAATATGACCATAGTGACATACACGGCAGTCCTATCACTCAACAGGTTGATGCAAGAGGATCAGCAATCCACAGCCAGTCTTGGCTGACTACTGATTTATGGGACAACCTACGTTACATGAGCTCCTATATTTAAATAAACAAGTTAGCAGTGGTTTATTTCACAAAATAAGTGGGAGGTGAACTTTTTCTATTACAAGGCATTACTATTTAATTGTTATCTTTAGAAAAACAAATTTGTTCAAAAAGCAAAGCTTATAAAATAACTCATTCTCTCTCTCAATGCAGATAACTACTGATAACTCCTAGTAAATGTAAGCCACCAAATTGATATTGCATTTGAAATTTATTCAATATCAGATTCTTAGAACACAAAGTGCCTGCCCATGGAGACTTCAAAGATTTTGGTCCTACCTTTCTCCTTCTATTAGTTACTTTTCTCATCTCTATGGGGGAAATACCTAATAGAGGAATTTAATGAAAGGAAGGATTGTGTTTGAATCATGTGTTAGATTATAGCCATAGTGGAAAGGGGACTCTTCATTTTTGTATTTTTTCAGTAATGTAAATAGCACCTATTTACATCTATTTTAAATTCTCTGTGAGGAAACATTCATGTTCCTTGGGATGTGAAATCACTCAGAAGGCCATGGCTTCACCTTATTCTGAACTCCTAACTATGGGTAAATTTATGAAATTTAGCAATTCCACTATCATATTTTATAAATTAAGAGCTGGCTTAACTCATTTATAGTTCCAATATTGTTTGTTCCATACTAAGCAAAAATGTCTTGATTGTTCCCAATTAGGTTTCTAATGTATATTTAAATTAATGAACTAAAATTTGGTAAAAACTCACAGGACAAATCTTTGCTTTTACTTCATGTCAAGTATTTGCTAAGGATGTTTTTCATTGACTTCAAAAATATGTGTACATGGGTTCATTGGGTAAAAGTGTTCTTTTTTTTTTTTTAAATCATCTAGTTATGAGAATATCATCCTGTGTGCTGTGAATGATTTGGTTGATAAATAAATGCTAATTGGCCAGTAGCGAGGCAGGAAGTATAGTATAGGCAGGATAAGCAGAGAGGAGAATTCTGGGAACAGGAAGGCTGAGTCAGGAGTCTCTAGTCAGACACAGAAGAAGCAAGATGTGAAGACAAAACTGAGAAAAGATAGCAAGCCATGTGGCTAAACATAGATAAGAATTATGGGTTAGTTTAAATGTAAGAGTTAGTCAGTGGTAGGCCTGAGCTAATGGTCAAGTAGTTTTAATTAATATAAGTCTCTGTGTGTTTACTTGGGTCTGAGTGGCTGCAGGACTGGCGGCTGAGAGAGATTTGTCCTGAATGAGGACAGGGCAGGACCACGAAAACTTCAGCTACAATCTAGTGCCTTTTTCTACTGTGTACTGAATGAACATAAATTTCCTTTTCAATGGCCCCACACTCAGGTGGAAATTTACACAAAAATAATGGAAATCAATTATTCTGACAGTGATTAGAAAAACTGGGTTTACAAAAAGTGTTTCTAGTTTCTGAGATTGAAAACTATGGATGACATATAATGAGGAGAGCCTCAAGTGGATTTAAGTCTAAAGACACGGAGGATTTAAATGGGTTTCAGCTGAAGCCTAGACAAAAGGCAAGTAGAACTTTAATCACTAAATGAGGATTTCCAGATATTTGCAAAATGAGTGCCATGAGCAATGATGAATCAGTCTTTACATTGCTTCATAAGTAAAAGTCTTCAAATAAACCTATAAGCCTAATTTTTAAATCTTAGTATATTGGTGTATATGCAGTAATTCCAAATAAATGTCCTAAACAAAATTTCATATTGGTTTATGATTTACCAGTTGCCCATTTCATCAGGCTGTTTTATGACCTTGGAGCAGGAAAATCATAGATGCTGGCTGAGATGCACAGTTCAAACAAGATTCTGCACTCTCATTCTACAGAAGTTAAATTAAGGCAGATGCTACAGTGTCAAACACATATTTCCATAATACCAATCAGCATGAATCTAGCATATTCTAACACCATTAATGTGGTCCAAAACCCTTCAGGAAAGAAAAAGAAAAACATTTTTCTTGCTATGCCCCACTTTCCTAATAGAAGAATACCAGTTTATGCTAAAATTTAGTACATCACATTAGTTTTGAGACCAAACACTTTTATGATACTAAAGATATGATTATAAATAAATTCGTCAACAAATGAGGCATAGTTTTGCACACTCACTATAGAAAATAATAATAGCCAATAATATGTATTCAGGACCTGTTATTACTTAGACCAACATGAATTTATACCCTCCAAAACATGATTCTCTCTATATCCTATTTTCATGTAGAAATACACCTTGTGCCTAAAATTCAATCCATACATGATTTTAAATTGGTAACTGTGTTATTAAAAAGTAAAAAAATAAATAAATAAAACTAGGAAAAATAAGTTTAGTAGAGGCAAATATTATAATTCTATATAGTCAGCATTAAAAATTATTTATGAAATGTTATATTCTGTTTTCGAGCAGTCTTTTAAATCTGCTCTGTATTTCACCATTACAATTCATTCTTGTTTGTACAAACAAATGTTAAAATCAGGAATATGTAATAAGAACACATTGGCCCGTACCAGTGTTGGCTTCTTGACTAATAGGTTTCTTGTAAAGCTGCTTTATTTAGTCCACTATTTCCAGAAAAGATATGCTCACAAACACCTTGAATTGTGATGGAAAAAGTAGACATCAAGTCATTTTTCAAGGTCCCCCAACTGGGTCACTGCAAACTCAAGCTATGACCTCAGGAGCTGACTTCAAACTCTCTGTTAATAAGCTAACCTCAAAGCATGTGAAGAGGGGCTGCCATGCTAGAATAGATGGTAGGTTATGTAGGATCACAGGCAAGCCAGAATCCAGGTACCTGACTCCTCAAAGAGCTGTAATGAGTTCTGATCTTCTTACAAGGATACCAGCCAGGAGAAGATTTGAGAGCCAGGGAGTTCTGATCTGACAAATAAAGTCCACCTTAAAAGAAACCAGCTGACTGCTCCCCCCAGATCTCTAGGCATCCCCCCCACAGTTGACACCACAGTCAACCCTGATTGTCCTGTCATTGCTGGGAAACAGCTCAGGGAAACCACATTAGTTGAGACATGATAGTTTTGGGATCAAATCACAGCCCCTACTCTTGGACTAAGAAACCTAAAGGCTGGCTTCATGAACCTTCTGAGTCTCAGGTTGTTGTTTTTTTTTTTTTGGGGGGGGGCTTGTTTTGGTTTTGGTTTTCCATTCTAAAAGGGGCTTTTGATAGAATCTTCATTAGTTTACTTGATTACGTGATTGATTTTTGAAATAAGGGGCCTCAGTTTGTAGCCCACATTGGCCTCAAAGTCACAGTCTCACTTCTTCAATCATGCCCAGCTCTAAAATAAACTTTTCAAAGGTTGGTTGTATATGTCAGATTTCTACATAGATCTTAAAATGCAGTAGGTGTTGAGAGCTACAACATTGTTCTCTGGGAAAATTTGTGTTTTAGGCTAATAAGCTTGGAATGGAATTTCAATTCAAACATTCTGTTCTAAAGTTGTTAATCCAGAATATATGTTATCCTAGACCTTCAGGTACATAGTCATATGTACACAAAAAGTATTTTATTTGCATACATATAACTACACATGGAATTTTATTATTGTCTAAATGCTTATGAGCTGTCAAATAATAACTCTAGGGTAGAATTAAATACAGCTGGGAAAGGGGCACAGGCAGTAGTGGCAGAAATATAAGGTAATGATCCAAAGACACTGCTCACTCCTCACTCTGTGAGGAATATATGTAGTGCTGACATTGTTGAGGGTCTTTTAAAGGTGATCACAGCTTCTCTGAAGATGATGGCGATGGCTGCTGTGTCAAATGATAGCATTTCAGAGCGCATCCGTATAATGTATATTGCTGATCAATAAGAAAGCAACAAACTGTTAAAACATAATGTATATATGTATATATGGAGATATTTTATTTGTACTGAAATGTGATTTTATTTGTATGTTAATAAATAAAGTTGTTTGGGGATCAGAGCTAATAGCAAGCCATAGCAGAAGTCTGGCAGTGGTAGCACATGCCCTTAATCCTGATCACATGACAGGCAGATCTCTGTGTGTTCAAGGATACCACCAGCATGGAGACACACGCCTTTAATCTCAATACCAACCATGGAAGATCTGGAGGTCTGTATAGATGGGCAGTGACGAGGAGGTCATGTGGTTGGGTTTACAACCAATGAGAAGGCAGAACAGAAAGTCTATAAGAAGACAGACACACAGGAAGTAGTTCTCTTGCTGAGGAGGACAGCAGTGGCACTGAAGGGTAAGGTTTTTAGCTCTTAGCTATTGCTCTGATCTCTTGGGCTTTTAACCCTGCAATTGGCTCTGTGTTTCTTATTTAGTAAGATTGTTCATCTACATGTATATGCCTATATTTATAGTTTAAACAAACTTACTCCATTTGGCATGATAATGATCCCTCCAAGATCTATAAACTATCTAGCAAAATCCCCCAATTCAGGCATGAGAAACTTTCTTTCTAGTTGATGTTTGGTGGAGTCAAAGCAACTCCCAAAATAATAAGCTTTTGCTATTACCCCTGGTCGCCTCCCAGAATTGAAGGTAAGTTCTTATTTATAAAGATATAATGCATTTCATACACAAAACTTGAAGGAATAAAGCTGGATCTAACCCAAAAGCCTCATCTCTGAGGACTAGCTTTCTTAGTAACATAAAATACTGTTCAAACTTCCAATGGAGAAAAGTATGCAATAACCCTACCCCTACCTGGATGTGATGTCTACAAGCTATAACAATTACCAGCATGACAAAATATTCTCAAATGTGTAACAGTAGACCTTACATCTTGGCAGTAACCAATAACTGTCTAATTGGCCAGGTGCAAGGTCTGCTCAATAGAAAGCAATCCATTCCTGTTATTATAAACATAGCCAACTTCTCGTGGCTGGTTAGGTCATGGACCCTAAGGAAAAAAAAACCTACTGCCACTACATTCCTAGAATAGCATGATCTCTACCTACATTCTCAATATTTATTCTTCTATTCACAGATAAGTGTAGCTCTCACCTCTCATCAAAGAAATTTCTCTTTGTGGAAGATGGAGATCATTGCAGAAAGCCACAACTGGTCAAAATGCAGAGAGCAACTGACAATGGGGTACCCATGACCAATTGATACATATTCAGCACAGCCGTTATACCTAAGGCTCAGAAAATATGGCAGAAGAGGGAGTAGAAAGATTATAAGAGACAGGACTAGGAAGTCCACTGAGAGACTGTGTCTTCAACGTATGACAGGGAAACTACATTCATGAACTCCCAACAATATGGCTTCCCAAACAGATCTGAACAGTGACCATACCAGCTGGCAAACCAACGACAATGAGCTCGTGGTGACCCACCCCTATCTGATAAGCTACAGACAATTAATGATGGCTGAGAAAGGGAAAATATCTCCCCCCTAATTAGCTGTCCAGTACTAATTCATCAGCCCTAAAAACATATACATGTAAGTAATACTATACAAAATCATCAGGTTGTATTTATATACTTATATGTTTGTATATTTGTAACAATAATTTTAAAAAAAGAAAGAAAGACTATGATTTTGAGAAGGAAATAGGAAGAGACAAAGAAGAGATTAGAGGAAGAGAAAAGAGGGAGAAAATGATGGAACTTCAGCACACATATATGAAAATAAAATAAAAATGAAAAATTATAAAGTAATGCTCTGTTGGTTACTTCAAAATAATAATTCCACTACTGGAGTATTGGGGCTATCTTTCCTGGGCTGACCATCATTGCAGTTCACAGGCTTCACAGCTGGGTAGGACCACTGATCGCTTCACCCTTGACAGACTTCAGAGTAGCTTCTGATACTGTAAGAGCTTGTCCTTGAGGATGCAGCTTCCAAATCATTTCCAGCCTGATCCCTCTAAATTCTGTGTCTGAAGTGTGTGGTATCTTCAGAAACAGGGTCTTAAATTTCAATTTTTGGGAGGCAACTAAGGGCAGTGACAGTAGTCAATATTGTTCTTGGAGTCTTGGACTCTCATGACCAACAACTTGAAAGGAGGTTTCTCATGCCTACCAATGGAGCTTTTGTTTGGTAGTCTATAGCTTGCAGGGGAAGCACAGCATGTTCTGCACTGGAGCTTTTGTTCGGTAGTCTGTGACTTTCAAGGGGAGCACTAGCATGCTGTGTGTTGTGACTAAGTTGTGTGTGTGTGTGTGTGTGTGTGTGTGTGTGTGTGTGTGTTTGTGTGTGTATGTACATATATATTACTTGTATTCTTAAACAATCTTATGAAATATTTCCCTACAGCTTTTTCATACACCTTTAGTATTATTTATCTCGACTTCCTTCCTCTTCCTCTGTATTACTCTCTCTTTTATTCTCCAGATATAGGCCCATCGTTCCATTTTTTACCTTTTTCCTTTTATAGTACCTGTGTCCCTGTAGGTAATCAACAGCACTCTAATTGGATTTAAAGCCTTCTCAATAGGAGAGAATTAATGACTGATACTGGAAATCTAACCAACTACCCACGGATGGATCTGTCATGGACTCTAGAGGAGGACCTCCTATTGCCATTATAATATTATAACCCCAAACCAATATAATGTCTGTTTTCTAGTACTTATCAGCAAATAAGGGTAGCTCTAACATCTTATCAAAGAAGTTCCTTTTTGCAAACAGGTGATGATATTACAGATATCCACAACTGGTTAAAATACAGAGGTCTGAGTTACTGCACCTATAATGCAAGCTTTACAACTAAGGCTCACAAAATGCAAAGAAAGAGGGATCCAGAGGACCAGGATGCCTGCTGCTAGATAGTATCTTCTAAACAAGAGAGAGAAACTATACTCATGACATCTCAACAATGTTGAGACTTGCATAATGACAACATCAATTGACATGCCAACATTGATAAAGGGAATTTTACAAGATCCCACTTCTAGATGGAGAGCTGCAGGCCATCAATAGCTGTGGAGAAAGGCAGAACAATTTTTCCAGAGACTACCACTTGTGGGGGCCCACAAAGGCTCCCTAGTAAGACCTTACTCAAGGTCAGGAAATCTGAGTTTGCTGCATAATGAGATGATTTGGCCACAGGTGTGGATACCAGGTGTTTTGAAGGATCTATACTTGGCTGTATGTTGTGCTTTGATCTTGAGAGGGGGAGGTCTTTTGCCTCTCTCTTTGGCAGTGTATAAAAATTTCATTAGAATAAATCTCAAGGTAACTGGGTATTGACCCAGGGCCCTCCCAGAGCTATCCTGTGTCTCTGTCTTTCTCGCTGCCTATGCCTATATTTCTATCTAATATGTCCTCATTCCTCTCTCCTCCCTGCAAGAATCCTTAAAAAGTTGGAGCTTGATTCCAACAACCATTAATTATCTAATTCCAAGTGGCCAGCCTAAACAATGTATATAACTGCAAAAATAAAAGGGCCCAGTAGAATATACATTTGTGTGTGTGTAAGTAATAATTATAGAAGAGGTCATGATCTTAAGAGGGTGGACATGGAAGGAGTTGAAGTTAGAGGGGAAGAGTGAGGAGTGGAAATTACATAAATACAGTATTAACACCTTGCCTTGTTCTTTAATCTTGTTATTTTAAATCTTAGGTAAATAGTTGTTGAAATTCATTTTATTTATTTTGTTTTGAGACAGTGTCTCAAGTTGGACCTAAACTCACAATCCTCCTGCCCCAGTCTCCTGGGTGCAGAAATTATAGGTGTATCCCACCATACTGAACTTATTCTTCATTGTAATATTCTTCATCTTGCAATAAAGAAAAACAGTTTTTATAAATCTTATTTGCCAATTACTTCTGCATACACAGCACTGCATATGACTCAGTAAAATAAACATAGCAGATAAATTACACCCAAAGATGCAAATAAAAAAACAAAAGCTAAGAGATCTGGGTCCTACTAAAAGGAATGTGACCTACAGCAGCTGTGGAACTATGATTTCCTTTTTTTTTATCATCTGTCATCTTAAGAATTAAGATTTACTCCCTCCATACTCCCCGATCCATAGAGTATTTAAAGCCTTCCTACACAATGTAGATAAAGAATTCAACTGTATGAAGATCAAAGGCATATCCTCATATTGAAAGAACTTTATCACTAGAAAAATATCAATAAGCAGAAGTGTTCCAATGAGAGACTATGTGACAAAATCAGCCACTGGAAGCTTGACAGAGCTCTCTCCTTTATCATGCTTGCCCACAGCAACTTCTCCCTATCGACTAGCTAGGAAGCAAGACAAAATGTGTTTTGGGAAATCAGAGTTGGAATGGGGAATATTTGAAAGGGCCAAAGTCATGCAACATGAGAAGAGTATGAAATTGAACCCTAACATTCCAGTTGGCAGCCTCCATCTCTGCTTTCACTGGAATGACAGAGATACCAGTAGTGACTTATGCATTTTGTGGCTTTTGTGAATACTGTGTTTCCTTGTCATTGTTGCTGTCAAAAGTTGTAGAGACAGAGACTGGTCTTCATTTCAGAATACCCTAAATTACACCAAATGACTTCAGCTGTGAATGGATACAATAAAAACAAGCAACGATAAATAAATTATTATATTTCTGGGTGGTTGAAGTGGTTCCAGCTGTTGGTCTAATTCTATCTATGTAGAAAACTGCTTTCATCAAACTGAGGCTAAATTGCTCAACTAGCTTGAATGAATGAAATTTTATTGGAGAGCATACAGAAAGTAGTTCATAACAATTAGGTCAGAGATGTAACAAAGTAAATAGGAAGAGAAATGATTTCTTTAAAGTGTACTTTGAACTGAAGGGGAAAGAGGTGTTCACCAATATTTAATTTCATATTAACTAAGGCTAAAAATTCACATCTTCAAAGTTTTATGGTATAATCTTGCTCAGTTCTCTAGTACTTTACCCCTGTTAGGTATTTGTGGAATGTATGTATTATAAAAGTCTTCATTCATTTGTTTTTCTCTGTCTACAAACATCACTCTGAAGGATATACAATACATCAACATTAACATGATCAATGATGTTCCTGGATTTATGAAATCATATTGACCCCTTTATTTCAATCAGAACAAACTTTGCTAGATGTCTGAGCCTTATATCACATCCTAGAGGAAAACAGATTAAAATTTTTGTCAAGTCTAGAAAATCAAAGGATAGAATGAAAGCTTGGGCAAGTTTGAGATTTTCTTTTTATTAATTTTTTTCACACAATATATTAATAATATATTAATTTTTCCTCCCTCAACTCCTCACAGATCCTTCCCATCTCCCTATGCACTCACATTTTTGTTTTCTCCCCCCTCAAAAAAAAAAAGCCAAAGCAAACAAAATACATGGAATCTCCTGGGCACTCATCTTGCCCTGGAATGTGGTTGATACACATAGTGACACTCTATTAGAGAAAATGGATTTTTCCCTTTCCCAGCACATTTCAATTGCAAATAGCATCTTAGTTAATAGTGGGAAACTCTACCACTATCCTGCTAAAGGAAAATACCAATAAAATGACCCTAATAACATTCTACTGTGCTCATAATCACTGCTTCACTCAACACTTGTCATAGCTGTTTCTTCTTTCAGAAGATGGGAATTAGCATAGAGACCACCAGCCAGCTGGACAATGTGCAGAGACTGAGAGACACTGAAGCCCTCCGTCCTAAATGGAATGTCTTCAACAAACCCTTCCTCTAAAGGGTCGACAGTCTATGCAGGAGAGGAAGCAGAGAGATTGTAGGAGCCAGAGGTGGTGGATGACTCCAAGAAAACAGTGTCTTCCAGACCCAACAGGACTGATGTCCATGTGATCTTTGACTGTGGCACAAGACACACCACCTGCACAGGATCAAACCAGCACTAAGAGGGAAAAGTGGACACAGGATCCCACACATACCAAAGTTCAAAAATTTCAAGATTCAACGTTAGAAAAGGACAGTTCATCCACTTCATTTTACAGATGATATGCTGGGAACCAGTGCAGCAAACCAAACCTCCCCATCCATGCTTGCAACCTGAGAAGAGGCCCTGGAACACACGTCTCCCTCAGTCACCACTGATAGTCTTGGATGTTACATCATGCTTTCCCATGAGCGTCCCTTCTTGACAGCCTGCCTCTACCTGCTGAACAACACCAACCTCAGTGTCCCTCAAATTTTTATTTATGAAACAGCAGCACCAAAGCCAGCCAGCTGTTTGCTGCCAAATTCTTGGGTCTACTTCTAGACCCAGTAAGCCAGATTCTGTTTGAGAATCTTTGCCCTCTATCAGGCCTTTTCCATTTTGACTTGTTATACCCCTGATTAGATCTTAAAAATAAAAAACTCAAATACAGAAGGGCATATGCACACAAAAAACAGAGGAGATTTTTTTAAGCCATACTTTAATTTGTTTGTATAATACTACAATTGACATTGTAAATAACACTATAATAGAATAATTTGAATATCATTTTAAACAAAAGAAAAGTGGAAAAATTCAGGTAACAAAACCCATTCCTGAGAAGAATTATTTTTAATAATGCCATATTCTAAATAAGTTGGTGTGATAAATGTATTGAGTTACTAGTCATGCCTAATTCTTATTGGACTATAGAGTTAAAAACAAAGCCCGACTTTTACAATCACTTCCTCAAAGGAATAGCACATGATGGATTCTTTGGGAATATAAAATGGTTCGTGCCATGTCAATACAATGAACTCGCATTTTTACCCTGGGAGTGCAAGGGGAAGAGACACCTGTGATGATTTGAAACAAGAAAACAGTAAACTTTATCTCCTTTTTCATGATCCATGACAAAAACAAAAGGATGAATGTAGTCTAGTTAATAGTGATGTGTCAGTAAGTGTCTTTACTGAGGGAAAGCAGAGGAGAACCATGGAAAATGCTTTGCACACATGATCATGCTTAGAGACGTGATACTCTCTATGATACTTGATTTCTATGACAAATCAAGTGCAGAAGTGACAAGTGTGCATGTGTCCTGAAAGGCAGCGAGGGGAACACTGAGTCGGAGTGCCGTTTGTGTAGGAGGTTCATTGAAGAGTCCTGAACACCAGAGACAGAAAGACAGACAGCAGCATGCCGGGGGTTCAGAGAAAGGCCTACATGGCAGAGTGAGGATCCCACAAACAATTTAGAGGAAGGGAGGGTTCTGTGCTGTGTTATTGACAGGTGGTCTGTAGCACAGGCTTGCACTCAGGCTGTCTCTGGTGCCTGATTGACAGGGCACACTGTTAGCCTGGAGCTTGTTTAACTATGAGGGTGAGGAGAGCAAGAATCTAAAAACAAGCTGATGGAAGAACACGAAGAAACAGCATGGCCTGCCTAACATATATGTTTTTGTACATGTACATGTGTACACATGAGTGTACATGTTGGTGGGCACATGTGTTTGTATCTCAATTTATGTATTTGTGTTAGCAAGAACCACAGTGGTTCTTCACTCTGCATCCAAACTTAGTCTCAGTGCCTAATTTCACCTCTCCACTATCTCCTATGAGAATATTTTCACTACCAATTTTGTCAGTTTTACAATGTGAGGCTCTGATTAAAAATCTTAGAGAAATTTAATAAATATGTGCTGATTAAAAGAATTTATATCAATGATTTGTACTCTAACTTCAAAAGTAGTTTTCATGTTTCTTCATGGATGGGTGGATATGTGGGAAAATGTTAGAGATGGAAGCTGACGTTTGACTCGGTTGAGCACTCACCTAGTCTAGAGTCCAAAGTGCAATTCCCAGCACCATAGAGTATCAGAGAAAACCAATAGGGTCTCTTAATAGAGAGCACACTGAATAAAGGCTGAAAGAGTGTATCACTTCACTTTTGAGACAGTTTGAGGAAGAACTTTTATCCAGAGTCCAAATGGTGCAACTTAAAAGTCCTATGAACCCACACAATTTATTAGACTAAAAACCATAAGAACAACAAGCCAATGCCAGCACTTGATACTTTCCAGATATATTGTTTAATTAAGAAATAGAATAATAAGGGAATTGTGAAAATGTTTTATTATAAATGACAAATTCAAGTCAAGGATGAATTCATGAGCACAGCCCCATACAAATTGATAGAAAGATTAAGGTATTTGAGCTTCTGCATGAAATTGTCTGTCCCTGTTCTATTTTTCATTTGTCTCAAGTCTAATGTGCCTTTTTATTGCAAGTTCATTTCACAAAGTATAGAACATTCCAGAAGAGAACATTATCAGGCAACAAACTAAAGAAAACACAGCCGATTGTACATCAGTTGGAGCTACAGAAAATCAAGAGAGATAGATTTCAAGTCAGCATTTATAGATTCTTCTACTTATTATTTCTAACTGCTGTTTGGTTACTTGAGTAAGAGATATAATTTCCCAAAACCAATAATGTTGCCAAAAACAGCAACTGCAGCCAAGAAGACAGTTCTACGACATCCCCCAGGGGACAGCTGCTGCAGCTTCTTGAACTAGGAACTGGAAAAACAGAAGGTCCTGATGCTGTAGACAGTGGAACTATGGTATAGTCTGTCAGCCCCTGAGGACCTCCAATGCCAGGTTCCACCCACAGAACAAACTAACTGCCCAACAGGCTGTACTTAGGCCCTGCCTTACAGAGTAAAAAATCCTGTCTTCTGCTCATTCTCTGCTGCTTCTCACTGAAGCAGAGGCAGCCATCTTCCTGGGTTCTTCCCTCCGAATAAATCTCTCTAGTGAGGTTTGTTGTACAGTGTGACTTGCCATATTCCTTGGCTCTTGACTGCCAAGATACCTTTCCCCTCAGAGCTGTAACACTTATATTGTCTTTCAATGTAAAACTATTGTCACTCCCTTTACTGATACGTGTGTGTGTGTCTAGAACTCTGCGGAGTGTGAAATACCTACCAACTGTATTTTTTGTGTGGAAATATCTCTAAAAATCTTTCCTTTCCCCAACCCATTGTCTCATATGAAAGATCCAGGCCCAGGTGGCATTCTTGGGATTAGTACAGCATGCAATCCATACTTCACACATGACATGAAGCAACAGATGATTATCCCTCATCTCCATGTGCTCTCTTGTTATAGCATAAGCTCCTTGTGGGAGGGGCTTCCTTCATTCCTATATCACAATTTCTGAACATGGCAGATGAATTAATGTTGATTCGTTGAATTTATTTATATTCATTGTTGTACTCTAGGTTCAAATCTAGCACTAATAAAAGAATCACTATTATCTACTAATAGTAATGTATAGTCTGAACTTATTTTGATTGTGGGCTTGTTGTTATTATTATTAAGTTAGGAAAGTTCTAACTGTGTAGACAAAGCTGGCCTCAAATTCACTATCCTTTTCTTTGTTAGGGACTGAATTACAGGGACATGCAATTATGCCTCCCATCTTATTAGTTTATAATGCATTTTTTGATAACACTTCTAGCTTTTCAGTTTCTCCTATATTACATTTATGAACATGCACTTATGCATACACATTTTATATGTGTAAAATATATAAACAGTTATACATCTCATATACAATTTATAATCTATCCTGTTATATACTCATTCTTAGACTGCTAACACTTATACTCTGTAACAGATAAAAGGACATAAGTTATCTTCTTAGTTAAAATTTAAACAATGATAACAAGACCTAAAAGGAAAAATCAAAATTGTCACATCAAATTCAGCCCATTTTGAACTTTTAGATATAGTAATCTACTTTATGTGCAATTTAAATTACCTATGGCTAGCTGTGGTCTGAAAATATTCATGGAAAAATGATAGAAATAATTCCTGTTTCATTTACATGCCATTCAGAATAAAATGACGTTTTAGTCCAGTGTGCTCCCAGCACGAAGACCTTTGCTAAGTTAGCACCCTGCATATGCCACCTGCCCCTTAGTTATAGAGCAGTTATTGAATTGGCTGGCACAGCATCACAGTGTGTGTGTGCTGTTGTGACCCTATTCATGGGGATACATGACCAAATATCCACTTACCCCAGAGAGGGAGCTGATGACAGACTGAGGTATGGATACTACTGAAGTCCAATTTGCTGGGCCAATGAGTCTCATTGGGGTTATTTAGAGAAATGTGGGTGAAGGGTTACTTACAGGGCAGAAATGACTCACCAAAGCCCACCACAACATGCATGATGGCTCATGAAAGCTGGGAACCTAGAAATCATTGAACAATTTGAAGATAGCTCAACAAATTGGAAAGTGTCTCTTCCAGACAGCTCAACTTGTCTGAGAGTGCTTCTCAGCAGTACTTTCTGACCATGTAAGTTTGAGGAGGGAGGAACCTAGTGAATATGGTCAGTTTCAGGGACTTCCTAAAGCTTTTGACTTGTTTACTGCAGGAGTTTTAAGGAACTTCCTAATAGGATGGAATGCATTATTTTCATATAAGTCTTACTGATGGATTTTAGCAGCACTTTTACCCTGAGAGGAAATGTCACAAAACATGACAGAATCCACTAACAAGAGTTTTATTAAGACAAGGAGAAAGAGATAGATGTGATCAGGCCTGCGGAAGGACACATGTGAGAAGGAGGCTGGGGAACATGGGGGCCTGCCTTTTAAAGGCCAACTCGCACCTGACCACACAGGCCCACGTATGCGCATGGATCACATACATGGTCACACTGTGCAATTTCGTGACCACGAAGCCATGGGGCATGGGTTACACAGGACGTATGACCTGGAAATGGCTAGGTGTCCTACTGGGCATGCAAGACCATGGGGGCATGCCTGGAATTCCTATCACTTACATTTTAAGATATTCTGTGCCTTAAAGAGTTTCACTGAAGAATGAAAATTTCACCTGTGAGGCAATTGCTACAAAATAAAAAGTTCAAGAAAATGTTACCTACTAGTTTGTCACTGTGTCACACTATCTATGCTTCATCTCACTTCACTTCAACATCCAGGCATTATATAATTTTATATCACAAGGATGGGGAATAGATAAAAATAATATACTTTGAGAGAGATCATACCTAAATTGCAATATGCTGTACTATGATGAAATTTTATTAATGTTATTGCAATTAATCTCTTACTGCTTCAAATTTTAAATGTAATTCCATTATAAGACTGTATGTATAGAGAAAATCATATGTGTGTGTATATACACATGCATATATATGTATATCTTTATACCTATATGCACATCTATCCTTGGTTTCAGATATCCATTAGGAGTCTTGGAATGTAGTGTTTACAAATAAAAGAAGATCACTCTGTTTTCCAAAAATAGGGAAAATTAGTGCTATCCTTTTGATTATTAACTTTTTTTATTCTGTACCTAGTGATAACAATGTGTTCAGATGGTAACACTAAAAATCTCCTCTGTATGAGTAATACACTATTGTTTATTTATTAATACCATTTCATTCTCTAAGGTAGCCATGTTTCCTTACATTAAAATAAACAAACATTATTTCTTAGTATAATTTTATATGAAACTATATTCTTGATTATATTGAATTCTGTATTTAAATGTTAATAATTTCTATCAATGAAAGCAAATATATCTTTGAGCAATCAAATTCCTCCTAATAATTTTATTACATTTAGCAACAATCTCTGCCAGTTTTCAAGGATATATTTACTGATTAAATATTTTTAATAAATTTCATGTTACATATTTTATCTGAATATGAGAACTATTTCAGAATCATTTCTCAAGCTAATAGTTATTGAATGTAGCATTCTTAGCAATATGGAGAGGCAATCCAATTGATAGAATAAATGTCAAATTTGACTTTTATTTTAAATTTCAGATTCTTTTTTGTGTCTACAAATGCTTTTCATTCATTAGCTGTTTCTATCACTATTGAGCTTACTGTTCACACAGCATGACTCCATGTATGCACCAAATGAACACATAAATATTAACAATATATACTTTTCTAAAAACAATATGTTCACAATAATTGGTATATTGTTAACTTCCCCCTGTTAATAATTGGCAAAGATATGACTAAAAGCCAGCAAATCTGCCTAAAATCTGTGGTCTTAATCACATTACCATACTGGTGTGGGAGAAGTAATGACTTCATTGCATCTTGGTGTCTGGAAGAATGATGGTGTCGTTACAATAAGTGGGAAGTTCACAAAGAGAAACAATATTTTAGAAAATGAGAAAATTTGTTATTTTGAATATACAATATTTATTTGGGGCATATGATAAGCTAGATTTTGATAGTAGACATTTTAGTACTAGAGAATAGAGAAAGTTAAAACTAGAGATAGAACCTCCCAAATAGTACCAAAGCCACTAATGAGACTGGCCGGACAGCAGAGTACTTGTAGCATCACCAGGGAATGTGACTCTTGCTGCAGCTACCACTGTATTCATGTTAACAATAAAAATTAAAAGGATGCCATTAATACCATGGATATGATAGGCTGACTAAACAATCAATTAAGAAGGTGCCTAAGTAGAAATGAGATTTAATAAAACACAACTATTAGTTATGCTTGCTCAGAAAAACAAACAAAACCAGCACACAAAAGACTGCTTCATAAATTGCTAGAAACTCTCTGCTATGTAGTTACAAGTGTTCATTTCCATTACCATAATCAATTAAAATGAGTGAAATGTCCCTCCAAATTACAGCTAATATGTAAGAATGAAAGGATGATTATTGAAGTCCCAGAAACTACACTAATTTCCCAATTATATCACTGAGGTATGTCATGGGTTTCATTATCTTCATATCTCATATCTATGGCTTGAATATAAAATTTCTTCTAGCGTGATAGGGGAGTCTTTGTTCTGTTAGTTCATGCATGATCAATCTCCAGCTGATTTACCTTATTTCAGTGAATAAATTCTCACAGCACTAAGGAAATCAAATAGAAGGCAGCTCATTAGTGTTTTTTTTTTCTACTTGGAATATTTGCTGCACAAAAAAGTAAATGTAGGGGTACTCCAAGTACATTGTGACAAAGGTTAAAATCAACCCTGTCCTAGAACCTAGATACAAATTGTTCTCGCTAGTCTCCCTAATGGTAAATGAAATTAAAGTATTTAAATAGAAAGACATTAAGAAACTGGTGTTTTGCAAGTGTTTAAAAGTGAATATTAGAGGTAAAATGTTTTAAGCAGGATAGGGGTATGAAATGGGAGGTAGAATGAGGTTGAGGGAGATTTAACCAAAGTAAAAATGTATAAAAACAAAACATATGGATACCTGCTATTTTGTAAACTAATTTAAAACATATATGTTAAAATAGAGTTTAAATAGAGATACCCTGCATGGCAGCTCCCAAAGGCAAAGGTCATTTAAAAAAATCTGTATGCCAGGTGTAAGATACTTCTCGATAAGATGTTGAGCAGGAGGGCCTCAGAGCCCCACCCCTAATATTATGTCATTGCTATTTCTTTTGGTTTCCCAGCTGAATTATGTGATAACAACTTATTCCTAAAGACAGCACAAACTTTGGTTGCTAAATATGGAGAAATCAAGTTAGAACTAACTTGGAAGCTTCATCCCTGATGGCTAGTTTTCATAGTGCCTGAAAGTACTATGCAAGCTGCTGGCGGAGAAAAGTTATTGACCACATTCTCCAATTATAAATCCCAAGAGCTACAATAACAATCTGCCAAACAAGATGTACCCACTGGTGCAATAGTGTCATGAGTTTTGTGTGGGTGACCAATCATTCATTTCTTGATTGGATTTGAGGCCTGCACCACGGGAGGTAATTCATACCTGGTACTGTAAACCTCTTCAAATGCCCATGACTAGGGAGGTCAAGGGGAGGGACACTTACTACTGTTAGTTTGCTAAGTGGATATGGGGCCAAACTGCCTTGTAAATGTTTATGTGTATACCCATATATTAGCACTGTTCTCAGTCTCAGTTGGAGAATCTTCTGTTTGATAATGATTAATGCAGAAATTCATAGTGGCTGAACTGTTGAGAATAAGTAACCATTGAGTACCCAGTCCTAAACAGAACATCTATATCAACTTTGGAGGGATCCAAAGCTCAGGGAATGACAAGAAAAAGGAGACACAAAGAGTGTAAGTTCTGTAAAATGGGTAGATATGCAGTAAACATTATTTCCATTACATGACATGGCTGTTGGACCCATGATCTCACAGCATCAGTGCTTATCTGGACCCATCAGCAGGCCATCCTAGATGGGAATGGGGCTGATGAGGTCCTACCTCTCCCTAAGTCGTGATAGGTTACCTGGAAGGAGGAATCATATCACTCTGTGATACAATCAAAGTAAGCTTTCCTTACTCAAATAAAGAATACTGCACACAAGCTCCTGGAAGCTGCCTCAGTTAAATGAAGGGAGGCACACACAGAGGCAATAAAATCAGGAATGAGTGTTATGAAGAATACGCTTGGCAAGAGGAAGAGGAAAGCAAGACAGGACAGTGAGAGTGTGATCACAGCACATTGTGTATATATGTTGGAACTACAAAAACTAATTTTTTTTTAAATTAACAGAACTAGTGATTGGAGAGACAAATAGGCATTTAACTTGTCTGACAGAACCTCAGCCTAAATTGTTTGGATTGGGGGCTTATTTTTCTAGAAAATGTGTTTGGGGAGGAAAAACACTTCATGAAAATAGCAGAAGAAATTAAAGTGTGAGGCTGCTCTAAGATGAGTCATCAAAGCTTCATTTTGTGTTACAGTGATGTTGATGACTGAAAGTACAGGCCACACAGTCAGATGTGGCCAGTGGCGAATTTGCATCAGCTCTCTTCACTGGCTGGGTCGATTTAAACCAACCCTGTCACATTTAACATCTGTCATCTATAGTGTGGAGACAATGGTCTAGAAAGCTATCTAGTTTGTTTTGAATTCCATCTAATATGCCATTACAAATAGGAATTGTCTAGTAGCATTCTATTCAGTTCTTAATAAACTCACAAAGAGGGGTCCAGCTGAGGAATTTTGCATTACATTTGATAATGCTAAAGAACACTGAGGAAACCAACGGCCTTCGGTTGGATTTCTTCTGTGATGCAATGCCTCAATACTCTTGAGGCCTCTTTTCTCATACACTACAACATGGAATCAGCAAAAGAATACAGACAGGAAACTTTTAATAACTGAGATCTGACAAAGATTGCCTCCTTGATCGAGTTCTGGCGAGGCTCCTATAGGCTTTCTTCTTCAGTGAGTCCTAGCTATGAGCTATAAAAACTTGGACAGTGTTCAGTGGCAGAGTATTAACTTAGCATGCACAAGGCCATAGATTTCATCCCAACACTGAAGGTAAAAAGATAAAAACTTGGGTAAACACTAACATACTGTCTAACAATCTAAGGTTGCTTTCTAGAATAATCTTATTCCCCATAGCATTAAAGAATTTGCCTGCAAAAACTGTGAACATCAAAAGCATTTTGTCTTTGTCCCAGCCAGATCCTGAAGTTAGAGCCTTTGTGGGAAAGCCTGCCGTTACTAAGGGCCAGGCAGGGAGAACAGATGGTTTCATATGCACCGATGACCCACAATCTCCGTTTGTGATGTTTTCTTCTCTGATTCTCTCAATCAGGGAGCCCTGATTGCTCTCATCCCTTCTCTTTCATTTATCATCTTAAAGATCTACTCACCTCTGTAAACATCAAATCTGATACCAGTTCATTCTAGAACCTCTGCCTTACTGCATGAATATATTTCTGCTTAAAATGTGTCCTTACCACCTTTGTGGGTTTTTGTTTGTTTGTTTGTTTACTCTTACAGACTTTGAGTGATGGTCTCATCGTGGGCTGGTACAGCACTAGGTAGAACTCTGGAGTCCCTTTCTGGAGCTTTGAGGATCAATCATTTTTCGTAAGCATTTTAGTTGAGTTCAAGCTGGCAGTCAGAAAAATATATGACTTGAAAATACAGTTCTCTTATACAATGCCCATTTATGAATTACTTCAAGTTTCTTAATGCTCTTGGCAAAAGCTACTATGCCACCGAACAAAATAAATAGGGGCCTCTTTTTGAGGATGCCACTCCATGAGGGGAAGTGAGAGTAGTAGAAGATTGATCTGAATCTGATTCTCACTAAAGGTGTCTCTGGCCATGCTAGGACAAAGAGCTTCATCTCAGAAAGTCTCAATCCATGGTGCTGCCGCATGACCCCTGGAAAACCTAGCTAGCTATGTCTGGTGTGAGGAGATAAAACTGATAATATTTCTGCAGAATTGCACTGTCTCACAAAGTTTACATATTCCTAATAAACTAACACTAATCCTGCTTTGTTGGCTTGACAGAAACACATCTGTCATGAGTATCTTAAAGCACTTGCAGCAGTTGAATTACAAGAAAAGACATGGACTTCAGTCTGGAGCTGTTCTACTCCAAAGTTCTGCTGTGTGACCACTTTGTCCTACTGCTGTGACTCAGGAAAAAGAAAAAAAACCATCTGCTTCAAAATGGCAGGTTCCATTCCTTACACATTTCTATAAAGCTTTTCAATATAGTTTTTTTTTTGCCAAAAATTACAGCTTCAAATATCCAGCAGTTCAGTTTAAGATCCTTTCAGACAAACAATTCCTTTTCTGTTCTCTAAAGCACTAATTTCGTGGTTTCCTCCTGATTTCAATGATTAGAGTTGATTTCAGTTGCCACTGGGGAATTGGGAGAAAGTGAATTGCAACAAGGTCCTGAGGATGCTGTAGGGGCAAACTGGAGACTGCTGGAATGGGGAGGCAGGGGTAGGGACAAAGCAAGGGGTCTGGTCCCCAGCCCAGGTACCTAGCAGACAGCAGCAGTATCTATGGTTGTCAGAGAAAAAGCTTCAGGAGCTACAGTCCAAGTATGAGAACCTGGTGGCATGCAGCACAATGTAAGATGGAAATGTTAATCGTGATTTGGTCTATGAACACTGTCTACATACACAGAAATGTCATACCATATCTCATAAGTATGCATCATCATGCCTGTTAATCAAAATGTTTTTTAATGTTTAAAAAGACATATTTTATACACATATCAACTGTACCCACAATATGCATGAACATAATAATAGTTTTAAAAGATAATGCTTATAAGACATCTTATCTAATAACATGGTTATTGAAATACTTTAGATACTATTAATTATCATAGCCTAAAAAATATGTGTATAAAGATGTGTGTGTGTGTGTTCTATTAATTGGAGATCACTTAAAGACTTTGTTAAGTGAAATGTAACTCAATGTGGGGACTTCGAGAAGATAAGAACTAAATCACTTCATTGTGAAATTACATATAGGAGTAAACCTAAAATACATGTCAATCCCAGCATGTTCTCTTTAACAGACATCTTGAGAGGTTTGAAACAGAAAATTAATAGAAGAATGCAATCTATCCTCAACTAGCCCTGAGAACCTGCTGGAAGAATGTATTGTTAGAGTCATTGAATGTGGACATTAAGCTAAAACAAAGGCATAGTGTTCCTTTGCTTTAGTGTGGACACAATTACCATCACATTAACCTCTGTAGCACCTGAACTTTCTTATTTCACAACAGTTTACCTGGGACTCGATTCACACCAACCAGAAACTTGCTCAGACATTTCTTGGAGCTCTGTAATGTATTATAGCCTGAGGGTGTGTCAAAATGGGCGTCTTCAGCGCCAACAAACCCACCACCTTCTGTATCAGATCCTATTCATTTTGATCGCAGTACTGAGTCCCATCAGCCAAAAGGGGGAGGGAGGATAATGTGATTTTTTTTCTGTTGAGCCAATTTTTCTTCATATGTTCAGTAGTGCAGCAAAAGTTAATTCATTCTAAAGCACACGGATTTCCAGCAACATTGTCAATATTATAATGTTCCTTTGCAGCTCTGGCCTAGCTAGTTTATTAGATGAAGAGAAAATACAGATGGGCTGACAAGCAGGACTACATTTTGTTATAGTAGAAAAAAGCTACTGGAGGGATCGTTTGAGTCCTTTTCTCTATTCCAGCGCGTAGGCTTCCGCTCAAGTCCAGTGGTTAGCCCTCTTTGTTGATTTGGCTTACCCTCTTTCTATTAGCTAAGCTATTCATAACTCTTTAACATAAGTTAGGGTACATTTTCCCCTTCAAAATGGGCAAAAAGAAGACCTAGCAATTATTCTCATTTGGCTTCAATGGAATCTCTTAAAAAGAAAGAGTTCAATGTGATGTCTTTAGGGAATGGACTCCCACGAGTACAGTTTTACACAGGCAGAGAAAAATAGTGTTTTCTGCATCTGGAAATGAATCAGTTTGATGGTTCCCAAACAAGAGTAGGAAAATGCTAAAAGAGTATCTGTTGCAGTCTGTAACCTCCACATTAAAAGAAGCACAGTCATTACGTCCTGAACTACAGGACAAGTAGAGTATCAGAAAACCTGTGGCAAGGCTGAAATCTGTGTTTCCTCTAGTTGGAAAGTGTGAAAAAAACCAATAGGACCCTGTGTAGTGATATTTTATTTGTGCTGAAATGTGGTGATATTTTATTTGTGCTTTAATAAATAAAGCTTGACTAGAAATCAGAGGAAAAAGCCAGCCACAGCACAGAAGTCATGCAATGTTAGCACACGCCTTTAATCCTATCACTTGGCAGGCAGGATCTCTGTGTGTTTAAGACCACACTGGAAACAGAGCACAGGCCTTAAATTGCAAAACAAGTTAACCATGAAGGTCTGAAGGTCTGTACAGACAGACAGGAAGTGACAGAGCTGGGTAGGAAGAGGAAGTGTTATAGCTGAACGGAGAGAGCAAATCAGATGGCAGAACAGCAAGGCATAAAGGTGTGAGTGGACAGGAAGTAACTCTCATTTGGAAGCTGCAGAATTGGTGAGGTAAGGTTGGCTGGTGGCTTTCCATATTTCCCTGATCTCTCCCAGGCTTTCACTTATATATCTGGCTCCATTTTGTTTATTTAATAAGACCATTTAGAAATTCATCTACAACCCTGTGTCAAGTATAGTGATCAAAAGTCAGGACACACAGATGAACTTCCAGAAACTTCCAGCTGATCAGCAAGACTATTATTTATCCCATGCAGATACAACCCTTTCACTTAGCATGTCCCTACATAAGATAATAGTAACTGCAATTTAAAATTATTGTTCTGACCAAGCCCTTTTCTAAATGGGACACAAATGATACAGGAGGTGCTTTTCAGCAATAATTGATATCCATTATGGTAATGCAGAGCTAGATTATACAGTGCACAGGGCTTTTCCACATGTACAACATGCTAGAAAACTATGATCAGTGTTCAATGCATTTCTTCTCCATTGTGCCTTGGTGCCATGGAGAGTGCAATGCTGTTTGGGATGTATATCTTGCCTCCAAAATGCTTATATTCTAGAAAGGCAGATAAAACCATCACAACCCTATTAATTAGAGTAAATCATGTGTGAAACATAGTGCTGATAAATTTGGCACATTAATTTTTTTGATTCACGTTTTTGTAGATGAGACGATGGTTTTCAACTCATTTCAGTCAGCATTTTGGTTTTGAGATTCCAACTGACTTCCCAGTCTGAAGAGCTTGTGCTAATAAATGAATAGTCAAAATAAAATTAATACAAATCAACAAAGTAAAATAACACAAATTCAAAATAAAATTGTTGTCCCATTATCAGTATGATACATGTTCATAATTTAACCAAAAGCATCCAATAGTAATGACAGTTTGTAGTGGATAGCCATTTCATCTTTGATCTGGAAATTCCAATCCCCCCCATTAAGGCTTTGGTAACTGTCACGCCTACAAGGCAGGCTGAGAGAGGACCCTGAAGACCCGAGATCTAGATGCACCATCTCTTTTGGTTCCTGGACCCAGGACACTGAAGGTAGACCGAGAAGAGTTCTCCAGAGAACACCACCAGACCCTGCAACCTATCCCTTCACTTGTAAGTTACTCCATAAAATAAACCTCCTTTTAACTATGTGGAGTGGCCTTAATAAGTTCATCAATAACAGTTTTTGTATACTGTGACATTTTAACTTTCCACTGGGTCCCAGTTACTGTATAAAGTGAATAGACTCAGCTGGATCTCATATGTAGTCCTTTTTATTCTCTTAGTAAAGCTAAGCTCATCCATACATTGAATGTTAATTTTGTTCTTATACTTCATCTGAGCTTAAATGACTATAGCATAGATAACATGCTTTGCTAAGTTTTCATTGTTGTTAGCAATCATCATGCTTTTATGTGATCAAAGGTAAGAGTAAATAGCAGCATATGATTCAGATGATTAAGTGGAACTGTTTCATGGGAGAAGGGAAGTACAAAGCATTTCTTAAGTATTTCTTGGATAAATTGTGAGATGAGTGAGGTTTTGTTTGTCTGTGTTTTAAAGTGGTCTGTTGTTGGCCTAAATCAAGCTTATGGCAGAGGCATGATATGATATCAGATGCATGGGCCTCAGAGTGGGAAAAGCCCAGCATGAAACCACAGCTCTAGTATTTATCATCCTGGTGACATTGGTTAAGCTACTGAATCTTTTTGTGATTTTTCTCCTAATTTAAAAGTCACCCTAAGAAGAATTTTCTTGTGGTTCTTTATTGAAATGAAACAGTATAGAAAATTTCCCCCTTTAAAGCAGGAGTCTCTTCCTTCTACTCCAAAGAGACTTAACACTTAAAGGCAACAGCGTGGAGAGCACCAAGTTTCTATGCAACAGACACTAGTATAGTTCGGAACTGAGGCTAAAATAGATGAAAGAAAGGACAAGCAGAAACATGGGAGAGGAGGAGAAGACAATTGAAAGTGAACAAAATCAAAGTGAGACTCCACGCTTCTAAGCTCCTGAGAAACCTGACTCAATTCAGGGGTGCTGAAAATAATGATGACTAAGCCTTTTAATATATTCCAACAGAGAGCCAAGATTCACATGTAGAAACATTTAATTTAGAAACTAGGGAAATGCTACAATCTGGATGGGCATAGACCAAGTTATCTCAAGAAAATTTATTTCCATACATGCAGTTGGAATAAATCTATTTTAATGAAGGCTCCAATTGTCCTTTCCTAGATCAAACCATATGTAATTTAGAGAATCTTGATGTGCTTCATTTGAAAAACATCTTTAATGTCTCCACAAGGCAACTCCCTGAGATAGCACAAGCTTTTGGAACACCCACAAGTAAAGTGCGATTCAAATTAGTCCTCAAGCTGTTCAAATAAGGAGCTACAGCTGACAGTATCTCAGTTCGACGGGGAGATACATGTATTTTAAAAGTTACTTATATCTATGAGATAAGCCTGAAAAAAATGAAAAAGTGAAACCCAAATGAATAGTGTGGATTAATGAGTGAACTCCTCTAATCCTGTGGGCAAGTCAATAACATTGGGAAGATGAGTATTTCTTGTTCAACTCTAGTGATTGCTACCACCATTCTCCTGAAAGTGGTCCCTAAAGCAATATTATGTTTGTGCATTACACAATATAGGATTGGAATGCATTGCTTGACTTGATTAATTTCTAACTGAATCTACAACTGTAGCGCCTTCCCTCTTACCACCAGGCCACACCGTAACTCCATAATCAGAATATTTTGTCCAGTATCTTTGGTGTGCAATGGCTCCTCTTCATTTTCTATTCATAGTTGCCATTACAGTTTAACCAACAGAGAAGTATAGTGCTGGCATGATCAGTTGACTCAGGCTCTCAGAAGCGTAGTTCTGGCTGCTCTGATAACCTTCAGATGTGAGTGAGTCACTTGACCTTGCTAGCCTGCATCTTTGAGTCAAGGGTTGGCTTGCTCATCTCTAAGGTCCTTTTCTACTCTGTTACCCTATGATTCTATAATGTATTTCTAAGCAGTTTGCTTAATCACACAATTACCCAGCAGTCCCCCAGACCTGGAAGTGGATGATTGCTTGCCAGGGGCGTTGTAGAAGGTATTTGTGAATTAGCAGGAGGTCAGTTTTTAACCTCCGAGGTCCCTGAAACTCTGATTCCATTCTGGCTCCAGAGAAGGCTGATTCCTGGCCCAGTGTTCTACCCATCAGGAGGACATGACCCAGTATTGGAAGCAGCCAGTTTCTAGTTCATTAATAGAGAGATAACAGGCATTAAAATCAAGCTGTTTGAATAAATGATAAATATAAACCATTACCAACTTGTCCTCATACTAAAATAATTGCATACAGAATCATTGTAAAATAATCCGTCCATGAGAAATAAAGAAAACAGAGGCATCATTTTGGTGCCCCCAAGTGGGGATCCATGATGGCTGCAGTTAAACTGCACCTTTGTGAAGTATTTCAGGGCATCCTGTAGACACAAAGATAGGCTTTGGCACTCTTGCATTGTTCGGGTTGTATTTGCTCTAGGAAGTCTTCTAAAGATTTTGAGTCGCTTCATGAACATTTTACAGTTATTTAAGAAGGGACAAAGGTGTATGACCTTCTCCAAGTCTGAATTCTTCTCAAGGATTGCTTTTGACTTAGATATATTACATCCAAGTGCAAGCTGATCTGTGAGGCAGGCCCACAGATATCCATCAGAATCCATTTCAATTAAGAACCATGGAGTGTTTTAGTTCTCCTGATGCTCAGAACACTGGAAAAAGAGAATAATTATCTCTTGGAAAAGTTAAGTCCTAGTCCACACTATAAAATCCACAACTTGAATTTCACAAGTAGATTTCTCTGATGAGAACAGTCTGGCAATGCTGTAGCTTGTGGTGAGAATACTGGTTGTGTTCATGGGAGAGCTGGCATCTGTTTGTCACAATGGCCAATGACCATAAACAGTCAGTACTCTGCAATAGCTCTTCTGGTTAACAGGGTTTGATTATCTACAGAAATAAGTATTTCAATGCATTCTCCAGGGACACCTTTGATGTCCCTTCTGTTCATTTGAACCAAGCGTTCAGCAATTACTATCAACATTGCTTATTCTGAACAAACTTTTTGTTTCTTCTTCATTCTTCTTAAACCTCACAGTATCTGTGCATTTTAATATTAGGTATTTAAACCTTGTGGTTTTTACAAAGACTAAATACAATGATATAAATAAATCATAAAATATATTCTGGGCCAAGTAATGACTAAATAAAACCTGTTATGAATCCCTGCTATAAGAAAGGTAGTTTGTTAGGCAAACAATTTTGCAACCAGGGAGAGTACTACACAGAGCAGTCAAACATTAGCAAGTTGCATATGTACTAGGCACAAAGACTCCCTTAAAACATAACTGAATATAAACAAAGAGAACTGGTACTACAAGAGGCACTCACTCAGTAATTCAGCCAAAATATCCTGAGAAATATCTGAAAGGATTGTGTGCTGAAATTTTAAGTGAAAAGTCCAGACAACTTGGATCCAGGACTCCAGGTGCCTGTGTTCTGGAGTAAGATGTGCTGGAGTAAGATGTTCTTGAGTAAGATGTTCTGGGAAGGCTTTGTGGAGAAAAATGAAAACTGCAAGAGATAACAAGTCAGCAGTGGGTTAGTGCTTTATGTTTCTAAGTCGGGAAAACACGTGAATAATCATAACATGAAAGTTGAAAGATTTGTTTGATGAATAATGGGTTTTGCCTAAGCAAAATATTAGGAATTATGAGTAACTCGGTGTTAGTTAAAGGAAAGTGTGAGCGATGAACCATGAAGCTAAAATCAGGTTTCGGTTAATATTAACAGCACAGGTATTTATCTCACAGGCCAGGAGTTCGTAGGATCACCACACAATTGTCTACCTTTGTCTTCTCAGATCTGCTCCAGCTATTGACAAATTGATTATTACTAAGCACTAGTGGGACCTCAGATTCTTTCTTGATGATTTTAGCAGAATCCCGTTTAGTTCAACAGGATTGTCTCAGAAGATAAAACCAGCTTGCCTCTCCTGCACAAGTTTAGACAGTGAAAGTAGGAAGACCTACATGTGATAAGGGTTGGTAAAAATTAGTCAGAACTGATCCTGGTTGAGACTATTGCTAGCATTTAGTGACATTCCTCATACCAATCTAAAATTTAGGTGATGGCTGTTCATATCCAGTACAAGCATTCATTGAGTGGCTGTTGTGTACCAAGTTATATATTACAATCTGGGAACACTAGGTAGGAGGATCAAGACAACGAATAGACCAACTGGAGGCCTCATAAGATTGTGGTGACATAAAAGCTAAAACTGAAAGGTAGAGCTGATATGGAAGGGAGAGAAGTTTAAGCTGAGTTAGAAGTAAATAAAATCTCAGAGGGAAGACTGTACCAAAGGAAAAGCCTAATGGGGAAGATTAATTATGAAGGAATGCACACTAATTCAACAGTAAGATAATTAAAATCCCATGAAGAAAATGGTAAAATGCTGGGAAGGGAAGTCAGAATCCTGGGAAGTCAATAGG
The DNA here is from genome assembly GCF_004664715.2 of Peromyscus leucopus. Classification (NCBI taxonomy): domain Eukaryota; kingdom Metazoa; phylum Chordata; class Mammalia; order Rodentia; family Cricetidae; genus Peromyscus; species Peromyscus leucopus. Next base: position 23,000,654 of record NC_051064.1, on the reverse strand, counting down.
TGAGTTTCAAGAAAAATAAAAATAAAAAAAAAAAAAGCTGTGGCCTAACATGGGCAGAGTTCTTTAGAGTTCTTGTGACAGATTTTATTGAACTTGACAACTAGAACATTACTGGTAACATGAAGAAAATTTTAACAAAGAAATGAGATGTGTTTATATTGCAGAGTTGCAAAGCAAAATTAACCATTTAAATATTGGAGGGAATGGCACAGGGGAGGCCTCTCCTAAAACCCTTCCTGACCATGCTGAAAAGAAAGCCAGTGTGAAAGAGTGAGGATGCTGGGAGAGGAAAAAGAGCAGAAGAGCCGAGGCTGAGATGTGAGTAGAAAATGTCAGAGTCTTGTAAAAATGAGTCTTGTAAATAATGAAGGAAGATGGCCTCTTGTTGAACAGGTAGTAAGAATGTGGCACTAGAAATAGCCAAAAACATAAATAAGGTGGCTAGAGAGAATGGAGTACTTATTGTTTCTATCAAAATTTCCTTCTTGCTTCTTTATTATAAATTGAGAATTTCATGCATGAGGTTTCTTTTTTAATTGAAAAAAATTATAAAACATATCCTCATCATGCTTTTTTCTTCCCTCGGCTCCTCCCAGATCCTCCTCACCTCCTTAGCTGCTTGCTCTTTCTTTCTCTTTCTCTCTTAAAAAAACAGACAAATAAACAAAAACACACACACAAGAAATTCACATACACATACATAAAAAAAACCCACAAAAATACAAAACCAGGCACCAAAACATACAAGCAGAAGACCAATAAGAAGGGAAAAAAAGGTCAAACAAAGCAATGTGAGGTAAAAGGCCTACAGAAATACCAGTGAGTCTGTTTGTGTTGGCATCTACTGCTGACCTGAGGTATAGTTAACACATCCAATGAGACTCCGATGCAAAAACTAATTTTCCTTTTGCATTCAGATGTCAATTGCAAATAGCTTCTTGGCTAGAAATTGAGGCCCACGTCCACTTTCCCCTCTGAGGAATAGAACCCTGTGTGACTTAAATCTATGCAGACCCTGTGCATACTGCCATGGTTTTTATGAGCTCATGTGTGCATTAGACCTGTCTTGTCTGGAGGACACATACATGTATTTACATAATTTCCATTCTTCACTCCCCTTTCCATCTCCTGCTGTACCCACCCACTGCCTCTCAGCGTCATGACTTTTTTGATTTAAATACATAGGCACACAAACACAGAAAGAAAAAGAGAGAGTGTGTGTGTTTCAACTACTGGATGCTTGGCCTGTTCATTGGGAGACAGCCATCACTGTGCTGCCGGAACAAGAGCCTATAAGCCACTCCAATAAATCTGGTGTAAGTGTGTGTGTGTGTGTGTGTGTGTGTGTGTGTGTGTGTGTGCACTTGTGTGTGCGCTTGTGTGTGCATGTGTGTGTGCATGTGTGTGTGCTTGTGTGTGTGTGTGCTTGTGTGGGAGCATGTGTGTGTGCTTGTATGTATGTGCGTATATGTGTGTGAGCTTAAGTGTATATGTGTGCACTTGTGTGTATATGTGTGTGTGCTTGTGTGTGTGTGTGTTGTACCCATTCCTTTTCTTTAGAAAACTTTGACTAATACAAGATGCTGAAGAGATAAGAGTCAGATAATGTAGGCCTCTGTACACCATGGCAAAATTGTGCTCTAAGTTCAGAGACAGCAATTTAAGATTGATGTCACTTAAATAACAAGTCCAAATGATGGAATATTCTAGGTTTTGGTGATTTTTACAACATGGAAAATGAACCAGAGATAAATAATTGGGACCACAGGTGTAGACTAAGAGTATGGTAGATAAAAGGGAGAGAGAATATGTTTCAACACATTTTTTAAAAGAAGCCAGATGAGACTTACTAAAGAACCAACTGTAGGACAGAGGGGTAAGCTTCCAGCCTAACTCTCTGGGGGCTAGTTTTGTTCCTTAGGAGAGGGAAGGGTGGTGGAGAAGGTAAGAGACCTGGAGGTGACAGGAGATGCTACAATTGAGATGTATGGTGCAGACAGATGACACTGAGATGGGGTTTAGTAGGAGAGGAGGAATTGGATGAGAGAACATTTAAATTCAGAGCAGGTACTGAGGATGACTATTGGAGTGATTGAAAATGTGATTACCAAGACACAATCTGCAGAGGAGACAAGAGCAAAGTGCCCCAGTTCTCTCAGTTCATATGCTAGACCCTTAAAGCATTAAGACAGTCCCTATCCAGATCACCTGAAACAGAATCCATGCCTGGGCACTCCTGCCCTCATTATAAGTCGAGATACCTAGACCTGCCTCACAGAATCATGATGATTAAAATTTCTGTATGAAAATTGCTTAAAATAGTGTTGGTTTACTTACATGAACAGTCCAACCCATTTGCTGTTCACTTTATTATCAAGAGACCAAGAAATGAAATTTAAAACCACAGAGTTGACTGAATGTTCTGGAGGCTGCTTAAAGGGTGACTGAAGTTCAGAGTAAGTGGGATACAGGACACCTGGAATATTCTGGGTGCTTGCCCAGTGGACAGTGTTTCCTACCTAGACCCCACTAAATGTAAAAACTGAAAAATTCCAAGTGCCAGAGAAAACCACCATTGTTTTATACCCCTAACCTAGTCACCCGCTATGTAAAGCCCCTCAACTTAGATTCCTAGAATAAACAGGTCACATGCATGCTGCTTTGCATCGGGCTCACCATCAACAAGGTTGGCAGAACAGTTGTAGGCCTTGGGGTCTACTACCGGACTACATAAAAAATAATATCAAGCCTGAGCTGGACTTGCTCTGATTTGTTTTTTTTTTTTTTTCAAAGCAAAAGAAAATATCTAAAAATAGCAGAAGTAAAGGTGACAAAAATAACCAAACATCTCCCTTGAAAGATTACTGCCAAAGAGAGAGAGAGTCTTTGAACAAAGAAAGGAGGCAATTTTCCAACATTAAAATAGTCTCTCTATATCTCATGGTTACTAATTTGTATTTAAGATTTTACCCCTTCTATATATCCAACTATAATGGTTTTATGCAGGCTGTTATAGCAAGCCCAATACCCAAAGGTGTTTTTACACCATAAAGCATCTTACCACATTATTAGAGTAAATTAGTTAGCAAAAGAATGAAAGATTAATCCAGTAAAGGTCATATCGCACTGATTACAAGAAGCCAATAAAACAGAATTATTTCCTTTAATAGTTGAATGTCACTGAGGGAAATAGACAGCTATACATTTCTCTCTGCAATGGAGTAGGTTATTTATTTATTAATTTATTTTCTAATTCTATTGCTCCAAGTGCCTCTGGTGTTTGTTTGCCATGAAATCTGGAGTGGCATAGTGTTTGTTGGACATGAGGTAAAAACCTGAATTCCTAATCCATTACTCAGGTCCGGGTCTTGCTGCTTACTGCTCATCAGCTCAATGGCAGTCTATATTTAGATTTCAATGTCTATAATCAAAAAGTAAAGATGACTGCAGTTTCTTCTGTGTCTGAGAAACAGTGCACTCACATCATCAACAAAATGGATTTCAGGATTGGCTCAGGTCTTAGTATGAGATGTTTTATGCTACAAAGCCTTACAATAGCTTTCTGAGATACATCTTAGTATTACTCTCATGTTGGAGATCTGGCAATGTGTGCAGACACAGATAATAAGCAGTAGAGCCAAGAGCTGAGCCCACAAAATTCAGCCTTGAGACACCGGTGTTCTAAACCACCTCATCATCCTGTCCCTCTATGGATTACATATGATTGCCTCCCTGTACAGGTCTGTACACCATCACAACCTCTCTGGGTTGAATCGAAACTAAAACGATGTCATCAAACGTCCTTGAAGAATAACAGATATACATAATTGTGAATTTAACACTTGGTGTTATCTTGTAAATGCAAATGAGTAGAAGAACCATGAGAGATTTTCCCAAGTCAGAAAAACTGACCACATCAGTCCCAGGATGACAGAGAGCATCTCTTGTGGTGTTGAGGTAATGACATCAGAATGCCTGAGTTCAAATCCAGAATCCACAGCACTGCCTTTCTAAACTCAACAGGTGACTTAGCCCATCCTTTGCCTTGGTTTCTCTGTCTGCTACATGGAAGTAGTGTCTACTGTTTCCTGGCATGTATTCATTTATATAACACATATAAAATCTTAAAGTGGCACCCAGAAAGTCACTGAGAGTGTGTTAGCTATGATTCTTGGGAGAAGTACAGGAGACAAGTAGAAGAAGGAAGGGAAGGAAAATGGCAAAAATCATAAGCCTGGCCACTGTGGTCAACAGGAAGGTCCCTGGCTGTCACTAACTCTGTAGCTCAGCATAAGGTGAAGTTGGTGGGAACATCTCATTGTCTTTCTTGGCTGCTTTGGTCCTTTACGAAGTGTATTGATTCTGAAATTGTAAGAGTGCAGAGAGGGCCAGGTTTGCTAACAAGCTTCAGGCACCTTCTCAGCTTCACTTCAGCATCTCCATTTCTTCTCATTTATAACACAAATATTGCACTGTATCAGATGCCTACAATAACTCTTTTAGGTCATTCATTGTACTAATAGCCATGGGGGACACAGGTGGGTGAGTAGTGGTAATCCATAGAGAAAAGGTATCAAAGCAAAACCAGCTCTTGCCCCATTGAGACTGTGCAGTCTTAAATATGGCTTGTAAGTGGTGTTGGGGGAGGTGAATGTGGCTTTTCCAGTAGGCAGGTAGGTTAGAAATAGTTTAAGATGTATGGAGGTGTCACACCACTGGGAGATCTTGTTGACGTCCATCACTGTAAGGTATCCTCCAACCTTAGAGAGAACTACACACAAAACAAAGCAGTGTCCCCACAGGAAACATTGAAATAAACTACGGAATGTTCCAGATGATACAGCATTAGAGACTGGCAGATAGCATCCAAGAAGCAACTACTTGCTATGGAGCTGATGAAGGGTTCTGTCAGTCACTAAAAGTTAGGCATTGCCCGTAAGGGTGGCTAGGAATTGAATATGCAGAGGGGAAGTGAAAAGCATATGCTGTTTGTGAAGTCTTGGCAGTGCCTCCTAATTAATGATACCTATCATTTGTCTTGAAGACAGATTACTGTCAAGAATACAGACTATTAGCAGTTAGCAACCGGAACAGTAGGTACACATGGGAACTGCCCAGACAAAGCAGGAGCCATAGGTTTCCGGACACAGCTGCTCTCAAGGAAAGAAGCCTTCACTTTAACATTAGTAAAAAACAGCATTGCCATGAGAAAAGGTACAGTAATGTGTACACAGCATTGGAAGGGACTCAGTGTCCAAAAGTGAGGAAAGTGCTAGACACAGGAGCCAATCTCTGTCCATACCAAGAGATGACGCTGAGCAGCTTACCTACCCCTGATGACATTCCCTCACCTCCTAAGGGATGAGTAAGAATACATGATCTTCAAAATCATCTGTAACTCTGCTGCTTTAAGATGCCATTTTTGTCACGGGGTTCACAGCAGCTGGAGAGATGGCAGTGATGAAGAGGGCTTGCTGCTTTTGGAAAGGGCCAGAGTTTGGGTCCCAACTCAGTCACCCAACACTTCAACTCCAGGGGATCCAATACCCTCCTCTAGCTTCCACAGGTACCAGCATTCATGTAAACACACACACACACACACACACACACACACACACACACACACACACACACAAAATTAAAAATAAAATAAATACCAATTTTTTTCCTTGCAAAAACAGAGACATTAATTCATTTCATCCTACCAAGGGTAATTCACTTCCTCAACTAACTCATTGTTTATAACATTCTTGGGAGGAGGGGGATGCCATGATCTTCAACATCCTAGAGTGAAATGAAGTATTTGGGAGGAGATAGGGAAAATGATTTACAAATCCATGTGGCTTGTAACCAGGGTGTTAATAGAAGCAAAATAAATTCTGACAAAAAAAGACACAGTGAATTTCTAAAATAAGCTAATACTGTAACAGACAATATTTTACTTTTACCAAAGCTTGAATAAAGGAGGGGACACAAAGGAGGTGGGATAAAACACCCATTCTCAGAGAAAGCACATAGTATGTCCTTCCATTCCAACACGTGGTCAGAAGGAGCAGAGGAAACACCAGGGTAGACACTGCCCCGCTCGCTTGGTGCTCACAGTCTACACGCTAAGTTCTGCTCTAGTGGTGTACTTGGAGATTGGCATTGCTTGGTGACACAAATCATTTAAATGCTGGAAAAAGTGCTTATGAGCCAATGCAACTTCTGCATTATAATAACATGATTCTTCTATTTACTGACTATGAGCTAATTTGCATTAGAGAAACATGAAGAGAAATAGAAAAATCTATCTGGGTGGTCCCATTTATCTCAGCATATTAACGCTGAGTCCATGCATGCATTCACTCATTCATTTTCTCATTTCACCTACACCATGCACCTTCTATGTGCAAAATGCTGGGTTAAGCCTCAGGGGAGGCAGAAACATAAATGTAAATGACAATAAATTGTTATTTCTTCCAAAGCTTGATCGTCATTTTTTAGCAATGAATTCTCAGGTCAGACTGTGTAGCAATCAGACAGACTGAGATCATTTCAAGGTGGACACCGGAGTTGTTATCAGGACTCTTCCTGCCACATATGTAATATTCTGAAGTGGACCAAGGTACCTTTTCCTTTTTCTTGTTAAAGTCGTTCTCTCAGAAACTGATTTGTTTTGTGCTGTTTTCCATTCACATCACGATCCAATCAAACCACAGAATATAGGAAAGATCAGAGTAGTGCAGTCTAGCCACCTACAGTAATTCATAGAATATATGAGGCATTAAAATTTTCATTTCTCATTCTTATAAGAAAGGCTATAAAGGTAACCGAAAATGATGTGGAATATGAATTCATTCCGGAGACAATGATTGTAGCAAGGATGGAGAGAAACATAAACTAACAAACCATTTTTTTTTGTCCTAGTCTTAAACCCTTTTTCAAAGCCAGCTCGTGTCTGTGTCATGTTCACACTTCCACTTTTATCCTTGATCTCTTGGGCTTTGCTCTTATCTAGACGGTACACAAAAAAAAGAGCTCAGGGAACTTCTCAAGTATTGGCTCTATGCATTTTATCCAAAGCAATCTTAACACAATTCCTATAAGCACACCACGGGAAAATGTCTAAAGTTGCATGATGCAAATGCAGAAACAATGGATGGGATAATGAAAACTGGGGCCAGACAGCATGCAGGAGGGGTGGAAATTCATCTACAATGCTCCTCATTACAAGATGAACACTCTGGCTTGTGCTTCCTTCTAGTAAGCTTTTTGTCCTTGAACAGATGTTTTCTGTATGTGTGTATAGTTGTTTTTATTGGTGTGTGTGTGTGTGTGTGTGTGTGTGTGTGTGTGTGTGTGTCCCTCAGTGGCCAAGTGAAGGTCAGAGGATGATGTCTCACTCCCTAGGCTCACTAGCCATCTATCTTCTAGAGGTTATCATGCTTCAGTTTCCCATCTTGCCATAGAGGCATGAAGGGATTAACAGATGCCTGGTCTGCTGCAGCTGGCTGTGTTGCAAGCACTTCTAGACACTGAGCCACCCCCAGGCCTAGAACATGATTTTTATTTCATTTGTTGTTGCTGTTGTTTAACACAGCAAATCAGTAAATAATAATTCACAGAAAAATATCCATTTTCTCTACTTTGAGAATTTTAGTGCAAAAACAATGAGATATGGTGTTGTAGAAAAAACAACAATGCAGAACTACTGCTACATATCTGAACTGGTGATGGAATCAATGTGATCAAGAAACTCAAGCAAAAGTTTCTAAAGATCCTTTTGTTTTATTTTTCTATCAATGTGCTGTCTTGTAGAGTGAAGCAGGTTCAAGACAGAAAGAGAACTAGAGGACTGACAGTCTCTAAGGTGCCTACACTTAGACACAAACCATCCCACCTAGTATGACAGACATGTTTCCTGGGGGTGGAGAGACAGCAGGACTTTGCACTGTACTGCCATGGCTCAAGACCTCAAGTTACACTTACAATTGTTAGGAACTCAGTCCTTGGCTGGCTGCCTTTCATTCATTGTTTTCTGCCTGCAAAGTCAATGGTTCGCATCATTCATGATGTATCTTGGTTTAACCTCCCCAAAATTGCTGACCAAATTGGTAAATTTCAACCCATTGTTTTGTCCCAGTAAGCCACAGTTTCTTCCACTGGAAATTGGAATGATAAAGCTAGCAACTTTTAATCTTGAGCATAAATACAAATAACACACATAAAATACAAGATGCAAATGGATCCAGGCTCCAAAATGAGGTGAAGTCCCATACCAGTTGCACCAATGATTTCTTGTGAGCCTGGACCGGTAGTCACTGCAGTTCTTGGTGCCTTGGCTGCAAATGGTAAATAATTAAAACACCTACCTCTTCAGGTGAATTATGATTGTCCATTGTTTGTACAATGCTTTGAAGACATAATAAAATTTTCATCTCATTTGATTCAAAATTTAAAATACTCAGCTGGTATGCAAAATGGGTAACACTAAGCTATGAAGACCATATATTAGAAACTAAAGAAAACACAGGAGAAAAATTTGAACCTGCATTTTTGAAGCATTTCTGTTATTGTTGGAGATGGTGGAGATGGGAAAAAATATGACTTCAGATACTGACTTGGTTAGCAAAAGGTGGAAGAACTGGAAGAAAAATGGGAAATTTGAAAAACTGGATCGAAGAAGTCAGGAAACCACATAATAAAGTGGCTCTTATGAATCAAGCACTCAGAGAGGCAAATTTATATCACAAATATTTACAGAAGAATCATTCTGCTCTCACTTATACCAGCACTCTGCTAGAGACAGGAGCTTGAAACAGAGCTTGGCATGAAGGTAGGCAGCTGCAGAACCTCGTCCAGCAAGGAAGAGTATTAACGTTATTATTGACATTCTTTAGACCTGTCAATACACCACAATAATAAAAAGCCAGCCAGTCTTCACTCACTATCATTATTGTTTGCAATTTTTTGGCAGAATATCGCCCAGTACTCAGTGCAGAGTTCTTCACTACCCCTCTACTGTTGGCATCCCATGGACACAGAGGATATGTGTCTATCCAAGGTATGCAGGAAACTAAGGAACTATTTACAGCAAATGGTCATGACTACTAATTGGGATCCTCACCTCATACTAACTACCTTAATGAACTCAAGGTGCTCTAATATTTAGATATTCAAAATAAAATTATCTTGAAATCAAAACCAAAGCCCCAAAGCAGGGCTGTAGGTAAGCTTTTGCTTGACCTCATATTAATCAGATTTCCTAAAAAAACAACAGCAGATTGTCAGATTTGGGAGGTAAACACAGCATGAGCAATAAAACTTCCCATTCAGGTGAACAATAAGATGATTTTTTATTATTGTATTATTATTTCCCAAACACTTAACAGACATATTTATGCTAAAAGCTCTTTGTTGTTTACATGAAATTAAAATTCAATTCAAGAGAGTACCACAAGATCCATATAACGAGCATTTAACCAGTTTCCAACAGACTTTAAGTCCAATACAGTTGTAAGTACTAGAAAGAGTCAGATTGCTTTTAGCATGCATGTGCATGAATTTTTACATGCTATGTCACTTGCATGAGGATCAGAAGACATCTTTAGAATATCTATTCTCTCCTTCCACTGTGGGATCCAGGGATCAAACTCAGGTCATTAAGCTTGCATAGTAAGTGCACTTACTAGCTGTACCTTTTTGCCAGCCTGTAATTGTATGTTTTCAAGAGGTAAAATAAAATTATGGGATCTATAGGACCTGGATCTAACTCTGAAAATAGTAGCAAACAAACAAAAAAAACTATTACAAAAACACTGCCATGGTGTTTAAAGTTTAGTTCAGAAAACAGACAATTAATAAAGAACATAAATAAAGCAATAATAATGTACATGGGGTGATGAAACCATCAGGGAAGGGATAATTAGCCAGGAAGGAGCTAGAAAATGTTCCCAAGGAAGAGGAGTGGCTTCAAGCAGAGTTGGTGCCATGACACTGTAAGAGGACATTTCAGCAAGAAGAGAGTGAGAAAGAGGCGCTGGGGGAGCTGGATGAGAGAGAACCATGGGTTGAAAATGGACAGCCTGGCTATGGCTGCCTGGAATAGCAAGGAGGCCAGAGTGGCAAGAGTTCAGAGGCAGTGAAGATCAGCCAGAGAAGAATGTAGAGACCTCATGAGTTTCCAAATGTGCTGGGCTTTGCCAAACATGAGACAATTAGAGGATTTCAAACAAGGAAACATGAGGAGTTGGTACGGTTGAGCTGCTATAAAGACAAGGGAGGAAGACTAGCTCAGGCTAACTCATTCATTTGGGAGAAACAGGGTTTGCTCAAGAATGAAAAGTGTCTGGACAGACAATAGAACAGATACGAAAAGTAGGGAATATGAAATATGACAAGATAAGGAGAAATGGCAACTATAGATATGATAGGATAAAGAGTGCCAACTTGATTAAAAATATCTTCCATTGGTGTGGATTTTAGTTTATTGATACAAATTTAATTTTGTTAGACTGTATGTGTATTTTTACTCTTATTTAAGGTATTATGTTTATGTAACTCATTTAAATTGTAATGAATAATTAAGAAATACAGATTAATAATTAGTCATCTATGACAGTCAAACTTATAGTCATGTTAGTTAAGTTTTATAGGTATACATAGATATAATTCAATTAGATAAGTAATCTTCAAACACTTCAAAGACCTACAGAATATGGCATTTAAAATGTTTTAAAAACTTAGACTTTCTAGACAATGAGACACATCTGCTGCTGGCAGCACCAATTTACTTCAGAGAGAAAAATGGGCATTGAAGACACTATATGGAGTTTATCTTCTTCTTGACAAAAATAGCCATTAGGGCAAGAAACTGCTCTTGCCTGGACTGCTGATAATATGCTGTATGCTGTATAAACTAGACATGCAGGACCCATAGGAAGGTGACCATTGAACTTTATAAGGCAAGATGGTCATTTAAGTTCCTGCTTCACAGAAGAAACTACCAGATATTCTAAAGAACACAAAAAAAAGCGACTGACTCTGTGCCTGTGGGCTGAAAATGGATGCCCCAACGTTGCAGAGGAACTATGGATGACTGTCCAAGTAGACAGATATCTCTTTCATTCTAGATTTTTTAGAAGTTGCTTACAGTGCACTTCCTGTTTACTTAGGTAATATTATATCCTTCTGAGTTCTTTGATGTGGTTGAAGACTAAATAGTTATAACTATAATTTTCATTGGTTATGATAAAAGATAAATTAGATATGAAACTTTAAATTCACAAATATAGGATAGATGACAGAATATTTTCTTTAATTTTGCAAAATATTTAATTTTACAAAACAGACTAGATACTCTAACTGTAATTCTTGCTTGATAACTCTTACATGTAATTTTACTATGTTAAAGTTAAAACCTTCCTTTTTTGATTAGAAAGAAAAGGGGAAGTGCTGCGGGACATTTTTCTGAATGCTGTGAATATGTGTTGCTCTGATTGGTTGATGAATAAAGCTGTTTGGCCTATGGCAAGGCAGCTTAGAGACAGGTGAGAAATCCAGGAGAGAGACAGGAAGAAGAAAGGCAGAGGCTATTCTGCCATCCAGGGAGCAGCATGTAATGGTACACAGGTAGAGCTACAGAACACGCGGCGATATATAGATTAATAGAAATGGGCTGAGTTTAGTTATAAGAGCTAGCTAGCAAGAAAATTGAGCCATAGGCCATGGCCCTAGGTTTGTAATTAATATAAGCCTCTGTGTGATTATTTTATAAACAGCTGCAGGACTGGGGGTGAGAGATTTGTCCCAGACGGGACACAAGAAAACTTCTGACTACAGGCAACACTAGGATTTTGCGTGTGAACAACAGAAAAGGTTGAGTTGTCAATTACCAGAAGAAAGACTTTAAACAAGAAAGGTAATGTATTTCAATATGGCTTAGACATTCCATGAGAAATACCAAGTGATCAGTTGCCTACATGAGCTTGGAACACAGAGGAGAGGCCAGAGCTGGAGACAGGAACATGTAACTTGGTGTAGCACAAAGCTTTGAAATTACAAGAGACCCCATAGGGAGTAAATGTTGCAGTAAACAATTGTCCAAGAAATGAGCACAGGGCAGGGGAAGGCTAAGAGATTTAGAAACTGATGCAAGATCCACAAGGAAGACAGAGAAGGAACCACATGTACACAGGAGAATGCCCTGTCCCACAAGCCTGATAAAGAGATGTCTTCAGGAAGGTGTCATTAACATGGTAAGATGACATTGACCATTGGAGAAGATGGACTCTGATGTTAGCTCATGCCACTTAGGGGCCTTATGAAAGTGGATTTTGTGGAGTTGAGAGGACAAAAGAATGATGTGGTTGATGTCAAAGGAGAACTGAAGAAGTGAAAATGAATATAGACAACACATGAGTCTCAACATAGGAGAAAAGGGGCACTGGGCTCTAAGTAGAATAGAAAGCAAGGTAAGAAGGCTCTTTTCTTTCTTTCTTTCTTTTTACATAAATGACACACCAAAATGTTTATCTATTGATGGGATGGTCCATTCAAGACAGAGAAATAAGCACTTGTGATAAGAGAAAAGAAAGAGATACCTGTTTTTATCAGTTTAAAATGTAATAATGACCATGTAACTACTATTCTTCATTGTGTACCTGCTATAAAGCAAAGTAGAATATAAGCTGCCAACAAGCAATTATTTCTTTAGCACAACTCTAAGAGACAGATGTTGCCAGCCTCCATTCCATGAAGAATTTAGGCCATATTCCTGAGGTTAAACAGACAACAAGCAGCAGAGGAAACTTGAATATGGGTTTGTCTGATTTGGACTTGGTAACTTTAAATCTTTCTTGTCTTTGTTCTTGCAGCAGTACAGTAGGCAGGTTCTAAATATTTAATAGATACCATGTGGCTGTGCAACTGTGTCGATGGGTAAGTGGTGAATAGATTCTCTCAACTTCCATCAGGGTTTTACATGCAGCAAGCCCATCAAAGGTTGAAAATAGTGTAATTCCAAAATGCATTTACAACATCTAGCCTGCCAACACCCGAGCTTAGCTGCACAGGGCACCGTGGGAGCCTGGCTGTTTCATGTGACTGAAAGAAACACAGCTTGCCTCTGACTCTACCAGACATCACAGGACAGTATCATCCTAAGAAAAGATCAAAATTCAAAGGCTGAATATATGTATATGATGTATATGTATATGTATAGATGGATATGTATATGTATATGTTTGCACCATCATAAAGCTAAGAAATCATAAGTTGAATCATGCCAAGTTGGGCACCATCCATAAGTACATGTAAGCATATATAGACATACATACTATAACACACATACAGGATTGTAGTGGGTATGCTGAGATAAGTGAGAAATATAGAGGTTCAGAGTTCTTTTACTAGACAAGGAATTCCTGAGTCTTCAAGTGAAAGAAAGAAAGAAAGAAAGAAAGAAAGAAAGAAAGAAAGAAAGAAAGAAAGAAAGGAAGGAAGGAAGGAAGGAAGGAAGGAAGGAAGGAAGGAAGGAAGGAAGGAAGGAAGAAAGAAAGAAACAGAGAAAGAAAGAAAGAGAGAGAAAGAAAGAGAAAGAAAGAAAGGAAGGAAAGAAGGAAGGAAGGAAGGAAGGAAGAAAGAAAGAAAGAAAGAAAGAAAAGAGGAACAAAGGAAGGAAGGAAATAAAACATGGTGGCAGGCAAAAGCCATCTCTAAAAGAAAGACCAGAATCCAGGTCCCTATTCATTCCCAACGTCCCAAAGCATTGAGACATGCTTCAACTAGTAAAGATACATGCCTTGTGGCAAAGACTGCCAACTGAAATTACCAGGCAAGTAAATAGGGGTAATTTGAAAGCAGCATTGGGCTGACGGTTTGGGGGACATAAACAGAAAATAATGATAACATAAAATGAGCAAGAAGACAACTTGTCTTCTCTACCAGTGGGAATCTCCCTTCCTCAATAACTAAACACAGGGGTTTGCCTCTTGGTGAGTGAACCTTCATAGCAAGACCAGGAGGGTAGAGAGGGAGTGAGGGAGGGGTTCTACTGCAGAAGCTGGGGAAAGCACTGTGGATCACTCCTGAAGCAGTGTCTGAAACAGTTAAAGCAAAGTCTCTATTGAGAAATGTATCTATATTCATATCAGAAAGACATCCTCACATGTATAGTCACATTCCACAGCATGCTCGGTTGGAGATCATGTTTCCTCATGTGTTACATATACAAAACCTGTAAGACAGACACCCCTGGGCAAAATTTCTGTCTCAAGCTCACTTAAAAGGATGCCAACAGTGTCCCTTGGTTTGGGCGGATTACTTCCAGGCTATCTGCAGGGCAGGGAGGCTTACTTGAAACAATAAAAGAAATTTAATCACAGCATTCAGGAGGCAGAGGAGGCAGGAGGATCAGTAATTCAAGGTCATTGTCAACCACATAGTGAGTTCAAGACTAGTTTGAAATACATCTGAACCTGTCTCAAAGAAGAAAGAAAAGAAAAACAAACAAAAAAACAAGGCAATGTTAAAACACTGTTAAGTCATAAAAAAGTGTCCCCCTCCCCCACCACAAACATAGGTAATTGTAAGTAAAAGCACCTGCCAAGCAGGTGAGGTCACCCAGACAACATAATTTCTAAATCCACAGGCATTGCATATAAACTAACAAGTACATATTTTTATAAGTTTACAGTATTTCCAGAAGATTGATTTGAACTGTTGAAATCTCTACCTTCATTATGATCTATATAAGTAAAGACTAGTAAACCAAAAGAAACTTGCATCAGTTTTGTAACATTTAATGTGAAATACACCCTGAAATAAACACTAACCCATTTGGTTACAAAGGATAAATTCCCAGGGTAAGAATGCAGCTTGTCTGGCAATCTACTCACAACTTATGATGAGAATATCAGTTTCAATACATTGTTAGATAATTTATTAGTTCTGAGTTGAACAAATTATACAGGATTGGAGCAAGTCATTCCATTTTCTTTCCTCATTATATTTAGCTTTATTTGTGCCATTTCTGATATTAGCAATCATATTTTCAATAGAATTTGAGTGCATTATTTCAGTTCCAATGAGCAAACAAGTGACATAACCATCCTTGGCTGCATTATAATCTTCTTAGCTTTAATTATTGTTCCCTAGAAGATGGTATCTTTCTAGCTTTTGGATTTTTAAAAAAATATCTTCATATCTTCTCTTCCAAAGCAGCTCCTTTCAGTTGAGAAGGAAAAGGGTACTTACATATATGTCATTCTTTTGAAACTATACTTCATCATTTCAATGGTCATTGTATCCAACCCATTAGGTATTGGAATATAATATTGTACAATCATAAAAGAAACAGAGCTTTAGAAAACCACAGAGCTGACATAAATCAGCAAGTAGGATGAATTTAGAATCAAACATTAGAAACTGTAGAAACTCTGAAATAGGTCTTTCTTTTTTGTTAAGTTTTGGATGGTAAAGGAATATTTAGTTCTCTCCTTCATATAAGAGAGATATGAATCACTGTGTGATGATAAATGTCCAGGCATCTTGAGAGAATAAATAATGGCTGTGCTTTAATAATGATTTTCTGCCAAAGCACAGACGGCAAGTGGGTTCCAGCTGTCCTGCCAGCTTTCCTTGCTTGGTAAGGCCTGACTGGATTTGCACAGAGGCTCCTGCAGCTGCACTTTGATTCAGCAAGGCTGAACTCATGCTCAATAATAATGTCTTCCAGGGTGTAATGACAAAGGAAGCCTGCAGTCCTGTGGCTCCTGGGACTAGAAGAGACATGGAAAGCTATGGCTTAGTTCAAATCCCAGCTGTGATTTTAAACACATCCTAAACATTTGCTCACTCTGTATTTCATTTGCCTTGTGACTCAACAGCATCTATTTCAACAGTTATTGTCAAAGATAAGTGAGTAAATGTTTATTATGCCATATTTTTGCTAAATTTCTAATAAATGTTGACAAGGCAATTAAGTACATGTGCAAGTATTTCAGGTGGCTATGAAATTAACTAAGTTAGTTTTGCTCTTTTGCAGGGCTGGATATCAAATCTAAGACCTTGCATTCAAGCACGTGCTCTATTCCTGAGCTTCATCTCCAGCACTGAAAGGCTGACTTTACAATAAGAGATGCTGAGCCTCTTCTGAAAGTCCATTAAACATGAATAGACTTTTGTCTGTGTCACTGGGGAAATTAGGCAAAAGAGAAAGGGGCACAGCAGAGGAGGCAAAGTAGGAAAGTTGCAACAGCAGCACTGACGGTGTGTCCATGAGAAGTCCATAGGTTCTGCTCACTGCCCCTGTCCACAGTAGGCTACTCCTCTGCTGCAGAGATGATAAATAGGTGTGCTATCTTTGGGTACTGGCTGGAAGGAATGTAGAAACTCTTAGGATTTGTTCAAGTCTTTAATAGCCACTGTTGGAGCCTGGTCAAGAAGAGACTCAAAGGAGTCTACATAGAGCTCAGTAAGGGAGAGATCCTCCTCTGTCTGCATGTACATATACAAATGTACATGTGCTACAGTCATGTACTATTAATGAACTGTCTCTGCATTCAGATATTATACAAGCTACACACAAACATCTCACACACACAATTACCCACAATACACAGGTGAAGAAACGAATAGCTAATAGAGCAATATTTATGCCAAGATGTGTCATTAAGTTTCAAAATCAGCATTTAAACCCACAACTGTCACTCTGAAGCTTAAAGTCTAAATTATTGTGGAAACAGTTCAGCATTCAGGATACACTCATCATGTATGTATGCAAATGGGACCTGTTGAAGAACCCAAGAGAAGTCCTGAGGAAGGGTTATATATTCAGATTTTTACTTCTATGTTCCCAAAATGTACTTATCTCTAAATGCAGATTCCAGAAGGCCTGGATGCTGAACCCATACTTCTAAAGTCTAAACAACACTACTTCTAAGTCTGGGCTATTTATACATTAGCCACACTTTGAGTGAATGATGATGAAAAAGGCTATGCTCTTCTTAGGACTCAGATCTACCCGCATATCTGGTGCTTGGGATATCTCTTCCACTAAAAAGACACTAGGAATGGATTCAACATACAAATGCTGTTGAATCTCTTAACTATGGTAATGAGGTTTGGGTAGGATAGGCAATTTCCAGAGGTGGAAGGAGGCCTTCAGGTACCAAATGGTTTAACTGTGGTACACCAGGTCATATGAGAAGAAATTGTACACAGGGTGCTCCTAGAAGCAATACTCCTTCTAGAAATAACCCAAGCAAAAGATCCCAACCTTCTGAAATATGCAGAAGAGGTGGCAAAGGCCAATATTGGACCAATGAATGCAGATCAACAGTAAAGATATGTGACAACCCTTTGCCAGTAGGAAATGCCTTGGGGGTTCTCTTGCAGACACCCAAATCAAACATGGTCCAAACATTTCCAGCCACTGTGGAGGCAACTCCTCTCCAAGATAATTAAATAAACAAGTGTCTAAAGTAAAGAACAATACTGCACTGGATGAAAGAACAGCTCTGATAGATGGATCAAAAATTCCAAAAAAACACCATAAAATGAATATTCTGGCAGACTTCCATAAAAGAACAAAGACCAAAGCTTAGACTACAAATTTTTGGCATTGTTCTGGAGGGCCTGATAGACACTGGTGTGGTGTGATTATAATTATATCAAAATCATGGCATCTGAATTGGCCTCTTTAAGAGGCCGCTTTCCAGTTTCTAGAGATTGGCACCCTATCTCCGGTAAAACAGAGTTCAAGATGGGTTGAATGCATAGGGCCAGAAGGACAGAGAGGAAGGCTGAAGCCATATGTGACAAATGTAGCAGGGAATCTTCAGGGCTGAGATCTGTTACAGCAAAGAAATACCCAGATTAAAATTCCTACAATCTCAGAAATAGAATACAGACCAATTCATGTTTTTAGAAATAACATCAAGATACTATAAAAAACAGCCATCAACCGTTCATGCTGTACATAAACAGAGCACAAGTGCTATCGAACTCTCAGAAGTACCAACAGCCCTACCTTTAAAATGGCTAACTAATAAACCTGTCTGGGTTGGACAATAGCCTTGACAAAAGAGAAAGTACAAGCTTTAGAACAGCTGGTTAAAGAGCAGTTAAATGCTCAACACATTGAAGAATCTACCAGCCCTTGGGATATTTCTGTATTTGTTATTAAAAAGAAGTCTAGTAATTGAAAAAGGCTTGCCGGGCGGTGGTGGCGCACGCCTTTAATCCCAGCACTCGGGAGGCAGAGCCAGGTGGATCTCTGTGAGTTCGAGGCCAGCCTGGGCTACCAAGTGAGTCCCAGAAAAGGCGCAAAGCTACACAGAGAAACCCTGTCTCGAAAAACCAAAAAAAAAAAAAAAGAAAAAGAAAAAAAAAAAGAAAAAGGCTGACTGATCAGAGAATCATTAATAAAGTTATTCACCCTATGGGCTTCCTATAGAATGAGATGTCCTTGCCTTCTCTGTTACCCAAAGAATGACCTATTATAGTTATTGACTTAAAAGCCCCTTTTTAACATACCTTTACAAGAAAAGGATAGAGAAAAATTTGCCTTCACAGTACCTAATTATAATTCCCAGCTAGTCAAAAGATATAAATGGAAGGTCCTCCCATAGGGAATGTTAAATAGCCCTACCCTGTGCCAATATTTTCTGCAAAAACCATTGGAAATAATTTGTGTGAAATTTCCACAATCTATAATTTATCATTATATGGATGATATCTTATTAGCTGATCCAAATTTAGGTGCCTTAGAAAGCATGTTTGAAGAAGTAAAGAAAGTTTTGCCTCACTGGGGACTACAAATTGCTTCTGAAAAGATACAAAGAGGAAATTCTATTAATTGCTTAGGATATAAGATATATCTCCAAAAAAAAAAAAAATAGACCCCAAAAGGTACAAATCAGGAGAGATCAATTGTGGACTCCTAATGATTTTCAAAACTTGTTAGGAAGCATTTCCACCTGACAGGCTATCATTGGAATACCTAAAGATGGACTAGACAATTTGGCTAATATTCTAAAAGGGGACACGGATATAAATTGTCCAATAGAATTATCAGTTGAAGCTGAGAAGGAATTGGTTCTAGTAGAAAAGAAAATATGAGAAGCACATGTGGATCATGTGAATCCAGAATTTAACTGCATTCTATTCATATTCCCTTCTAGAAAATCCCACACAGGGATTTTGATGGAGAGGAAAGATATTATATTGTAATGGATATTTCTACCATGTAAACTGAGTAAGAAATTTAAAATTTATGTGGAAAAGATCTCTGATTTGATTCTAAAAGGATTTTGTTTTTTTGGTTTTTTGAGACAGGGTTTCTCTGTGTAGCTTTGTGACTTTCCTGGAACTCACTTTGTAGACCAGGCAGGCCTCAAACTCACAGAGATCCGCCTGGCTCTGCCTCCCGAGTGCTGGGATTAAAGGCGTGTGCAAAAGGAAAATTAAGACTTTGTCTGTTGACAGGAATGGACCTAATAGAAACTGTAGTACCTTTAACTAATGAGATTTCCTCTTTATGGAAAGATAATGAATACTAGCAAAGAGCCTGTAGTAATTTTTTGAGAGAGATTAACAAATGTTATCCCAAAAGCAAGAGAATAGAATTCATAAAAAAGAATTGAATGGGTCCTTCCTCACGTTGTATGGAAAAAGTAAATTTCTGCACTCCCCACACTCTATGCTGATGCAAATAAATCAGGAAAGGTAGAGTATAAATAAGGAGACTTAAGTAAAATAGTTCAAAGTCTCTACAATTCTGTACAAAAGGCAGAACTGTATGCCATTCTTATGGTACTAATGGACTTCATGGAATCCCTCAATATAGTCACTGACTCTCAATATGTGGAGAAAGAGTTGTTTGACATATTGAAACTGCTGAATTTATTCCTGATAATACAGAATTAACTTCACTATTTATATAATTACAGGAAATCATCAGAAATAGAGAACTTCATACATATATACATATCATATCAGATCCCATAGGGATTGGCCAGGTCCTTTAGAACAAGGTAATGATGAGATTGATCAGTTATTAATAAGTTATGTGCTAGAAGCCTCAGAATTTCATAAGAAACACCATGTAAATAGCAAGGGCTTGAAGACAGATTTTCCCATTACTTGGCAATAAGCCAAGGCAATTGTAAAAAAAAAAAAAAGTCCTATTTGTTCCTTCTATAATCAAACTCCATTGCCTGCAGGAAGAAATCCAAAAGGTATACAAAGAAATGAAATTTGGCAGATGGATGTGTTCATTTCACAAAATTTGGAACATTAAAATATGTACACCATACCATTGATGCATATTCAGGATTTCAATGGGCAACTCATATGAGTTCTGAAAAGGTTGATCCTGTGATGACACACCTATTAGAAGTTATGACCATCATAGGAATACCTGTACAAATTAAGAATGGCAATGCTCCAGCATGTCTCAAATAAAATGAGACAGTTTTTTTTCATATTACAATATAAAGGGTATTATAGGTATAACACACAATCCCACAGGCCAAGCAGTCATACAAAGATCTATTCAAACTTTAAAGGATATGCTAAATAAACAGAAACAGGTAACAATGACCCTAGAAATAGATTGCATAATGATTTATTAACCTTGAATTTCCTCAGTACTGATGAGAAAGGGACAACAGCTGTAGTGAGACAATAGACAACAGAAAAAACTCCTGAGCTAAACCAACCAGTGTACTTCAAAGGTATGTTGACCTCGAAATGGAAACCAGGATATGTTCTACAATGGGTGTAGTTGAAGTTTTCCTGTGTCCCACCTGGCCTATGGTCAGGACAAATCTTTCTCACCTGCCAGTCCTGCAGCCGCTTTTCTCAGTTCTGCCTTTACATCTTGCTTCCTCTGTTTCTGGCTGGTGATTCCTGACTCTTCCCAGAATTCTCTTCTCTCTTGTCCCACCTATACTTCCTGTCTGGCTACTGGCCAATCAGCATTTTATTTATTAACCAATCAGAGCAGCACATTCACAGCATACAGAGTGATATCCACAGCAATTGGGAAAGAGGTTTTGCTTTTGTTTCTGTAGAACAAAAGATATGAATACCAACAAAATAAATAAAAAATTGCTTCAAACAGGAGAAACCTCTTAATGAGAAGTAATAGCTCATCCACCAATGTGACAATTCTATAAGTTGTAAGAAAAACTTAACAAACAAGGGTTGGGGCAGGGTTCTGTTTTCTGTCTTTACAGGATAATAGAAATACACCTCTTCCAGAAATCTTAAGGCCTTGGATACCCAGATGTCTACAGCATAAGGAAAGAACTTATTGGTACCAATATACACAGGGTAATATTTCACTGCCTAACATCTATATCTCTTTAATTCTAGAAAACTTGTGGTCCCAATTCAATTATAAATCAAACTGGCTTTGGAGTTGGAATGTGTCTTTCTCCTTCTCTAAACCCAAGCATGTTGCTAAAAGTAAAAATTAAGAGATTCTGTCTCATATCAGAATAGCCACCTGGTGTGGGACAGAAGAAAACCAATAATTTAGGGACCATTCTCATCAAGATTCCATTTCTTTCCACGATTGTCCTTGCTTTTGGAGAATCCTTTCTCTAACCAGAATAAATCTAAACTTTCCATTTTGATATTAAAAGTGTTCAAGTTTTCTACAGTTAAAAAAATAAGGCAGCAATCTCTGAAGTCTCCAGAAGGAAGATGGGGCCCACAACAATGACTCTACCCAGTCCAGAATGATGCCATTGTACCCATGAACATTATTCAATGAACAACTTTGGACTAAAAACTCTCCAGAACAGTTCTAAGATGAAATGGTCCATCATACTACACTTCTATCCAGAATCTCAGACAACCTTATCCATTATTCTGAGATGGGCTGCAGAATCTACAGCTAGCCCTATTGAGACCTAACTATCTGAGCTTTCTTACGGGACCCCACAGAGATACCATTGTCCCCCTAAACAGCAGGAAGCAATTCTAAGAAGATGACAACTCTCTCCCAAAGGTCTAATCTTTCTCAGAGTTATGGATGATGATTATAGGGTTGAGGGTAGAACAAAAATTAGACTCAGTATTCTCCATAAAAAAAGAAAAAAAGGGAATTACTAGGTAGAGGATATTAAGGTAGATTATTGTATATACTAGTAAACTAGTAAAGTATCAGTCTTAGAGAATTTGCACAGTTATGGATTCTTGTATATTGATACAAATGTAAACTATTTTTATATTCCTATCTAAGATAATTTATATATTGAGACAAATACAAAACTATATTTGTTGTATTATGCAAATATTTCTACTCCTATTTGAAATATCTTGTATATTGATACAAATGTAAAATTACATTTGTCATACTGTATGTATTTTCTACCTCTGTTTAAGTTACTTTGCATATTGATACATATTTAGGGTTATTGTCATATTGCAATATACACTTCTACCTCTGTTTAAGATATTTTGTGTATTGGCACAATTTTGAGGTCATTTTCCTTTTACTATACATTTGTTTACAGACTATCTTGTTTATATGAAGCATTAGTCTTTAGGTTATTTAGGTAGATAAGACTTACAGATTTATAATCATTCATGCTTGTTATCTCTATAGTTATGTTAATTAGGTTGTCCAGATTTACCGACACATAGGTCAGATGGACAGGTAATTTTCAAACACTTCATAGACCTAGAGAATATGGCATTTAAATAACTTAGAATTCTCTTGACATGAGACACAATTGCTCCTGGCAGCACTGATCTAATCCCAAAAGAATGTTGAACTTTAAGACACTCTGTTTGGAAGTTTGTCTTCTTCCTGGTGCATAATGGCCTTCTTGAAGTAAAGAACTACCCTTACCTCAACTGCTGACAGTACAAATGTTGTCCTTTCTGGATGAGTGGGACACAAGGAAAAGCAACTACCGAACTCTGCCAAGACAGGGTAAAATAGTCTTTCCAATTTCCTGCTTCTGAAAATGGTCTGTCAGATATTCTATAGGCCTATAGCCAAATTGGATGTCCCAACAGTGCTGAGAAACTTTAGGTGACTGTCCAGGTTGCCAGCTGTCTCTGTCTATTTTCAAAAATTTCCTGTGTTCATTTTCCTGTTTTCTCAGTTATTATTATATTCCTTCTCAGGTCTTTAATGGGGTTGAAGACTAATAATTACAGTTATACACTTCTTGTATCTTAGCTAGAACATATTAAGTACTAGATTCAGATTCTTCAGGATAGAACATTTACCTATGTTCTGGGCATCTCTGAATTTTTGTATGTGATTCTTGTTTGATGTTGTTTTTGTTGGTTGTAGTTCCATTTTGCTTAGATCATTACCCATTATTTCTCCTGGACAATACTTAATAATTATTCCTATTGTATATAGTTTTGCATTAGGTTAGAACTTTCTTACTTAGACAAAAGGGGGAGATGTAGTGGGAGCTGTTTGAGCCATGCCCTGAAGCACCACCCCTAGTGAGGTAGCAGGTAACTGTTATAACTGCCTATGACCTTGAGGTACATGCCCCTGGGGCATGGCCACTTGGGGACCCTTGAGACCTGGGATGTATGTACATGACTCTCTCTCTTAACTACCTTATGGTTTTGGATGCTGAGACAGACCAGGGCAGAGTTCTCCAGAGAACAGTGTTGGACCATGCCTCACCCTTCCAAGATCCTGTGACAAATTCCTTATTCTGTCTTGTGAGTTAACCCCCAAATAAATTCCCTTGATCATTAAGCAGACTCTGTGGATTGCTAGTGGTAAAATTCCAATAGATCCTAAGGAGGAGTGACCATCAAGTACCTAGGGACTCAGCAGAATGATGCAGAGGCTATTGTAATTAGGACCGTGTATATTCAGATGATAGATCAAAGAAAGGATATCCCCCCCCCCCAAAGTCCAATTTGGTGATCAAGAGGGTTTTGTTGGGATTATTTACATGATTTGGGTGAGGGGTTACTTAAAGTAGGAATGAATCAAAGGAGACTGCATTGCTAAAAGCCAACACAAGCATTGGAAACTTGGAGCCTAGAGCTCACCATGTGACTTGCAAGAAGCTCAACAAATTTAAGATTATCTTCCAGACAACTCAGCTGCTCTTCCTTCCAGGCAGCTTGGCTTGTCTCTTCTTCTGAATAGCTATATTGAATAGCATCCTTTAAAACTTTTTAGGACTTAACAAGCTTTGTAGGACATTCCTATGCCACATACACATAAATATGTTCCCTGTGTGCTCACCAGAGATACATATCTTACAGGGATTATTTTATTGATGTTCCTAGCAGTTCTCTGAGGAAATTATTATTGCCGTCTCAAATTTCCCGCTGAGTAAACTGAGACTTGACAATTAAGGAAGCTTTAAAACTACCATTTGATCCATCAGTGTAGCCTTCAGGAGTGTCCTTAACCAAAACTCAGAGTCATTTGCTGAGGTGTTCACCTCTCCTACTCTCAGCCATAGTTCTCTGATGCTCAGAATGACAGTACTTGATGACATTTGGTACTGTACATTCAGGCACATAGATAAGCACACATATATGCATACTCAGATGGCTGTGAGATCTTACTCTCTTCCTCCATTCCTAGTCTCTAATCCTTATAACTTTTGTTGTTTTGGAATGGTTGTTCATTTATGACACAGGGTCATAACAGACTCAAACATAACTCACTATGCAGCCCATGCTGGCCTTACACAGGTGGCAACCACCTTACCTCAGTCTCCCACACACTGGGATTATAGATACTAGTACAGTGCTCACCTTCCTGTGGCCCTTTGACCTTCTGCACATAGAACTTGTTCATCAACCACTGCCTTTGCTATTGTATTGTAAAAATTGCAACACCCATGCTGGTAAGTAGAACTCAAGATCTTGAGAGTGGTTGATGGGAAGGAAGTGGATTAGAACAACTACACTCAAGTGGCAGAGGGGATCTGAGACTGAAAAGCCATGGACAATGCTGTATCTCTTTTTCAGAAAGGAATAGGTATGGTAGCCTATAATAGAAAAGAGAGTGCTGTATTTCCAAATTATTTCCAGTGAGCAAAATAGTGAATTTTAGTTGTAGTTTCATACCTTAATCTACAGATATTTGTTTCAAGACTCCATAGTCTCTTAGAAATAGAAAACTTTACATTTTGACATTCTGACTTATCATGGTCTTTATATGTCATAATTCTAGATCTTCAGATCTTCATGAGCATTCCCCTGGGAATCTGGACAAGTGTACAGTGGGAGGCAAGGCAAATATCATTTTCAGAGTCTCAAACTCTCCTTGACTGAGCTAGCCAGGCACCCACCAAGATGCATTATCAATGAACTCCGTGCCTACTAACAAGCACCCCTTGTCCCTCCACCTGCCTTCAGTCCCCAGTTTTCTGTAACCTTGAAAGGTCCTTTAATTGCCCTACTCTGGAGTTGAAGTGCAATGCGTAAAAGTGATCTTTTCAGTTACTACAAAACAGTTTCAATACTTAAATCTAACTCCTCTTGGGATTGCCACTAGGTTTGTAAGTATTAGGAGAGATGGGAGAAGTATTTTTAATCATGACTAAATTAACCACTTGTTTTTGTTTAGAAGAATTTCAGTCTTCACCGAATAAATAAATAAATAAATACATTAATAATTTAAGAATTGGAAATCACTATACTATACTTTGGTGGATGTTTTGGTTAATGTGATGTTCAAGCTCAATGTTTCAATCATAAGTGGTTTTACATGTCTCTCGCTTATTTTGTCCACTGAGATTTTCATTGAATCATTTTTGGTTAACTTTTAAAGCATACTTTTACATATTTCTAAAGCCATATAATGCATTACAAAATAGATGGGTTCGTATTTAAGCATTTGTAACTAAAGATATGTTTTAGATAACTTTTGAACTTTAATAAAATAGTATTTGTAACTATTGTTATTCATTTCACACCCAACATCCTTTCTTACCTAAATTAAAACCTTATTGGGGGCATTCATTCAAGCTGTAAGTGTTTTCTCTAGTGAACGACCAATTCATTTCCCCCACAGCATGTTCTAATTTGTGCTTGGAATGGTTTACAGAAGCATATGGAGACCAACCGCAGTTATGTTTGAGATTTTTCTCTACAAAACATGGTAATTGCTTTTGTTTTGCTGATTGCTCTTGGAGACAGTTGCAAACCTTTTCAACTCTTTCTTTATCCTCCAGGTTTTTAATTGCCAACCCTCTTCTGTTTTGTCAGGTTGATTTCTCAGGGTGAGCTAACTGGATAGGGCTGGTTAATCTGTCCAGACAGTCCATGATCTTCAGGAACTATCAGCCCCTTGCTCATAACTGACAAATTGTTCCCCGGTATCAGACATCATCGGACTCATTTTTTCTATAGCGTTATGAACACAAAAGCAGAAAAAACATAAAAGGTAACAAGCCTTTTATAACATAAAAGAGAAAGTAAGATTGGCATATCCTTTGCTTATGATTTCTTCTGGGTGGGGAGGGGATGTAGCAGCACAAGATACAATAATACAGGCATCTTTCTGATTGATTAAAGTAGCGAAGTGTGTTCTTTGCTTCATAAATAATGCTCTATTACTTTTCTTCAAAGACAAGTAAACCTTGACAGACTGACCTTTTCCAGGGCCCGAGTTGTTTCTATGCCATAAATTATACTGTAAAATGAGTGGAGAAGCTACTGAGGAGTGTGTGACAAAATAAGATTAAAGATTACGGCGCACAAAAGATTGTTGTTTTATTAATGGATTCCTGTCAATGGGTGAAAAATTCTCAGTCTTCCACTGGATCCTGAGATCATATAAGGTGGTGAATGAAGAGGACATTTTCTAAGAGCTACACATATTCAAACAGTAATACCCAATTAGTATTTTCTCCCTCCTTAACTGCATTGTCTCCTGAAACAAATTTTGCTATTGTGGAAGGAGGCTGCACTACCCATGCTCATTTGCTCTCAGAGGCCAGCTTTTGTGCAGTGACTGGCTCCTGCATGATGAAGACAGGTGTCTAAGATTAGAGGAAACATTTTGCTCAACAGAAGCTTCTATGCTATCTTCATCAGTGAGAACTGTCAAGCAGGAAAGCATATGGTAATACAATAATTCTCAAACCATTCATTTATCTGGTGATTACTCAATCTGACAAAGCCAACCATGTCACTTTAAAAAAAGGAAAAATCACCACATGGCAACCAAAGCTGTAAGCATGGCTCTGGCTTTCTCTTTCAGTACACATTTCTAATTTTATTGATTAGGGGAAAACATCTAAGTTAACACCATTTAAAATCCAAAAAAGGCTATATTATGTCTACTTAAAGGACTGATCATGTGATCATGAGTGTTGAGAACTGTTAGCATTGCCATGCTGTGTGAATACAATAAATTATTCCTTCTCATGTTTTTCTTGGAGCATTTTGACTGTTGTTTTAATTATCCCTGCTCAATTTTTCATTAATAGTAAGACTGTATATTTAAAACATTTCTCTATGGGCTCTTTACAAGTGTAACTGCAATCATAAATAAACAAGTAAACCAATTAATCAAAGTATATAGACCATGTTAGCAAAATAGAATGAAAAAAGAACAAAAAAGAAAATGGCAAATGTACAAAGTACCATAAAATACATTTCAAATTTCAATTTTAAAATCCATTCAAGCCCTTTATCCTGCAGCAGACACAATGGAGTAAAATAAAACTAAAATCCAAAATGTCACCCTATAGAATTGA
Organism: Peromyscus leucopus; assembly: GCF_004664715.2. Classification (NCBI taxonomy): domain Eukaryota; kingdom Metazoa; phylum Chordata; class Mammalia; order Rodentia; family Cricetidae; genus Peromyscus; species Peromyscus leucopus. The sequence goes on along the minus strand of NC_051064.1, from coordinate 22,972,950 downwards.
TTTAAAGTTTTCAAAACTTTGCTTGGAATATGATCTAGCATGGCACACTTGAGCAATAACACAGCTCCTTGTTAGATAGGGCACATGCTCAGCGTGGCATTCTGCTATAAATCACTCCTTGTCACCAAGGAAAATAGATACACTGGCTGTGCACTGCTTTGTCATTCTTTATAACTAGAAACAGGGTATCAGTGTTCCCTTCATTAGAGCAAGAACAAGAATGAATGCCTTAATCCACACACGCCATTGTAGACAGGTGTCAGGAAGTCAACTGACAAAACAATGAGATTAATGTGGCAATGAGCATCCATCTACTTCCCAGACAAACATAAAATTCTGGTTAATGCCCATGAAGTGACACGATGAGGTGGAGTGATATTTGCATGTCTTTTCATTGTGTATAAGAAAAGGCGGTTTTTGAATTGAAGGCTTATCTACTCTCTCCAGTATGCAGTCTGTTCACTTTGCTTGTAAACCATGTGAGGGGTGATCCAAGTACTCTAACTTTACTTTGGTCATAGTACAAATCAAAGACTATTTTAAATCATATGGGTTTTATAATATACCCTGATTCATCTTTTGGGAGTCAATGTATAAATATAGATCCTGTGTTGCTCCCATACCCTCTGAATTCTAGAATATTTAATAAGCTATGCTCTTTTTAGCCTACAAGATATCAGGCAAGGCAGAAGGAAACAGCATGCATTAAGAATCTTCACATCCTAATTAGACTTAGAAAACAGCCACAATCAAATGAAGCATGGTAGTGCGTGCTATAGTCCAGAGCTCACAAGAAGAAGCAAGAGGCTCAAAAGCTCAAAAGGCAATGTAGTGCCTTTTAGCCAGCTGGGATACATCAGACTCTGTAAGAGAAAAAGAGAGGAGTGAAGGGGATAGGAGAAGGAAGGGGTAAGGTGAGGTGAGGGGAAGAGGGGGAGGGAAGGGAAGTGGAGCAAGCAGGGACAGAGAGCACCATCCTTTCTAAACCACAACAGCAGTGGTTTCAGATGCAGACTCCAGGCTTCTGTGCATCTGCTATCTTAGCACCTAATGACATGCGTTGAATGCCAAACACGTCTGTAACTGGTGCTCATGTGAGCTGCCCTTTTGTCTTCATCATGAGAAAAAGCACTTCCTCAAGTATCACTTTTCCTCCAGAATGTAGAGGAGCTCCATGCTCATCAGCAATCTAACAAGCCCCCACTTGGGTGGGTCCCTCACCCAGCTGTGCTTCCTGGAGCCCTCACAACTCTTCTGGGCAAGTGGACCTACTTCCTAAAGCCATTGCTTGTCCACACAGAGCAACATTCCTCCACTAACTTTAAACATCCTCGTAATAGAAAAGCCTTCCTGCCCCTAAACTCTCAGACTTAAATTTCAAATTCGATGAGACTGTCACTAAATTTGTAATCTCACAAGAAGAAATTACCGTACAGGATAACAACTATGTTTCTGAAGTGATTCCACACAGTACCTAACTCATGGGTCCACTCCTAATCTGCAGCTATGAGACTGAAGTCACCTGAGTTCTTTGGAGGCGCTTTCTAATAGCAACAGTACAGGTAGATACACCAAGTTACAGAAAAACACTTTATATCTACTTAAACATCTATACATATCTATATACTTTACTCACAAACTTTGGATTTTGTCGTAAAGAAAAACTAATACATTACTAACACAAGCACTGCACATTTCTAATCTAAATTCAGATTTAAAACACCCCCTTAGCCATAACATTCTAAGGAATGTCAGCATATCAGAGAACCAAATTAGTCGGATGTTATCATGTTTTTCTTCCAAAAACCAGTAGTTCAAGCCATAGGTACCAAGTCCTTTTGCCAAATCTGGTGTCCCCTCATTTCTTTCTAATAGACATTCCCTTACTTAATTATATAGTATACTCTTAGCCACTTACCAATCTTTTGTTATCAGCTGTGATAAAACCAACACACATAGCAATGTAATTCCAACATATAACTATTTCAGAGGAAGAGTGTTCAGCCTATCCTAGGATAGACACGCAAAGCCAAAAACCTTAATACAAAAACAACAAAATTAAAATAGCTTCATCAGAAAGATGGGAAATCTAAATGACAAAATTCAGTAGTTGTAGAAATTACATTGACAAATTTGACAAGACAAAATTTGTCATTCAATCACCAATAAGGAAGTCATAAAAGAAGTTACAACCTGAAGTGCAAAAACAAAACAAAACAAAAACCATCTTCATGTGTTTAAAAAAAAATCCATAACACAAACAAGCAAACAAGCAAAAATTTCAAATAAGGCCAGAGAGTTGGCTCAATAGTTACAATCCAGTAATGCTCTTGTAGAGGATCCAAGTTCAATGGCCAAGGTTAGTTCCATTCAAGCTTAAATGTGAGCTGAGATGCCTAAGGACTGGGTTGAAAGTCACTGGTAAGGGTCTCTGTTCTAAAGGATGGAGTGCATCCTGTGATGGTGCCTGACCACTGGAACTCCTTTGGGAGAAATCAATGGCAATATGTGAGACAAACAAGTCACACTGTCCTTACTGTAGATTGTAAAGAAGACCAACTTGAAAGAAGACCACTGTAGCTTTCAGGAGGAGATAAGAGAGAAAAAATGCCACATCTACTCAGGGCATGAAATAATGAGATGGAACCAAAATAATTCCCTGTGAATATGAGAAATGGAGAAATGAGAGACGGCTCTCAGAATTCCTAATTGAGGACCTTGTGTTATATTATTCATATTAAAAAAAGAAGAAGAAAAACATAGTTGGGATAAGTGAATGTTATTTCTGCTTTGAATTTATATTGACTACAGTGATGGTGGAAAAATAATTACAGGTAGAGAGTTATACATATGAGTCATGAGCAGATAAAAAGGCAGAATTTGAGATGCAGGATAGAATGATGTGTATAGGCAGAGAATGGTGGACCATTTTAAAGAGTAAATGTGAAGTACCTACTCTGGGGAATTAGTAACAAAGATGGCTGGAAAGTACTAAAGTGATTGTTCCACTTGCAGGCCGTTCTTGTACTAATCCATACCTATTCACAGCCCTCCTTCAAGTGATGTAGACACTGGTTAATTCACCAGATAGAAAAGGTACTTAGCTTTTCGTTGATAATGGTGAGTTTTAATCTTTTAAGTCTATTGAATGGACTTCATATAAATGGAGCTCTGCTTGTCCAAAATGTTTTATGGTCAATAGGTCTCTATTTTACTAAGTCCAAGTTTGTTCAGTTTTTAAATTTGAAAATCTCAAAATTTCCCCAGATTTTTTTTTTGTCTCCTGTACCTAATGAATGTAGCCTTCTACTGAAGTAAAGCCAATATGTTATTTTGTTTACATAAAACGTATAACTTCATGTATTTTATGAATTCAATTTTCTTCATGTCATCCTTGTACAAATCCTCCTCCTAAACTTAATAATTAATATTTCCTAAGCTCTGTCAGTGACATTTAGGACCATGGGTTCTGCTCTGTCTAGTGGTTAGAAATATTTACTTCAAGCAACATCTCTCATCTTCAATCAATAGATACATTTGATCCTAAAGACAAGGAAACATTTATTCTGATTATCATTAGAGACGAAGTATTGTGCTTACCTATTTCTCTCTAATTATGCCTTCGATTGTTGTCTAACATTGACCGCCTTGTTTTATAATTGACTGAGCTAATTAAGGTGAACCAAAGCTTAGTAGAATACACAAAAAGCAAAGGAGATTTCATCTGATTTCAACTCTAGCAAAACATCTGAAGAAAAAGGAAGTTGTATGTCACATGGCACAGAAGATTTTCATTCACTTTTTGTTGACATCATCTCAGGGTCACATGGCCTCATTTTCAAGTTACTTTTGCTTTGTTATGCTAAATACCTAGCAATTATAAAGTACATGATCAAGAGACTGTATGCTTGCATGCAAAGAAAATGCAGTCTCTGACTTTCATAGGGATGTCCAAGTTTAGAAATTAGAAGTTGAAGTTGAGAACTGAACTCCTTATAGGTCACTCTTTGAAGTTTCTGATGGCCTTAATTACACACAAAAAAAGGTTATGTTTTAAAAGAATATATAGGCACTGAGGGCCAAAGTGGAGTCTTATTTATTCCTGATTCTAGTGGAATCGTTCCTCACAAAAATTTCCAAACACATTTTTTTCATTACTTTATACAATTAGGTCATTCATTAAGCTCAAAGGAAGAGAACAAATAGGACTTTGGGAATTTGTAGATCAAATTATCTACCTAATCTTTGTAGCTAAATTAAGAACAAATTAAATGCATTGCCTAGTTTCTAATGTGAAACTATGAAGCATGAAGAAAAATTTATTGGTGTGACTTCTAGTTTATATATATATTTACTAATACATAATTACAAATAAAATAAGCATTTGTCATAAAAATAAAGCTCAACTTGATGTTTTAACAGGATTGATAGAGCTTTCTTCTACAGGAACTGCAATCATGTCATCATGGCCACTCAACAGACTCAGAAGAAAGGTAAACACAAAGCAAGCAACCATGGTCAGCAGAAGGAAGTTACCACAATTATAAAATGCTGCTGTGTGCTCACAACACATGTCTGCCTATTGTGAACTGAGTCAATAAAAAAAAATTATGAAGCACCTAGTATAAACCTTACAGGACTGAAAACAGATTGGTACAGCAGAAAGCCTGGAACAATAGGAGCAGGTTTATCCTGCTGAAACACAGAACAGCTTCATCTGAAAACCTGGTCTATGCCTATGAAGTTGATCTTTGGTCAGGGCCTAGATGAAGGTATGAGACTTCACTGCTCAGTTTCTCTAATTTCTACAAAGAGGATGGAGAGCTATGCAGTCTCAACCTGAGAGTCCATGTAATCTGATGTCAGAAAAATTTGAGATGCTCAGTGTTCCTACTCAGTTCCCAGTTTCTTCTGGCACATTTGGGCAGGGACCCATATTTTCTACACTAGGTTGATGGATTGGCCTGGAACTGGACACAAGAGATGCAGACATATAGAATGTAAGGCTAGCATTGTGGAAGGAGCTCTCTTCTGATCTCCCGGTCATGGCTAGATTCTGTGGAATGTTTAAAGAAGAATGCTGACTATCTTAAATAGTCAAAATGTAAATACAAGTTATTTTCATTAATTACAGAAATTAAATGTCTTTTGAACACAGAAGCAATATAAAGCAGAAGTATAAGGTACAGATTCTGAATTCAGACTGAGTTCAAATCAGATCTATGTTTTACTAACTATGGTAGTGTGGGCAAAAATAAATTTACCTTCTCTGCATCACAGTACCTCATGAGTAAAGTGGGTCTCTAAAGAGTCCTACATCTCTGGGGTCTAGGAAGATTACTAGTTAACATATGGAAAACATGAGAACAGAGCCTGGCGTGAGTCAAGCGATTGAACAACATCTGCCACTTTCTTTATCATCTTTGTTTGTTTTCACAGATTATATGAGATCATACTGAAAATTGGAAATAGCTACTTCCAATGTGCTATTTTTCTCACAACCTTTCTGGCTTTCTGATAAATCTGAGTTTCAATCTTGTTCCTTTTTTTTGCAACATTATAAATGCCTCTTCTCTTCATCTGCCATCTGTCTAGGCTCACCATGTTTTAAAATATTATACCTTTATGCAGTTTGCGTTTTCTCCTGTATTTTGGTTATCTCTCTGATCCAGTTCCCTACAATCTGTACCACTGCAATGTGAATCATTGTTCACAAGGTTAATAAACGTTGTCCTTGAATAAATCTACTTTTCTTACTGTTTATCAATAATTTTTTAAACTGTCCTTTCTTTTACAAAGTAATATAAAATAGAATTTCAAATACAGTTGACATTAACAATGCTTTTAAAATGCAGAGACAGAGACAGAGACAGAGAGAGAAGTAAAGAAAGAAAAAACGGTGGTTCAACTGACAACTGAACCTGAGAAGCTCATGTATGAATGGACAAAGACTGAGTGATAAGTGTTCCACATATGTCAAAGAACAGCAGCAGAATGAGCTGTGTCTGAAAAGGAGAAACTCAACCTAAGAGATGAAAAGGGCACATTTCAAAGTGAGAAACTAAAAGATGTAAGATCGATGATATTTCTGCTACATTAACCTGACAAGACTACTACTGTGGTCCATAGAGACCCCTTCCTTTATAAGTTTCAGATTAGGGTTGTCCAAAAAGAAAATTTGCATGAAGTGGGAGTGATAGGAATAAACCAGTAGCCACTGTTCTCTGAAAGGTCTTACAGATGGGAGCTGGAAGTGTCTCTTCACTTCTGCCATTCTGCATCCAGTTTCATCTCTTCCTGTTAACCCACACATCAGACCCCAGGGCAAGGCTTCCTGCTATTCTAGTTAGCTTCCACTCCACCAAGGATGCACTAAACTTCAGGAGGGCTGCTGAAGGTCTGGGCCATTCTAGTCAGCTCTCACACATTCACTTTCTTAGCCTTTTTGTGCATTCATGTAGTCTTATTTCTAAAAGGAATAGCTTATATCATAACACATGCACTACTTCTGCTTCCGATAGATATGGCCACCACAAGATTGTAGAGTTTAGCCTGAGTATAAGAAAATAAGCCTCATTAGAACATGGGAATCGGAGGTTTGACTTTCATTACTGCATCCACAGTGCCTCAAGCAGTGGCCAGCACATATTAAGGTCTGAGTAAATATTGACTGAATGCATCGAATCAATGGCTGTTATCAGTGACATGACAAGCTCTTACTTCAGTAGATGAAAAGGATCATTCATTAAGTTCAGTTGTCTCTTTCAAAACGAAGTTTACAACAGAGTTTCACATAGTGTATCACAACCACATAAAGACTGCAACACGGAATCTAGCAGAGAAGCCTAGCCTGTGGGGGGGGGGGAGCACATGATCTCATAGAAAAATGATAGGATAGAAAAGTTTACATTCCTAACCTAAAAAGGGGAATTTGTTTAATATATTTCTGTCACAGAATTCTTTATCGTTGTTGCTTTTTCTTTCTTAGGCAAGAAATGATCTGACGTTTTCTGCACCATTCAGGAAAATCATTTTCAGCTATAAATATTAATGGGTTTAGTAATAAATTACACACTTGAATGGCATTTTATTACTTAAAACTAAAATATTAAAAACCTTATTTGAAATGCACAGAGAAATCATGTAATTTAAATCACCTTAGACTTGGAAATAGACCAGAACCCACTGCTTAGGAAGAAGTGTAATTTTTAAAATATGCATTTTGGTAATGGGCCAACATATTCCACAAAAAGCCATCTAAAAAGAAAGTGGACAGTCCTCTGTTATAGTGTATTTTTTTCAGATAAGCAAGCTTTTTATTTGCTTCCTTGTGACAGTCTTCAAAATTAATAAGATGAGCACTGAAGTCAGATTGGTCATTTTTGGACCATTAAAGTGAGATTTTCCTCTCTCTGAAAATGAATTTACTTACTATGCGATAAGCCAAGATGAAATTTTCTCAAAAGTAAATCCCTACAGGTTGTCTACATGAAATGTACACTTGCTTATCAGCATTTCTCTTAAGCCATATTTCTTCCTTTGGGAAATTTGGAATTAATAATTCAAGCCTTGGTATTAATTTATTTCTCAACCATACCTTAGATAAATTCATCAGATTAGTTCTATCTGATCATTTTATATATAGAAATAATAATTTTATTCAGGAATCACTCTGTATCACTCATGATATCTTCAATCAATGTTTATCATGACCAAGGCATAAAATGCTCCCTAAACTTCTCAATTCAAGTTAGTTACAAAATACTCACTACATGTTCAAAATACTTAATGCAATAAAAAGTTAATCTATTTTAGATGAAATAGGCATTACATTTGGCAAAATGTCCTTTACCATTTCCAATAGAGCTTAGTTTTCTGCCACCTCTCCATCTCAGAGACTGCCTTTTGTACAAATAAAACCATGGTTTCCTTATCTTGATTGACAAGTACCCATAGAATCTACCTCAAACTGTCTTTGGTGGATAATTCATCTTTTTTACTTAGTCTGACATATAATACCCACACCTGGCCTCCTTCTGTTGATGAAAAGCCCAAAATCAACATTGCTAAGGTGTCTACACTATGAAAATCCCCCAGAAATAGTCTCCTTTCCAACAATAAACATCTCCCATTCTTGAAGACTACCAAGTACAACTGTCAATTTTCCCAAATGTCTTCTTTTTCTTCCTGATCTGTCCACTGACTCCTTCATGGTGTGTATCTTTTCCAACCTTCTAGTGTCAATTGCATATCCAACTGCATGCCTGCCCAGCTATAAGACCTTGATGAAGAGGCTCCTGGTCTTACTCATATCACTCCTAATCATTTAAGCAGATGAATATTCCATTGACTATCATGGATTAAATTGAATTGACTTTAAACTCAGAGCAAAAGTAATCTGGAGACATAAATGTGCTTTCAAAGAAAGTTTTCCAATGCAGCCACAGATCAATCAGCAAGATTAATTAGTCAATTTATAAATTACACAATTAATCACTGTGGAAAAATATTTTTAAAAAAACACTCTTTAAGAATCCTCAGAATAATCCTTAAACTTATCTGATTGACAAAGAAGTGAACCAATAATATTTGTGCCATAAACCCCATCCAAGGACTGAGGAATCTGGATGCAGACATCCACAGCTAGGCCCCTGGTGGAGTGCTGGGAGTCTAATTAGTGAGAAAGAGGAGGGTTTATATGAACGAGAATTGTTGAAACCAAGGTTGGATAAAGCACAGGGACAAATAACCAAATGAATGGAAACACATGAACTATGAACCAAAGGCTGAGGGGCCCCCAACTGGATCAGGCCCTCTGAATAGGTGAGACAGTTGATTGGCTTGATCTGTTTGGGAGGCATCTAGGCAGTGGTACCAGGTCCTGGGCTCGTTGCATGAGTTAGCTGTTTGAAACCTGGGACTTATGCAGGGACGCTTGGCTCAATCTGGGAGGAGGGGACTGGACCTGCCTGGACTGAGTCTATCAGGTCGATCCCAGTCCTCGGGGGAGACCTTGATCTGGAGGAGGTGGGAATGGGGAGTGGGCTGGGGGGAAGGGGAGGGAGGCAGGAAGGGAGAGAACAAGGTAATCTGTGGCTATTATGTAGAACTGAATAGTATTGTAAAATAATAAAAAAAAAAGACTGATCAATTGAAAATGAGATTCCATGATGTAGCTTCCATGAGGCTGTCACCTATAATGTGATGGTTTTCAATGATCAAGAGGTTTGATGGTCACTCACACTCCAGTAACACCTCACCTCTTCTAATGTAAATAAGTCCATTACATTGATTGTTCTCAACAAGTTGAACTTTGGTGAAACCTTGATTTAGTTTACTTTAAATGCCCACCTGTGCTGCTTAGACATTTGTTTTTGTCTCTGCAGAATGAATTGATGCAATGTGGACTGCTGTGAAAATTCTTCTGACCAAAAACTTGCTTGAAACCTAAATCATATAAAAGTAAATGAGTAGGCATTAAAAGCTGGAGCTAATTTGTTGCCATGCTCTTTCTGGAATAGGTTATTATAAAAAACTGCAGTATCTTTTCCTCAAGATATTTTAAAAATAAGAATTTTTTAATAACTATCTGAACTCAATGTTTACATCAACATTGTTTATGAAGAAGATGAAATTGAGTATACTAACATATCATACACATTTTGTATTATTATTGTTTGTAATTTACTGGTTGGCTATCACTTTAATGATAAAATTCCATTGTTTATTAAAAAAAAAAGTGAACCAAGGTTGGCCACATGAGTCAGGCACAATGCCACTGGTTCTTGACCCTTTGATGGGACATCACACTTACTCATGGAAACAATATGGCCCCAAAACACACGACAGTATCAGGAGTTTGATGCAATTCCCTGTCTATCAAGTACCAGGTTTCTGTTTATAACAGCACAGATCTATACTGGGGACCCTGTCACTTGCTTTTAAAACTTTCATTTCTATTTTTATACTTAAAAATGTATGTATCATGATCAGAACATACACTGAAAAGGATATATTACCTCAAAGTCCATGTGCTCAGAGAAAACAAGGGAACCTATGTTAAGCCCTTTTATATGAAAATAGAGAGGCAACATATATATTTCCCAATATTAAATCACTCTGTAAATGTAACATGGTGATATTTTCCCTTTATCTGCTTTTTATATAATTCCAACATTTACTACAAATGTTTGCTATTTAATAAGACAATTATCTGTACAAAGTGGCCATAACTCATTCTCTAAAGCTTGTATAATTATACATTTATATGATTTCTGCCATTTAAAATTTCTGGCAAATAAAAATTTAACAAGTGTCTTTGTACACAAATACTTTATGCCTTTCAGTCTATGTATAAAGGGATCCATTACAGAGATGTTGTTGCATGTGACTTTACACTTTTAAAAAGTAATAGACTCTGGAATTTAATGCAAGATATCTATGCTCAGAACCCTAACACTCAAGCTTTAATGGACTCAGATAATCCCTTACTATGAAAAGCAACTCTATGCATGGTTAGCTATAGAACACCAGCTTTAGGCTGGATCCTTATATGCCTGTCGCAATTACTCCTTCTCTACTCTAGACGATCAAAAATGCCTACGGTAGCAAGAGATGGGGCTCTGTGGTAGAGGACTTGCCTAGCATGTGCAAATATCTGGTCCAGTTCCCCATATAACAACAAAAAGAATGAAACTAATAAGTAAACAAAAGAATCTACAGATACTGTCAGATGTCCCAGGTTCTGGTGATACGGTTTAGACAATTAAAAACATTCCCATTAGTTTCCCACTTGGATCAGTTACTAGTCCAAGGCAGTAGACTTACAGCCACAGTATACTGATCTACATTTATACTAACCTGACTTTGGAGAAAGAAGGAAAAACAATGCATACATTTATAAAAATTAGTAAAAATCCATAAAACAGTACAACAGGGTTTGGGGTTACATAGGACTATGAAATTGCTCAACTTCAAACATTTCTGAACATCCAAACACACCTCAAATAGGAAGGGGAAAAAAAGAACTGTTTTTTGAGCCATGGATGACCAAACAGAATATGTAAAAGACAGTCTTTCAGTGGCCTACAATATAGGACACTTCACTGCAAACAGTTGAAAGGGGAAGACAAAGCCTTGGATAGAGACAGATTGATGTGTAAAGAAAAAGAAGGAGAAGAGGTTAATGAATTATTTCTAAATCAATATAATGTAATAAAATTCTCTCATCTGTGAAAATGGGAAATTTGCATTTATGCCCAGTGAAATATAGATGAACAGCGATTGTGGTTATTACACCTGTCACAGTGAAAAAAAGTCAGGGCACATTATCTACTAGTTACATTTCTCCAAAACTGATTAACCTTAATACATTTCTGCCTTCACTGATCTTATGGAGTTTACTGAATATGGCATGTCTTGATTAAAATTGCCCACATCTTAATTCAAGTCATCCTTTTCTCTAACTCCTTTATCTTTGACTATTTCTTTAACTGTTTAACTAATTGAGAATAACACATGATACTTAGAAGCTGAAATAGGTATCCCTCAAGATGAAATTTTCAAGAAGATAAAAGGAAAGTATGAAAAATGATGTTTTTGTCATCTCTAGCTCTTTAGGATGGAAATTATTTCAAGGTAAAAGAGAAGTTATTATTTTACGAACTATGGCGGAAAAAGTCCCTGTGTTATTTTCTGTACTTTGCACATGTTCCATGCTGCTTTCTCTCCACAGGCCCATTTAACATCCTCTCCTCAGCATAAACCCTTGAATTCGTGCTTGGCTGGACTTATAAGATACTTCCCAATCTATATTACTTTCTTGATTGTATTCAAGAATCATAGGATAGTAAATCTTCCTGTAGATGCTTTGTGAGAAAAATTAGCTTCATTATAACCATTAAAATAACTCCTGTAATAAAAATAATTTTAATTGACATGCCTGGGTGTGTTTTTGTTATTTGTCCACCTAGTGACTGATCACATTTCCCTAACAGGTGATCTCATTGTATCATTAAGAGAATGAAAAATATCCAATTATCCAACTGTTTGTCTATAATTTATAAAGAGAATTGACAGCTCTTATCCTTTTACCTGGGTCAAATCTAGTGCGATTGCTGCTAAACAACTGAACTATTTGGAGATTCTTTTTCATTGCAAATCTCTACATGAAATCTACACATGAAAAATGAAACTGTAGACCCAAAGGAATGATTTTAAATACCACAAATGACACAGAACCTTCTCATTCAATTTTTTGTTAACATAATTACTTCTGCATAGATTTTTCCTTTGTGAAAAGGAATAATGTTATTATTAAATATATGTCAGGTTTGTGTCAATAATTTTTAAATGTTCCATTAAAACAATTGTAACTTCTTGATAATCTTGAGCTATGAAACCAATACTTTTGCCATTTTCACAGTATAGACCAAGCTGACCATAAACTGTCAATCCCCTCACCTCAGCCCCTTGGGTTATGAGATTACAGGGTGGACAATGACACTCAGCTCATGTTTTAGTGGGTGGTGGTGTGTGCATGTGTGTGCATGTGTGTGTGTGTGTGTGTGTGTGTGTGTGTGTGTGTGTGTGTGTGTGTTTAGTGTGTTTGCAGTATGGGAGACTGAGCTCAGGGACTTGAGGATGAGCAGCTAGCACTCTTCCACTCATCTGTGTTTCAAGCTCTATCCCTTTAATACTCTTTTGGACATTTTTTTTAATTTGTATATAGCAAATTCATTTTCTACGTGTGCATACATGAAATGCAAATTAGATCCATGATCTTATAATTTTCATTTATAATGATTAACTCTTATTTAATAATGTATAGCATCTTAATCCACACTCATAAGACCTTTCACCTGATACATGCTCACACACACACACACACACACACATGCACGCACACACACACCACACTGTTAAACTAATTTATTCTATGGATCAATAAAAAGAAATGAGGATATGATATAAGCTCATGATGAATAAAATATTGATACATTGAAACTAGATTGAAATAATAAATATTTTTTGGATGAACAAATAGGAACTTGCCCTGATTAGGTCTGTCAAATGTAATATAACTGACCACACATAATATGTACAGATTTATTTTAGAAGAAAATTGCTTCTGCCAAGTTTCCTTCAGAATAAAGTACAAAGAATTCTTACAAGATACACACATTCTCTTCCATCTCCCTCCCTCCCTCCCTTTCCTCTCTTTCCCTTCTTCCCTTCTCTCTCGCCCTCTCTTTTTTGTCTCTTTCTTGTATGCCAGATAGCTCATTTTTATAGAACACTAAAATAGCCAAACCTGAGTTCTTAAAATATCTTCAAAGTTCCTTTAATTAATCTGAAACATAGAGACTGTAAGGGGAAGGCACATTATAAAGTGATAAATGCCTCTGTCTGTTATGACACAAAGTCTATGAGGAATAAGCAAGAATAAGCACAAATCTAGTTGTTTTTAGAACCTGCTGAGATTGTTTCTCTGCAGCAGATCCAGGAAAAGTGTGAGGCAGAATAAATGTCCTATTTTCTTTCTTGTACCTGGAGATTACGTGAATAGGTGACTTCATCATTTTCTTGCACTGTTTGTAATTCTGGGACAACTGCCAATGACATTTTTTTCTCAACTATTCTAAGACATCAATTCAACCTGTTTACACAAAAATTGCCAGGAAATAGTAAACCACATTACAATGCCACCCTTTCTCCTTGGCCAAGGCAACTCATTGGATGGTAAAGGATTCTTCCTTTGGCATTAACATAAAGTTGCCAATTTTCATCACTTTTAATTAATGCAATTGGTAGTCATACTCATCAGGGAATGTGTGAGAGATAAGCACACAAATTGCTTAAAGCAGATTTCAAAGTCAGTCTCTACAATCCATCAGGAACATTTGCAGTCAGCGGAAATTGCTCAGAATTTGTCAGTAATTTGTCAGAGAGTCTCCTTCAGTCAACCACCTGTATCTTTGTAGTTTGACGTGATCAATGCAAGGTTTTGAGTGGTTCGGTTTGGTTTGGTTTGGTTTATGAAACAGATTGACAGGTTTCTATTATAGCCCAGGCTATACTTAAACTCAAGCTCCTGAGCCTCACGAGGGCTGGAATTTCAGCTCTGCACCAATACAAATCCATCTTGGAGCAGTTTAAACAAAAGAAAACACGTTCACCCAAATATCCAGATCAGTGACAGAATCTTCGTCAACATTCTCTCCACAGGAGGAGTTGATTAACCTCTGCTCTGATACAAAATGACAATAAAAATATTGGCCCTTGTGTTTCCTTATAAAATGAAAACAATGTAGATTTTGAAATATGTTTCAACTTGTACATTTTAGTGGAATATTTGTTGATTGAGTAGATATGAGGAAAGTAGCAGGAAAGACAGCTAATTTCCATCCAGTTTCCAACTGTTTACTTTTATAAGAACAAGAGTCCCCAGGTCTAGAAACTTTAAATAAAATTTAGAAGAAAACTAATTTTTTTTTTTTTGGTTTTTCGAGACAGGGTTTCTCTGTGTAGCTTTGCGCCTCTCCTGGAACTCACTTGGTAGCCCAGGCTGGCCTCGAACTCACAGGGATCCACCTGGCTCTGCCTCCCGAGTGCTGGGATTAAAGGCGTGCGCCACCACCGCCCGGCTTAAGAAAACTAATTTTTAAAACCAGGAAAAAATGCATCTTTCTGCAAGAAAGAAGTGGGAAAAATGTTTGCAACTTAATAATACAGACACCAAAAGTAAAATGAATGTTCCCTCTTTAGTCTATAAGAAAAAGATAATTTGCAGATTATATCCCCAGGAAGTTGCTTAAAAGAGAAAAGCAACTGTCATGGGATTTTAAATAGTATTGGATCAAGAGAACCACCAGAGACTTTTCATGGTATTTTTTTCCATGTAGAAAAGTCACCTCAGCTCTGGTAGGCAGACCAGATGACTTCAGAAACCACATCCTCATTACTCAGAACTGGATTCCACCTGTCAGTATTTCAGTATTATTAGCTCTGTCCCCAATTTCTTCCCTTGAAACCGCTACATGTGCTCTTAGTGGCCCAGTGACCACTACTGATGCTAATCAGGCCTCTCATTTTCATAACCAGGGATGTTTAGCATGAAGTAGGTCAGACAAGAGGAGGAAATTATAGGTGGGTAAGCACACCAATGTGTGCTAGAAATATTAAATTTATATATACACAAGGGCCTTTCCATTTATAAATTGATTATTCAGCTAACATTTGAAATACTTGTCTGATTTCCTGATTCTGATCTCTTAATGATATATTTTCAGTGTTGGTGAACTCTTATGCATTTTGGTATTCCCATAGCAATTCACATCTCTCATATAAGCACCTCTAATACATGGTCCTGTCTGTAGTAGATATGGCTTTTTAGGTTTGACATGGCAAAGAATCTGTCACTCCTTTAGACAAATGATGTTGTCACTTCATGAAAACAAGGACTTTCCTCTTCCTCTCTTGCTCAAACAAGTGATGCTCACTCATCCTCCTGTCCTTCCATAAAAGGCAAAGAAGTCAAAGCCCTCCTGTAGCTTCTTTACTTTAGACTTAGAATGTTACTTATTAATTCAGAGCCAATACCAGTCTTGTCTCTCTCTATTTTTATCAATTCATTGTATCTCTACAGACACATAACAAAACATCACTAAACTTGATGTTTTACAAAGCAGTCTTTCAAAGCTTCTGTAAGTAAATAACTTGATAGAGCCTGGTGAGGACAGCTCACCTCAATGGTGTCCTTAGCCTCAACTGCAAGACTTGATAGCATTGACATGAAATCTACCAATAGCCTTAAATCAGCTGCAGGTTCCTTCACTTTTGAGTCTTATAATTGAGGCTGAGAGCTTTGCTAGGGCTGTGACCTGGCAGCATATGGCTGCTAGTGAGGCCCAGCTTCTTACAACTTAGGATATGGCTTTAAAGGTGAAGAAAAGGTAATGGAGCTGTGCTCTTTATTACAAAGCCACAGAAGTCATCATTTCCCCATGTGCCATTGATCAGGACAATCAGAGTGGAGGACATACAAGTCCATCCTCCAGAAGGAGTTGACATTGACATTACAAGAAGATCATGTAGCATGGGGATGAGGTTGACAGATGTATACAATATCATTACTCATCACAAACTGATACTGTGTACTAGTACTAATGTCCTTCTGGAGGAAGAGTGAATGATTTGGCTCTCCACCATCTACTATTTTCAATAATTTTTTTCATTTTTACAAGGATAAGAATTTCTCCATATACTATGCAATATACATAGAAATATGATAAGAGTCATTATTCATACTAATATAAGATACAAACTGCCTTCATAGAATAATCATGAATGTATTCATTTTAAATAATTATTATTACTGACTCTGTCTAATTTGCATATGAGTAAACTGAAAATTCTCAAGAGTTCAGAAAGTTTGCAGAGTTATAAAGTCAACACACAGTAAAAACAAGATCCTATAACATAAGAAAACCTATAAAACACCTTTCCACCATTTTTATTCTATCCCATTAGAATATTTACCAAATCCAAAATATAATCATTTTTATGTAATGCTAGTTAAAATCCAACTACTACAATCCTGTGCCTAGTCATATCTCACATTTAAAAGGAAATGTATTTGTGGTAACTAATAGTGTATAACTAATGTATGTTATTATTATTATTAATATATAATAAATGCATAACTAATGTTAGTCATGACAAAAATAACAGTCATGACAAAAAAGCCAAAGATCAGCAAAAACAAATGATGCAGAACCAGCACTAAATTTCTCTTTGTTCTTGCTTGGAATCTATGCAAGTTTCACATTACTTGGTGCTTGATCAACATAATTTAAATGGGGGAAGAAGATATATTACTGCTATGTATTTTATGTTACTGGTATGTATTATAAGGATATTCAAAGGCTGTGTACACAGAGACAAAAATAAAGATGTAGAATATAAATGAAAAGACCTCTAACTTATCTGGAGTCTATCTTAGTTTGCCATAGCAAAGTACCACAGACTGGGTGTCTTCAAAACATAAGTGCATTTCTTCATAGTCTGTAGGGTAGAAGTCCTACAATAAGGTATTGCAGGAGATAGTTTCTCTTCTCTCTTCAGCCTTTAGATGGATGTTTTCTTTGTCTTCTCATGATATTCCTTGTGTATGTGCCTTTGCTTATGCATACAGTATTCTCTTCACAAGAAAACTAGTCATATTAGAGACCAACCAGATGATCTCACTTGACCTAGTTACATCTACAATGTTCCTATTGCCAAAGAACACATTTTGAGGTTTTCAGTAAAACTTCAACATACTGATTTTGAAGGATGAAGTTCAACCCATGATAGAATTTTGTCAGGTCTGTTTTATAAAAGCAAATGAAGAAAGACACCAGAGGGACTCACACAGAAATCTGAGTGACTTGACACCTGACCCTCTGACACTCTTTAGTGGGTTGACTGAGGTACAGGCCAGTGGTCTCTTCACTTCTATAGTGGGGCAACAGCCCACACAGAAGTATTTTTTCAATTGCCAGTTCTTCTATCTACCACTGTCTGCTTGCTTACTCCGGTTGTTCCCATAACACTTGCTATGCCTGGGTCTCTGCTAATGATACCAACATATAGAAGGGCAGTTTCTGCTCATAAAAAGATTTCTTAATGGTATTTCGGCCAAATGTTCAGGCAGAACTCAGGGATTCATGAATAAGTAAAGACAAACCTTCAGATGCCTTGCCAAATGAATTCAGAGTATATTCTGTAAACATCGAGAGAAAAGAAAAGAAATTTTTATTCAATACTAATACCAAGATTATGTACCTAAAAACTAGTGACCTTTCAAATGACCTAGATGGTATTTATCTTAAGTATGTATATCACGGCATTGTTTAGGTCTTGCTTATTAAGCACATGGAAGGAAAATAAGCATCCTACCCCCTCATTCTTTTGTATAGAGACTCTCTTACACAAAGATTCACACAGAGAAATGACTAAGCATTTTTAATTTAGCCCACACAGAACCTACTTTAAAATGTATTATTAAAAAGAGATTTTTAAGTGCATCTTTCAAGGTCTAGCCAGATGAGTCCACTTGATGCCCCTCTTCTCACATTCTCCCCAAAGCTTCAGATCTAACCCAGCCACACATTTATTGCCCCTAGCCTAGTCTGGCCAATCCTGCCTGAGCCACAGTCAACCTCTGGGCTTCAATTCTGCCTATACCAGAACCAAAGCCCAGGCTCCTCTTATGCCACCTCTAATCTCTCCACCCAGCCAGACCCTGTACATCCTTTGCCAGGGTCTATCTGGGTGGGTCTGCCTAATTTCCCCCACTATGTTCCCTTTCCAGCCCCTAGGTGTACCCCTGAACTCCAGACTTGGACCAGGATGCATATAATATCTCAATCCCTTGTATCTACCTGACTACATTCTACACAAGCCATTTTCAAACTATGGGCTCAATTCATCCATGAATCCTCATTTCTTCCTGAACATTTCTGTCCACATCAGATGAGACTAAACAAAAAATATTCATATGCTCAAATCTCATTGAAAAAAATACAAGCATTATAAGAGATCAAACCACTATCTCACTCCCTAAACCCACCCATTCTATATAAATGTTTGTCCAGGATACAGACTTATAATAGATAGATAGATAGATAGATAGATAGATAGATAGATAGATAGATAGATAGATAGACAGATAAAATTTCCTCAACGAATTCTAGGAGTTTAAGAAGACACAATGAAAAAGCAGAAAGAATTTAAAAGAATAACTTAAAGAATATAAATTCCTGAGTGATGCCCAAGAAAACATAAAGCTGATGGAAATAGCAAAGACAATCTAGGACTTGAAAATCCAATCCAATAAAGAGATAGAAGCATTACAGAAGATGCTAGCTGAAATAAAGATGGAATTGAAAAGATCAATAGCCCAGCTAGAAAACTCAAAGGAAAGCCTTACAAACAGAGTGAAACAAGCAGAAGATTAGATGCCAGGACTTGAAAACAAGGAAGAAAATCTAACCAAATAAGCAAGGAATGTGAAAAAAATTAAAAACCACAGAAAAGCAACATACAAGAAATGTGAGACACCATGAAAAGACCAAATATCTGCATTATCAGAATAGATGAAGTGAAGAATCCCAGGTCAACAGACCAGATCTTGAACAAGAGCATGAAAGAAAACTTCCCCCAAACTAAGGAAAGATATACCATACAAACCAAGAAGTATACAGATACCAAATAGATAAAAGCAAAAAATAAAATGTTAACATATATACATATATGAGCTAATCTAAAGGAAACTACCAAATAATGAGGGAAACAGAGCTCCAACTGGACATATCTTGTCACCAAGTGAAACTTCCAGTACCAAAATTGAATTACATCTAATTAAGTTGTGAGCCAAAAGGTGTTGCATGGAAATCCCCAAACAACTTGAGCTGTTGTCAAGACAATAGGTGTTCTCTACAAACTGATAGCAAGGCCCCATGGCTAAAGACAACATCTATGTAACTATTTGAACATGGAGATGTCAAACTGGTGCCTATATGTGATAGTTTTTGTTTTATCTTATTATATTTTATTTTATTGTATTTTATTATTTCCCCTTAGAAGCCTGTTCTTTTCTAATGAGAGACAGAAAGTGAATAGATTCAGATGGAGGGAAAGTGTAGAAAAACTGGGAGGGTTGGAGAGTAGGTAAACCATAAACAAAATGCATTACATGAGAAAAGAATCTATTTTCAATAAAAGAAAAAATATAAAAACAGAAAGAACAAATAAATGATTTAATGATCCAATTCAAAATTTTGGTTAAACAAGAACAAAATAAATCCAAAACCTGTTGATGTTAAGAAAAAAATTATTAGAGTAGAAATTAATGAAATTAAAAAACAATGCAAAGAATCAATAAGTCCACATGCTGTTTCTCTAGGAAGATATCCAAGATCAATAAATTCTTGACTCAACTAACTAAAAGAAAGAAAGAGAGGACCTGATTTAACAAAATCAGAAATAAACAGGGAGACATTACAGCAGACACCAAAAAAAAAAAAAAAGAATATTGCAAGAGAATACTTGAAAAACCTGTACTCTCTTGAATTAGAAAAGCCTAAAAGAAATTGATTTCTTTCTTTCTTTCTCTTTCTTTTTTTTTTTTGTTTGTTTGTTTTTCAAGATGGGGTCTCTCTGTGTAGCTTTGTTCCTTTCCTGAAACTCACTTTGGAGACCAGGCTGGCCTCGAACTCACAGAGATCCACCTGCCTCTGCCTCCCGAGTGCTGGGATTAAAGGCGTGTGCTACCACTGCCGGCTTTCTTTTCTTTCCTTTTCTTTTCTTTTGACAAAGCCATACACCTGGATAAACCCAATCTCTAATATTCCTATATAACCAAACCAGACAGTTAAAGAGAGTCTGACCACACTAGCTGGTACAATTTGGAATCAATGGCTAGAAGCACTAAATGTACCGCTTTTCGATACTTAGTAAAATACAATATGAGGCTATGATACTATAATATGGTGCTATAAATAATAGTCCATTTACTGTCTCACTGTGATGACTGACTCTTTCACACTAGCTATTTGCTCCTCAAACTTCCTGCACTCCTCTAAACCTCTACTGTATGATTTTGCTTTTTTTAAGCAGTAATTTATTTGAGATGAAAGAGAACTAGACAAGTCCCTAATAAAAAGTAAACCCTGGAAGCGGAAAGAAATGTCCATGAAATCTTCTCGAAAACAAAATAGACTTAACAGGTTGTGAAGAATTGTAAATGATGCAGAAGAAAACGCGAACTGGGGCTGCTGTAAGCTACAGTAAACTATGTCGTTTTTGGTCAGTGTTTTATCACAGCAATAAAAGTCACTGAAATAGAAATTTCCAGAAAGAGTATACTGCTGTGAAGAACATGTCCATGCTGTGTTCTGGAGGAATGTTGAAGACCTTGCAACTTTGGAGAACGGATGCTGTCGTCAGAGTTTAATTCTGATAGCAGCCTGGAAGACAGTTGTGCTGAGAGTGAAGTTAGTAGGAGAGGCCTCGGCTCAAGAAGCATCAAGAACAAATCCTGAATCAACAACTGAGCTAGATACTATTCCTTTGATCCTTCAGAAAAGCATCTGCCTGTGTCTGAGGTTAAATTAAGAGTAATGAGTCATTTTTGTGGTGAAAGAATTTTTTAAAAATCGTAACATTGAGTCTGTGGCATAGTTATTACAGATAACTGTTAAAGGGTCTGCTAGGAAAAAGAGCAAGGGGGCAAAAAGAAGTAGAAAATGTAGTTTGGAGCGAAGAGGAGCACTAGAAAGCTTATGTTACAGCCAAAGCAGGTACTGGAAGAGAGGCTATGATTGGCAAAGAGATTGCCACCATTAAGAACAGGCCACCTGATCTGCACTAGAACATTGCGAAAGGTGCCCTCAGGGCAAGACTCTACCCAGCTGGGCTTCTAACTTCTGAAAGGAAAAGTTTTCTGCTCCCTGAAAAGGAAAGACAAAAGCTACTGTGGAGGTGATTCAAGGATGCAAGGTTCCATCCAAGATGGCGGTAGTACTTGGCAGCAGCATCCAGGTGGTACTGGCTGCAGGGATATGAAGGATTCAGGAGTGAGGGGATCATGAATTCTTCCTTTGTGGTTCAAAGAGTCACTAAAGACAGGCAATGTGAGGCAGCGAAGTTGCTGCAAGGAGGCTGTCAGAAGCCATTTTGTGAAGCTGTGAAAGTGAATCTTGGGTTACACAAGGGACCCCAAGATGTTGGAGATGACAGATCCATGAGACATCTGCCAAGGAGATCTATATACAGGGAGTGTATCCAGCCCAAGAGAGAGATGTGTGTTGCAGGTAGCAAAGCCCTTTGAAACTAAAGCCCCAGATAATGGACATGGTGGTACAGAATTTGGTAACTGCCCTACTGGGTTTGGGTCTTGTTTTGGTTCAGTATTTCCTTTCTTTCTTTCCTCCTTTCTTTCTTTCTTTCTTTCTTTCTTTCTTTCTTTCTTTCTTTCTTTCTTTCTTTCTTTCTTTCTTTCTAATTTTCGAGACAGGGTTTCTCTGTGTAGCTTTGTGCCTTTCCTGGAACTCACTCCGTAGGCCAGGCTGGCCTCGAACACACAGAGATCCACCTGCCTCTGCCTCCCAAGTGCTGGAATTAAAGGCGTGCACCACCACCACCCGGCCAGTATTTCCTTTCTATTCCTCCATCCCTCCCTTTTTAATGGAAATGTATATTCTGTGCCATTGTATGTTGAAAGTATTTAATCTCCTTCGTTATTTTACAGGAAGTAATAGTTAAGAGATTGCCAGAATTATCAAGATAAATACTGGTCTTTGGACTTTTGAACAGCAATAAGATTGCTAAAGGATTGTAAGGACTTTTAAGTTTGGTCTAAATGTATTTTGCAATATGATATGGCCATGAGCCTATGGGGTCCAGGGAATAGAAGGTGGTCATTTGAATGAGAAATATCCTAAACCGTCTCGTGTATTGGAAGACTTGGTTCTCGTCAGCAGTGCTGATTGAGAAGGTTCGGAGGCATGAACTTGCTGAAGGAGGCGCATCACTGGGGACAGACTTTGAGCCTTGATCCATTTCCAGCTCCTTTCCACTGCTTCGTGGTGGAGATGTGCTCTCTCAGCTTCCTGCTCTTGCCACCAGCTGCCATGCCTCGGGAACCATAAGACCAAATAAACTCTTCCATAAATCTATTTTGGTTAGTGGTTTATCACAACAACAAAAGTACCTAATAAAGAATGTGTTACTTAGATCCCTGAAGATGGATTAGATGATACAGACTGATGGTGACAGACGTTTTCCAGATGAAAACCTATATCCTCTTGATTATCACCAGCAATATTTTAAATATTATATGCAATGTCTATCATCTAATAAAAATGCATATAAAGAGGCAAGGTCATATGAATAAAAAATAAAATAAATGCACAGTGAACCCACAAAGCAGTATCACAAGGCATGAAATATTGAATAAATATAATTAATTAGTGAAAAATAAACAAAAACAAAATGGAGAATTAAACAGTATACTGAAAACTATAAAAAATAGTAACAAAATTTTAAACCTGAAAAATATAATGTCCATAATTAGTAATTCAGAGAATAAATTTGACAGAATATTAAATGGTGCTGGTAAAAATACTGTCGAGCTAGAAGGCTGCCAAAAGAAAAAATTCTTTTAAAAACGTAGGAAATACGTGTCTGTGAAATAGACAAGAGCTGGGAAGAGAAAGCTTAGCTTACAAGTGATTTGTTTTTAGCAGGTAAAGAAAAACAACACCATACAGTACTTGAGAAGATGGGGTTCACAATTTTCTGAAACTAAATGGCCATTGTGGAGCATAGAGTTAAGAAGGACCATGGCCACAGTCTGGATCCATTTTTCAAAACAGGCCAGAGTTCAGTAATATATAAAGTGCTTGCTTCACAAACATGAAGATTCTTGTCTGATCCCAAAAAACCATGTAAAAAAATATCTGTCTTGGTGGCATGCACCTGCAATTTAAGCACTGCGGGTGGGGGTGGGATGACGACAAGATGATCACTGACATTTACAGTGAAGCTTAACTGATAAACTGCAAATGAATGAGTGATGCTGTATGAATGGAACTCTTGAGGATGACTGCCAAGGTTGTCTTCTAGCCTCTACGCACATGAACTTATGCTCAAACACACATGAACATACATAAAGGTACATATACACTTATGCATAATGAAGATGTATCTGTTTATAAAAATGTTGAAAACTAAGAACACAGAAAATATAATTCTATAAAAAGCAAAAGAGACATATCTAAAATTTTCAAAAGCTGCATTTCTTGAGAAACAGCAAAAGCCAAAAGAAACAAGAACGATATCTTTAAGTCATGAAAAAATTGACAAATGTGTGATTTCATGTTTAGGAAAAAATATTTAAAACTATGCTACTGTTATGTTAGTAGATGCTCAAAAATATTTTTAAAATAATTCAAAAGAAGGGCAGAAAATAGAGAGTAAAAGAACATATAATGGTTTGAAACTGTGATGCTTAAGTTTAATTATCAACTCAATTGAATTAAAAAATACCGAGGGTATTAAAAAAACATGCCTTCAGATGTATAACTGAGAGTGTTTCCAAGCCGACTTAATGAGGTAGAGAGGACTCCCCCCAGCAGAGGCAGCAGCATCCTATAGACTGGGGTTCTGGACTATATAAACAGAGAAAAGGAAGAAAGCCAGGTAACTGCTGACATTCTTCTCTCTCGCTTCCTGCGCACCACCAAGATCAAGCTGCACTCACCACCATTTCTCCATGCTGTGAGACTGTGTTTCTCTGAACTATAAGCCCAAATCAACTTTCTCTCCTGGAAGTTGCTTTTTTATCCCAGCATTTGGTCATTACAATAAGAAAATTAACTAACACAAACAAGATAATACATTAAACCCCAACACATTAGCAATTTACAATACTTACTAAATAACTCTACTTTTTTTCTTTAGGCCAAATTACTTCTAAGAAGAAAACATTTATAACATGGATATCTACAAAACTTAGCAAAAGTATTTCCTAATGTGACTAATAGATGGAACCCATTTCCATCACGAAAATCTGGGGATCTGATTATAAACCTGTTTTCTAAAAAGGATAGTAATATCTAGCGTGCTTTGAATGTGATTTTGTAAATCAGGTAAAGCATATGGGACATTAGCAGAATTATTAAGAATGTATTGCAGCATTCAATTTGATGACAGCACAAGTGCTCACTGAGTGGCTATGAAGGTGTCTAAAGCCATATGGTTTCATATAATTGTTTTTCTCAACATTTGGACTTTAGAATCAAGAAGAAAAAATCCCTTAGGTATGTATTTTAAGCCTTTTGAGTATGTTTCCTAAGAGTTTCAATATGTCAACTAATGTCCTCAGGTCCTATAAATGAAATAAAATGAAAGCCAGATGACCATACCAATAGAAAACACTTCAGTTTCATTGTAACAGAAGCGAATTAGCAAGGTAGACCACAGATTTCCTCTTGGGTATAAGAAGAGAGAAGCAAAAGCCTGGCCAGGACCAAAGACATACATGTGGAGGGAACAGATAGGAAAGCTTTTATTTGTCTATTCTTCTGAACCTGTATTTAAGGCAACTTATATGTAGACTTTCCCAATGATGTTTCCTTGGGGGTCACGATTCCAAAGTTTAACTTGAGGGGTGATTATTCCCTCTACAATTTTTGTGAGCTTCATAGCTGCAGGAAAATATAAAAGCATAGATTTTTTTTTTAAGATTTCCAAAGTAACAGTTATATTGAAAAGAGGATCACTATGTTTTCCTAATGGATTGGACTGCCACTGTGAGCTGTATCTGAATACCCTGTTGTAATTCATTGCATTTAAAAGCAAATTACCTAAAGAGGGGGCTTCATGATCTAGAAACAAAGGTGAATACTGAAAAAGGTGCCAAGAAGGCACTTCAGAAGAGCCTAGGCTGAGAGCTGAATAAAAACAATGTGGACTCTATTGGGGGCTCTTGATATTTCCCTCCAAGTAAGATGAGCTTTCTAGCCAAGCTTTGATCTGATTGGTATGTTTCACCTTTACACAGGACTGAGGTCTCCTAGAGTAATGAAGACAGACTATAATTCCCAGAGATTTAGCTATAGACTGGATGATCTAGGAAGTAAAAAAAGGACTGTTACCACTTTGAAGAGATCTTCAGAGGAAAAAGGGAGGAATAATTTTACTGACCAACTTTGAAATGTTACTAGGTAACTGGAAAGGAATTATAAAGCCATAACAGGATTTTAATGATTAAAGATTAAAATCCTGCTCAGGCTTCATGACTGAGAAAGCATTGTTTAAAAATAGGAAAAACATGAGAGCCCTTTAATATTACAGCTAGGATGGCTGTGATTGACCTGGCTGGCATGGCAGTAGCCAACACTTGAGGGTTAGTGGGAGGAGGTCTACTAACAGAAAGGTGGAATGTAGTATTTGATAGTGGGAGTCCCATCAGTACCCAATACACAACAAGAAGTAGAGGCCAGCTCTCCAGAATCTGAGGGTAAAACAAAGTAGCAGATTCACTGACCCAGAGAGAACTTACAGTCTCGCTCATGACTTTTTCTGAGGCTCCATCCTATCAGTGTGATGGTTGGAACAGAGAGCTTCCTCATTCCAGGGACACCTGGATTTCCAATATGGAGGCCCATTTGGGAAATCAGAAGTCCGGGGTTTCTGATCAGGTCCTTCAGTGTCCTGCCTTGTCATATTGAGTACAAAAGGTCTTGAGAGAATATCTTATATTTGAACAACTTCTCTATAGACAGAACATCTATTTGTCAGTTTATTTCATCTAGAAAAATTAGAGCCAGCTGGGGATCTCAAGTCACATGGAAAGGCTGCAAGAAAATCAACATAGCCCCCCCTCTCTTTCTGTCTCTGTCTCTGTCTCTGTCTCTCTCTCTCTCTCTCTTTCTCTATCTCTCTCTCTCTCTCTGTCTCATTCATCAAATAATATCTTGGGCACATAGAAGAATCTTTCCACATCTCATTGTACCTGCCTCTCTGATGTACCCACCAATGTATTTTAACCTTGCCTTAGTTTCTTCATTCTGTAAAACTACAGGACTTCATGAAACTGTTTCCACATTAAAATGTGAAATTTGGGGTAACTTAAATCTGTCTTCCTGAGCCATGGTCACTCAAAATGGCTCTAGAATAAACTCTCTCTTATTCTCTTTAAAATGGCAGCTGTGATTTAGGCAGTGACTGCAGCTAGAGGGTCTGTAGTCTAACAGAAGCATAATAATACTAACCAAGTAGGGCTTACTCCAGAAGTGCAGAAATAATTTAACATTTAAGAATAAATCAAATTTATATTTTGTTGTTTCTTTTCTTTATATTGTTCCATAAAGCAGCCTTAGCGGTCATTGAAAATGGACCTGCCCCTCATGGCCAGCTTTGGGCCTCACCTCCCAACTTCCCTGGTAATCCTAAAACAGGGAAGCATCACAGCTGCCCCCTTAATTTTAAATCACCATCTAAGCAGGTGACAGTTTCAGAGCTCTGGTGAGGTGCATTAAGGGAAAGCTATGTCCTCCTGGCCAAAGAATAAAACCTGATTTCTCCTGGGTGGAGACATGACATTCTGATCTGCTCTAAAGATTAAAATGCTATACCATTGCCTTCTTTCCTAAGAGTTAATCCAGGTAAGCCTGGCAATCAGCTGGCTAGCCCCCTATCCAATAGGGAAGCTGAGTCACTTGAAGACATGCTAAGGAGATGGGAGGAATAATTATCTCCCGACTGAGATGCCTTTCACTAATCAATCCTGTGGGAAATGTGTAACTTTTTTTGTGATTGATAGAAAGGCAGGCTACACTTCTAGTTCTAATCCTAACAGGAACACTTTTCCTTTTCCTTCTGTGTGTCTTGGTTTTTGATTATGCCAAAATGCCCTGCTTTCCCTGACACTGGACTTTCTCACTTCTCTGGGGCTCCTTCTACCACTGCTGCATGCTGACCCCCACTGCTTAACATGCCAACTTTGCACACAAAATCAAATCAAAAAGCATGGCTTTCTCTCTTCCTCTTCTCCATCCCGGTCCTAGCAGCTACAGAGAATTTCAGCTTGCCCTCCCTGCTGCTTTGTCTAATACAATTGTTCTTGAGCTTCATTCTGTGGCTGTTCTTAAAGTCTTGTATTACGGGGTTTAAGAACTCAAAAGTCAACCCTGATTTCACTGATAACAGCATCAATTGTCAAGATAGAAGATATTTCTGATGTGCTAAATACACCTTTGGCAACATGACTAACTTAATATCTGCTGTCAATACATGAACTGCATAAAACAAAACAATAACTTGGATATTCCCCAAAGTGAGGGAAATTTGACTAATAAAGTTTAACATCCAATGAAAGTTCAGCAAACTATGACTAGAAGAAAAAAGTTAACTTTGACCCTATATTATTTCATTGACCTGGTCAATTCCAGGTCAATTGTTGATCAAACTGTGAGCAATCATCAATACAATTTCTAGGAGATAAGTATCTCTAGTGAGAATTTGGGAGGATTTTCTCATAGTCTAGAGAAAATGCTAATCATAGATAATAAAATTGACTTTTTTTTTAGAGAAGGATTTTATTAAAATTTAAAAACTCACTCTCTCAGAAGAACCATTGGCAGAATTTAAAGGTAAATGACAGAACGTAGAAACAGAATCATCAAACATTAGAGTTCAGAAGGTCCCTCCAAAGGGTTCCCAAGTTCTTACATCCCCATACCAAGAGTTGATCAGGGACACACAGTTACAGCTGAAGCACAGACCATTTACTAAGAAAAGATAGGCTTCCAAGGACAGAAACAAGCCAGAGCAAAAGCAGTATATGCATCTCTAACAGCGATGCTGTACAAAGGCAGGTCTTTTTTGTCACATGCTAGGGGCTTCCAGGTCATTTGTAAAGCATAGACTTTTCTGCTCATGCTCTTTCTACTGTGTGTGGTCTATATACAGACATCATGTCTCCACAACTTCCTCTTCTTTTTTTGTGGGGGAGGGGAGGGGAGAAGCAGGGTTTCTCTGTGTAGCTTCGGATCCTGTCCTGGAACTCACTCTGTAGACCAGGCTGGCCTGGAACTCACAGAGATCCACCTGCCTCCCAAGTGCTGGGATTAAAGGTGTGTGCCTTCATCGAGCGGCTGTCTCCACTGTTTCTTAAGTCTCCACCTAGAAGTCTGTATTTTAGAATTATAAGGAGACATGTGTTACCATCAGACACTGGAGTACCTGTGGGCTCGTGCCAGTGACTGTTTGGAGCTAGAGAGAAGGGGATAGCTTTCTTCTTTTCTAATTGTTTTTTTTTTCTCATAACATAAGTTTGCAGTCTTTATTCAAGGTCTTGAAGATTTCATTCTGTTCCCTACTCTCCTGCCTCAAAAGAAAGTTGGTAGCATATATAGCCGGCCAAGAGCTCATAACTAGAATATGTAAATAGCATGTTTTGATAGGAAGTATGGAACCAAACTGAAAAATGACAAGAAACTTGAGAAGATGCTGTACATAATAGCTGAGTGGTCAACATACATATGAAAAGATGCTCAAGTTCCTAGTTTACTAGGGAAGCAGGAAGTTCACACTCACTAGGAAGTTTGAAAAAAATAACTAAAACTTTGGAAAGATGAGAACATCTACATACTACTAAGGGAATATCAAATAATACAAATAAGTGGTAAGAATTGACTTTCTCTTTCAGAATTGAATATGACACACCTGTTGGCCCAGAAATCAATTCCTAGAAATTCATTTAACATAAAAGGCTCCCTATTCTTTTACAATAAAGTTTGTGGAAGACTAAGAACTCAAACCTGGAAACAATCCAAATGCTTGTCAGCTGCAAAATAGAAGATGAAATTACATACTCTTGTAGTGAAGCTCTCTATACAAATAGAAAAAATATAATATAGCCATGTACAATAAAGTAAGTGAATTCTACAAATAGTGCCAAGAGAATGCAGAACATTTTATGTAGAGTTATTATGAAGCTTACATCTAAATGGCAGCATTACAGTTGAAGATGGGGCTGCTCTAGGGGAGACAGAGTACCTACAGAAGATGAAGGGATATGTTCAAGGATTCTCAGAGACATAGAAAGTTTTACTGTCTGACCAATGCAATAGCTGTACTCTCTTTTATTGTATGAAAACCCATCAGACTGCAGGTGGACATTCAGTCTATTCTCATTGGATTGTTCCTAATGACAAAAGAGGTTGTGAAGTGCAGACACATCACCATTGTTCCAGTCTGCTTAATGGTGAGGGTATCCATGGAATCTGAGTGCCATTGTTGACACCCACACCTCAACCTTTCATTAAGTTCCCTCCATTCCCAGCTCATCAAAGACATCACACTAAGGAATCTTTTCTGTTTTCTCCTCCAATAAATCATTTTCATCAATAGCATCTCAAATAAATGTTATCTATTTTATTGGGAAACTATATTAATTTGACTCAGAATCCCCCACCAGCTAATGACCTGTCTTCCTGACTATATACAGTACATTTTTTGTAAATAGTTATGTATTTCTATTCTTTCACAAGGTCATTTTGTGTGTGTGTGTGTGTGTGTGTGTGTGTGTGGTTATATATATATATCATGTGCTTTGATCATATTCTTCCCCATTATTCTCTGTTATCTCACACCAACCCCCTACTCCTTGCCAACAAATTTCCCTGTTTTCATGTCTATTTTGTTTGTGGCCCACACATTTAATTAAGATTGCCTGTATGAGCACAAGTGAGTGGCTAAATATTCTTGTTTTATCCACTTTCCCTCTCTTGTGTTTAAAAGCCCTCCCCAGCATCCTTCCTCCATACTACTGTATAAAAATCCTGTGTCAATGCCACTAATGACTTACCTAATGACTTTGAAATGACATTCATCCTCACCTTGACTTATCATTCCCACTGGATAAAATTGATCTGTCCTGCTTTCTTTCGTACTCTTTCTTCTACTGGCTTCCAATCACTTCACACAATTCCTGCCCACACTCCCAAGTCCTCACCCAGTGTCATGGCTCTCATTATCATCCACATATAGAAACTGTCTCAGACTTGAGTCTCTAGCTTACACCTGTTTTCTGGACTTCAGCACTATAACTTCTTGATGTCCTCACTTGGATTTTTCCTAAGATATACATGGATGTGTAAGTATGTCTATACATGTTAGACTGAGGGTAAGAGGACAATCTCAGCTGTCCCCCTCAGGAAAGTCACTCACCTCTTGTGAAATAGTGTCTTGTAGACCCAGAGTTCACTGATTGGTCTAAGCTGGATGACCCAATGAGTCCAGGAGATTCTCCTGTCTCTCCTCCCACAATGCTGAGATGATAAGTTCTTGTGTGTGCCTGGCATTATCATGTGGATTCTGCAGCTTGAAGTCAGAGGCATGCACTTCCCCATCTGACCTGTCATCCAAACCCATAGCAGTCACATCTGCTGTCATTTCTCACTTAGAGTCTGGCAGTTACCAGGGAAGCGCTCCCTCTCTTGATTTGCTTCCCTCTAAGTACCAAGAAATAACATCCAAAGAAATGTTTTTTAAACTTTCTATCATATCTGATTACAGATTTGTTTAAGTTTTTACAGTGGCATCCCACATCTCAGAATGAAAAACAAAGTGTCTAGGAAGTGCCAACTCTATCCTCAACTCTTCCTGGTTTGTGCTCACACACACCTTACACATGAAAACTCCAGGACCTTTGATCTCACTCTTTCTTTTGTCATAACCATCAGTTTCTGCTTATCTACCATTATTTCCCTCATTGCAGTCTTCCTCCCCTACGTTAATCTCACACCTGAGCCTGCTGCTCCAAACTCCAACCTGTTTCCTTCTGCTTCACATCCCTGAGTCCTTCAGTCCTGTTTTAATAGCACTTCTTATCTTTGGGATACTAAACAACTGTATTTCTTGTTTTCTCTGTTGTCTACCTCCTTCATTGGAATATAAGGCCACAGGGCAGCAATTATGTCTGCTTGGTTGATGCATTCCAAGTGGCTGATACACAGTAATACTCCATAAATGCTTGTTCGATGAGTTAATTTATGTTGGACATCGCAGCTTCTAAATCCTTTGTTAATAAACCCAAGGATGAAAAGAACTATTTTTAAGTTACAAGAAAGTTAATATCTTTCAAACCAAAGTAAGAAAAATAAAATACATATTGATTTTTAAGAAAGATAAAAAATGAACCATATATAACCGTATTCAGAGAAATGAAAAGATTCATTACCTTAAGCATAGAGAGCACTTTTTATTCTCCAGAAAATACTGTTCTATATTTGGTCAAAATGAGGAACAAAGAAATACATTTAAATTTGGAAAAAATATAACATGACACAATTATGTGCCATTCAATAAGCAGTGTTCAGTCATCTGGCATTCAAGAAACTTGATGGCTAATACAGAGGAACAGCCCTCATCCTTCATAGGATCTAGCAAGTCAAGTCTGTCTGTCAAGGTGCTGCACTCACCTGCAGCCCGCAACCTGATTGTACCCATATGACGCATCGTTAGCACATTTGGAAACACCATCTTTCTTAACTATGGAGTGCTGGATTTTATCTGAATCTCTCTAAATCTGAGTTATTTCCCTAGAAATGTTCACACATAATGACAAGCTAATTTATAAAAGAAATTCTTCCCCGACACTGGGTATTTGGAAATAAATAACAAGAAGCACACCAGTACCCAGCCACCTCAGGAGCCTCAGACCTCAGGCAGGCTGAGGCCATCACATAAACCTGGCTTGCTTTAGGGCACTCTTTAATTTACCAAACAATAAGAATTCCCTTGTGGCTGATTTTCTCAAGATCTTTACCTAAGATCTCTGGAACCAAAGCTCTGCTTTGATCAGAAATGGAGTGGTACAGGCAGGACTCTGCTGAGAAAATCAAAGAGAGACCAGCATCCCTCCTCCATGAAAAATACATGAGCAGCTCCATCTTTAGTTCCTCCAAGAGAGAGCAAAGGGTGAAAAGGGCCTGTTGCTCTAAATTTACAAGAAAACTAAGGTAAGGCCACTGTGTTTAAAGAACAGACTGGGACCCACCTGTGCAGGCACTGGAAACCACCATCTCCATTAGAGATTCTGAATGTGCCAGTGACAGCAAAATGCCGATCAACAATTTCACAGTTGATTTCTTAGAATAAAAACTACAGTACTCTGCATGAAGTCTCAGAAATACTATGTTAGAAATAAATAAGTAATAATTTATTGCCCATGTGATCTTAGAAGTAGTAGAACACTCTAGCTCAGATTGGGAAAGGTTGGGCCAATCTGATACACACACACACACACACACACACACACACACACACACACACACACACACACACCAGTACAGGAAATAAAGCAGTCACAGGGAAGGAAGATTCGAAATCACACATGAGAAATATGGTGTCCCAAGTGTTTTCACAGCCAGCAGCCTGTGCTTAGCTTGTGGGAAAGGAAGAGAGGCATTGCCAGAAAGAGACACGGGCTTGGTTTTCAAGGAGGTATTTGCCAGACTTAGCAATTTAGACTTTACAGAAGGTTAGAAAAACCTGCTGATCAAACTCAACCCCAGGAATGTTGCGACTCGATTAGCTTTGGCTACCAGTGGGAAAACGGGGAAACATCAACTGCATAGAACAGTATCTAAAGGCAGGAAGAACGATCAGGGTACCAAACTAGTGGAGGCAAAATGTCATTCTAAAAAATAAATCAGCAACATACGAGGAGCAATGTATGCAATGAGATTGTGTTCCAGATGAGGTACAGGCAGCAGACAGGACAGGCCCCAGTAGCTAAGCAAAGATGGATGGGGTCTGGAGAAAGTTGTGACTTAGGCTGACCCTGGCAGTCTGTACTAGGTACCTGGGTGTGCTGGTATCTGTGAAAAAATAAGATAATGAGTAACTTTCGAGAGAAATATATGCAGTCTATTTTTGGCAGGTTGAAATGGAAGGGTGTATAGTACAAAGGGGCTGATCAGCCAGTAGCTGTTCAAGAAATAGTAAAGCTGCAAAATCTGGGTAGTAAATCAAACTTGGGGTCACCAAGTTTAGGTACATATACTGTAGTGAATTGGTGAACACAGGAAGTAAGTGTACCCTGAGGAAAGACTGAAATTTCATGGTTGGCACAAAAAAAAAAAAAGAAAAGATTAACCTCCATGATAATTCCGACATCTGCAGCTCAGCAAACTCCAGGAAGGATGCTTCAAGTGGAAAGACTCAAAGAGCCAGATGCCAGGAACGCTGCTGGGAAACAGACTCCTAGAAGGGGCTGTGTAAATAAGACTGGAACAATCTTGATATCAATGAACACACAAAATCAGAAGGGGGAATGTTTGCAGGGTCCTACTTCTAATAACCGCTGGGAGATGGAGAATTATCCTCTAATGGGATGAGCCCCCTTATTTTGTGTATGTGTACATATATGTGTGTGCATATACATGCATACATGTATGTGTGTGTAATAATAGTAATCAAAGAAAAAGGAGGCTATCAACTTGAGTGGTAGAGTCCACGGGAGGGGTTTGAAGGAGGGTAGCTGTGGGGGAGTGGGTCTAGAGAGAGGAAAGGGGGGAAGTGATGTAATTCTATTTCAATTAAAAACATATGCTTTTAAAAATGAATGTGACCCCAAGACACAGGAAAACCAGGAAACCTGGGGAGAAGCAAAGTGAAGCCTAACAGAATAGTCAGATATTGTCAGTGAATTATTCGAGGAAGCCCATGATAACTTGCTTAGAGCAGCTTCCATGGGATGATGGGGAAAGAAGTAGGAGCATGGGGTACAGAGTGACTGGGGGAGGAAGAGAAACCATGTAAACAATTGGAAGAACCTGGCCTTGGCACAAGGGAAAGGGGGCCTGGCTAGTGCCGGCGCACGTCATTTTACAGCACAGTTCCATAATGGTTATGAAGTTTTAATATGGTGGGGGAGCAAGTAATCAAAGATGCGAGGCCGCTTCTATGCACAATGAATGCCAGAGCAAGATCACCCCAAAGGTACAAACTACTAAATGGCAGAGCATGGGGAAAGGGGATCACTGGACAGGAGGGGGGAGAAAGCTGAAAGCTGTTCTCTTATAAAACACCCAAATCAGTCATCGCTGAAAGCGTGGCTGGAATAAAGCAAATTAATGAAAGACAAAGTAATCTTTCAATGTCTCCATTGCATCTTTAAAGAAAACAAAACAGAAATGACTATTTCAGTAGACAATGTAGTAACTGCGATGTGAGGCTGGAGATCCAAAGCCACACAGCACCTGTAGCAGAGCTCCTGGCCCGGAGCTAGCCACAGACCTACAGGGCTCAGTCTTGATACTTTCTGCCCATTAGCACTGGTTATTGCTGTGGTCACCTCTGTATTTTCACCAAGCCAGGTCTGTAGCTGGTCTACACGATGGAAAGACCTGCAGAAAGGCCTTGACACCATCAGGTGTGGCCCAGAGTAGTAAAAGAAGAGCAAGATGTGTCTTTGTTGATTATCCTGATTGTAACTCTTGGAGACCCAAAAAAGGAATTCAGCTCTTCTTTCTGTGAACCTGCAATTGTCCCCATTCCAGCTGCTAGCAAGCTGCAAAATCACTGGGTGTGCTCAGTGGAGAGCAGCATGGGCTCCCAGGCCTCCTGCCTTCATAGAGCAAGGAGAAGAATGTGAGAGCTTGGAGACTTCCTCTCTGCTCCCATCCATGGAAGTGAGTGTTTTCCACATCTGCATTTAAAGATACTCCTATGTGTCTGCATTTTAACGTATAATTTATTTCTTTAAAAAGTGGTTCCCCCCCTACCTTGTCAAATTATATGAATACATGTATATATTCTCTGCATCAAATTGTATATATTTTCTACATATTTTGTGTGCTATAACAATTTCCCAATTATATAATACATGCTACAAGATAAGTAATTATCCAAGCAAACTCATGACTGAAAAATGCATCTTTTTCAAACAAATTAAATGGTGTTATTATGACTAATCACTGCCTTACAAAATGTCTGTTTCCAGCTGTATATTTAATTTTCTGACTCACTGCTGTTACTGGTTTCACATTTTCTTTCTGTCTTGATAAAAAAAAAAGAGAAATTAAATGAATTTGTTCAGGTCTCTTGATTTTTTTACTGACAATATTTCTTCCCAAAGAGTCCTTTTCTCCCTCCTCCAACAATCCATTTGTCTACTAACATCAAGAATCCAGAACTGCCACACAAGGAAAGCAGCCTGTCATCCCAGCACTCAGAAGACTGAGTCCAGGGGACCACACACCTCCTGAAGTCAGCTCAGGCCACACAGCAAGACCTGAAGTCCCATGCCCTCCCCACAAAAAGGAATCTGAGAAAATATAACACTATGATTCTGGTAAGAAGAGAAGACTATTTTAAAACTTAACCCCCTCCTCCCTCTCTCCCTCTTTCCCTCCCTTCCATGGTCTCTTCCTTTCTTGCAACAGACAGAATGTCCCTGACTGTTGGTCAGGACTATGCCAGCCACCAGGGGCAGATGTGAGGGATGGTGAGACAGGACCTCTGGGCAGCAAGGCTGAGAGCAGCCAGTGGCAGTCAAGGCGCAGGCTTTAGTTGTGAATAGGAAGGGAGGGAAGTTAGTAGCCTCGGATTGCTTTTAAAGAGTTTAAGGCCTGGTTGTGGTTCTTTGAATCTGGCAGAATTCTGCTGTCGATTCAACTGGGCCTGGGCTTGTTTTAGTCAGAAGATTTCTTATTACTGTTTCAATTTCCTTGTGTGTTAGTGAATGCTTAGGTTAGTCTCTTCTTAGTTTAACTTAGTAATTTGGACTAGTCAAGAAATTCATTTATTTGTGTTAGATTTTTCAAATTAATGGAGTACAGGTTTTTAAAGTATTCCCATATAATGTTCTGAATTCCCTGGTGTCTGTTGTAAGGGTTCCCTGTTCATTTATGTTTTTATTAATGGGGGGGCTCTCTTTCTTTGGTTTGGTGGGTCAAGGATCTGTATATCTTATTTATCTTCTCAAAGAACCAACTCTTAGAGTCATGGATTCTTTGCATTATTTTTATTGTTCTTATTTCATTAATTTCTTCTTTGATTTTTATTTCTTGCCGTCTACTGGAATTGTGCTGATTTATTCTGTTTTTTTCCAAATTCCTTAATTGCATCATTAAGTCATTTATTTGTCCTTGGTCTAATTTTTTAATGGGGGGCATTACAGGGTAGGATCTAAAGGGGAGGAGACAAAGGGTAAGGGATAAAGTGGAGGGAACCTGGGAAGATCTAGCAGTATGGGAGTGATGTGATATGTTTCGATTAAAAGCATGTTTTTAAAAAGAAAAAAGAAACTCTTAAAAACTGAAAATAGGTCATAAGTTTGAGGATAGCAAAGGGAGTTCAATGGGGGGGTTGGAAGGAAGAAAGGGAAGGAGAAAATGATCTTTTTATATTGTAATCTTAAAACATAAATAATCTTGTAAAAACAGGAAAATGTAAAAGAAGGGAAGGAAAGGTGAAGGAAGGAAGTGACTGGGAATGATCAGGAAAAGTCGAGAGGGTTGCTGTCAGGGTTGGGCTGCAAAAGATAACCTGGACATAATCACGCAAAAAAGAGTACACGAATCTTCATAACAGCTTAGTACAAAATAGCCCCAAATTGGAAACAATTCAGATGTTCATTACTCAAACAGACAAGTACAATTACAGTATCACCATGCAGTGAAGTATTATGCAGCACCATAAAAACTGGTATAAATGATACAACCAGGGTGCACCATGAGACAGTGCATTGAAGGGAGGAAACTGGTCATGAATTAGCACGTTCATGAATTTACCCATATTTTATGTCCAGAAGAGAAATCTACTGAAGCAGGATGTGGATTGGTGTTATGCATGGGTGCACAGCTATTGCCAGGGTGTGAAAACTGTTTCTAGTGGAATGAAAAATGTTCAAAAATTAAGTTCTAGTAATGCTTACACATCCCCACAAATATACTGAATACATTGCATTCTGAGCTTTACACACATGGATTATCTGGTTTTTAATAATGCATCACTGGAGTAGTTATTTGGGAGAACAAAACATTTGAAAGTGTATTTTAAACAAAGAGAAGCCTCTGTGCTGATATCCTGTGGCATGAAAGTGCCAATCACCAAGCCCCAGCTACCTGAGAAACAGGTGCACGGTGCAGCAAGAGTGTGCTCTCTGCCTCATCAGCCAGTGGGAGACATCGGTGTCCTCAACATGGAGGCACCACACATCGCTGAGCAGGCTGAGCTGTCATCGTTAGGAACAGGAACCCATGCAGCAACTTGAAGGACACAAAGAGGAAGAGCAGCCAGTAAGGTAGAAATGGGCTGTCAGCTAAAGCCTGCACGTCTAGAAAAGGGAACACAGAAATTATGAGCATGTGTAGCTGTCGTTTGTGCAACTGTCCACACAATCTCCTCTGAGAACAGACCCCCGTGTTCTCAAGTATAAACGAGGTTCTTTTAAACAAGAATTTTTCACACCCAAGTGAGCAGTACTTGAAGACTGCACATCAACCAGTCACACAACTCATGACCTGGATCCATGGTCCAGGTGTTTTCTGCTTTAAACTGCCTGTGTCTTTATTTGAAGGGTTTTGAGAACACTTCCTGTTCGCAACACTGTCTACCCGAGTTCTGGGCTAGCAGAATCCTTTGGGACCTCTGTAGAGGTGGGTGGCTATTAATAACAACAGTGAGATAAAGAATCTGCAGAGAAGACAGCAAAGGACACCTTCGTCCTGTAACCGAGTCCCTTAAGTGTGGTTGGTGGAGCACTCCATCCAGCTTTTGCATAATTAAAGTGGATCTCTGGGCCCCTGCTGTGGAGCAGTGAGTTGGGACTCCTGAATGAGGATGGCAATCTCCAGTTGAGGAAGCGGGTCACGTGACTGTGCAGTGCAGGGGTTCAGCGACTCATAGACCGCTTGGGAAGGAAGCCAGGAAAAGTCTTTGTCCGAACTCATCTGCTCATTGCAGGACTTGTGTCTTCAATGTCATTGTCATCTCCAGCAGTATCTGTTCTCCAACCATGTCTGCCAGGGATGGTTCTGGGACCCCACAGAAAGCAAACTGCAGGTGCTCAGGTTTCCGAGATGAACTGAGGTCACTCTTGCATCATCCTCCCATGTCCTTTCATCATCTCAAGATTATACCTAATATCTAATGCAACACAGACCGCATGAAAACAGTTGTTAGGCTGTCATTATGGAATAATGACAAGGGAAGTTGCCGGCACACATCCACCACAGCTGCAGCCGTCAGTGGCCTAACTGTATTTTCATCCACAGTGAGTCAAATCTGAGGACATGGAGGCCACAGAGCAGACTCAGATACTTATTTAATGAATAATTGAAGGTGGCCATGTATATATAGAATAATGTTTATACATATAAAATCAGAAAAATTACTTGTATATACAGGCCTTCACTCCATTTAGAGAGCATTCACACAGGTCTCCTTAATGCCTTATTTATTCTGATCTTGTTCAAAGCAGGCACATTGCTTGCAAGCTGAAGCAGGATTTTTTTTTTCTCTGCTGAATTCAATGTGCAGCTCTCATTCCATGGCCCGAAGACATTTGTCCTTTCTGAACAATGAAAGCAAGCATGCTCGGGAAGAAAGGGCAGCCCATTAGGGGAGAAATTGTATTTTCATAACCAAGAACTGCATTTCCTTCAGAAACTCCAAGTGAGAATAAATGAGCTTGCAGCTGATTTGAGTTCACAGGAATTACAATTTGAAGTCTCTAGAACCTTCTAAGGAGTTAGATGAAATTTCTGATTTTTTAAACCACAGGCCAAAACTTCACTCCTGACCCCCAGCTGACCTTCCTTTACACAAGATTTCCAATGAAATTTCTGAAAATCGCTTGGCCCAACTCTGACACATTCAGTGTACACTTCTTAGATTGGATAAAAATCATTTCCAAAGTCCCTTTCTACTTATATAGCAAAGACTGACAAACCCAATGTAATATTTTTTTTTAATTTCACATGATAATGTATATTACATTTCTAGGAAAATCCTCTCTTACCTTCAGCACTGCCCATAGTAAATTCCAGTATCTCCTTGTGCCAAGTTCACATAATGCTAAACACAAAAACATCTTATCTCTGATGACCCTGCAGCTAATCTCACCATGTCCCATCCACTCTCACTCAGTGCTTAGTGCTTTGTCCTCTTGTCATAAGACACCATGCTACAACTACCCATCATGTACTTCCTTCCATCCCAACTCTCTTTTTAAGACTCTGACTGATCATTCAAGAAGCAACAAAATGAGCCATCCACCTAAACCCAAGTGTAAAACTGCATCGCAAGACTGCTCTAAACCCTGTAAATGTCCTTCTGCCTTTGAACAAGTCCCAAGATCACTCAGACGAAAGGCCTTTGTTCTCCAGTTCCTACACAGGTTGGACTCATCTCCACAGTCTAGCTGTGTCGTTTGCTCAGCAAGGGATACAGAGTGTACCTGCTTCTCCTGACCCTTCCTTGCCATGAACACTTGAAGATGACTAATAGCCTCTTCCATAAGCTGCATCCTAAGGTTTAAGTGGCTTTGGCAAGTTTCATTTAGCAAAGATGGCCACGGAAATGATGTCCATGACCAGTGCTTTTTGATGGCAGAAGAACATTGTATCCCTCCCCTAGAGTCCAGATACCCTTGTGCCTTATTCGCAAGAAATAGTTTGGTATGAGAATGTTTACACAACTCTTGAAGCCAACTCAAAAAAAGTGATGCCTTTTTCTATCAGTGAGAGACTTCTGCTGGGCAGCTCCAGTAGCACAGGCCTATATAATTCCTGTAGTCCAGAGTGGAGGCAGGTGCATTTAAGACCTGTCTGTGG
Source organism: Peromyscus leucopus (assembly GCF_004664715.2). NCBI lineage: Eukaryota > Metazoa > Chordata > Mammalia > Rodentia > Cricetidae > Peromyscus > Peromyscus leucopus. Next base: position 22,932,550 of record NC_051064.1, on the reverse strand, counting down.
AACATAATGAGTTCAAGACCAAGACCAGTGAAACAATTTAGTGTGACTCTAACCCTAGATAAAAAGTATAAAGTGGTACAAGTGGTAAAACCCTTGCCCAACATGTGTGATGTCCAAGACTGAAACTCACCCAGTGCACACAAATAAAAACATCTGCCTGTTGGGAAATATTATTTTAAAGTATGTTACATTTTTTTCCCACTGCTTTTGTTAACAATTCAAAGATGTGTTTGATTAAATAAAATTAACCTGCAAGCAGGAGGCTGAGTCAGCAAGTAGCTGACAGGAAGTGGTAAAGAAGAACCACATGTAGCAAGGGTTTTTTTAAGTGGGGGCTGAGAGAGAAGGATGCTGGTTTTTTGGAAGACCTAAGCAAAGGGAGAAGGTTAGCTGTTTGCTATTCAGCCTCTCTGAGCAAGCAGAATTCCACCCAAACCACTGAACCATGAATTCTTTAGATTCAGATAGTTTCCCTTAGAAGCTTTGAAAGAGTCAGTGACAGAGGAAACGGAATCTCCTCAGGCTGCAGCCCTTCAAGCAGAACCACTGCTGGTAGAAACAGAGTTGCAATCTCTGATTAGGACAGCTGCTGCTTAAGGGGCAACCACTATAGATAACAGAAAACAGATAACAACATCTGCCACTTAAGCATCAACTTCTGCAATAGTCTACAGAACATACTGATACTACTCTGGACAAGGTTAACTTTCCATAATGTCTTAAAGGGTATCCATTAGTTACTTTATGAATATTTTTCAAGAATTATACCCTGTGTGATTTTTTTTTCCTGGATTCTATATCCCTAGTAAAAATTCACCAACCACACTCATCCCAGGTCTCCAGAGAATGAAATTACCAGGATTCCACCCACTGGGAGTTCTCACATCATCACCCCTGCCAAGTACCTACTCCAGCCCCATACCAGTACCACTGAGTCACATGTACCATGGTATCATTATAGACACCCCTGAATGAAAATTTTAACAAATGTATCCTCTTCTCACAAGAATAAAAATTATTTGAAGACAAAGAATCAGCTTTATTCAGTTTATCTCCATATCCAGAAAACTTAGAACAGAGGCAAATACATTTTGTTGAGAGAATGATGGATGGATGGATGGATGGATGGATGGACGGACAGACAGGCAGATGAGCAGATGAATGGATAGCTACATGGTTGGTTGACTGAATATGTTCTTTTTTTAAATTACTTACTAGTTGGTTGGGGAAAGTAATTTAGGTTCTATAAATACTTTGATGTTTGAAAATTAAAGCTGATACATATTTTTTTAACCAAAAATGTTTTTCAACCATTTTTTTCTGAGAACCAGTGTTTCTTAACACATGAGGAGGTGTGATGGATAACTGAGCAGTGCTGAATTAAACTAAGTCCGCTGTGGATCTTCACTGTAATAAGACATTCATTTTCTAAATGGGATACAATGAAACTGTAACACTATAAAACATACCCAAGGCTTAGCTAACATGACTTCTTGTCTTCCCTCAGATCACTCTAGGGGATACTAGGTTTCCATAAGAAACATTTTGGATTACACTGGGTCTTAAAAATGTTAGGCATTTTTATTATCCTACAATTACAATAATGGATCTTTAAATTGGCATTACTTGAAGCAGAACAAATGAAGCCAAATTAGATGGCCAAATCATAGTGAATATTATGGGAGGGTTCAACTAATGTGAGAAGCTTTTCTCTAACATGGATAAATTGTCATTTGTATCCTATGTAGAATTCCAAGTCCACCAGAGAATATGCTACAATCTTTTGATAGATGCATGATTCATCAAGATAAGAAATGCCTGCAGAGGAAACTCCCATCTTATTATCATTTATGCTGATAGTAAATTAGCACTGCACACTGTAATTAGATGTCCAATAAAGCTTTAACTTTGAAATAAATTCGGAGCACTAGAAAGAAGAGGGACATTTCTAGTACCTTATGGTATTTCAAATGAGAAATAAAATTGAACTAAGTTGGGGCTGGAGCAGGGGCTCTGTGGTTAAGGAGGTGTATTGCTTTTCTAGAGGATCCAAGTTCCATTCTCAGCAATCATGTTAAGTGACCCACAACTGCCTATAACTACAGCTTCAGGAGAGCCAACACCTCTGGCCTCCATAGACACTTCCCAATACAAACATACACATGATTTAAAATAAATAAATATATCAAAAAAAAGATTAGGTCAGAAGATAGCTACTAAAGGTGATTGAGCACCAACTATACAGATGCCCTTTTAGACACAGGAAATAGTGCTTAGCCCAGAGCCCGGGTCCTAGCACTGCACCTCTCAGATTTGATGCCAGCTCTCCTTTTGGAGGTCAGTAGCCACTCTTGATAAAATAGGAGGAGCTGCCCCAAGACCACATTTGTTACTCAGCACACCTCTGCACACTGACTTCCATCTAAACAGAGAAAGCAACCTGCAAAGAAACACACCTCCAAAGAAAACAAAAACAAAAACCTGTAATTTTCTCCTTTTCATAATCTTATTCAAAACACACATTGCACTGAGAAAAATAAAATGTATAGCACAGAGATTTTGCATGTTTATTCACACTTAAAGGAATATCTGCATTTTTTTTTCTCTACCCAAATATTGTGTCATTTTTGTGGTCAAAGCCCGTAGAGAAAGCCTGAGGAGTCTGGATCCCAAACATTGTTACTCAGATCCAATAGTAATTAAATGAATAATGACAAAAATTGCAATTCTTAGATTAAAACTGGTGAATTTAATCAACAACTAAAGATTGCATTTTTATAGGACCATGCACTCTTATTTTCTGAAAAGTTTAAGATCTATTCATATTCTTATTTTATATATCTTATAATTGCCTTCAACTCAATAATTTTCCTAATTTATACTTATGCTCTTAGTAAAAATCAATTTTTCATTCAACCTTATTGAAATATAATTAAAATATAATAAGTTGCACATTTATTTTAAAAGTACAATTAATGAGTTTGACAAATGTGCTTTTGGCTGCCACCCCAGTCAAGACATTAAGTTTCTTTGGCAAACATTCCAGAAACTTCCCTGGATCATCCCCCACCCCTACCCCACCACCCACCAACCCTTGAGGCCTGCTTTACCACCAAGAAACTCATCACAAGAAGGTAGTAATCTTCATATTCTGTGTGTGTTCTGCAAGCTCTCGTGTTAAAAGATCTTCCTTCTCAAAGAGGAACCCAGTGAACTGGGTCGACTAAGAATCCCCGTTTTCCATCATTCTATCAATTTCAGACTTAAGACACAGCTAAAAGTTAACATTGGGCCCAATCACACTGTGAGCACAATCACTACATGGTAAAAAGGTCTAAATTTTAGTAATAAGGCACATTAGTGGACGATATCATATATAGGGAGGAGATGAGAAAAGAGCAGGAGATTTTTACCACCCTAGGAAACACCCTGTGAGCCTTCTCAGGTAAGCTCTCTGACTGAGCTACAGGACAGCTGCACATCTGATATTAATGAATTCATTAGCTGGACTGCTCTCACACTTTCTTTCAGTTGACTCATACTATAATTGTATTTTTTCATGTAAAAATTAATGCCACTCTTTATCCTACGTCTATAGTTATCAAAGGATTTTCGACCTGGAAACAGTTGGGTGTTCAGAATATTTAACATATTTAAGTATTGTTGCCACTGGGTGTGTTCTCTGACAACCTAGTCCATTTGCTACAGATGCCACACATGGAGGACATCCTCAAATCCAACATGTGACCCAAAGTCACCTAGAAGTAAGAAATCATCTGAACGTTTTCTCTCTCATCCCTTCCAAAATTTGACCAAAATTTCCACTTCTCTGCCAGAAGAAATAATTATAGTAAGCATTTGCAATCTGTCCGACTATGTGACGGTGATGGGTTTTTTTAAATTCAAATTTGAATAGATTTTCTTGTCTGACTTACACAAACAGCCCGCAAGGCTCCCTACCATTACCCTGTCTTTATATTTGTAAAGGTTCTTTTTTTAGCTTTGAAGCTTTTCCCTCTGACTCATCTTATTAGCTTATTTTTCACAGTTGGCTTTTTTTGGTCTTTTTGGGTTTTTTTCACAGCTCCTATCAGTGGAAACTAATAGCGAGTTTCTTAAATTAGAAGGTGCTGAAGCACACGTAGCATGGTCGATCGTGATAGGCTCGCAGTGATTCACCTGCATCCACACTTGAGGAGCAGCGAGTCGTGCTGAGAGGGCAGGGGGGAGGAGAAAGTGATGCCTCCACTCAGTGTCAGCGCAATCCCCCGGCCCTGGACTGCTTCAGGCCTGGGGTAAAAACCACACACAGCAATACAGACATGGCTGTCAGCAGCGCCGTCCAAATCGCTCCCATATGGCTAATGTGTGTCAACAAAGCCATCCCTGTTTGAGCAACATGACATAAAACTCCAGAAAGATGCTGCCAAAATCTCAGAGAAAGCAATCTGCCCCCACACTTCAGGAAATTCCGAGGCTCCCTGAACATGTGAGGGGAGGAACGTAAGTTCTGGGCCTGGTGATAGGCCTGGGAGCCAGGGCCACACCTGAGGGAGGCAGCAGCAGAGCAGCCAGCCCACTTTGGAGGCATGCTTCAGGCCAGAGGCAGAAACAAGGAGAGTGCCAGAAACGCAAGGGGCTGCAGTCATTAGGACAAGGGTGACCTGATATTAGCATCAATCCAAACAGGCATCATTAAATTGACAAAACAAAGCTTGAAAAGATGAACACATTTTCTAATGATGAGTTGGCTAATCAATGGCTAAATTAGGATCACCTTGCTCTATTCCTTCTCTCAAGGCAATTAGCACTTGTGAGTATTCATCATCTGCCAGGCACAGCACTAGGCTCAATAAGCACAGTAAGCCACTTGGTGTAGGTACTGCCAACAGAACCTAACATAAGGGAAAGAGAGAACCTGCAGGGGTGAAAGGTGAAACAATCATTGGGAAACTGTTAGCAAAAGACAGGAGAGGATTGCTGCCTGGTCTCCTGGCTCCAAAGCCATGTTCTTCCAGAAGACCTCATTGCTCCTTTTATACAACACAGAATTCCAGACAGATGCTGCCAAAACTTGCTAAATGCAATCTGTCCCTGTACTTTACTTAGGGATTTGTTGTCAGGTAGAAAGGGGGTCCACTTGTGTTCTAGTTGGCTTCCTATTATGAGACCAACAGTAACTTGGAGAATAAAGGTCTTATTTCAGCTTCCACTTACACTCCATCATGAAGGGAAGTCAAAACAGGAACTCAAGACAGAAACCAGGAACCATGGAAAATCATGCTTTCTCCCATGTCTTGCTCAGCCTGCTTTTTTATACACCCCAGGACCATGTGCCCAGCTATGGCATCACCCACAGTGGTCTGGGCCCTCCACATAAATCACTACTCAAGAAAATGCCCATAGATTTGCCTACAGACCAATATGAAAGAGGTATTTACTAAATACCTATGGCTTCACCTGCACTGTGCTATAATTTTATCAATGAATTTCTCTGTAAATCTGTGACTGACTTAGCAGTCCTCAAATAGAAATGATAGACAACGGTTCAGCACATTCTGTAACTTGGGCCTTCGATGTCTAGTGCTGTTCATAAAAGCGAATGATTAGGTGTTTTCCATGGAACCGTTCGTATGCAATAGCAAATGTCCTCTGATCAGGAGCATAGCTAATAAAGCAAGGTTTGTTGTCTTCAAAATAAAGGGCTTTGACTGAACATGATACCACACTAGTAAGCCCACCACTTGGCTAAGGAGGGGGACTTTCACTGAAGGACAACCTGAGCCATATAGTGATATCCAGTTTCTAAGCAGGGACTTTGAATTCAAATTCTTTGAAAATTTTGTAAAAGAAATGGGATGCATTCTTGTTGATGAGCATGGGGATTATCTATTTTTAAATGTCTGAGTAAAGATTGTTTCAAAACATAACAATGTCAGGAAATAGTCAACAGGAACTGGTATGCAGCATGCTGAACTTGGTACAGAAACTATGGTGACCACGTAGAAATGTCTAAGGCTCTTAACTAGTAAGTTAACTCTGGAAGAATCTGAGCCAGCACTATAAATCTAAGTAAGTCCTTTGATGCCATTGCCTTCATCGGTGAGATAATAAACACACCCAAGTTTCCTGGCTAATACCCATTCTGCAGTGAACTCTGGGAAGAAAGGCAGTAGGCCCTGCAAAGCTGTACTCTGTGTTTCTTTGCATGTGTTCAGAATTGTCCTCCTGCACACAATCCATGTTCCCCTGTGATCGGTGAAAAACCACCTTGGTTCGGGTGATCAGAAACAGATGACAAAGAGCTAAATATATTTCTAAATAATGCTAAAGCTGCAACAGCCCAGCTGAAGGCCAGCCAACTCATCAGGTTTGGTAAATCCTGCCGAGAAATGTTAAAATAGTTTAATCTTTAGATCATCTGGCCTGTAATTCAGTTTCATCAAAACCAAGGCCTTTGCCCCAAATTGGAGGACCAAAATTGGAATGTTCTAGAGATGCTCAAGGACAGGATGTTCTTATCAAAGGGGCTCAGTCCCCTTCCTGTCCTCCAAGCACATGGAAGGCAATGATAGGAAGCTGGAGTAATCACCTGGGCTTTCAAAAATAATTGTTCAGCTAAGATCTCACTTTTTGCATTGTTCTTAACTGAATTATTCTTTTACATTTTCATGAGAACAAAACATGGGAAAGAAGTTACAGAACTGAGTGGGTTTCTTCTGAAGCATTTGTCCCTTTGTAAGACGCCTCATCCCCAGCATCAGCTGTTGCATCTCCCCATGGAATACTCTCTCTGGAGCTGTGGTAGGGCTATCTCTAACCATCACTCATCACTAATGAGAGATAGGTGGACATCGCTGACCACAGACAACAACAACAAAAAATGGAAGCTATCAGATCACAGCTGTGGTTGAACTCACCGACTAGGGAAAACAATGGCCGGCACCTAAGTGAGTGAGGGAAGGAACAGCATGGCTGAGGGCCAGGGGAGATGGTCAGGAAAGGATGCTCACCACCCCTCCAAGAAACACTTACAGCTGAAAGATCCCATTCCACAGGCTGGCCTGATGAGACAAAGTCTCCACTTCCAGCTCCTGATAGCGACAACTGGCACAAAACAGTCTTTGCCCTTTCAGAGCACAGGTCTGAAACTTTCAGAAGTGCTGAGCCAATGCTTATGCTGGGTATTTCCAACAGTTATATCTTGTGAAAGGAGGCTCAGCTCTACAAAAGAAACTGCTGACATGAACCCCTCAGGCTGTTTGCATATGCTTGCTTTTTGCAAATGAGTTTGTAATCTTATCTAAAGTCATCCATAGTCATCTGGAGATTTACACCTTCTTCAGTTTGGGTTATGTCTACTGAGTCCTAGGAGGTTTTTCTCTGATCTTATATAAAGGTTAACATTTTTTTTTTCTAAATCAGATCCTAGTTGTCATAGGTAAATCAATTGATTTTTAGCTGATTCTTTAATTGATGTTATTGCTGGCACTGTACCTTCTCTCAATTGCCAGAGTTTACTTTTCTGACATATTGTCTTCCAGAGTTTTTCTCTTTTTCCTATCCAACAATTAAAATGTTCAACTTGATGAAATCAGTGTGATTGTGAAGGCTGTAAATTCTCACAGGGGACTAAATCCCCCATGGAAGCAAGTGTTCAGTGAAACTTAACCCGAAGAGCTTTCTTAGATCATTCCTGATTCTGTTGAGGCTTGGACAATGATTTGACATCAGATGACAAGCCCAGATGATTTCTGCTTTGAAACTGAAGATTTTAATTTGAGTAATAGCAATCATTACTGATTCTGTCTCATGACATATGTTTATTAAAGTCTAGACTAGGTGGATGAGAGATAGCACCATTGGCAAAATGCTCGCCACCTAAGCAAGAGAACCTGGCTTGAGATCTCCAGCATTCACCTAGAAATCGGAATATGGCCGTATGTCTGTAATCCCAGTGCTGAGAGGGTTCAAAAGGCAGATAGTTTCTCAGGAACTCACTGACCAACCATCCTGGATGAATTGATGAGCTCCCGGTCCAGTTTCAAGAATAAAGTGAAGAGCTATTAAGAAATGTATCAGATATCAGTTTCTGGGCTCTGCATACACATACACAGATTAACACATGCATAAAACATGCACACACACACACACACACACACACACGCACACACACGAACACACACGCACACACACATTCACAGACTCTGAACTAAAAGTTACAGCGTAATTTTAGAAAGACGAAAAAAATCTACACTTCAGGGTGTGCTCACAATTGGCGAGCAGTAGCAGGAAAGAAATTCTGCTTTTGTTTCTAACCTAGCAGGATAAAGCACACACTGAACATTTAACATGATTCTTAATGAGAAGCCTGTGTTGTCACTCGCATTTAAATGTTTACTTGGTGCCCTGGGAAATGGTTCTAGAACGCCAAGGTGTTGACAAATTGCTAAGGACTGTGCTAAGCATCCTCATTAGCTCGTGCTTGAAGTAACTCACTGAACAGCCCCCAAGCTTCACAGTTGGGCGGCGGGGGATCTGTGCACTACAGCTATAACTTTTCCCAGCCCTCGGCAAAAGCAGCTGGGAAGAGACAAATGTGTGATGGCATTTGATCTGTGACTAAATTAAGCTTGATGGTGCAGCTGGGACTTTTCCAACTTGCAAAATATTCAACATTTGTGGGATCCGGGACTCTTCTTCTGGAAACATCCATGCCTGTAATAATCATGTCGAAATGAGTTCTGCCCTTACCCCATCCCTCCAGGTATTCCTCCACACTGCTTCTGTTCAAGTCCTTCCTTTCACTAATCCAGCAGATAAGTAGATACCATTTGCCAAGCAAATTATATTCAGGTTACTTCACTTTATTCTTACCACAAGCCTTAAAGCATTGTTATCTCATTTAATAAAGAAAACATTGAAGTTCGAAAGCCCTAAGAATCTCACCCACATAAATACTGCCAGCAAGTGACAAACAAGAGTTCTACCTGACAAGTGACTCCGCAGGTGTGAACTCTAAGTCAATCAGACATGCTTTCATTATTCAGTGTTTCAAAAAATAGGAATTATTCTTTTCAGAGATTGAAGAAATGACTCAGTGATCAATCGTTCATATTGCTCTTACAGAGAACTCGAGCTCAGTTCCCAGCACCCAATTCAGACAGCTCAAAAGTGTCCATAACTCCAGCTCCAGGGAGTCCTAACACTTCTGGTCTCTATGGACACCCACATGTGTGTGCATACCTGTACACAAACACACACAATTTAAAAGATAAAAGTAACCCCTCTCCCCAAAAAAAGTTATTCCTTTCAATTGCTGTCATGATAGCAAATAAATTTGACAAATTGATTATTATTGGGCAAGTATATGTCATGGTTAAGGCTGAGCTGACCTAAGAGGATTTGGCTTTGGTGATTGACATTACACCTCAGTGAAGTGGTAGATGAGTAAAAGAGAGCCATTCATGTTTTTCCATGGAAGATGGGAGACTTGGAATGAAGAAAAGGTGTGGGGGGGGAGCTGAAATTGAATAATCACCTTGCCATGGTGGTATGAAATGACCAGAAAGTAGTTTATATAATGAGAAAGGACATCATGCATCTGAAGACTGTCTGTCTGTCTCATATTCTTCTGACCTGTGATGGCAGGCCAGTTGACTGAGCAGCCTCATGCTCAAACCCACTCTAGGATCTCCCATCTCAGAGCTCTTGCTCAGGCAGTTCTTCACCATCTGTCTTCCCTGGGCTTCAGGCTTCAATTCTGTCTCTCTCTCTCACATCAAACTACAGTTTTCTTGAGAACTGGGCATTGTCTTTTTATCATTGTGTCCTTTTAAAGACTTACTGTGATGTCTGAAGCTCAATAAAATTTCAAGTTTCCAAGATATAAGATACCAAGTTGGGTTACCTTAGATTAAATGGGGACTCTGAAGATAGAGGCAACATTGGGACAAAATAAGCATTGTCGTATTTTCTTAAATTATTTTTAAGCATAATTATCTAGTCTGAATTTTAATGTCACAAAAGAAGACCCTGAAATTTATCCCTGCTTTATTAAACTAGGGCATAAAATGATTTAATATCTCATTGTGCAAATTTCATCATCTGTTAAACAGAAAAAATACTCTTGCTGGCAAGGGATGAATAGGATGGCATATTAGACTTAGGACATCACCTGGCACACAGTAGTTTGCAGAAGTAATTGATATAGTTGTTACTGTTGTGGTATTATCATTATTACTGGTATTTCCTCAATTGTGATGACTTTGAATAATTCCTTGGGCTCTAATTTCTCTCTCACTTTCTCAGTTATATAAACACACACACACACACACACACACACACACACACACATATATATATATATATATATTATATATATATATATATATATATATACATACATACATACCCTTCCACTTTTTAAACTTCTAAGATCTTAGGCCACTCAATATTTAAGTATTTTAAACTTACCATGTACTACATGGGAATTTCAGGCCCCTGATACTCTTTTCTGTATATAATATACCTTTACATTATAATGTTACATGTACATCAGTATATATTATAGTGTATGCGGTATGCAATGGAAAAGTATAAGGCAACTGAATTTTATTATTTAAACATTTTAAAGCAATAACCCAAGCCCCTACAATATAATAAAAAAAATTCTTATTTGGCTTTACACAGATAGTACATTTAGTTTGAAAGATATTAAAGCAGTTTCAGAGAAATATAAGATTTTTCTCACCAATATTTATTGCCTTCTTGAGGTATTTGAAGCCTCTAACTTGTTATGATTCTATAAAGAAAATAACACTAAATTTAACTGGGAACCCAATATGTTGATATAAAAGGCAATTTTTCATATATCATCACTCTCCTCTTATTCTTAAAACATTATATTTTCAGCTTATCTACTTTCAAATAGTCCTAAAATAATAGTTTCTCTGACTGATTGATTATAGGAATCTTGCTCATATACTATACCTGAAGTATGACATTTTAAATTGCATACTCCTTTCATTTATAATGCTTAAGGAAATTTTTATTTTGTTCTACAATTTATCACTCTGAGTTGGAACAGAATATTTACATGGATTCTATTGATACCTCTGCAGCTCTGGAAGTATGGTAACATTTTGCCATGCAGGCAATGGTCTTGGGTAGGCATATCCAAGGACATACACATGGGCATCTACTTGGTGTTTCCAGGTAACATAATATTAGAATATTGCTTCTAAAGAATGTGCTCAGAGGACTCCTCCTGAAGGACAATGCCCTCTCCTCTTTACATCTCCTTGCCCACAGCTTTTTTACTCAGCTTTGTTTGTCCTTCTGTTTTTCCCATTGGTTTTGGGAATCCTTAGCATCCAATTTTGTCCTTTTGGTAGTGTTAAACATTCTCAACTACACTTGGCTTCTGTTACTGCTTCCACAATAACAACTGAAGTCATGTCTCTGTCTGCACGTCTCTATATGATTTACTAGTGGGAACCGGTATTAGTTACTTTTCTTGCCTTTGTGATCAAACACCTAAGAAGAGCAACTTAAAGGAAGAAGTGTTCATTCCAGTTGTTTGCAGATGCAGTCCATCATGGTGATGCAATGCTGGGAGCATGTAATGGAATGGAGTCACATTCCAGGTGGCACCAGGGAGAAGAGGGAGATGAATATTGATAATTATATCCCCTTTTCCTTTTTATTCAGTCAAGGACCCTAGCCTGTTGTTAGTTTTTTGCTCTTCTGGGGGGCCCACCACCCAGCTCCAAAATAATCACACACTGAGGCTTATTATTAATTATGAGTGTCTGGCCTCAGCTTGGCTTAGTTTCTAGTCAGCTTTTCTTAACTTAAATTAACCAGCCTGTCTTTTGCCTCTGGGCTTTTCCCATTCTCTTACTTCGGTAAATCTTACTCTCACTCTGTGGCTTGCTGTTTGTGTAGCTGGGTAACTGGCTCCTGGAGTCCTCCTCCTTCTCTGGCTGCCAACTCTCCTCTTTCTTTCCTCCCAGTTTTCTCCTTCTATATATGATTCTCTGCCTGCCAGCTCTGCCTATCCTTTCTCCTGCCTCAACATTGGCCTTTCAGCTCTTTATTAGACCATCAGGTGTTTTACACAGGCACAATAACAGAGCTTCACAGAGATAAATGAAAAGTAAACAAAAGTAACACACCTTAATATCTACTACACCTGCCCATGGAGTGATGGCACCCATATTTAAGATGGGTCTTCCTACTTCAGTTAACACAATCTAGAAACTCCTTCATAGACATTCCCAGAGGTTTATCTCTTAGATGATTCAAGATCCTGTCAAGTTGGCTTTCAGTATTAACCATTACAACACCTCAGTGTCATACCCACAGGTAGACCAACTTCCACTTACCAAGACAAGCTTCCTCCTGAGCTCCATATTAGTATTATACACTCAATCATGATTAATGATATTAAATAGTGTACATTGTTTCCTAGTGCATGAAACTCAATAGGTTAAACCTAATACACTAAGCATCTTGATCTATGAAGCAGGAGTCAAAAAATGATGTGTTGATGGGAAACTCAGTAAATCGATGGGATGGGAGTGAAGAAGACGGCAAACACAGAAGAGCAGACCAAGCATGCATGAGCCTATCTGGAGGACAGACAGGCCGGGATCCACGTATCAGTGTCCTGGAGGAACAGCCCATGGCATGATAACGGCAGTAAGAGCAGAGATTCAATAAAATAGAGGCTACACATAGGGAAGATTAGGAAATGTTGATCTGTTATATGGAAACAGCTTCAAACAGGCCTTAGAAGTTTGACAAAGCGATTTGGCTTTAGTGACATTGCAATTCAACCATGATAAGGAGTCACTGTGAGAAATACCACTGCACACTAGGATGAGGGCAGCAGCAGGAGGAGATGAATTAAAAAGGGGCTCCTAGAAGGGGGATTGATTCCAAAGGGAAGACTACATATTAAAATCATATGTTACCATGTTTGCCATATAAATGCCCTTAGGAAGATTCCTAATGCCTTGAGGCCCTAATTACTTCTCTGTGGAATGGAGCACAATGAAGAAGAGGTGATAGAGGAAGAGGGGAGCCTGTGGTGTCAATTGTCAGTGTCTATTGTAGGGAGGAGAGGAAGCCCTGAGAGAATGGCATCCTGAGTGAAGTGTACTGTTGACGTGGTCAAAACGATGTCAAGGACTCCAGAGTCTCAGACCCATGAAGAAAATGGCAAATCCTTTTCCCCAGGGCTGATGCTCAGAAGGAAATGGCTCTGTATCATATGTGCTACTTTTAATGGCTGAAATATATTCTCTAGCCCATTGGATATTTTGACTGTCTCCTTACACCTGTATAGAGAACTCCATCATCAAGAAGACATGCCACAGAGAAGAAGACAGCCACCCTGAGATTCCCCACATGACATTCAACTGTCATACAAATCAGTATCATCTAACATGTTTCATTATCCATGTCAGGGAACATGCAACTTTTACTACACCAAGGAGATAAACTACACCATGCCACAAAAGGAAAGGTAGCCATAGCACGGTTGTCTACACAGATGTTTCACCCTAAAATGGGTCAATCTCAGTTCTGTGTTGCAGACGTCATGTAACTGTCCTTCTTCAACTCAGCTTTGATTCTGTTGGTCCCTGTTAGGCATTTTGTGGCCTTTCTAGTGGAAATATGAACAAAGGTCTATTTGCCAAGGAAATAATTCTACTTATGCCCAGCTTAGAGAACCAATAAATTTATTGAGCTTGTTTATGGAAACATGGGTGAGAGAACATGGATGACTCCAGAGTAACTACTTCACCAAAATGCCCATCTCAGCATGATGACAATTCCTGAAAGCTTTGTCACTCGTGTTCTCTCTGCCCAACTTGAAGGCAGCTCTTTGGAAGAGGCTTCCTTGACCTGGCAATTGTCTACTGCTTTTATAACCTCAAGAAGAAAGCCTTTTGACTCTTGTAACTGTATGCTTCTTGGGCAATCTGCGTTTTATCAGCTTCTTGAGTCATATTAACTTCCCTTCTCTGCAGGAGTGTGATGGTTAATCTTGAATGTCAATTGATAATATCTAGAATCACCATGGAAACAAATTTCTAATCATATCTGTGAGGGATTTGTCTAGATAGAGTAACTGAGATGGCACCATTCACAGGCTGGACTGAATAAAAAGAAGGCTAGCTGAGCGACAGCATTTATCTTTCTCAGCTTCCTGTCTGTGTTGTCATGTGACCAGCATGACATGCTCCTGATGCCACAGGTTCTCTGCTGTGGCAAATCAAACCTTTGAATTATGAACCAAAATAAATAGACCTTTTTTTCCTTTAACTTTCTTTTGTTATTTATTTTTCTATAGCAAGGGGGAAAATAGCTAAAACAAGGAAAGACATTTCTAATTCAGATTAAAAAAAATAGCTACAGAAAGGTTTAGTCTATAAACAAAAATGTACGAGTGAAAAATTGCTGTGAAAGCAATTTTGCTCTACTTGTGCTCCTTACCATTATGTGCTGCCTTACCACAGGCCCAAAGCAAAAGCCAGTTGTGTTCTGGAAGTTGTGGGCCAAAATAAGCATTCTCAGTAACTGGTTGTCTTCAGTATAGAACAGGGACAAATAACTAACAGAACATTAAATATTGAAACTCTTCAAAGTTGTGAATACATCCTAAAAGAATAATGGGTTTCCAAACCCAAAAAAATTCCAGAACTCATCGACTAAATAGAATTGCTAAATAATGCATACCCTACAATAAGCTGAAAAATAAACACTGGCAAAATTCAATTAGTTCTTTGGAAAGTAAAGTAGGATACCTCTCCCAAAATAGTACAAAACATAAAGTAAAATGCCAAAAATATGTCCACATAGATCAATAATATTTTTTAAGTTGGACATGGTATGCACAACTGTAATCTTAGAACTTTCAAGGGAGAGGAGGAGAATGGAGCTCCCTCTGGTTCATGTTCAGCCTGCTTTCTTATGTAATACAAGACCACCTGCCCAGGGGTGGCACTACCCACAGAGGTCTGGGCCTACCCACCTCAATCAACAGTCAAGGCAATTCTCCACAGACATTGCACAGTCTAATATAATCAGGGTAATCCTTCAACAGAGACGCCATCTTCCCAGGTGGTGACTGATGCTTGTGTCAAATTAAACATAAAAGCTAACCAGGATATAGGCCAATAGGAATAATCTACATTGATAAGTAAAACTATACAGCAATCAAGAATTCTTCTGCAACATACCTCAAAATACATTTTATAAATTGGAAAGTGTGAAAAATGACATCATAGTAACAATATGGGGTTTTTTTTAGCTCTATTATCTCAAACCAATATATCAAAAAGACAGAAATTAACAGAAAAAATCTAATAACAGCTTTTAACAAGAAAGTATATCTTGTTGGGTATGGTACTATGTGCTTATAATCTCAACACTTGGGTGATGGTGAAAGTAGAAAGATCAGGAGTTTAAGGCCAGCCTCAGCTACACAGAAAGCTTGAGGCCAGTCTGGGCTACAAGAGCCCCTGCCTCAAGAAAGAGGAGCTGTGGGGAGGACCATTCCAGGTACAGACATGAAAAAGAATACTGGAGTCCATTACTCCAAGCCTTGAATATATAGGCTTTCCTCACATTTGGAAAGGCAGTCACCACATCATATCTTCGTTTTGAAATTCATTTAATTAAATACAGTTATATTATTCCCTCCCTCCAATCTCTCTCATGCACCCCAACTCCCTATCAAACTCATGGCCTCTTTTTAAAAAATGTTATTCACACACACACACACACACACACACACACACACACACACACACACATATATATATATATATATATATATATATATATATATATATATACACACATAAGTATGACCTGCTGAGTTCATTAAATGTTGCTTATATGTATATGATTTCAGGACTGACCACTTGGTAATAGATAATCAGGTCATCTCATCC
This sequence comes from Peromyscus leucopus, assembly GCF_004664715.2. NCBI lineage: Eukaryota > Metazoa > Chordata > Mammalia > Rodentia > Cricetidae > Peromyscus > Peromyscus leucopus. The sequence continues at coordinate 22,916,579 of NC_051064.1, read as the reverse complement.
CTTATTCTCACCATTCACTTCCAGTTTACTAACAAATTGTTTCTTCCCATGTCCTTCAAAACAGATCTCAAATCAGCCCACCTCTCACCACATCCATTGCTATTACCTTCTCATGTGCATGAGTTTGCTCCCTACTGCTATGATAAACACCATGATCGAAATCAGCTTTGGAAGGAAAGGGTTTACTTCAACTTACAGCTTACAGTCCATCATGAAGGGATGTCGGAGCAAGGACCTACATGCAGGATCTGATGCAGAGGCCAAGGAGGAATTCTGCTCACTGGCTTGGTCTCTGTGGCCTGCTCAGCTTATTCCTTAAGCAATCAGCATTGTCTGTCCAGGAGTGGCAATGGTCCCAGTGAGCTGGGCCCTTCCACATCAACCATTAATCAAGAAAATGCTATACTGTCTTATCCACAGGCCACTCTGATGGAGGCATTTTCTTCATTGAGGTTTCTTCTTCCTAAATGACTGTAGCTTCAACAAGTTAACAACAACAACAACAACAAACCCTAACCAGTATGCGTGGTATCACGAGTCCTTGTCTTGATCTATGTTCTGGACTTCTCACTGCAGTGGCCCAAATGGGCTTTTGATCCTTCATCAGGTGTCTTCCTCCCCCTTTTGAACCATGTCCCTACTCAAAAGATCTAAACTTAGTCCCGTAGTTCCCATGATCCACGTGGACTGACTCCTACAAAATGTTCTAACTGTACTCCTGTTGCCGTTCTCAGCAACCACAAAGACCTTTATTCTGCTCCTTGAACTAGCACACCTCCTCTCTAGACTGCGGCAAATCCTTTCTACTAGTTCTTCCCTCTACCTAGAAAACAACTTATTATACATTTATTTGGTTGTTGCTTTTCTTCATCACTGAAATACAAGCTCCTTGTACTCAATATTTCACTGTTTTCTCAGCAACCCAAACAGAGGTTAGGATACAGTAGCATCTCAATAATTTTCTTTAGCAGTGACTATATAGCTTGCTCTCTCGGGATTCCATAGTTACTCACATGGTGTCTGGAAACTCAAGACAAATAGATGCTCATCTCCTCATTTTTATGCATCTAATATGTTCATCCTCCCCATATCATAGTAGCCCTACTCACAGCAACTGTATCCTCACACCTTCCATTCACTGGCCCCTTCTGCAGATGAGTCAGCCTTATTGAATGGCTTGCTGTGTGGAAAATAACCTTAGTTGAGGGTAAAACAGCACAGTACTCCTTCAGCATATACCACTGCACTGCATGCCCACAATGAAATCTGACATATTAGTCAGCTTCCCATCATTATGACTACATATACCTGAGACCCACAACTTAAATATAGTCAAGCTTCATTGTGACTTGCTGTTTCAAAGACTGCAGCCCGGGCCTTATTACTGCTCATCTCATGGTGGCTGACAAGACTGTAACAAAAGAAAAATAGGGGACAGGGTCCTAACGCGGCCCCTTGAGAGTATATCCTCCATAACCTGCCTTCTCACTAGGCCCAGTCTCCTTCATAAAGAGTTTCTACCAGTCCTAACAAGGTCACCCTAAAGACCTATCCTTTAACACTAGGGCCTTTGGGGGACATTTCTAATTCAAACTGTAATATCTGGAAAACATAAACCATGTTTACATTGCTATTTCCTCTTCTTTAAGAAATGGAATGAGTTGTATTTTATTTTGTTTTGTTCCAAACATGATGAACATTAGTTTCCAAATATTTCCCTACTACATTCTAAAGATCATTTTAGAAGGTATACTAATTAAAGATTGATCAGTAGGTATGGCTGACATAGTTACATCTACTTATTTTAACTGTCGCTTCTTTACCTATGGTCCAAATACTACAAGTGAGACAGGAATAAGATGGCTGGCCAGAGTGCCGGCAGCCTGACCAAGCATACGGCATCTCTAAACCATGAGACTGGATTTGTGCTTTCCCACTTCTGCTCTGAGAGAGAAATTCAGTAGCATGTCATCCAGTTAATTGCCTCTTCTGTTCTTCTCACAGAGAAAGGGGATTTTGTGTAATTCATAACAAAAGCTTAACTTTGTAAAAACAGAAAGCTCTAGCAACTGTTAACAGAGTTTTTTTTAAAACAGTTGACACTATTTTTGTGTAACAAAATCCTACCTCTGTCAAACAAGGAAGAAGGCATATGCCAAGAAATACATACCCTACCACTTTTACTTTTATGATTTTGGAAGCCATTAAATAACTAGAAAATATGTGAAATGTAGCCAAGTAGAAGAGAAAGGGGGTCTCTGTGTCTTTAAGCTAGGAAGAAAAATGAAGGCCAATCTTCCTGAATGTATTGCTTTAGTCATCTGGTTTCATTCTATTAATGACCTTTAACATCTGCAAAAATATTGTGAAAAGCTAATTTTATTTGTACTGTGGTGGTGCAGAACAGTTTCTGGCTGTCACTCTAGGATGTGCTATAAAATAAAATTGTCATTCTAGGAGTCTGACAAAAGCCTACTGTACAAATCAATTTATTTACAACATCCAGGAATGAAAAGAAAACAGAATTTTACAACACACCAATGTTTGAAAAATGAATAGTGTATGTGTGTGTGTGCATGTGTGTGCATGTGCATGTGTGTGTGTGTGTGTGTGTGTGTTAGACATATCACATACAAATATGTACAAATAGCTTGCCATGGTTAAAGGCTTTTTAATATTTCAAGGCATGCAACAAAAATTCTAACCAGTAAAACTTCCATGGTATGCTGCTTAAAATGTGAGCATTCTTCAGCAATGTGTGTTTCAATTTACCTCAGAACCTCTTTAGAAAGGAGAAATAGCCTCATTTCCTCATTTTGACAAGCTTTATGTTCCCATTAATTAAGTAGAAATCTTTGGGAAAGAGGCAGTGTCGTTGAGGTTAATGTATTGGCTTTCCATCCTTAAAGGCCAAAGCCAAAATTATACCAAGAAGCCATCAGGAAGAATAAATGTGGTCACACCATCTTTGTCCCTAGGATTCACCCATTCTCAGTTGTAGTGTCCAATTTGGTGAATGGTTTGCTGACTTTATCACATATTTTTCCACTGCAGGTCTAAAGAGTGAGGGGGTTTTCTGTTAAGAAGTTGAAGAATATCTTGTGCTCAACTCAGAGACAGCAAAACACTGGATCCCAACAGGGGACTCTTGGGTAGAGGCCTCACAACCATTTAGCCAAAGTTCTCATCTAATAATTAATCTTATCTCCTGATAAGATATCCACTAAAGACCAAACACTAAGGCATAATGACTTCTAATAAAAGGTGTCTACTGCCTTCAAAGTCAGCATAGTATTTGGACAAAAGCTGACATTTCAACAGTTTTCAGAGCTCAGCTTACCTCAGTTTCTTCTTGACTTTCTCCCTGAGGCCACAAAGACATTTTTCTGTACCTCTTTCTTTATTATATTTAAAAACAGGATAATATGTCCAGTTTCATCAACACACAGCCTATGGCACAATGGAACATTTGCCTGCTGTCAGGGGCTGAGCTACTATAAATAGACTGGAAGACTGGGATGGGGTTGGGAAGCAGACAAGAAAAGAGAAAAGGAGAGATGGTAAGCTGAGCACACTTACTCAGACATCTTTAAAATGAACAGAGTTCCTCTAGACTATCTCTTTACTCTCTGCATAATTAATATTTTAGAATTAAAACTGCAAACTCACCAGCTGAAGCAAAACTGAATATGCCTAAATCCACAGTGGTCATTTTAAAGGAGTCACTGGCCAGCCCTTCGCACAATGTGTCATATTTTTGAGTTATTCAATTTGACTTCTAATTCTAACACTTTTTCTGAACACACCATCATCTTCCTGTCTCGGGATCCTGTCTGAACCACCACCGTATGGGAACTGGAGTGAGCACACCCTCCCACCTCAACTCCATCACCTTTCTGCTCTCTGGTCTTCAGCCAGCCTCACTCTGGATCCTGACTAACCAATCATAATGGAGGGAGCCCCCATGGATGGTGCTGAACAAAATCTACTAATCTAGAATTCTGTGCATGGTTAGGGAGGGACAGTGATCTGTCAGCTGCCTTCAAGGCAGTTAACATATGCTCGTGATGAATAAAGCTTTATTTTAACCTTCCCTTTCTGGTGAGTGGTTTTTACCGCACTGTTATCACAGCTCAGCTCTTCCACATCAGCACAATGAATGAATGGACTTCAGATTGATGTATTTTCTTTTCATCTCCAAATATGTACAGTTCCATAATGGGCCATCTGTCATTTTGTGATTCCATGTAGACTACAATGCCCTAAAGTTTTGTTGTCATAGCAACCACACCAAAGTCTCCAAAGCAAACTATAATGATTCTTGATCTTAGATTATACTCAACGAGGGGTATCAGTTAAATTTCAGTGAAATTTAAGTTCCTAATCATGTAGCCTATTTAGGATTAATGCTTAACCTCTACACTTCAAATTTTCATGAACCTCATTATAATATTATTTTTAAAGGAAGAACCAGAGTCTCCTGTAAGCTGTTATTTTTCACTTTTTAGATCATTCAGCGGGAAAGCAAGTCTCTGTTTGAATTCTAGAGATGCTCAGATATAGCAATCAAAGCTTCTTTTTCACTTTCCTGAAGACCAATTTTAGAAGAGCTGCGTAGAAACTCAGTTCATTGTTCATATTCTTGTCTGCTATCTGGTCATATTCCAGAGCCTCTATGGCATCTTAGTACAGCCTAAAGGAACCATGAATGTATTCTGTGAAGAGAAAAGCAAGGATTTTAATCTTGATTTACTTCATTTCCTTTCTTCATGGACTGTCTTTTACTGATCTTTAACGTCTTCCCTGCCCCACAGGCATGGAGAGGATTTCTTTTCTATTGCCTGGGTCTTCAGGCTTCTTCCATTTGCACAGAAGGCAAGCCTGCATGCTGGGGTGTCCTCTCCCAGCGGATGCCCTTGGATTTCTTTGCTCTTCCCTCTGCTGTTCATGCCTTTTAAGCACTTTGCAGCTTTTCATACTTTTAATTTTAAAAATTAAAAACTGAGATTCAGAGAGTCCCACTTATTTACTCTGGACACAAAACTAGGCCTGCTGGGCCCTGCTGAGGAGTAATAGATGAGTTTGAGGGAAATTACGCAATGGCCTCTGGGAAAAAGCTAAGCATGGGGCGGGCCAGGTAGATGCTGGAGGACTGGAGGACAGGATGCTAATTGCAGCGGAGTCTGAGGATGTGCATACAGTAGACCAACAAGATGGGGACCATCTTGTCTGCTCTGGAAAGAGCAGTAGACTGCCCGTGCCTGCTATCACTGGAATGTGGGAGTTAAGTAAATAAAATATCAGACAGAATAATTTTAGCACCACATATATTTAAAGTACATATCACTTAACTCCACTTAATTATAATGATATTACAAGATCATTATTTATATTAGAAAAGAACAAAATTATGTTAAAAAATACTCAGAGTCTTACTACAGATGATTACTACACAGAGAAACCCTGTCTCAAAAAAACAAAAAACAAAACAAAACAAAACAAAAGATGATTATTATGATCCTGCCCTGGACTTCCCTTCTGAACAAGAGGTGACTGCCTGGGCTCAGCCTAGAGCCCATCCCTGGGCACCAGCCACTCTGGGGAAGACCTGCCCAACTTGGCACCAGGTTTTGGCCACCGAGCAGGTTCCCTTCTACCCCCACCCCAACCGGTAAAAGGCATTTGACACAATCCAACACCCCTTCATGATAAAAGTCTTGAAACGATCAGAAATACAGGGAACATACCTAAACATAATAAAGGCAATTTACAGCAAGCCAACAGCCAACATCAAATTAAATGGAGAGAAACTCAAAGCAATTCCACTAAAATCAGGAACGAGACAAGGTTGTCTGCTCTCCCCATACTTATTCAATATAGTACTTGAAGTTCTAGCCAGAGCAATAAGAAAACATAAAGAGATTAAGGGGATACAAATTAGAAGGGAAGAAGTCAAGCTTTCCCTATTTGAAGATGACATGATAGTATACTTGAGTAACCCCAAAGATTCCACCAAGGAACTGATAAAGCTTATAAATACCTTCAGCAACATAGCAGGATACAAGATCAACTCAAAAAAAATCAGTAGCCCTCCTATATACAATGGACAAAGAAGCTGATAAGGAAATCAGAGATACATCACCCTTTACAATAGCCACAAATGACATAAAATACTTTGGGGTAACACTAACCAAGCAAGTGAAGGACCTATATGACAAGAAATTTAAGTCCCTGAAAAAAGAAATTGAAGAAGATGTCAGAAAATGGAAAGATCTCCCATGCTCATGGATAGACAGGACTAACATAGTAAAAATGGCAATTTTACCAAAAGCAATCTACAGATTCAATGCAATCCCCATCAATACAAAATACCAACACAATTCTTCACGGACCTGGAAAGAATAATACTCAACTTCATATGGAAAAACAAAAAACCCAGGATAGCCAAGAATCCTGTACAATAAAACAACCTCTGGAGGCATCACGATCCCTGACTTCAAGCTCTACTATAGAGCTACAGTAATAAAAACAACTTGGTACTGGCATAAAAACAGACATGTAGACCAATGGAATCGAATTGAAGACCCTGACATTAATCCGCACACCTATGAACATATAATTTTTGACAAAGAAGCCAAAAGTGTACAATGGAAAAAAGAAATTATCTTCAACAAATTGTGCTGGCATAACTGGATATCAAAGTGTAGAAGGCTGCAAATAGATCCATATCTGTCACTGTGCACAAAACTTAAGTCCAAGTGGATCAAAGACCTCAACATAAATCCAGCTACTCTGAACCTGCTAAAAGAGAAAGTAGGAAGTAGTCTTGAACGAATTGGCATAGGAGATCACTTCCTAAGTATAAGACCAGTAGCACAGACACTAAGAGAAACAATCAATCAATGGGACCTCTTGAAACTGAGAAGCTTTTGTAGAGCAAAGGATATGGTCAACAAGGCAAAGCGACAGCCTACAGAATGGGAAAAGGTCTTCACCAATCCCACATGTGACAGAGGACTGATATCCAGAATATATAAGGAACTCAAGAAATTAGACATCAAAATGCCCAACAGTCCAATTAAGAAATGGGCTATAGAACTAAACAGAGAATTCTCAACAGAGGAAACTCAAATGGCTTAAAAACATTTAAGGAATTGCTCAACATCCCTAATTATCAGGGAAATGCAAATCAAAACAACTCTGAGATACCACCTTACACCTGTCAGAATGTCTAAGATCAAAAACACCGAAGACACCTTATGCTGGAGAGGATGTGGAGCTAGGGGAACTCTCCTCCACTGCTGGTGGGAATGCAAGCTTATACAACCACTTTGGAAATCAATATGGCACTTTCTTAGAAAACTGGGAATCAATCTCCCCCAAGATCCAGCTATACCACTCTTGGGCATATACCCAAGGAATGCTCAATCATACCACAAGGGCACTTGCTCAGCTATGTTCATATCAGCATTCTTTATAATAGCCAGAACCTGGAAACAACCTAGATGCCATTCAATTGAAGAATGGATAAATAAAATGTGGTACATATACACAATGAAATACTACTCAGCAGAAAACCAATGACATCATGAGGTTTGCAGGCAAATGGATGGATGGATCTAGAAAAAAATCATCCTGAGTGAGGTAACCCAGACACAGAAAGACAAACATGGTATGTACTCACTCATAGGAGGATACTAGATATGGAACAAAGATGACTGGACTGCTACTCACATCACCAGGGAGGCTACCTGGAAAACAGGACCCCAAGAAAGACATGGGGATCGCCCAATGATGGGGAAATGGATGAGATCTACATGAACAGCCTGGACATGAGTGGGGGTAGTGAAGGGCAAGGGTCGAGGGAAAGAGAGCTGGGGTGAGCGGGAGATCCCAGCTGAATCAAGAACAAAGAAGGAGAACAAGGAATAGGAGACCATGGTAAATGAAGACCACATGAGAATAGGAAGAAGCAAAGTGCTAGAGAGGCCCACAGAAATCCACAAAGATACCCCCACAATAGATTGCTGGCAATGGTCGAGAGACAGCCCGAACTGACCTACTCTGGTGATAGGATGGCCAAACACCCTAATTGTCGTGCTAGAAACCCAATCCAATGACTGAGGGAATTGGATGCAGAGATCCATGGCTAGGCCCCAGATGGAGCTCCTGGAGTCCAATTGGTGAGAAAGAGGAGGGTTTATATGAGCGAGAATTGTTGAGACCAAGGTTGGATTAAACACAGGGACAAATAGCCAAACAAATGGAAACACATGAACTATGAACCAAAGGCTGAGGGGTCCCCAACTGGATCAGGCCCTCTGAATAGGTGAGACAGTTGATTGGCTTGATCTGTTTGGGAGGCAACTAGGCAGTGGGACCAAGTCCTGTGCTCATTGCATGAGTTGGCTGTTTGAAACCTGGGGCTTATACAGGGACACTTGGCTCAGCCTGGGAGGAGGGGACTGGACCTGCCTGGACTGAGTCTACCAGGTTGATCTCAATCCTCAGGGGAGGCTTTGCCCTGGAGGAGGTGGGAATGGGGGATGGGCTGGGGGAAAGGGGAAGGGAGTGGGAGGGGGAGAACAAGGGAATCCATGGCTGATATGTAGAACTAAATTATATTGTAAAATAAATTTTCTAAAAAAAAAAAAGATGATTATTGTTAAATTTTGGAACATGGCATATACTCTTCCAGGCTTTTTCATGTGAATTTTACGAAGCTATTTTACTATACAATTATGTGTGTGTGTATGTGTGTGTGTGTGCATGTGTAGCACTGAACCATCTAAAGTGATGACTAAAGCATTTTATATATATATATATATATATATATATATATATATATATATATATATTAGCAAAAATACTTCATAATTATGATTTTTAAAATTTTGTAACAGTCTGAAAGTGCTCCTAACATATGACTAGGCCAATTGCTAGACACTGAAGAAGCAGTCTCTACTGATTTTTCCACTTTATAAATAACACTGCAAAGTAAATCTTTAAATTATTCCTTGAGGATGTTGTCATCAAGTATAATTGGTCTGGTGGAAGCTCCGCCTCAGCCCCTGGCACCCTGGCATCCATATACTCTAAGAGTCTGGAATGTTCTGTTGGAAGCAGGTCTCTGCCCAGACCCTGCTCCACAGAAAGTCCCACCAAATATGGCTTTTCCCCCACAGATGCTCAAGACCACTCCCACAGGGTATTTAAACTGTGCCCCCAAAACAGACATGTTGTTTGTTGGTCTCTCATATCTGTCTCCTCTCTGGGGGCGCCAGAGAATCACCCAGGAATGCTTTACCCTTTAAACCAGGACTTTTTCTAATTCAGTCTGATTTGGTCTGATTTGGATTGTACATCAGTGAAGAGACTTATTAGGGTCCAAAAACTTTTCAATAATTAACAGTGCCAGAATATAAAAACTATATTAAAATCAGTAGATACCAATTCCAAGTTTTTTCTTTCTTTTTTTTTTTTCACAACAGAGTTTCATCATGTGGTTCAGGCCGGCCTATGACTTGCTGTGCAGCCCTGGCTGGCCTCTTCCTGTCCTTCAGCCTCAGGATTCCTTGTGATATGATTGCAGACTTGTGCCACCATGCCAGGCTTTTACACCAATCTTTGTTTCTGTTTTCCAGTGGCTGCTGTGTGATATACTGACTACTGGGATTACTTGCCAAATGCAGCCCACCTTGGTGATTTTAAAGTCTGTATCCCTCATACTTTCTACCATTGGTCACATGTCCGGCCCTTTTGTCCTCTTAAAGTGTTTCTCGGTCAGCTCACTGAAAGAACAAAGTAGTTCTAGTATTTCTTCTTCTAGGATCTTTGTAATAACCTAGAAGTAATCATTCCAGTTTGCCTGAATCTAGTGGCTCTTCGGTGAGAAATGACAGCTTCTGATGTACCAATGTCTACCACCCAGGTCAGTTCCCTTAGTGACCAGCTATAAACAGTCCAAGACACTTAGTAAAGCTACACCTTTGCAGCTATCCACATTTGATAGAACAGAAATTCTGATGTGGATTAAGTCCTTCCATCTATATATTAAAACCTCACCCCTATATTTACAGATAGAGCATTTAAGGAGATGCTTGCTGTTAAAGCCAAATGGGTGGCATCATATCTCAGGGGGATGGTGTCCTAGTGAGAGCAAGAAGCACCAAGAGAGCACACACAGGAAAAGTGTCTGTGTATACACAGGATACATAGGAGAAACACAGAAAAAGTGTCAGTGTATACACAGGGTACACAGGAGAAACACAGAAAGTGTCTGTGTATATACAGGGTACACAGGAGGAACACACAGAAAAGTGTCATGTGTATATACAGGATACATAAGAGAAACATACAGAAAAAGTGTCAGTGTACACACAGGATACATAGGAGAAACACAGAAAAAGTGTCATGTGTATATACAGGATACATAAGAGAAACACACAGAAAGAGTCATGTGTATACACAGGGTACATAGGAGAAACACAGAAAAAAGTGTCATGAATACACAGAGTACATAGGAGAAACACACAGAAAAAGTGTCATGAATACACAGGGTACATAGGAGAAACACACAGGAAAAGTGTCATGAATACACAGGGTACATAGGAGAAACACAGAAAAAGTGTCATGAGTATATACAGGATACATAGGAGAAACACACAAAAAAGTGTCATGAATACACAGGGTACATAGGAGAAACACACAGAAAAAATGCCATGTATACACACAGGATACAGAAGAAAACACACAAAGAAAGTTTCATGTGGACACACAAGATACACAGGAGAACCACACAGAAAAAGTATCAGGTACATACACAGGATTCACAGGCAGAACAGTTATCCACAGGCCAAGGAGAAAGGCTATGGAGGAATCAAGCCACCACCTTCCTCTTGGACTTCCAGGCTCCAGAACTGAAAGAACACACATCTTACTTGCCTCCCCTGTGACCTTGACCATGGCAATCCAAGGAGACCACTTACAGATGGGTGAGTTTGGCTCTGTCCTCAAAGGCTTTAAAGGCCAGCTGAGTAGAAAGTAGAATTCACTTTCCCTGAAGTCTCTTCAATTCAGACTATACACTGCATCAAGACAGCAGTGATTTCCCCCAGGAACACCTTTATGCAAAATAAAACAATCACAGTCTACTCTGCATCCCTCATCTAGTGAGGGAAATAGCAAAAGTCCACTGGAGGGGTCAGGGAGAGAGATGGATCAGTCAAGATTGCCCATCGACAAGAATGAAGACCTAAGTTCAGATACTCTGTCCCTACACAAGAAGCTAGACAGAGCAGTATGGCCCTGAAATTCCATCACTAGAGATAGGCAGAGATAGGCAGATCCCTGGAGCTCCTTGGGCAGCCATCCTGACAGAATTGATGAGTTCCAGAGGCCCTGTCTCAAAAATAAATGTGCTGGATAGTTTATGTCAATTCGACACAAGCTTAAGTCACCTGAGAGGAGGGAACCTCAATTAAGATAATACCTTCATAAGATAAGTTGTAGGTGGGCTTGTAAAGCATTTTCTTGTTTAGTGATTGATGCAGGAGGGCCCCTTCCATTGTGGGTTGGGAGAGCCCTGGGCTGGTGATCCTGGGTTCTATAAGAAAGCAGGCTGAGCAAGCCATAAGCAGCAAGTCAGTAAGCAGCACTCCTCCAGGGACACTCTTCCTGCCTCTAGGTTCCTGCTCTGTTTGAGTTCCTGTCCTGACTTCCTTTGATGATAAACTGTGGTATAGAAGTGTAAGCCGAATAAACTCCTTCCTCTCCAGCTTGCTTTTGGTGATGGTGTTTCATCACAGCAAGAAACCCTAACTAAGGTAGAGAGCCTGAGAAAAGCACCCAGTGCTGCTGTGGGATGGTCTGTATATCAAATCTGTTGCTCTGATTGGTCAATAAATAAAACACTGATTGGCTAGTGGCCAGGAAGGAAGTAGGTGGGACAAGGAGAGAGGAGAATTCTGGGAAGCGGAAGGCTGAGGCAGAGAGACACCGCCAGCCACCGCCATGACCAGCAGCATGTGAAGACACCGGTAAGCCACCAGCCACGTGGCAAGGTATAGATGTATGGAAATGGATTAATTTAAGCTATAAGAACAGTTAGCAAGAAGCCTGCCACGGCCATACAGTTTGTAAGCAATATAAGTCTCTGTGTGTTTACTTGGTTGGGTCTGAACAGCTGCGGGACTGGTGGGTGACAAAGATTTGTCCTGACTGTGGGCCAGGCAGGAAAACTCTAGCTACAAATGGCACCCAACGTGTTGGCAAGAGTTTCCACCTAAAACCTGAGAAAAGATTCTAAAACGGAGCTAAAAACAACTTCCTAATTGTCTCTCTCAAATGAGCAGCAGCTGCCGGTTTGAGTTACTGGCAGGTTCCTGGCATGTGCGCTTGACCTGCAGTATGGAGGGAATGACTTCCTCTGCAAGTGGCACATTAAGCTGCATGGTGGATTTAGCCTTTGCTAGTACAAAACAAAAAGAGGTTTCTGGGCTACACACTGCTTGGATAAAAGCATAGACCCAGGATGGCTCCCAGAGCTGGCGGAAAAGGTACCACCGCCATGTTGGGAAGCTGAAGTGGGCTGAGTCAGCAGCCACAGCGCTGTTTCAGGCTTAAAAGGCTGCAGTTTAAAGCAACAGGCTCAAGGTAATATAAAAAATAAGCCACATAGAGATGGCTACCACACAGAGAATCTGGATTATGTTCTCTTTGATATTTGTAACTGAAGAAAAACATTTGATTACAAAAGCTGTTGAGTTATGCCAAAATGTATATTTTAAAGGTACCTTGACTTCAAAATTTGGATATAAGGATATGTTACTTTGGAAAAAAGGTTTTGCTTTTGTTTCTACAGAAAGCCAGAGGCTATGGATTTGTTCCAGATTAAGATACATCAGGTTTGACCAGCCAAGACCCCCTGAAATGTCTCCAATGACACCATGGCCCAGATGATCCAACATCCAGAATCGTATCAAGGCAACTGGCTCAGACGATACAGTCTCACGGACTACTCCATGATCCTAAAATTTTCTTTGTGTCCCCATAAGATACAGCACCCCCCTCCAGCAGGAAGTAGTTAAGAGAAGCTACACCCAAATTCCCAAATATACCAATCTGGCTTTGGAGATGTGTAAAAGTTAAAACCTTCCTTTTTAAAAAAAAAAGAAAAGGGGAAGTGCTGTGGGATGGTCTGTATATCAAATCTGTTGCTCTGATTGGTCAATAAATAAAACACTGATTGGCCAGTGGCCAGGCAGGAAGTAGGTGGGACAAGGAGAGAGGAGAATTCTGGGAAGCGAAGGCTGAGGCAGAGAGACACCGCCAGCCACCGCCATGACCAGCAGCATGTGAAGACGCCGGTAAGCCACCAGCCATGTGGCAAGGTATAGATTTATGGAAATGGATTAATTTAAGCTATAAGAACAGTTAGCAAGAAGCCTGCCACGGCCATACAGTTTGTAAGCAATATAAGTCTCTGTGTGTTTACTTGGTTGGGTCTGAACGGCTGCGGGACTGGTGGGTGACAAAGATTTGTCCTGACTGTGGGCCAGGCAGGAAAACTCCAGCTACACAGTGCTTATTTCTGACCTCCATATACACATTCATAAATATGCACATGTATCTTCTTGCTCATGAACATGTGCATATAAGACATATACACACATGCAAACACAAAGTATGCTGATAATCCAGTTCTTCCCCATACCATGTAGTTTGTTTCCCATCTGTACCCAACTACAAGTACATGAGTTCCATCTAAGTCTGTCGATACCACCAACAAGGACTAAGAGGCTGGGTCCAAGGGGTACAGTATTTTTCTTCTTATCGAAACTGTGTGCCATGGAGAGTTCTCTTTGATCTTCCTGTGCCAAGAATACATTTGCAGGATGGCAGAGACACACTTCAGCCTGCAGTATAATTTATATTTTGTTAAGTCCAGGCTTACTTCAGGAGATTCATCTTCATTAATAAATCTGAGTCATATGTGGTAACTCACACTTGTAGTCCCCAGGAATCAAGAAGCCAAGGCAGAAAGCTGTGGGTTCAAGACCAGCTTGGGTTATATAACCCAAATAATATTTTTTTTTAATTGTAAAAGACATAAGGAAAGGAGGAAAGAGGATGGGGACTAGACATTGGCGGTATATTGAAAGTGTAAAGACTGAACTAATCTAAAATAACTACTTCAGAAGACTGCATGGGAAATATCTTCAATCTGATGTCTGTTGCAGTTTAAACACAAAATAATGCTGATGTCTGCCTTCAGTTTATCTTGGAAAATTCCTTGATACTTCGTCTTATTTTTACAAGTGATTAAATGGAACCCATACATCACAAATCCTAGGTTAAATGTTTATGTATTTAGAAAGAAGAACTACATAAGAAAATCCTAAAGCGCTCCATTGAAGTTGCTTCTGACCAAAGCTGCCCCTCTGCCTTCATGCAGGTGCACTGATTCCCCAAAATCCTCACATGCGTAGGTTAGTGGAGTGGTGGGCCCATAGCCCACTAAGAAAGTGGGTCATGCCCACCCCATGGTGTGTATGGTGGGTTCTTGCCTATATAAGGATGGGATATTCACTATACAAAGTACACATTCCAAATTTATAAAATTTATAATTTAATTTATAAAACAAGTAGGTATGTAGAGAAAGAAAAAGCTAATCTTTGTGAAGTGCTTATGAACCTTAAGGAGGAGAGACAGCAAGGTCTACAGATAACAAATCGGAGATTTTGCAGCTTTCACAATGATGAGATGGATGAGCTAACAGTACATTTCACTGAAGAAGTTGTCTCTAAAAATCTGGGAAACCAGAATTCTCTAACTGCCATAGAGAACTAGAAAATTCCTCACTGCACTGTCTGTCTGTCTATCTGTCTGTCTGTCTGTCTGTCTCTCTCTCTCTCTCTCTCTCTCTCTCTCTCTCTCTCTCTCTCTCTCTCCTGTTGTAAGACAGGAGAGAGAGAGAGAGGCCATTCACTGAAGATGGCGCCAGAAGCCTTTGGATAAAATAATTGACATGCATTTGTATATGTTTATCTGAGCACCTATGTTCAGTGTGTGTCTAAGTATGTGTGTACAAGTAAGAAAGCTCAGAAGTCACTCTTTTACACAGATAAGCATGGTTAAAGATAATAAAAATGATGTAGCCATTAGTCATTGAGAAAAGTATCTCTCTCCTTGGAAATCTATGGTTGGGAGAGGCAGCCATGAGCAGCATACGACACAAGTTAACCTGTATACCTAGCTCTCCATTCTGAAAAAAGAAAATAAAGGCTGCTTCACACATTCATCTTGCTACTTCAATCGCTTGAAGTGGATAATCAGCTTAGTGCTATGGGGATGATGTTGAAGGTGTTGATTTCTCTTTGGTATTGATTGCTGTGCTCTGACCTACTGTTCTCACTATTATGCACCAAGCACCACCTGGCACCATTGTCTATCTTTATTCACACATCAGGTGATCATCTTTTTAATATTCTTTTCCTCATTGTATGTAGTTCCCAGCACATATACCTGAAATTCATATTGGTTTATTGGCTTAAATAACAGTTCCTATTTTAAAGCACTATTTGGTTAAAAACTAGTCGTTTTACACTAAAATCCAACGGCAGATTTTTCTAGAGTACATTTCAGTCAAGTGCTGTTCCATATTTTCGCTAACACTTCAGTTTCTTGGTAGATAAATGTGAGACTGTCAGTTACAGGTGAACCGTGACACAGATGTAGCAACAGAAATGGGTGTATGTGTTTGCTGAATAACAGTGAGAGTAAGAACCATTGCTCACTTGCTTCTGCAAAGGAGCATACCCCATGAGAGGCTAAAAGACTCTTTTACAGCCCACCCACCTGCCTGCCTGGCTACCTGGAATTCCCAGAAAAACAAGCACAGAGCTGTGGCTAGGGCTGGGGCTGAGCGCAGACCTCCCTTTACTGACTCCAGCACCTGCATAGTTCCTAAAGAGGGCGCTGCACAAATGTTATCCTTGTGAACAGTACCCATCAAGCCAAAACCCTGCTTCTGAATTGGCCCAACCAAATCCTACCCTTTGCAAGTGCAGAAGCCCATAGCACTTACACTGTTTTCCTGGCTCACACTTCATAAAACAATCAGCATGGATTGTTCATAGTCTTTTGACCTGAGGAATTCCATTTACCTCTGCCCTGACCAAACAGCCAGAATCCACAATCCCTTCAGGGTTGACTCTTGTGCCTGTCTAACTGGCTGGTGAGCCCAGGGTACCAGCTCACTAGCAGAAGGCACACCTGGTTGGTGAGCCCAGAGGACCAGCTCACTAGCAGGTGGCACACTATTTTACATAGAACTACTTCTTTAGAGAATCTCGCTCCTGCCCTGTCTGGAGGTGTGATTTGGATGAATGTGCAACTTAAAAATAGAACTTCCAGGATCTGGAGAGATAGCTCAGTGTCTAAGAGCACTTGCTGTTCTTGCAGAGGACCTGAGTTCAGATTCCAGGACCCACATAGTGGCTCCCAACCATCCTTAACTCCAATCCTGGTGGATCCAATGTCATTGTCTTCTTCTGACCTCTGCAGGCATCAGACATGCACATACATACATAAATTTACATACAGACATAAATCTATTTTTTAATTAGAATCTGCAGATATGAGTTATATCCAAGGATATAACACTGTGCTGTTTAAACCAGGACAAACGCAGTAGGTGTTCATATGTTTAATGTAAAACAGACATATGATGGGTATAATTCTTATTATTGTGTGATACCTACCAACTTGACATGACCACATGACCACTTCAAAGAGTACCTTTGCTTTGCTAAATCTTGTACAGATCTGCATACTCTTTTCCATGATTTCTGGATTGGCTCACGTCCTCCTTTTCTCATGCCTCCCTCATTATTTTTTGGCTTTTAAGTAACAGGCATTCTAAACACAGTGAGATGAAGTCATTGAAGTTCTGATTTTCATTGATGAAATGATGAAAAATGCTACTTTTAAAGGAAAAGCTACACACTACACCACTTCCAAAATGCATGCACTTTTAATTCAGATGGCACAGAAACTGACTTCTGATTTTCAGACCTCTTACTTTATTCCACACTTCATATGCTTCCAACAAACTGTAACTACCACACCAGCTGTGAAGAGAGTACAAGCTCACAATAGACCTCATCTTGAAGGCAAGACCATGAGACCCTCAACTCTTGATGTCTGTCAGACACTAAAGATGGACCAAAGGCCGAAGCCTTGGATATAACTTGAGTCACAAAGTATAAACAGTACTACAAAGGTGTTTCAGCTGGCTTTCCATATTTTGTTGTGTTTATTAAAAACAGTTTTCTTTCTTTAGGACAACACAGAGAAGAGAAGCACCATGTAGTTAAGGCAGCACATAATCCCCAACTGTTAGGATTATAGGCATCAACAGCCTGGTCACTATGACTGCCCCAGATCATGCTAAGCCTTTCACATCAAGTTCTGAAGCCATAAGGGCAGAGATTCATTGAGGCAAGCTTTGGACCTCTGTCCTGGGTGAACAGTGTGTGATCACATTGATGTGGTCAGCTACAGAATAAGTGCCAAGAAGTATGGAAATTTGATCTGTTCTTTCTTTCTCCTGGAATCAGCTTTCACACACCAAGCTTTTCGTTATCTGATTATTGCACTATCTAGAGCTCTACAGACACACTCAAGCTCATGTTTTATCATTGCCTTCTGTCTGGGAATCCTGGTTTCCAGCCTTGATTGAGCATCCGGATGCAGAGTACACCTGTGAGGTCAGTGCTGAGGTGTTCTTACACTCAGGCTGGTAAAACTGATGTGTCTCCCCTGATTTCTCTGCACCTCCAATTTGCCTAAAACAAAGAGCTTGGGCCTATTTTTCCTTGTTGTGTCTTGTATGAGCAGTATGAGCTTAGGCAATCCATATATTGCTTCTAAGCTTTGGTTTTTGTGTGAGGAAAAAATAAAATTAAAAATAATAGCAATAGTGCTTGCTTCTGAAAGCTGTTAACCAGAATCAAGTGAGATATTTGTAAAAGTACTTAATGAATAGTATATACACACACATATATATGCTTCTCGCAATGGGAACTACTTCCTCACATGGGCAGGCATTCTCCTTTTCCTACCTCAAAAGCCCCTAAAAACCTCATCTTCAACAGCATCCCCAGAGCCTACACTCCATCTGCAGTGAACGCATTGCCATGAAAATACACACTAGGAAGCAGAGACACTGTCCTGTGTACACAGTTTCTTTCTAGGTTTACAAAGAAAGTCCCATTCTCGGCATCAAAATTAACACATTTACAAGTGTAGCTGTGTTTTGCATTTTGATCTTGTGGTAAACAGAGTAATAAGCCCCATTGCAACTAACATAAATCTGCTGTTGGATTAATAATGATATCGTCAATATAGGTAGAAAATGAGAATCCATACAATTAGAGGCCTGTGAAAGCGAATATCCTGCACTTTAGTCAGTGAAAGTGTGCATTTCGGGGAGTAAAGAGTCAACCCCCACCCCCACCCCACAGCCAGCCCTTATTCTCTTCTGCTGCTGTTAGCGTCTCATAATGTAAAACATTTCTTCATTTCCAGCAGATAATACTTTCAGTGAAAAGGTAATTTTTTTGAAGTCTATTACTCGAATTCTTAGTGAACAGCACAATGTAGCATTTTGTTCTAATATGCTATTGAAATTGTTTGAGTAGGTACACCACAGAATCAAACGCAGAATGTCAAAATGGTTTCCATTAACTATGCACATTCGCACTGCTTCCCTTAATGGCCACGGTTTTGTTCTTTTTCCTTCATCTTTGCATCTATAAGATGAAATGATTCAGTTGATGTAACTGAAAAGTACATGGAAAAGGTAGAGAGGAAATTACAAAAGCATCACGGCACAATTCCACCCACATACTTTATTCTATAATGAAGTTTAATAATGACAGAAAGTGTCTGGAGTTAAACATCAGTCATTTCAGCAATTGTAGCTAATGTGAGCATCTCATACCGAGGAATGTTTTATAAAAACATGGCAGGGACTATGGTCTACATTGAGTTGAGGTGTCATAATGAAATCTTAACTAGATGCTATTATAATACATATTATGTTAAGAGAAATTTATTTCAACCTGAGAAGATCAAATAAGTGCTATGTTTCTTTCAACAATGTAAGTTCAGGGAAAAATCATTTTGCTTGGAAGGAACTTTTCTTCCTAAAGTATAACCCATCACTCACAGTAAGTATGCTGATGTGTCTTTGTAAACACACAATGAAAAGATGGTTGATGATTTTTCCTTGATGTAAAATTATTTCTGGAAATGAATTGAATTTGTCCTTATTTAGTATAGCCCTCTGTGTATTTTAATTGCTCCCTTAATCATTTTTGAAGAAGAAAGGACATTCCTAGTGGGTAAACCCTAGATCTCAGCACCCCCCGCCACACCAGACCTGATAGCAGAGCCTCCGACAGCCTCCAGAAGCCTGACTCCAGCAGCCATGTTTGCTGAGTCATTCAGTGGCAACTCCCTTTTGTTTTGTTCCTGGTGGTTTGGGTTCTGCTGATGAATGCAAAATCAAACAAAATCAGCCCCTGAACACTCGCATTTCCCACGGCCTGCCCACTTCCCTCCCTATCCAGCAGTCCGTGGCCACATCTAAAAGGCTTGGCAAAGATCTGAGAACCTGTGGAGTGTTTTGTAATTTCAAACTCACATCATAAAAGAAAAAGAATGAAATACGTCTTTTCACTTCTGAGTGTCCTCTCCCTCTGAATGTGGTAGGAAGAAAGCTTGCTTTCCACAGTGCAGCATTTCCCTAATACCCACAGCACCTTCAAGAATGACCTGGAGGAGGTAAGTGCAACAGACCAAATTGAGAACATCCTTTTGCTCTGTGTACATTTGGTTCACTTTCCTCCCCCACCCTCTCTCAATGTTTTTTCCTTCTTAGTGCTGGTTCCCCAGGGCATTTCCTATTTATATTTCAACATTTTTCACAAATATTCCTAGGTCAGTGTATCTGAGCCCAGGAAACAGCCAGAGCGTTTAATCTTGCCACCAGATGGCAGTAGAATACCGTTCAGGTTTAAAAAAGAAAAATAATGGGCTCAAGGGACTTTGGATAAGTACCACCCACTATGCTATCCCCAGAAATGGGATGTCATTTCCATAGACTATTAAAGAACAATATCTTTGTCAAAGGATCCATTGCTATGGCAAAAGAGCTGTTTAGCCACTGCTAAGCTGCAAGCACCCATCAAAGCATAGTGGTTTTTAAAATTCCTGATTCATTGTCAACCACAGTTCCCAGGATTGATTTCTCAGAGCTGGGCTCTTCTGAGATATCTTCTGCTGCACAGGATAGACATGAGTTTGTCCCTGTAGCTGCTTTCAGATCAGACTGCGATTGAGGTTGGACTTTCCAAGATGACTTCTCACATGCCCATGTGGTGCCCATAAAAAATTAGCTTGGTAACTGCCTTGCAAACGATGGCCCATCAATTAAATGTGCATAAGACCTCTGTTTTCCTCCACCTGCTGGTGTTTATTGACTTGGCTAACTCAAGTCGGAGAGATTACATGTGAGGCCGAGATGAAACATTCCAACAGATTTAGAAAAGGACCCACAGATCTGCAAATACAACATCAGAAGCTCTCCAAACTAGACATACATTTGAAGGGTTATAAACCTGCACCTTCTTTTCCTAGTAAATTACAAATAAGACAAATGGTGCTAACAAAGCACATAAAATATCGGGGAAAAATTGACCATTTGGCTTCTCACTAGAGTAATCTGCATAGGACACAAATCCCAGGTTCTGACCCTATGATTTCAGAACTTAAAATTCAATGTATTAAGAAAACCCATGATCTAACAATCTCGAAGGGAAAACTAAAGCCAATTAGACTGACACAAGCTAACAACAAGGCAAGGGTTGTAGCTCAGTGGTAGGATTCTTGCCTTACATTTGCAGGGTCCAAGGTTCAGCTCTCAGGACTGCAAAATGAAAACGGGCCAGTGCCAGATGCAAGTTCAACATTTTACAAAGACAGACCTACCTAGTCTATGTATGCAACATACCTACCAACTCAATCCTATAAACAAATTCCTCCCACAAAACCACAAAACCAAAACAAGGCCAGAGGTCTCTTTTATGAACCCGAACTTGAAAGAATGGAAGCTGGCTATTCTCGGACATATCTCATTAAGCCTGATGATGAGTCATCCTTCGCTCTCTATCTTAAGAACTGATATAATCCTTGCAGTTCGAATCAGTACTGCATGGATTTCACCAGCACAGATTATGAACAGAATAAAGAACAAAAACCAAAACTTTTCTCCACATTTGCCATTGTAACAAGCCAGTCATTTTTCCCCCAACCAAGATAATATTCATACGTATGATACATGATCCAGAAAGCACTGTGGACACACAATGTTGATTCAGTAATGAGGGTACTTTCATTTTTAATCTGATAATCCCCACGGCTCATAGACTCCTGTAGCCAAATGGTGCTTTTGTAGTTCAGTTAGCATCTGCCAGTGGGTGAGCCTAAGAACAGGACCAATCACCAGTCCCAAGTTCATTTACCAACATTAAACCCAAACAAGGCCTTGAATTCTCCAAGGCACTTTATTAATCACTTACAGCCAACATTTATCAACTCTGCAAATTTAACTGATACCTTCTGCCATTAATCCTGATCTGCGGGGGAAACTGAAACAAAATGGAGATGGACTTTGCTGAAACTCGCCAAGAAGAATCTATAGTTGTGATTGGCTCTTTGATAGAACAAACGTGTGATCTGAGAGGTTAATTGTATATGTGATTTGTGCAGTTATAAGAGTCTTATAGCTCTTCCTTTCAAAATTCAACTTTCATGAGAAGAATAAAACGTTTCTGAAATAATTGCTCTTCCTCCCATACACAGCCTGAATTAGTGTTCCATTAGATGAGGACACAGAAATATTCTCACGTTTAGCCAGGATAGGAAGTGGTGTTTGTCATATGTAAAACAGGTTTGTTTCTTTAATTCTAGATATATCATGTGTTAATATCAAAGTGCCACTTCTTTAAGTACTGCTAGATAAAGCTTTCTCAAGAAATGGATTTGTTTGCACACTAATTGGTTGTTAACACAGACTACATTTTGAATCACACAGACTATTTTAGGAATACAATTTTAAATATATGATTCACAAGAAAGCATGTGTTATTTGAATGGTCCACTATCACTCAAAACTCAACATGCTGGCTTGGAGTCAGTCGCTAAACTTAAAAAAGGCTAGAAGGTTCTCAGAGCTAGCTGGGACAGCAGAGAACTGGGAGTGATTGAGTAGACTTGAGTCTCTCCCCACTGCTTGAGAGGAAAAATTCTTTCATATGTTGCATGTTATGATGTCCCCTGAAGCCACTCTCTATTTTGGTAAGGAGATTACATGTTGAACACACAGTAGGTGTGGAGCAAACTTCTCTTTTTCTCCTTCCCTTCCTCATCGCACCCTCAAACCTAGTGTAACTTGCCAAACAATCGTATGCCTCTAGCATTGATGCTGCACCCCAGCCCTGCAATCCTGAGCCTCAGATCTTCCCAACCTCTCACTACCAATGACCAGTCTTTACCATGCCCCCCTATGTCATCTTCCCAATGTCTCAAAGCCACACCTTTCCTTTTCCTTTAACACCATATTCCAATCTTGTATTGGAAGACCACCAACAGCAGCTTTTGATCAGTGATATGTCTGGGCATTTTGTCTCATATCACAGCATAGCTGACCTCTGTGTCCTGCTCTGAAATACTCCCAGCACTGTCCACCTGTAGGCTTGTAAGGTGACTTAAAAAAAAAAAAACTTGCAAGTAATTAAAAACTTTTTTTTTAATTCTGGCCTATTCCAATGATGCTGAGAAAGTAGCCTTTTCAGAAAGCCTGGAGTAAAGGTAGAAGTTAATGCCTAAACACATGAACAAAGCTGACATTTGCATTCTGATATCCAAAGCCTGCCATAGCAGAACATTCTTCAAAGTAATTTTTAAAGACAAGGAAGGGAGGGAGATTAGTTGAATTGCGAAAATGTTGGAAAACCCTACATAGTATATTTTGTCCTTGAATATGAAATGGATATTACCATATAGAAAGTTCTGTAGTTAAGAAATCTGCTTACATTGAAAAGATGCTATACTGAGAAATTGTTTAAAATGTGAACTTCCTTTTTACAGCAAGCAAGATAGCTACAAAAATTGAGTTCTAGAAACTTGGTAAATGTTGCTTTTGTAAGCCTTAAAACAGATGCAAATAAACACTCAGCCCAATGAAGACTTCGTTCTGTACTGTTATCCATAGCTGTCTATTGCATATAATGTCCAAAGTTCTTATTCTATTATATATGAGATTTTATTCTTTGCAGTTTTCTAATTTTCTCTCCCATACCGGTACCAAGTAGGACACTGATAACATTCTAAAGTTCTACTTCTAGCTCTGCCAATAACTACAAGTGGGTCTGGGCAAATAGTTCAGTCTCTCTGCCTTCATCTCCCTATTTTAGGAACAGATAGTAACAGTGTGTTTACTTTCTGGAGCAGGTTTCTGGGTGCTAACATCAATCTATTGACTCCAGTTCTCTAGAAAGAAAGACCACCTACATTTCACCCTATGCCGGTGACACTACTGTAAGACTACATAGTGAAAGCTGGGCTGGAGAGACCAGCAAATGTGGAACATTCAGCATAAAGCATTTGTCAAGGGGATGTGCACAGTCAGAGCACATTTGGTGTGCCTGTGCCCCAAAGACAGAAACAGAGCTTGAGTAAAAGTGAGAGGAGGCAAATTTCACCTCAATATAAAGGAATTTCCATCAACTGTTCTGTAAAACGTTTATGAAAACTTCTTTAGGAAACAGATGTCTAGCTTCCATGCTTAAGATATTTCTATTTAACTGGAGCAAGAATACACAAGGGAGTGTTCAGCATCAGAATCCTTAAAGTCCTTTCCAATCCTGAGGTATTACCATTTTGGGACATCATAGCTCTCTCGGGACACAGACACACATGAATACACTCATTTCTTCCCATATGCACTCTTAAGGCATTGGTCTAAGGAAGATTTGGGCATATGGATTATTCTTTGCAAAATAACTTAAGCAGGCTTTAGTACAAGATACTAAAACATACAAACTAAAAAGGAGAACACATAGAAAGCCTATCCCAGGAGCCAAACCTGGAAAACTTGTAAGCTACTACTGAATTTCTGGATCGTCAAACATCAAGACTAGGTTTACAGGTCTCTCCTAATTAATCAATAAATCCTTAAAGAAGTGTGATCTTTCTCACAGCACCCACTGTGAGCCAATAAAACAATCACTGTGATTCTAATATCAGAACTTTAATCGTACATTAAGACTAAAAGCATAGCCTAAAAGTATAAAATCCAAGCTCTTGCCATGCTGCTGTAGCAAATATGTTTAAAAACCTACATTCTCTTATGGAGCAAATTTGTGAACTGATGAAAATGCTGCTATCATTTCTAGCTCCCTTCAGAATGGACACTTGTAAATGAATGGGAGTGTAATAATGCAACAGTGCCTCCATCAATCTCTCCAATGCATGGCAGTCTGCAATACATCTGATGAGAAATGTGTTTACTCTTTCAGGATTAAAAATAGAAAAACACAATAGAACAAGTTCATTGGCAGGTTCAGGTGGCCACTTAGTTTATAAGAGAATCAGGAAATGAAAGTGCCCTGTGGTGTGGTAAAGAACTCTGTAAGAACCTGGTTTTAGCCAACACAGGCAAGTCCTGTTAGTGAGTTTCTTCCATTGTTGGCACTAAGAAAAATTAACTCTGTACCTCCTCTTAATCAGCTAAATATTTATTCAAATCTTCAGCTTGTTATTTCTTCATTAACAAGGTTTCCCCTGCTGCTCAACAGAATGTGTGAGGAACTTACAAATGTCAGAAGCACTCAAGTTGAATCAAGCAGGGGAAGTGATAAAGGGCTCATAATCAAGTGGAAGTACAACACAGGCACATTTCAAGCTGAGAAATAATAGATCAATACAGAGGGCTCTTTCCCATGGAATAATGCTGTTATCTAGTCTTACTTTGTGACTTTTTATTCATCAGATCCCAAGCACAATGCATTTCTGTGTTGACCTTCAATTTGTAAATGATGATTTGTATTCTAATCCTCATAACAGAGGAATAAGGGTCCAATTTTTAAGAAAAGCTGTCTTGTGAACAAAGGCAAGCCAAATAAATTAGTCAAAGTGTTCCCTGAAAAGAATTAGTGCTTTGGGAGCTGCTGGTTACACAGGAGAAGCTGTCCTGACCGAGCAATCTAGCATGCTGGCACCAGGCCTGGGACATGGACAGACTTCCCACGTCCAACTAAGCTTTCTAGAAGCTGCCACTGGCTGTGGCTGTAGGAGACGCTAACCTGGCCGTCTGTGTGTTCTGTAAAGAACTAACAGATGTTTTACATTTAATTCTGTGGTTCAATAACTATCAAGGTTAATAAATGACCTCCAATCCCTGGTCCTGACATCAAATTTTATCACGTTAGCTTTTTTATGTAGTTCTATGTTATCTTTAACACCATAGGTCAATGAGAAATCATGCCCTCATCAATTACTTTTGAACTGTTACTTTCTATCAGTACAGACATATATTACAATCTAACTGCTCCCAGTTACGTTTTAAAAAAACAACTGGTAAACATAGAATAGGCTTATAAAAACTATTATTTCTCCATAAAAGATAGTGATATAATACTTGTAAATGTTTAAAAAATCACAAAGAAGAAAATGTTACAGAGTGCAAGTGTAGAAATGAACCTACAGGAAGTATATGTGACATTGCACAACTTTCTGAGTTAAGAAAATTGGACCATGTTTTTCTCATTATAAACATAAATTGGCATTCTATACTAGGAAACTATCACTGAAGTAATCAACAATCTTAGCAAGCTGTGAGCTGTGGCAACTACAATAGTGAGTGGCTGGCCTGTATATGCTAACTCATGAAATAGTGACGCAAATGTTACGGGAATAACTGGACTCTTTCTGATTGGACTTGAAGTGTATTCCACAGAATGGGAAATGCATGTCTGGCACCACCAATGGGGACAAGAATCACAGATCCTAGGAAAAACATACTGCTATTATTTTGCTAATTTGACATTGTATTAAATGGCCTCATAATTACTTTCTTTATAACAATAGACTAGTGAATATCTCAACTCTCACCAGTAAAGCTCCTTTATGTAGTAGTTAGCAATTAACAAGAGGCCAACAATTGGTCAGAATCAGATGGACTGCTCAGTTCTCAATAAAACATCTGTATCATATCCCTCCTCCAAAGGTTCAAAGATCAATGTGGAAGAGGGAGCAGAAAGACTGTAAGAGCCAAAGGCAGTGGGTGACTATAGCAAAACAATGTTTTTCAGGCACAACAGTCCATTTCATACATGAATTCAGGTCCTGTTACTGTACATACAACACATGCATAAGATCAAGCCTTACAAAATCTCAGCATGAATGAGGGAGGGTGTTACAAAGTCCCATCTAGCTAAAAAGCTATTGGCAACAGATGGCTGCTGGAAGCAGTGTCTTTTCTTCAGGGATGTAGACCCCAAGAAGTTCTCCATACTCCAGCAGAGGGACACACCCATGTACATACCAGCAGCACTAAGTGGACCTGGTAAGTTTTTAAAAGATCACATAAGGTTGGAGGAAATAGTGGTAAAGAGGGTAGGGGAAGAAATGGAGGCATAGATTTGATCAAAACACATTATATGCATATATTAAATTCTCAAGCAATCAAAATGATAATAAAAAAGCATCTGACCCACAACTGAGTCAGGAGCTGGTTCTCAATCCACCTAATGCTGTGACCCTTTAGTACAGTGGTTGTCAACCTCCATAACACTGTGACCCTTTAATATAGCAGTTCTCAAACTCCCTAATACTGTGAACATTTAACACAGTGGTTCTCAGCCTCCCTAAAGCTGTGACCCTTTAACACAGTGGTTCTCAACCCCCCTAATGCTACAACCCTTTAATACAGCTTTTCATGTTCTGGTGACTCCCAACCATAAAATTATTTCCTTGCTACTTCATAACTGTAATTTTGCTACTGTTATGAATCATAATATAAATATCAGATACGCAGGATATCTGCATATCAAAGGGGTTGTGACCCACAGGTTGAGATCTGCTGCTAAAGCACTGACTTACAAGGCACTAAAAGTAGAATGAACACTCAGCATCACTGCTGTGTTTTCTGTCCATGCTTTAGGTGAAGATAGAGAAGTAAATTATTGTCTTTAACTTTTCCTCTTGAGTCACCTTGCATTTCAGGAAAAGCAAAACCTCATAACATAGACCCCCCCCTCCAAACACACACACACACACACACACACACACACACACACACACACACACACACACACCAGATCTTCTGCACCCTAAGTGATTAACAAATGAGCAGCCTGTTTGATCTCTCTACAGTAATCACTGATACTGCGCAGGACCAGATCAGAGACAGTGATGGGTCACTGCTGGGTGAGACCATGACTTGGCCAAGACTACTTTCCTCTTGCCTTCTATTTAAAACTAAAACTCATGAAAGCACCAAAAAACAGATTTTGGGGGCACCAATTGGATATATATATCTGTTCTTCTCAATATAGGTGCACTGAATAAATCTCTCTGTGCTTTTCACCATTATTTATGTCTTTAATTGATATACTAAGCACAGGTGGCCTAGCCTAGTTGGGGTTTCCAGAGCCCACGCATTACTTTAAAAACTCCAGCGACAACACTTCGAGAAAGTCCAAGGGCCTGGTCACCCTCATGCTTTTTGCCATCAACTGGTGATAGTGGCTACCAAGTGAGAACTATAACCACCTACCAGGAAATCCCAGGCAGGAATGGAAGATGAAGCATCAGGATGTCTGGAAAGTTAACAACTCATCAATGTTTCAGTGAACAGATACTCTCAAGCCACATTACGAGTGCTTCATAGAAGCTGGCTTCATTGTCAAATTAATTCTCCTTCAAGGTAGCTGAGCATTTATTTCTTACTTTGTATGAAATTCTATGGACAGTCTAATAGTAGAGCATGGAGCTGGGAATCCTTTGTAATATTTAACTGCAACATGAATTTTATTTTATGCCTCCTTCTAAATAAGTCTTTTTTTAAATGTATGTTTGAGTATGGCACATAAAAGGAAACCATTAACAGAACCATGGGGTGCCTGTGATGGGGACTGATCATTCCTAACAGCCTCTAAATTTTGAATTCCTGGAAAGGAAAACCATGAATCTTTCAGCCAGCCTAGCATGCAGATAAATTGTATGCCACATTGGCCTTCTACCCTGTTCCTCTCTCTTCTCTCCCCTGCCTTCTGGGCTCTTCTATTCCAAGTGTTCTTGGGAGGCTCTCTTGTGTCCTCATCACAGGAAATCTATCAGCATGTGTTTAGAGGGGAGGCTTGCTCTTAATTACAGGCACTATATGTATTTTCACACTCCTTTGCATTGCACTGTTTTGACACTCTGGGAAAAGCTTTGAGCTTTCAAAGCTGCATTTCAGGGAGGTCCTCAGAAAAACCATGAAATGGATTTGAATCTTCCCCTGCGTTCAGATTTTGGTCTGTGACCTTCCACCCACATTCCATGAATAGAACATTGTCCTCGCAGGGCAGAGGCTCAATAACTGGGCATTTTCTGGGTCCCTGAGTTCGTACAATAAGATATCAACTCCAATCTGTGAGCACAATGCTCCAGTGACTGCCAGGAATGGCTGCAATATTGATGTCTTTCAACGTAGATCACATCATTCACCAGGCAGAGCTCAATAAAATGATACTGTAGTTAACAAGTTTTATAACACAAAGTTACTTTAAAACATAGAACTAATCAGGGGGAAGCCTGTTTATACATGTCAGCCCCATGTTTAATTGTCAATAAATAAACAAAGATTTGCTTCAGCTATTGTCATGTATATCAAGTGAGCCATTAATCTAAACTAATGAAGCTTAAGATATATGACAGACACATTTTATGGAGCTCCTTCTTAATGATATGTTTGCTTTTCATTTCAATGCCAAGAGAGCCCATTATCAAGAATGCAGCACATTATGGTCCAAACGCATTGAAATCTCCAGCACTGTCTTTGTTCTGAGTTCACAATGAGCAGTGCTTGTCCTTACATATTCATGTACTGTTGGTGATGAAAAGCATTAGTCAGACATGAATACAAGGTGGGAAGAAGGGAGAGGGACAATACCATGCACTCAAACATCCTGGTCTGTTATGAGGTTCTCCCCTTCCGGTTTCCAAGCTCACCTGGAAAGGAAAAGAGACTAAATCAAGTCCACTTCACATACACATCCATTTTGAAAACCATGAGCAATCCTAGACACAATGCATCCTGGTGGCTGGAGATCCTGAATCCCCAAGGATTGCAAGCCCAGAATTCCAAGCTGCAACCAAATAGCTCCTGAAATTAAAAGCAATCATTTTATAATCATTTTGGTGTTCATGCTATCCCTAATGCTTTGATGGTTTCCAAACATAAAGCAATTATTTCTTATTCTGCCTTTAGTTTGGAGGTCAATAATGAAAACAAATTAGAATCTATTAATCTATGATTATTTTTATACCTGGAAACATGAAAAATTAGGAACATTGGACCACTCTTTGGGAAAATGCTGCCAAGACTTTATGCTGCAAGCACCAAAGACCAAATGAAAAATTCTGTTGTGTTGTAGTTTTATATACTTAAATCTGGAGAGTTATGCTTTTAATGGGGCCAGATTATGAGGACAGAACATGGACATGGGTAAGAAATGGTGAAATATTTTTATTAAATATTACCTGGGTTCATGATTTTATTGATCAACAGATTTCCAGACCTCTCAGAGAACCTGCTTCACAGTGGGAAGTTCTGACTAACGACCTAGCCTGTGAAAGAGATCCTGGTGTGGGCACAGAGGGGCTTTAACAGGTTTCCTAGATAGGCCTTATGCTCCTTTCCCTGCTTCCTGATAAGCATGAAATAATCCCTCCATGTTCAGTGCTTTTACAGCTCTGTCTTCAGGGTATTCAGGAAAGGCCTTGTGAAGCTGTAAGTCCGTTCCTTCTTAACTTCTCTACTTGACCTGGCTGAAAACAATTCCACGTCATTTATTTAAGATGAGTTTAGCACCATCACTCTCTCCTCATCATTGCTAGACACTGCAGGAGGATGCCTATCTAAGTGGCAAGAAAAGAGGTGTCACCCTGCTCCTGGACTACCAGCCTCCAGATTAAGAGGAAAAAGCATTTTGGTGTGGCACCTCCTCATCTTGTTAAATTCTATGATCACAAGCAGATATCAGAAGTACTTTTATATACTTTGTTGCTGAAGACCCTGGTACTCTTCTCACTGATTCCTTCTCATCATTCAAACTCTTTTAAACGTTCCACAACCCTGCTGTTTCCAATCCTCAAAAACCACTTCTAATTGAATTCCTACAAAAGACAATAACCCAAGAAGTGTAACCTTCTCACTCTACCCTTAGTAGAATTCACCCCCAAAAGAATGCCCCTTCTACAAAACAGCCAAAATATGGATAAAAGGGTCCTGGCACTTCTCAAGGAACACTAGTATCACCAAGGCTCCCAGAGCTCCTTTTGATTATGAAGGTTGCACTGCCTTTTATATCCAACTGAACATGCTTCTTTGGAAATCTCTGCTATCCATGTTCACACTGGGCGTTCTTTATTGAGATCCCTCAATGTACAGCTGATCTTAGTCACCAAATCCTCTACAAGTAGACTGACAAGGCTTCCTCCATCACAGTCTCACTCTGAGTCTCAGTAGTTTTTTTTATCCCTCCTGGTTAAGAAGAAATTTAAACCCTTAGCTCCTATTATTATTTTATACTAGTATGTCACTATTCTATGTCAGTCACACTAAATACTGCATATGTGTTAACATATTGAGCAAAACAGCATTACCTTAAACGTTCTCCTATTATCCTCACTTTAAGGAGAAGGAAGTTGGATCTATGAGTTCTTACAACCTCATTACATGTATGCTGGCTAGCAGATTTTCTAGGTTGGGTCATAATCATTTGACTTTTCCCTCTTTGTTTATCAGGCTAAACATGATACTGTGACTTTCTATCCTTCTCATTCAAAAGTACATAATAATATTTCCCCCAAAGAGTGGAAGAATCAGAAATGTTATTATCACTACACACAATAGTACAGGACTGTCATCTCAACTACTGAGGAAGCTAAGGCAGGAAGATCACAAACTGAAGACCAACCAGTTCAAGGCAATCCTGAGAAACATAGCCAGACTCTGTCTCAAAACTTCAAAGAGGGCTAGACATATAGCCCAGTGGTAGAGCTCTTCCCTAGCATAGATGAAGCTCAGGTTCAATCAACAGCACAACAAAAATAAAATAAGATTTAAAAGATGTCATTGTCATAGGCACATCCTTGAGACTTTTAAGAAGAAGATAGGGCCTCTATGCCTGCATGTGTTCTGCTCATTTCGGTATCATGGAAAATCAGATACAGATATCCACAAGCTTCCCAGGTAATGTCAGTGTGTTCAGACATCAGGAAGTAACCACAAAGTTCAAAGAAGTAATAAAGTTACACTTGCAATAAGATTTAAAATTGACAGCAAATAAATCTTTAGCAAGTACACAAACTCGTAGAGATTTTATAATGAATGATGAACAGGATAATATTTTTTTAATTTGTGGAAGTAAATGAAAATAAAAACACAACCCAACAAAACCTTTGGGTTTTGAAAGCAGTCCTACGAGGAAAATGTATAGTTCTAAGTACCTATATTTAAAAGACTCAGAAAGACCACAAACAAATGACTTAAAGATACAACTCTAGAATTTGGAAAACCAAGAACAAACCAAACCCAAATCTAGTAGACAGCAAGAAATAATAAAAATCAAGAGAAATTAAGGAAGTAATACACTGAATCTAAGAGACAGTTCTTTGAGAAGACTAAACAAGATTGGCAGACCCTTAGACTAACACACCAAAGAGTAAAACAAAAACAAAGCAGGATCCAAATTAACAGAATCAGAAATGAAACATTACAACAGATACCAAATAAATTCAGAACATTGTAAGGGAATACTTTAAAACCTGTTCCCTATTAAAGTGGCAACTCTGAAAGAAAGAGATGAATGTCTACATTCATTCAAAGCACTGAAATTAAACCAAGAAGAGATCAAAGAGATCAACATCATAAATAGACTTATAACAGATGAGGAGATCGAAACAGTAATTTTAAAAAGCCTTTTGACAAAAAAAAAGTCCAGATGGATTCACAGCAGAATTCTACCCAATTTTTAAAGATCTACATTCAATCCTTCTTATAATATTAACAAATATAAACCATAGAAACAGAAAGAGCAATCCCAAATTCCTTCTACAAAGGCAAGATTACTCTAATACCCCACACAAGTAAAGACACAACAACAACAATAAACTAATAAACTACAGGTCCATATTCCTGACAAGCAAAGATTCAAAAATCCCAAGCAAAATAATAGCAAACTGAATACAAACTTAAATAAAAAATTGTCCATCATGACCAAGTTGGCTTTATCACAGATTATTCAGTATATGAAAGTCAATAAATATAATAAATCACATAAATAGACTTAAAGACAAAAATCACATAATCATCTTAATTAACACAGAAAAAAAACTTTGATAAAATTTAACACACCTTTATGATAAAAATCCTAGAAAAAGTAGGAGTAAGGGGGATATACCTCAACATAATAAAGGCTGTATATGACAAATTCACAGTCAAAATCATTCTAAATGGAGAAAAAATTAAAACAATCACATTGAAATCAGGAACAAAACCAGGCTGTCCATTACCCTAACCCCTTTTCAACACTGTGCTCAAAACACTAGCCATAGCAATAAGGCAAAAGAAAGAAATTCAAAGGATACAAATAGAAAAAGAAGAGGTCAGATTTCCATTACTTACAAGTGACATGATATCATACATTAGAGATCAAAAATTTTCTACTAGAAAGCTTCTAGAATTTATGAACAAATTCAGCAAAGTGACAGGCTACAAATTCAACTTGTACAAGTCAAAAGCTTTTCAACACACCAATAACAAACAAACAGAAAAAGAGAGCATGGACACACTCCCATTCACAATAACCTCAGAAGAAATAAAATATCTAGAAATAAACATAACCAAAGAGGTTAAAAAAAAAAAAAAAACTTCTACAATAAAAAATTTAAATCTCTGAAGAAAGAGATTGATAAAGACAATAATAAATGGAAAGACATCCCAGGGTTCAAGACAATTTTAGGGGCTACAGAGATGGCTCAATGGTTAACGGCACTGGTTGTTCTTCAATGAGACCTAGGTTGATTTCCCAGCATCCATAGGGCAGCTCACAACTGTCTGTAACTCCAATCCTATGGGATCAGACTCCCTCTTCTGGCCTCTGCAGGCACTGTATCCATATAGTGTTCCGACATACATCCAGGTAAAACACTCATACACATAAAATAAAATATTATTAATTTTTTTCAAAAATTGTTCAGGAAGTGGATGGAGAAGTCACTCAGTTGGCAGAGTACTTGCCTATTGGTAACCCTCAACACCACATAAACAAGAAGTTGTGGTGTATGCCTATAACCTAAGCATTTAGGGGAAGGAAGCAGAAATATCAAAAATTTGAGATAAACTTTGGCTACATAAGAAATTTGAGGCCCATCTTGACTAGAGGCCCTGTCTCATACAAACAAACAAAACGAAGCAAAACAAAGCAAAAATTTAAAATGCAATTGCCAGGAAAATTCCCTCAACAAAAGGAGTCTATGACTACCAGTCATCAAAACTGAAATGACTAATAATTCAAACAGTATGGTGTGTGTAGGCAAACTAAATCGAAAGAAAGTTTACAAGTTCGAACTCGAAAGAAAGTTTACAAGTTCGAACTGCAACCTCC
Source organism: Peromyscus leucopus (assembly GCF_004664715.2). Classification (NCBI taxonomy): domain Eukaryota; kingdom Metazoa; phylum Chordata; class Mammalia; order Rodentia; family Cricetidae; genus Peromyscus; species Peromyscus leucopus. The sequence goes on along the minus strand of NC_051064.1, from coordinate 22,882,571 downwards.
TTTAATATTAAACAAGAAAATGTTCAGTGTAAATAGGAGTCATCAATGCGGCCAAGAAAATGATTTACAAGGACTTCTATTGGATGATCTTTTAATCATTCAATCATTTTTTTGCATGCTACCAATAGATAATGTTATAGTGATAATTAGAGATAAAGATAACTTAATATATATATATATTTAAATTATATATATACATATATATTCAAATAGTATGCTCTGGAGAAACTATAGAAAAGACTGCTACTTTCCAACTTAAATGTAGTCTCTGTTGAGACGAAGTTCACGAGGGATAAAATAATTATGTAAATGTGACTTTTCTACATTGGTTCACATCTTAATCCTTCATTACAAAGGAGAAATAGGCACACATTGAAGAACTTAGGTAAATGCAGTCTTTATCAAGGAATCCAATCTTTAGTGTCTTCAACAATCAGATAGCCATATCCCATTTAACCTGGGACATGCCTAATTTTCAAGTATTGTTTTTGGTTACTTAGTGACAGTACTTTCTTTCATCCTCAGAGAAGTCAAAGGAAGAATGATAAACTATATGGTAACTCCATTAATAACATGCTTCCTCCCAATACTATATAATCAGAGTTCATAAATTCATCTTTATAGTATTTTTGTCAAAAAACTAAACCTATTTAATTGGGAAAAAGAAAAATGAGACAAGACAAATTATGATACATCATGAAAAACAATTACTTTGGTGCTCCTTTTAAAATGTCAGTGTTATCTAAAAGTCATTTGAGAAAATACATGGAAACTTACTACTGTAGAAACTTCGTAATATATATATGTATGTGAAAGGAATGTAAGCGGAGTCACCAAGTAGTAGGGGGGAAATGCCCCATCTAGACACCTTATGCCACCAAGTAATATCTCCAGTGCCAACAATGGATTACATTTTGTGGAGTCATTAGCCAATGGGGTCCCATGGAAACCAATAAACATCACAAGCTATTTCCAAAGCTATTGGTTGCTCTCTAAAACCTGGTGGTAAGAAGACCCTATTGCTGAAGACAACACTTACTTATCTCATCAAACACAAAGAAGCTGAGCTGGTACCTAACTACAAGCTTCATCTTTACTAACTAGTGTTAATGCTACTGGAAGGTACTCTGAATGCTACAAGAGGAGAAAGGTAATCATCCACACAGCTAAAAACCTGCAACCTGCAACAGTGACTGGCTTGCAAGATATGTCAGTGCAATAGTGGCTCAAATGTTATGGAAGTAACCAACTGCATTCTGATTGGATTTATGCCCACTCCATGGGAAGGAACCCATACCAAACACGGCTAGAACAGCCAAGAACTTGATTCAAGATAGGCCACATGCCTAAGGGAAAACCAGGTACTACAATTCTGCTAAAGACACATTGCAATAAAATTACTACTAATGACATCCTGCTCTACCCATGGATCAGTGCCCCACTCGGCCATCATCAAAGAAGCTGTAACTAATACAAAGACCTACAACTGGACAGTTCTAAATGGGATGTCTTCATCAAAGCCCTCCCCTCAAGTCTAAGCCATCTATTCTGAAGAAGAAACAGAAGGATTATAAGAGCCAAAGGTAATAAAAGACTCCAAGGAAACAGTGTCTTCCAGACAAAACAAGACTGATGCACATATGAACTCATAGAGACTGTGGTAGCATGCATATATCTGCACAGATTCAAGCCAGATGGGGTCCCAGCACTAAGAAGGGGAAGTGGACATGGGGTTCCACCCCTAAGCAAGAAGCTATCTGCAATCGACATCTGCTGGCAAAGGTTTTCTCCAATGAAGTGACCCTGGGTATGTCAACCACATTACAAGGCAGGCCCCATGCAGGAGAGTAGTTGACCAACACAAAAGGAGCTCAAAGGTATTTTTGTGGATGTTTTGCTTCATTTTGCTTTGTTTTGGCATGTTTTGTCTTATTGGTCTTTTGTTAGTTTATTTTGAATTTCATTTTTGTGTTTTGGGGGGGGAGGGTTGTGTTTCTTGTTATTTGGGGGTTTTGTTTGTTTTTTGTTAAGTTTTTGTATTTGAAAGAGAGAGTGAAAATGAACATAAAGTTGAGTGAGTAGGAAGAATTGGGGGAAGGGGAAATGTGATAAAAAATATATTGTATAATTTTTTTTTCAAAAATAAAGACACAATCTTCTAGGTGAACCATGCTTCACCACTGGCATTATTTGGGATAGCCAATCCAGGGTGCTGGATCCTCTGGGGAAAAGCAAGCCATTTTTCTTTGAAAATCTGCTATTTCTGTAGTTCTTCCCAGAATATTAACATTTTTGTAAATATTGCTGTATTGGTTAGCCTCAAAGATTAAAATGTGATAGTAATAAGACATCTTAATATAAAAATAAAATAAAATGTTAATGTTATGAAAGAAAAAATCCTTCAGGGCACTACCCATATTATTGATGCAATGGAGAACACCCTTGTTTGAAGAAAAATGCTGCTATATTTAGGAAGCACATAGATGGGTTTTGCTATATTTTTATATTCAGTCTGATTATTTCTGTCTTTAAACCGGAGTATTTAGACTACTTTATTTCACATAATTATCAACATGCTTGGATGTAACTTTATGAGTTTCTGACATGATCTATTTTCAGTTCTTTTCTCCAACAAGTTTTGTATTAACTTAGTAATTCCTTTCATCACATTTCATCCTTGATCTTTCTTAATCAATGTATGTGCTTAGTAATGTGGCTGGTTGCTGTATAGTTTGTAATGTGAGTATCTGTAATAACTTATCACAAGGTACTTTCAAGTGAGTACCACTTCATACATAGCACATGCTTCTGCCTCTATCCAACCCCTTGTCCCATTGCCATTAATCTTACAGTGTACACTATTGCTTTTTGTTGAAAATGAAAGGACATTTAAAGGAAATGAAAAATATCAGAGGAAATGGTATTTTATATTTTTCTCTCATATTTACCATTTCTGGCATTATTTCTTTATAAAAGTGTTTCCACTTGGTATCATTTCCCTCTAGCCTGGAGAACATTCCTCCACATTGCTTATAGTGCAAGATTATTGGCAATGAATTCTCTCAGCTGTAGTTTTATTGAAATAAAAATGGGTTTTTTAAGAAGCATTTTTAAGGGAATACAGAATTCAAATTTGACAGCCCCCCCCCCCCGACAATTTGAAACTGTATACTGTTGTCATCTGGGTTGCAAATTTTTTATAGAACTCTGAATTATTTTCATCTTGCTCCTACGCACAGTGATCCCTGATAGGGGGCAATTTTCTCCCCAAGGGAAATTGACAGCATCTGCAGACATTTTGATTGCCTCTGAAGGGTGTTGTTACTGCCATCTAGTGGGCAAGGCGAAGGATGTTGCTAAGCATCCTTCAAGGTACAAGACTGCTCCCTTACCAAAGAATTCTCTGCCCATTTCCCACAGTGCTGCAGCGGAGGGCCCTTGTTGTGGGAAAGTGTGCCCGTTTTAAGGAGAATGATTTTCATGTTTTTGTCTTTCCCGCTGATTTCAAAACCATCTTATTGTGATGTATTTTGCCACTTTTTGTATATCCTGAATTCCTGAACATGGCAGATTTGAGCTTTGTGCTTTCCATCAAGTTTGGAAATATTTTAGCCATTAACTTTGCAATTATTCCTTCTGCCCTCCGTCTCTTCTCTCTCCTCTGGATCTTACTACATATATGCTGGCCACTAGATCTCAGCTCATATTTGCCTGAGAAAGCCATTCAGTTCTGCTTTCTGGATTGTTTCTATGGTGTCAAGCTCACTTGAACAGCTTGCTTTTTTAAAAAAAAAAAAAATAATATACAGTAAATTGAATGTTTAGTCTCTGAAAGTTTCATTTGGTTCTACTTCCTATTCTCTCTGTCTTTTCCCATGTTCATCTTTTGAGATATATACACTTAAACATTGTTATAAACATTATTTCAAGATTCCTCTTTATGGAGAAGGATGGACAAAGGTTCATCACTGGGCACAGTTACAGTCTGACAGGAAACCAGCCTGCTGTCCTACCAGGATAATTATAGATAACATATTGCACATTCAATAAAAACAGAAGAAAAGATTTTGAAAGCTTTCACTATAAAGAAATGGCAAATGCTTGAAAAGGAATTGTAACATAATTTAAACATTGGATAATGTATACATATAATAATACATCAATATGTGCAAATTTTGGTTTTATGGATCTGTTGAAAATAAATACAAAAATAAAAACAATAGTAAAACTAAGCAGAAATTAATACATACATGTATTTTAAAGATTCCTATTTGTGAGTACTGTAATTTCACTCTGCCTGTGTGTGTGTGTGTGTGTGTGTGTGTGTGTGTGTGTGTGTGTGTGTGTTTAATCACCCTATTTTTCTCCATAGTGTTGGGGACTGAACCCAGGACCTTTCACATGTTAGACAAGCACTCCACCACACCCCAGCCCTTTCTTCCTCCTTTTATTAGCATGTATTAATTATGCAACATGGCTTTCATCCTACTTCCTTCCAATTATGGCATGCACTCAATTGTATTCACCCCTCCTTCCCATCTCACGTTCCCTCTCCCTGCTCCTGTTCATTCCTTTCCTCATTCTGAACAGTCTCTCTTCAACTTCCATGTTTATAAAAATGAAAACTGGATGCTTCAAATGAGAGAAAATGTGATATTTGTCAATCTGGGTCTGGCTTATTTGGCTTAACATAATGATCTCCAGTTTGAACCTGTTTTTGCAAATGACCTAATTTCATTCTGTTTTATTACTGAATAAAATGTCATCACGTATGTTGACCATGTTTTCTTTTCTATCCACCTCTTGGTGGATATCTATTTAGTCTGAATACAAAAGCATTATTAATAGTGTTAAATAAAAATGAACATGAAGATATTTCTATTGTATGATTCTTTTTTATGCATGTATGCCTGTGTGTGCTATATGGACATGTCTGTGTGGGTGTATGTGGTTATACAAATGGTTGGATGTGTATGGGTGTGCACGCATGTGGAGGCCAGAGGACAACACCAGCTGTCCTTCTCTGTTTATCTCCACCTCCACCAAATAAGCCAAACCCAGTGTCTCTCACTTATCTAAGGCTGGCTGTCAGTGAGCTTCGGGGACCTGTTTCTGCCACTGCCAACAATGAGGCCACCGACTTGTCCCACTAGGTCTGGCTTTCACGTGAGTGCTGAGCTCAGGTCCATGTTCTTGCACAGCAGACACCTCACCAGCTGAGCCACCTCTCGGACTCCACCATCCACATCTGTTTCTACTGAGCACTTTTCTCCTCCTTACAAGTCCTATTTTCTAGTTTCTTAGTATCTAATCATTTCATTGATGGTTAATCAGGCTCTGGATTTCTAGGTATAGCCTTTAAAGAACCTGGGGCTTTGTCTTACAAGGTGTCAACTGAATCCTTTCGAGATTTGTTTGCAAGCTGAGTGGGTGGTCTAAAAGGATCTTTACCCCAGTATGTTGAGAAGCACTGTGGAGTCATGACTAGTCTGAGATCTCTACTGAATAGCCAGGTGAATCAACTCTATTCTGGCCAATTGGAAAGTGAAATCCCCCAGTTTGTGAATGTTCTCCTAACTTTCACCATATAGCTCTCTGGCCATTTTTTTCTTGGAAATGTGAGACATGACACTTAGCAAAGCAGTAAGAAAACTCACATGAATACTCCTAAGCCCCTTTATCTCAGTGGATTCTTCTTTTCTGCAACTCTGCTTTAGTTCCAGATGCATGTGTTCCCTGATCTATAGTCCAGTGTGGTAATGGATTCTCTTTATCTGTTTCACTCATTTCTACACGTATACCCTGTATGAACATCTGAAAGCAAGTATTTCTAGATTTGGTCCACCTTTGGAGAGTTGTTCACGGTAATATGGTGACTCCAGTTCTTAGTCCATCATGGCTAAAGGTGGACATGAAAGCCAGAAATCAAATACCATGAGGGCTGTAATTTACTTCCAAATGCTTTGGATACATACACATAGAGATTCTTTTAAATCTGACAAAATGTTAATACAAAATAAATCCAAATAACAGGATGCTCTTTGTGTCACTTTTCAACCTTCTAAAGGCTTGAGAGTCTTCCAAATAAAAAGTTCAGAAAGAAGCCAGGCATTGGTGGTGCACGCCTTTAATCCCAGCACTCGGGAGGCAGAGGCAGGCGGATCTCTGTGAGTACGAGGCCAGCCTGGGCTACCAAGTGAGCTCCAGGAAAGGCGCAAAGCTACACAGAGAAACCCTGTCTCGAAAAACCAAAAAAAAAAAGAAAGAAAGAAATCACACAAAAACTATGATCACCTTTTGAAATTTTCACAACAATATTTCAGAAAAATTTTCTAAGTGTGATATTACTAGTTTTACATCAGTAAATTATCTGAAGAGTCAATTGTAGATTCCCTTGCTAAACAACAGCACCTCACCTGACATGCCTTGTATCTAGGATAATTGTGTGTCCATAAACAAAGCTTCAAACCCATGTGAACTGAAACTCTGAAGTTGTGTCCCCATCTGTGAATTCTCATCATTCATCCTTATACAAGGCAAAGATTAAAGTTTCTAGAAAACAAAAGAACAATAACAAAGAAAATTTTTAGCAGATTTGCCTTGAATTTCATAAAATTAAAGCATTTATAAGTAAAACATTGAAGTTTTTTTTTAAAAAAAAAAAAAAAAAAAAAAACCAGAAATAGAGTCCATGGTAAAGTTAATGAATTCCTTGTGTCTGCATGCTGGAAGGCCCAGGTGTCAGAGGAGGTGGCAGACTACCTCCATTTTGTACAAGTCTGAGGAGGAAGTACATCCTGCAGTGAGAAAATAGGCTGAACTTAGGATACATTGGGTAAGTTACTTCATGTTCTTCATAGTTACAAGAAAAAAAAAGTAGACAGACATCTATGGAAAAATAAACCACTGTCAACCAAGGCATAGAATGATTTCTAAAAAATCTTACCACAGGAACCAGAAAGGAATTCTGTTCTAAGCAATGACATTTTCAATAAAAATAAAAGCAAACATCATCTTCTAAAGAACAGAGAGCCATGGGAACCATTGGATGATATGATTGGAAAGCAGAATGGAACTAAAACACAAACACTGGAAAAGTACATAGCCTGAGATGGGATAAAAATCAACTTAAAGGGACATTCAACTATCAGATGTTTACTACACTGAGAAGCTGTTCAAATTGAGAAAATCAAACAAGTCATATATTAGTCAAAGACAGGTTTTTAAAGTGTTTTACAAGAGAGAAATACTAAACATAACTGAATATTGGATATACTATTTAAAGCAGGTAATAGAAAAATAATCAGGAATACTGGAGAAAAGAAGTATGAACAACTCAGCATGTAAAGTGTTTACTGTGCTGCAGAAAAACAGTGGTAAAAAACACTTACCTTGATGTGATCCTGGAAATATTAATTTCCAGAATCCTACAAGCATTTTCCAGAAGGGAAACAGTTCTAAAATACTATTTTCTCACATATCAAATATACAGAGGCCTTACTATGGTGAAAGGTAAAAGCTTTCATGATACAGATATGGATTAAAGTAGGGTTTGCCAAGTTTAAGATGAATGCTGTAGGCAAGTCATGTGCCTCTGTGTTTTGATTTTCTCATCTGAAAGATAAAAGGAATAGTGCCACATCACAGAATTGCTGGGAGAGTGAGCTGAGGTGCACAGATCCAGGGGCAATGTCTGTCTGTAGTAAGCTTTTGGTGGAGCAAGCCTCTCAGATACTGTTGGTTAAGATATTTTATAAACTAAGCACAAGAAAAAGACCTTTAAACAGCCTTCATGAATATGATAGTTGTCCTCAAAGAGGAAATGAAAAATCTCTTAAAGAAATCCAGAAAAAAATACAAATGAACAGTGAAAGAAAATAAAGAAAACTGTTAAAGAACTGATAATAGAAGTAGAATCAATAAAGACAACCCAAACTGGAGGAAATCTAAATGAAACAGTCTAAATAAATTCTAAATGAAATATTTAGGGATTCAAACAGAAACTACAGAGGCATGCTTCACCAACAAAATGCAAGAAATGGAACAGAGAATCTCAGGCATTGAAAACACAATAAAAGAAATGATTGCATGAGTCAAAAAAAAAGCTCCTGAAAAAAAAATGTCTAGGAAAACAGCAGGAAAAGTAATAGGAATCAAGGAAGGAAAAGAAATGCCTATAAAGGTATGAGAAACATACAAAACACCAAATATATTGAACCAGAAAAGAAAATTTCCTCAGCACATAATAAGCAAAACACTAAATGTACAGAACAAATAAAAATTATTAAAAGCTGCAAAGGGAAAAATACAAATTAACATATAAAGGCAGACATTAAAAATACACCCAATTTCTGAATGGAAACTCTAAAAGCCAGAAAGCCTAGACAGATATCTTGCAGACTCTAAGAGACCACAAATGCAAGCCCTGAATACTACACCAAGTACACTTTCAATAACCATAAATGGAGAAAATAAGATAGTTCATGGTAAAGATAAATGTAAGCATCATTTATTTAAACATTCAGTCCTACAAAAGGTGTTAGGAGAAAAACTCCAACCTAAGGAAGTTAAGTACCATAAAAACACAGGGAATAAATAATCCCAGACCAGCAAAATCAAAAGAAGAGAAATACACATACACACACACACAAAAAAAAAATACGAGCAGCAGCAGCAGCAGCAACAAACAATGACAAAATAACAATAATCAATAATCATTAGTCATTGATACCTCTCAATATCAATGGATCAATAAGAACATGCATATTTGGAGAATAGATGCAAAACCAGGTGCTGTGGAACAATCTTTTTGTACACTATGAATGTGTATTACTCTCATTTGCTAATAAAATGCTGGTAATGCTCAGCAGGAAGAGATTGAACATGACAGTCAGACTAGGAGAATTCTTGGAAGAGGAAGGGCAGAGTCAGAAAGTCACTGGCAAATGCAGAGAAGCAAGATGAGAATGCTGTACTGAGAAAAGATACAAGGGCCACATGGCTAAACATAGATAAGAATTATAAGTTAATTTAAATGTAAGAATTATCCAGGAACAAGCCTCAGCTATAGGCCAATCATTTATAATTCATATTCAGCCTATGAATTGGTTACTTGGGACCAGGTGGTTGGGACAGGAAAAACTTATGGCGCCCAACATGGGGTCAGAATTTGACTGTAAGAGCCAACAAAGCTTAAAAGAGGATTGTAAACACGCAAAAAATGGAATCAAGTTCAGTTTCTTGGCAACAACTGTTACTCAGGTGGGCTCTGTTTGTTGACAGTGAGCAGAGGCACAGCCCCTTTAGGAGATAGCTTCCTGGCTCAGTGCTAACAGCAAAAATGGGCAGCTGTTTTAAGAGTCCCTACTACAAAATACTTGAATGGTGTTGATGGGCAGCCAGTGGCACTCTACTAGGTGGCAGTGTGGAATCAGAGACTTGCCAGAGTTGGGGTAGTAAACAGGGCTCCCAGAGCTGGTGGTAAATGTGCCTCTGCCATGACACTAGGTTCTCAGGGAACCAAGGTGGTAGGAGCTAGCAGCAACATGCCATGATCTAAACTACACAGCAGTTTTCTTGATCATACAGACAGAAAAGTTTTCAGATGCAAGGTAGGGACATATTCAGACAAAAAGAGGGGTCACAATATGTTTAAAAAATATATGTAGGCTTCAGAGAGAAAAGAAAAAGGGTAAAGAAAGTTCTTAAGAAATAAATAAAGTAATAAAAATATCATAAGCCTCACAAAGATGGAAAATACACAAAGTCTAGATTATGTGTATTAATGAGTTGTCCTTAAATTTTTGGGCTGCTAAAAGATATTGGATTATGAAAACTGCTATATTATAACAACCTATATATTTTAAAATTATCTTGACATCAAAATTTAAGTCAAAAGATATGTTACTTTGGAGGAGAGATTATATTTTGTTTCCACAGGAAATGAGAGGCTCTGAATTCATTCTAGGTTAAGGTTTGATAGAGGAAGCCTGAAAATCCTGGCTACAAATATAAAGAAATAAACCTAAAAGAACTACAAGATACATGATGTATATTTCACCTGCTCAAACACATAATAAAAAATCTTTCGCTGACTTGTGTAGAATGCACAGTCTATACTTGTATTAATACAAGTATGTATGTTACCTTTAAAAGTTTGTTTTTAGAGCAAGGAGACCAGACATCATTGAAAACAGATGGCCTAGGTGATCCAACATCTTAAAATGTCTCTGTTGCAGTTTCCTCAGAGTTCTATATCCAAAAAAGCTTCAAGACTGCTGGCTGAGATGATCCAGCCTCACAAACTAATCCAGCCAAGATTTAACCATTATCCTAAATTTTTTCTGGGTCCTTCAAAGGTTACCAGCACCCTCAATCAACAGGAAGTAGTCTAGAGAACTATACCAACATTACCAAAATATTGGTTATAAATGTTTGTCATCATTTAGGGGTGGTAGTTACAAGTTGGTATTGGTAATAGTCAGGAAAAAAAGCTGAACAAAGGAGATTATATTCAGGGATATCATTCTAAAAAGAAAAAGAGGAGATATAGAAATTGGATAAAATGATAGATTATTGAAATTACTTTAATCCAAAATACAGCTATTGATCTCAGGATATTTTACATTGATATTGATTTGTTTATTAATACAAATTTAAAGTTGGGACAGAAAATGTCCATCTACAACCAGAATCAAGAAGCATATTTCAACATCAAAGAGAGGCATTACTTCAAGGTAAAGAGTGGGAGAACAATAGTCCAAGCAAATGAACCTAATAATCAAGCTATTATAGCCATTTTTATACCTAACAAAATAGACTTCAAATGAAATCTAATCAGAAGAAACAGGAAAGGACATTACATACTCATCAAAGAAAAAATCACCAAGATGACATTTCAATTCTTTTTTTTTGTTGTTTTGTTTTTTGTTTTTTGTTTTTCGAGACAGGGTTTCTCTGTGTAGCTTTGCGCCTTTCCTGGAGCTCACTTGGTAGCCCAGGCTGGCCTCGAACTCACAGAGATCCGCCTGCCTCTGCCTCCCGAGTGCTGGGATTAAAGGCGTGCGCCACCAACGCCCAGCAACATTTCAATTCTTAACATCTATCCCCCAAACACAAAGATACCCAAGTTTGTAAAGGGAACACTACTATAGATTAAATCACATATTGACCCTCACACACTGATAGTGTGAGACTTCAATACCCTACTCTAACTAATGGACAGGTCATCCAGAGAAAAACTAAACAGAGAAATGCTGGAGATAACTGACATTATAAGTCAAATGGACCTTACAGATATTTACAGATCATTTTACCCAAATAAAAAAGAGTATACCTTCTTCTCAGCACCTCATGAACTTTCTCCAAAACTGACAACATAATCAGACACAAAGCAAGTCTTAACAGATAAAAGAAAATTGAAATACCTCCCTGTACCCTATCAGAGAAGCACCCAATTAAAGGTGGATATCACCAACAACAGAAGCAACCAAAAGCTTACAAATTCATGGAGTGAAAAATAGGTCAAAACAGAAATAAAGAAAGAAATTAAATACTTTCTGGAATTAAAAAAAAAATAAGAAGAAACATACCCAAACTTATGGGGCACAATAAAAGCTGTTCCAAGGGACAAGTTCATAGCACTAAGTGCCTACATGAAAAAAAAAATGTCTTTTTAAAGAGAAATCTCATACTAGCAACTTAACAACATACCTGAAAGGTCTAGAACAATAAAAATCATACCCAAAAGGAATAGATGAAAAGAAAACACCAAACTGAGAGCTGAAATTAATACAATAAAAACATCAATGAAGCAAAGAGTTGATTCTGTTAAAAAAAATCAATAAGCTCAACAAACCCTTATCCAAATTATCTAAAAGTGGGAAAGAATATCCAAATTAAAAAAATTCAGAAAGGGGAGAGAGAACAACAGATCCAGAGGACATCCAGAGAATTTTAAAAATATACTTTAAGTGGAACTTAAAGCTTGCATTCCCACCAGCTCCTACACTGCTGGTGGGAATGCAAGCTTGTACAACCACTTTGGAAATCAATATGGCGCTTTCTTAGAAAATTGGGAATCAATCTCCCCCAAGATCCAGCTATACCACTCCTGGGCATATACCCAAGAAATGCTCAATCATACCACAAGAGCACTTGCTCACCTATGTTCATATCAGCATTGTTTGTAATAGCCAAAACCTGGAAACAACCTAGATGCCCTTCAACTTTAGAATGGATAAATAAATTGTGGCACATACACACAATGGAATACTACTCAGCAGAGAAAAACAATGACATCATGAGGTTTGCAGACAAATGGATGGATCTTGAAAAAATCATCCTGAGTGAGGTAACCCAGACTCAGAAAGACAAATATGGTATGTACTCACTCATAGGAAGATGCTAGATGTGGAACAAGGATGACTAGACTGCTACTTACATCACCAGTGAGGCTACCTGGAAAACGGGACCCCAAGAAAGACACAGAGAAATGGATGAGATCTACATGAACAACCTGGACATGAGTGGGAGCAATGAAGGGCGAGGGTCGAGGGAAAGAGAGTGGGAGATCCTAGCTGGATCAAGAAAAGAGAGTGAGAACAAGGAATAGGAGACCATGGTAAATGAAGACCACATGAGAAGGGTAGGAAGCAGAGAGCTAGGGAGGCCCACGGAGATCCACAAAGATACCCCCGCAAAAGACTGCTGGCAATGGTCGAGAGACGGCAGGAACTGACCTACTCTGGTGATGGGATGGCCAGACACCCTGAGAGTTGTGCCATAAACCCCATCCAAGGACTGAGGAATCTGGATGCAGACATCCACGGCTGGGCCCCTGGTGGAGCACTGGGAGTCTAATTAGTGAGAAAAAGGAGGGTTTATATGAGCGAGAATTGTTGAAGCCAAGGTTGGATAAAGCACAGGGACAAATAGCCAAACAAATGGAAGCACATGAACTATGAACCAAAGGCTGAGGGGCCCCCAACTGGATCAGGCCCTCTGAATGGGTGAGACAGTCATTTGGCTTGATCTGTTTGGGAGGCAGCTGGGCGGTGGTGCCAGGTCCTGGGCTCATTGCATGAGTTGGCTGTTTGAATCCTGGGACTTATGCAGGGACGCTTGGCTCGGTCTGGGAGGGGGGGACTGGACCTGCCTGGACTGAGTCTATCAGGTCAATCCCGGTCCTCGGGGGAGAACTTGATCTGGAGGAGGTGGGAATGGGGGGTGGGCTGGGGGAGGGGGAGGGGGCGGGGGGGGAGAGCATGGGAATCTGTGGCTATTATGTGGAACTGAATGGTGTTGTAAAATAAAAAAGAAATAAATAAATAATATATATACATATATATACACATATGTGTATATATATATATATATACTTTAAAAGCCTGTACCTCACCAAATTGGAAAATCTAAAAGAAATAGATAATTTCATCAATGCATACCATTTACCAACATGAAATCAAAATCAAATAAGCAGTTTAAATAGACCTATAATACCTAGTGAGATAGAAACAGTTATTAAAAGTTTTCTAACAACAAAAAACAAACAAACAACAAAAAAAAAAGCCAGGACCAAATGGTTTTAGTGCAGAATGCTACCAGACTTTCAAAGAATTAATGATCATATTCCTCAAATTATTCCACAAAAATAGAAGCAGAAGGGCTACTTCCCAATTTATTTTATGAGGCCACAGTTATCCTGATACCCAAACCACAAAAAGACCTAACAAAGAATGAATTACAGATTAATTTATCTTATGAACATAGATACAAAAATACTCAATAAAATACTTGCAGACTAAATCCAAGAACACATTAAAAAGATCATCTACCATGATCAAGTAGACTTCAACCCACAAATGTAGGGATGGCACAATAGGCCAAAAAAAAATCAATAAATGTAATCCACCATATAAACAAACTGAAAGGCAGAAATACATGATCATCTCATTAGACAAAATACAATACCCGTTCATGATAAAAGTCCTAGAGAGATTAGAGATACAAGAGACATACCTGTTTAAAGGCCCTTTATAGCAAGCCTATCACCAATAAAATTAAATGGACAGAAATTCAAAGCAATTTCACTAAAATCTGGAACGAGACAAGGTCTACTTTCTCCATGTCTATTCAATATAATATTTGACGTCTTATCCTAAGCATAAGACAACTGAAGAAGATAAATTTGGAAAGGGAGAAGTCAAAGTATCTTTTTTTACAGACAATATGGTAGTATACATAAATGACCCAAAAAACTCCATCCAGAAAACTACGACAGCTGAAAAACACTTTCAGCAAAGCAGCTAGGTAAAAATTAACTCATTAAAATCAGTAGCCCTCCTATATACAAATGACAAATGAACTGGGAAAGAAATCAGGGAAACCACTTTCACAATCATTGCAAATAATATAAAATGTCTTGGGGTAATTCTAACAAAGCATGTGAAAAACCTATATGATAAAAACTTCCAAGTCTTTGAAGAAGATATCAGAAGACAGAAATATCTTCCATTCTTGTGGATGGGAAGCATTAACATAGTAAAAATGAGCATCCTACCAAAAGCAATCTACAGAGTCATGCAATCCCCATCAAAACTCCAACACAATTCTTCACAGATCTTGAAAAGACAATTCTCAGTTTCATATGGAAAAACAAAATCTCAGGATAACTAAAATAATACTGAATAATAAAAGAATTGTTAGAGGTCTCACCATTCCTGATTTCAAGTTGTGCTGGTGAACTGTAGTAATGAAAACTGTATGGTATTAGTACAGAAACAGGCACACTGATCAAAGGAATTGAATTGAAGACCCAGACATAAATCCACACATCTATGGACACCTGATTTTTTATAAAGAAGCCAGAAACACACACTGGAAAAGACAGCATCTTCAACAAATGGTGCTGGTCTTATTGGATATCTCCATTTAGAAAAATGCAAATAGATCCATACTTAATACCTTGCACAAAACTCAACTCCAAATGAATCAAAGACCTCAACATAAAACCAGACATACTGAATGTGATAGAAGAGAAAGTGAAGAAGAGCCTTGAACACATTAGCACAGGAGATGACTTCATAAACAAAACACCATTAGTGCAAGCACTATGATCAACAATTAATAAATGGGACCTCATGAAACTGAATAACTTCAGCATGGCAAAGGACACTGTCATTTGAACAAAGCAGAGTCTACAGAATAGGAAAATATTTTTTACCAAATCTTTATCTGATAGAAGGCTAATATAAATATCCACAATATATAAATAATTCAAGAAACCAGATGTAAGAAAATCAAATGATACAATTAAAAACTGTTATATGTATCTAATAGGGAATTCTCAATAGAGAAAACTCAAGTGGCTGAAAAACACTTAAAGAAATATTCAACATCCTTTGACATCAGCGAAATGCAAATTAAAACTGCTTTGAGATTTCATCTTACATCTGTCAGAATGGCTAAAATCAATAACACAAGTTACATCTCATCCTAGTGAGGATGTAGAAAAAGGGGAACACTCATCCATTGCTGGTGGAAGTGAAAACTTGAACTACCACTATGGAAATCAGTATGGCAGTTGCTCAGAAACATGGGAATCAGTCTACCTCAAGACTTAGCCATACCACTTTTGGCATATACCCAAAGGATGCTCCATCCTACCAAAAGGATACTTGATCAACCATGTTCATTGTGACTGTATTCATGAAAGTCAGAAACTGTAAACAACCTAGGTGTCCCTCAATAGAATAATGGATAAAGAAAATATGGTAGATTTACATAGTGGAGTATTACTCAGCTCTTTCAAAATATGACATCATGAAATTGGCAAATTGATAGAACTAAAAAAATCATACTGAATGAGGTAATCCCAGATCCACAAAGACAATATGGTGTGTATTCACATATATGTGGATTTGAATAAATGATAACCAAGCTGCAACCCATAGACCCAGAGAGGTAAGGTACAGTGGAATAGACTAGGGGAAACAAATATGTCTCCCTGGGAGGGAAAATAGGATAGATTTTTATGGGTTAAGGTGCAGGGGTGACATGAAAGAGAAGCTCAGATAGGGAAATGTGTCTCCCTGGGAGGGATGAATAGGATAGATGTTTATGGATTAAGGAGCAGGGGTGACATGAAAGGGAAGATCAGATCAGGAAGGGTGTATAAGAAAATACAGGCATGACCTGATGACCAGGATACCTGGCACACTCTACTTGTAAACAAGAAGCATGACACACTATACTCCAGAATATTACCAGAAGTCAGAACACTGAATTCTTAAGTTACATGAGTAACTGGTTAGCTGGCCTAAGGATGGGTCTGAACACTCCAAGTCTCCTTTAATGTGCTTCTTCTACATAGAGACCATGTTGGTATGAGTGCTTACTGTCTAATCCAAAGTAATGTGCTAACCAATCACAGTCAATGGGCTTCCACTATATAAGTAGTTGTTCACATGCAATAAAGCAATCTTCCCTGATCTGGAGTGGTTCATCTCCATGCCCATTATCGGCCTATAGGCACTATAGTCTTTTCAGGAGATGGCCAACTAACAAGAGCAGAGGGAGAGAGATAATAAGGTTCAGGGAGAGAAAGCTAGTATTGGGGGAACTTTATGGATGCAGTGAAAATTTTGTAAAATATATTAAGGGGATCATAATGAAGTCTCCAAATAATGAGAGAGACAGAGTGCTGACTGGCCATCTCTTGTCACCAAAGTTTCTGGTACAAGAATTGGGTTACATCAAATTGAGTTGTTAGCCAAAGGGGTCCCATGGAAATCCCAAACAACTCAGGTTGTTGCCAAGACAGTAGGTTTCCCTCCAAAAACTAACAGCAAGGCCCCATTGCTGAAGATCATACTCATACAACTCATTGAACATGGTGAGGTCAAGCTGCTGTTTACAAAGAACTCCTACTTTCTAGTGTCTTTGATACATGAAGGCACTCTAGTCTACCAAAAGAAAAATGTAAACACCAACACAGTCACAAAACCTTTAATCTACAATGCTATCCTACCTGCAAAATATGCAAGGTTAGTGGTGGCATAAAGCTTGTGGGAGTAACTACCCAATGTCTGATCCTACTTAAGGCCCAGTCCATGAATTGGAACCCATACCCAACACTGTTTGAATAACCAAGAACCAGAGATTAGATAGTCCAGAGACCTATGGTAAAACCAAATACTGCTTGTCTAAAAAAGAAAAATCAAGAGTAATGATAAAATGATTCCTAATTATATTCTGCTGTACTCATAGATTAGTGCCTTATTCAGCCACCATCAAAGAAACCTCCTCCTATAACAGATGGGAACAGATGTAGAGATCCACAACCAGGCATTACATAGAGACATTGGAACACACAGCTCTAATTGGGATGTCACCATTAAATCCCCCCTCAGAGCTCAGAGAACTCCTTGTAAGAGGAAGCAGAAAGAGTGTAAGAGCCAGAATAGATGGAGGACACCATGAGAACAAGACCCTCATAAGCTCATATGAACTAAAACAACAAGCACTACGCAGGTCTGCATCAGGTCCTCTGCACATATATTATAGCTTCCAGTTTAGTGTTTTTATGGGACTCCTGAACTGCTGCATGTGTAAGCAAATGGGGCTCTTATTCTCTTGGTCTCTTTTCCTGTTTGTCTTGTCCAACTTCAATGTGATGGGTTTTGATATATATATACATATACATATATATGTATATGTATATATAAATTTTGTTATTATCTCTTAGAAGCCTGCTCTTCTCTAGTGAGAGACAGAAAGGGAGTGGTTCTGGATTGGAGTGGGGGTGGAGAGGAACTAGAAGGAGTAGAGGGAGGAGACACTAATATTGTATGAGAAAAGAATCCATATTCAATAAAAAGGAAAAAAGGAATTTTAGGCAGTTTTCCTGTCCCAACTGCCTGCTCACAAATAACTGGCTGCCACTTCCCAAATTACTGACTCAGACTTAATAAATTATAAACAATCAGCCAATAACTCAGGCTTGTTACTAACTAGCCCTTACAGCTTAACCCATTTTTATTAATCGATGTGCTGCCCGAGGCTCATGGCATTTACCTTTATCCCATTTTGTATGTCTGGCTAGTTCTCCCTCTGGCTGGTGACTCCTCCAACTCTGCCATTCCTCGTCGCTTGAAATATGACCTTTTTATAACTTTTGCATTGCCTGAGAGATTCTGTTAAAGAGTTTAAGCAGTGGAGGGATAGGGAACAATGGAGCAACGAGAGAGTACAACATGAGGTAGCAACAGAGTAGTCCAACATGAGAGAACAGCATGATGAGAACAAGATGAGAGAATAAAGAAGAGAAACCATGAAGAGAACATATGTGAGTTTCCTCCTTCCCTAAAACCCCTCAGATAGAAAAGTCTTAGCTTTGCTACACTGTGGACTTTCCCTTTGAGCTCTGTCTGTAGCCTGGAAGCTGGTTCTTCATGAGCTGTTGTAGATTATTCCACAGCAAAGAATAAAGGCAACAACTTATTTTGAAAAAAATAAATAAATAAACCCAGTCTTACAACTCAGGGTCCCTTAAAAAAATGTTTTCTAAGTGATATAGGTCTAGAGATTCATCTATTTCTTTTAGATTTTCAAATTTGGTGAAATAACACTTTAAAAATATGTCTTTATGATTTTCTGAATTTCCTCATTACCTTTTGTAATATCTTCAGTTTCATCTTTAATTTTATTAATTTATATCCTTTCTTTCTTTTGGTTAGTTTGCTAAAATTTGTTAACTTATTAATCTTTTTAGAACAAACTTTTTTTCATTGACTTTCTGTGGGTTATTTTTCTTTCTTCATTAATTTCAGTGCTGGTTTTGATTATCTCTCCCCATCTACTTTTGGGGAACAATGGTTATTCTTGCTTTCCAGGGCTTTTGGGTGCATCACTAAGTTTTTAATTTGCAATTTCTCCTTTTTTATTTATATACACAGTAAAAATAAACTTTTCTTTTGTGACTTTCTCCATTGCACCATAAGTTTTAGTATGTTATGTTTTCATTTTCATTTAATCCCAGGAATTTTAACTTTCTTTAATTTTTTCCTTCACCAATTTTCAATCTATGGTGTGTTGCTTAGCTTCCATGAGTTTGTGTACTTCTGTAATTTCTATTGCTGACACAATTTTATTCTGTGGTCATCAGATAGAATGCAGGATGTGATTTCAGTTTTTCTATGTATGTTGAGACTTGCTTTGGGTCTTAATATGCGCTCTATTTTGGATGACGTTCCATGGGCTGTTGAGAAGAATGGTATTTGTAAATGTGTGGATGGAATATTCTCTAGATAGCTATTACATCCATCTTATTTTTGATGTAATTTAATTCCAGAGTTTCTCCACATAGTTGTTTTCCAGATAAACTGTCCTATTGGTGACTTTTCTTTTAGTAAATATACTGTTCCTCCTGATCTCTTATGGAAAAAAAATTGGTTTGATGCCCATTCTGTCAGATATTAGAATGTCAACACCTGCCTGATTCTTAGTTCCATTTGCATATTTTTGCAAATGGATATCTTTCTCTAGTAGATGTCTATTAACACAGAGATACACACCTGGTCAAGGTGCAAAGAATAAGGGATTTTTAAATTCTTAGCTCCAATGGGATATCTATATTAAACCCCTTCTGGTCAAGGCTCAAAGATCATTATGGAAGAAGAGGTAGAAATAGTGTAAGAACCAGAGGCAGTGGGTGAATACAAGAAAACAGTGTCTTCTGGAAATAGGAGGGCAGTTGTACACATGAACTCACATCAGTTGTCACAGCATGTACAAGACCTGTGCAAGTTCATGCCAGACAAAATTCCAGCATGGATATGGGAGTTGGGCATTAAGTTTCCCTGATGCTTCCCCTAGCTAAGGAGCTACTGGCAATTGATGGCTGCTGGGAAAGGGAGGGGCAGTTTTCTCTAAGAGTATAGCCCCTGGAAAGTCAATCACACTTCAGTGGAATGCTGCACATCCAAGAATATTCAGGCAGCACAAATTTATTTTTCCTTTTTATTCATATATCTTTACTTGCAAGTGTTCATTGCAGAGTCATTGGTCTGGTTGGAGGTCTCTGGTTTCTGCTACACTGTCAGTACTGGGCCCTCACTGGGACTCCCCTTGGTTATCCTGCTGTTGCCCTGTGTCTTGGTGATCCTGCAACTTTGGGTCTGCAGGACTGGTCCCTTCACACATTCTAACAGATCACAGATGGGGTAGATTTTGGGGTGGATCAACTCATAACCCTGGTTCTGGGCCTGCATAGAGCAGGGTTGGTCAGCCAGATCTTCCTTGTCCTCACCACCAGGGCGAGCTCTCCTGCATTATCCTGGATAGTTCACTCCATGGGGCAATAAACAAGGGAAAGAACCAGTTCTCCCACTTTCATATCCTCAGGGTCAGATCCCCCACACCTACACCTTCAGGGTCAGCTCTACTGTGTTGGTGGGCATGGTGTAGGGGCCACTGTCCCAAGAGCTGCAGCAGATAAGGGTCAAGGTCAGCTCTCCAGCCCTTATGACCTCAGGGCCAGCATTCCCTCCCACCTGCCTCAGGCATTGATGGGGGGCGCTGTATGGCATCTCTCCCCCACCCATGCGATCACATGATAGAAGAGTATATGGGGGCAGCTCTCAATGCTAACAACTTCAGCATACCTCACGGCCCTGGTGAGGTGCAGAGCCTGTTCTCCCAAGTGTTGCAGCTGGTGGGGGACAGGGACAGCACAATTTAAACTTGAATTTTTAAGGACACAGTGCTGGGTGGGGAGGGGATGGGAGGGGAGGGGAAATAGATCTTGAAGAAGTTGGGGGCTAATTATGATCAGAGAACGTTGTAAGCAATTATCAAAAAACTAATAGTTTTAAAGAAAATCTCTGTCTAGGAAAGATTAGAAAATGAAGACTTATGTACTCATGTACAAGGCTTTTTAAGATTGTACTAAAATGTGTAAAATTTTTAAATGCTTTAAATATAAAAACTATGATGTTTTCTGAAACTCCTTTGTTTTGTCTTAATACATCAAATATGTATAAGCAGAGTTCTCTGTCTTTTCTCTCTTTTCACACCTTCACAAGTAGCACTGTTCTGCAAGTTGCTGGTGACTGAGCTGCTGTGCGCTTCTTCATACAAACCTATTAGCTGTACTGAATGCAGCTGTGCTCTTTGAAGTGAGCCTCATTCTGGGGTGAGAGGTACCCTGGGAGGAAGGACTTTCTCTGGGGAAATGCACTTATTTTCTAGTTAGGGGAAAGATATAACAATCCATGCACTTAAGTAAATATATTCTCTAGCCCCTTACAAAGTATTGAACAAAATGCAGCAGGTGGAAGGGCAGTTAGATTTTTTTTTTTTTGACAACTCAGAAGAAAAAAGGGATAATTACTGGGGTGAAGTCCCTGAGGAAGCAAAGGGGTGCAGCACTTATGCCTAATGGAATGACTAACTTTATATAAGAACATGGATGTTTCATTTCTAGCATCAGTGGAAAGATTGGTGGGTAAATGTGCTTCTGGAATATCCATATATGACAGGTAGTGTTGATGTTTAAAGTATTTTCATAAATAATAAACCATAAAATTTTTACCACTTTCTTTTTTATACCGAGTGTAAGTTCTCCACACTCATCCATGTTGGCCTCCTTGTAGATCTGGTATGCCTAATATCTATTCGTTCTACTATGTTTATTGTATGTTATACTCACTTTGTGACTCTGCACATTATGCCATAGTGCACATACAGCAAAATATATGCATCAGAGCCATTAGACAGACAGTTAGCTATAGTAAATTACACTGTAAGCTTATACGACATGCACAGTGTTGAGTCTGATATTGTCAAACTTCTACAGAACATAAACTACAGTACTGTTTTGTATGGTAAATTACATAAACTAGTTTTGAAACAATCCCAATTATTTTGGATGTTCATTGCATAAAACACCACGTAACCCTTATGGATCCTTTATGCCAGCATTTAATGAACAATAGTGTTTTTATCGTGTAACACTATATCCAAAAGGCAGAAAAGAAAATCATGCCATAGGACATATCATTGAAATGCTGGTGCCTCAGTGAGCCTTCATACAGGAAATAGCTGAAAGTCAGTGCAAATCTTGAGTCATTATTCCAAGCTCTGAGATGAGCAGAATTTTTTTCTCAGTTTTACTTTTCTGAGTATGCTAAATTTTAAATAATAGATCTTTAAATTATTTTTATTTTATGTATTTGTGTATTTTGTCTACATGCATGTCTGTGCACCATGTAAGTGCAATGCCAGAGGGATATCAGAAAAGAGCATTGGAGGCCTTGGAACTGGAGTGATTGATGGTTTTGAGGGACTGTGTGGGTGCTGGGAACTGAACCCAGGTCCTCTGCAAGACCAGCAATTGTTCTTAACTGCTAAGCCATCTCTCCAGCCCAGTATGCAAAATATAACAAAAATATATTTTAATCATATAAAATGACTATTAAAGAACTTTATAATAAATTTTTAAAACTTTACAATATACAAATGAAGCTTATGAACAGGAAAATTCAAAAAAAGTTAAATATTTTAATTCTCATCATGAGGAGAGATTAGTCAATGAATACAAAGTTGGAATTAGATGTAAGGGCCAGTGTTGACCCTGTTTAACAACACTTTGACCACATTAACAATAATGTATATTTCACATAGCTCTAAGAGAGGATTTGGGATGGACTCCTGAAGAAGTGATGAGTTTGAGGAAGTAGTTATGTTAACTATTATCCTCTTTTGAGCATCACTTAATTTGTGCCATATGGTGCCACACATGCATACAGTTACTAAAAATACTTAACATGGGACTGGAGAACTGGAGCAATGGTTGAGAATACTAGATGCTCTTCAAGAGGACACAGCCTCAGCTGCCAGCACCCACAAGGTGACTTACAACCGTTTGTAACTCTGGTCTCAGGTGCTCTTCTGGCTTCCATGAGCACTGCACACACATGAAACACAGACACACATGCAGACAAAACACCCATAAACATATAATTATAATTAACAAGTTAATTAAAATTGAATTCTTAACTGTACTGAGTACCTTCAGCCACCTGTTGCAACCACTAGGGAGTACTCTACACCGTGTGAGATAGCGTGGCCAGTCAGCTTCCAGGCTTTCTAGCATTTGAGGCTCTCATATCATACCTAAAGAATCAAAATGCAGCTTTGTCACTCGGGAAACAGAATTATCTTGTCCTATTGCTGAGCTATAGTCAGTTGCTTGTTCTTGTTTATGAGTGAGACCTTGTCATATCAAAAATTCAAGAACAAGCATCTCAAGACACTCTGCCTATGTATAAGCAGCATGCTAGGAAATGGGAATGATCAGCGTACAGGCAGGCAAGAGGTGCTCTGAAAGATGCGGGTCTGAGGCTGCAGTGTGACACTATGGCAGTGCTTTGTCAAGTCAGAGAGGTAATTCTCATTCTGCTCCCGACAGTAGCATGATATCTAAATATGAGCACTCCCAGGGATCAGTGTAGCTGAATACACTCAATTTTGACCACTTCTATTTAAAACCATAGTGTCTTCTAGTCCTTTCTGTAAACGCTGTACAAACTCTCCATTTGCCAAAAGAATTTTCCTACTTAGATCACAATTCTATTCTTGATCTTTGTAATTTAAATGATTTTTGAAGTGAACTTTGTTCGTCCCATGATTTTGTACCCTCTCCACTATTTCCAAACTCTGATGAAATCATAAAAAAAGAGCCTCTCTACTTTTATAGACACACTTTCATATAACCTTGAACAAAAAGGCCACAGAGTCTCTTTCCATTATTTGCAAGAAACAAAGAAGGGCTTTCAGCTTCGAAGTGTCAGGCATCATTACTTTCTGAATGGTATGGAAATGTTACATGCGTTGATGTCAAAGACAGTGATGTGTCTGTTTATGAACATCAGTGACTGTGGGGTGACTGTGGGGGGCCACACCAGCCCCGGCATACCACAGATAGGGACTGTCTTCATAAAGGGCCAGCATAATGCCAGTACAAGATTTAAAAAAAAAAAATGGACATTTTGTAACAAATACAATCCAAGCAGACTTTAAACACTTTATCAGTCAGAGTGCCTTTATAATGGGAGCAACTTGAAGGGGGGAGGGAGATTTAATGTATGCTTTATGTTTCTACATGGCAACAAATCCATATAACACAATACAGATACAGGGCGAAATCTTTGTCAGTTGTCAGAACAGGAAATTCTTTTTCTCAGGGTAAAGCTATATAGTATGGGCACTAGCCACACAAATGCACACACACACACACACACACACACACACACACACACACACACACACACATACACGTTAAAGGACATAGTCAGCAGTTTTCCATACAAGCATGTAAATTCAGTTTCTATGAGATCTACTACATATGAAGCTTACGTGCTTCTGAACAAACACAAATAAGACATTCACAGTGTCATTTGTAAGTAAAAATAAGCAATTTAAGTACTGAACTGCAGCTGAGAAGATTAAATTATCGTTGAGTTTTTCCATGATTTCTGATTATGAAAATACTGTTCAACTTGTATGAATCAGAGACACCATTCAGTAAAGACAGAGATCCTAGGTATTTCTCATCTTAGTCACAGCAGAAAGGAGACTGTTTACTGGAAAGAACATAAACACATTTGGATCTTGAGGGCAACTGCAATGAGGGATACTTCAAATTGAGGACTTTCATTCTGTCTCTCCTCTGTCCTGCTAATTCTCATCACTGTGTCCTATACAGCCCTATACATCTCCAACTGAGACCCAGGGCTCCATACAACTTCTGGCCTCCAAGATGGGCACAACAGTTTCATTAGCTCCAAATGGAAATTTTTAAAAAATAATAATCTGGGAAAGCATGAGTCATATATGCCTTTCCCCAAATCAACGCCAAAGGCAGTAAGACTGAGCACCATGGCTGTCCCACCTTAGAATAGTTGCCTGCCCCCTGTCCACTGACATGGTAAGAAAGAAAGTAGCCGACAACACAATGATGCCATCCATAGGCCCCTACAAGCAGAAGGCATTCTCCTAACAAGAGAGACAATGTTTTCCCAAGAGTCTGTAAGGGTAGCTGGCAAAAATACTGTCATGTTTAAAGAGACAAATGCATTTCTCCCAATTGTAGCTCACCAAGTAAATGTATATACAATATGTTAGACTATAGCTCTATCTCAACTAGTTTGATTTTTTTAAAAAGTAAAGAAATTGAGGGGGGAGCTGAAATTTATTGAACACAAATTAGTCTCACCCTTTACAGTTCAATTTAAACTGAGTCAGATCATAATTATCTGGTCTAGAGAAATATAAATCTCACATCTTCCCTGCTCTATAATCTTATTTACTTCCAATTTCATTCTTTATCAATCTATTTCAACAATTTTCTTCCCACAGTTACCTTGAAAATATAAAAATAAGAAATGCATTAGAATCTTCATCTGGTGTTTCATAGGCATTACTAGTAGATGTGTTTACCTTGTAAAAAGTACACTGACTATGATTTCAAGGACACTTTTCCCATTCTCTGAAGACTCATTTGATGAATGTGATGTCACTAAGACCATGAGCCACATTATGAAAGAGGGCCTTATACCTGGGAAATTCAGCCTCTTTGGCTGAATTATAAATTATTTTAAATATCCTCTTCATTAAGAAACAGTTTACAAAGTTAGTATGCAGTAGGCAGCACTTGTCAGTGTTTTGCAAGTGAAGAAAGTAGTGAGAGAAAAATTAGAGTGCTTTAAAAAGCAAAAATAAGGTGACAGTTAATAAGTCAACTTGACACAGGCCATGGGCTACTCAGATATCTAAATAAACATTATTTCTGGGTGTGTTTATGACAGTGTTTTCAGGAGGTTGGCTTGTGCATTGGTGGTCTGAGAACAGACGATGTCTGCCTACAGTGAGGGTATGCTCCAGTCAGTCTTCAAGTCTGCAGTGAGTCAAATAGGACAAAAAGATGAAGAAGGGTTGAGTTCTGACCTCCCTCTCTTCCCTTCTCCTCCATTTCCCCACCTCACCTTCTATTCCCTCTCCTCTTCCTATCCTTGGAAAAAGACTTACACTACCAAAGGAAATTCTGGTTTTCTTTTTTCTGTTATAAAAGTTTATTATGTTCCTTCTGTGTATATGTTTGTGTCTGTATTTGTGTACACAGGAAGGTGTCCATAGAGATCAGAAAGGAACACTGAAACCCTGGAGATAGAGTTACAGTCATGCTTTCAACATGGGAAGCCAACTCCAGTCCTCTGCAAAAGCAACAAGTATCCTTGCCCACAGAACTATGTCTCCAGCCCTGAAACCCTAGTTTTCAAGACTTTAGAATTGGACTTCAAGTTATGTCACTGGCTCCCTCACATCTCTAGCTGGTAGAAGCAGACCTTGCAACTCCTCTTCTATATGATCTGATGAGCCAATTCCTTTTTTAAGATTTATTCATTACCTGTTTGTTCACATATATGATATAGAATCCTTACTAACACATATGATATTAATATATACATTATGGCTGACAAGACATCTCAGTGGTTAAAGGTCCTTGCTTTGCCAGCCTTCACAAGCCCGTGAGTTAGGACCCTGGAGCCCAGGTAAAGGTGGAAGGAAGGAGCCAAGCCCATGTAGTTAGGACTTCTACATGTGTACTGAGGAACTCAATACCTACACATACATCATGAACACACATAGAGTAATAAGTAAAGTTTAAAAATACAAACATTATTAAATAAAGGCCTACATTGGGGTCACCTTTAGTGGGCCAAGCAATCCTTACTCAATAAGATTAAGAAGCAACAAATGCTGGTTAAACACCTTCCTAAATGCATGTGAATAAAGCCAGGGAAATTATGTTCTGTTTCACATCTGGCTTTTGTTCGCTGGATGCATCAGGAGAGTTCTCAGGTTATTGTTTTGAACATCAAGGGCTAATTTGCACACATCTCTAACCTTAATTTTCTGATTTTTCTCCAGGGATGAGTGAATTTTCTCAGGGATGAGGAACATCTGTGAACACAGAAGGAGTAGAAACCTCACTTTCAACATTCTGGGACAATTTCTCTCCCTTTGCAATTTTATCTAAGACCAAGGTCAAGCAAGGAAACCAGCAGGTGTGATTCTTCCTCTCTGATCAACTCACTTTGTTTTTCTATTTTTATGCTCTCTTGAGCACTTCATAATTAACTTGTATAATGGCTCTAAAACTACTAGGCAAATAGATTTAACAAGTTCCTGTCCTTGCTGATAGAGAAAAATATAATGACTATCAGATTTGCTCTAAGTAAATATGCCAATGCTAATGAGCACTGGTAGAAATATCAGTCTATGGCTTCGCAGATGCTAAGCCAGCATTGACCACCTCCTCTCAGCTTTCTGAGAGATGATGGTTGTGGTGGAGGAGCAGCAAGCTGCTTCAGGCATTCCTGGGAAGTTCAGAGGAAGTCTATACAATCTGTAAAGATCATGACTGACACAAGGTGCCCTGAGTCCTACCCTGCACACTCCTGCTGAAGCAGAAACACCAGGGCAAGATCCAACCAAACCTTTCATTCAACCAATTTCAATCTACAACCTGTCAGAACTGGTTTAGCACTTTGAAGGCAACTATTGCAAAATATTTCAAGAGTTCCTTCAAAGCAAGGGTCAAAGAACTTACAGACTCACCCATGATCTGTCCTCTTTGCTCACCCTACCAGGGCAACAAGGGTGTCCTTCCTAGTCTAAAGCAGCAGTGTTTCTATGAATGTACTGTTCTGCTTTGATTCCTGTTGCTATGACAAAACACTCTGACAAAAAATAATATGGGGAAAAGGGAAGTTTATTTACAATTACAGGTCACAGTCCACTATTGAGAGAGAGTGGGAATTTGAAGCAGAACCATGGTGGAATGCTGCCTAATCTCTCTCACAAGCTCATGTTTAGCTAGTTCTCTTATATGACCCATGACCCTCTGCCTAGGGAATGGTAATGCCCACAGTGGGCTTCACCCTCCTATATTAGTTAATAGCCAAGAAAATCCTCACAGACATGTAGTCTGTGAGGTCTGATTTGGGTAATCCCTCAAACAAAACTGTCTTCTCAGATGACTCTAGACTACTCAAGCAGACAAAGTAACTAGGACACTTCCTGATCCAGTTATTCATTTTATTTTCTTCCTTAGCAGTGGTCACGCTCATACATGTCATACATCTTAAAATCAGGTGGTAAGCTTTAAAAACACATTCTTAATTCTCACTCACAAGAAATTTTATAATATTTTTATTGATTATTTGGGAATTACACATCATGAACCCCAATCACACTTACTTCCCAGTCCTCCTAGGTCTTCCCCATGACCCTTATGATTCACCCCCCCCCAAAAAAAAAGAAGAAAAGTCTAATTTGTGTTCCCCATATACTCACTGGAGCATGATCAAGTTCCCGGTAGCCAGCCCCTTAAAGAAATCTGAGTCCTTTACTTGCCACACTCCCCGCCAGAAGCCATCAGTTGTGGAGAGCTACACTTCGGCATTGTTATCACAATTTTTGTTTTGTTTTGGTTTGGTTTTGGTTTTTTGTTTGTTTGTTTTGTTTTTCAAGACTGGCTTTCTCTGTGTAGCTTTGTGCCTTTTCTGGATCTCGCTCTGTAGACCAGGCTGGCCTTGAACTCACAAAGGTCCGCCTGCCCCTGCCTCCCAAGTGCTGGGATTAAAGGCCTGCACCACCACCGCCCGGCTTGTTATCACCATTTTTAAGAGTTCTCTTCGATGGCTTTATAGCTAGGCTGTTACTTTTTAGATTTGGAGGACTGGGTGGGGCTAGGGGTTGTCACAGAACTCTTCTATGTCCATATTTCTCAACTCCGATTCTGCAGTCATGATTACCATTGCAAAAAGTAGCTTCCTTGTCTTTACAGTCAGCTGGAGCACAGATCATGGACTTCCACATTGCTTTAGGAGGCAGCACAGACTAGATATCCTCATGGCCTTCAATGGTAATCCAGGCCACTGACATCAACACAGCCCCCTCTGTGGTAGTACCATGGACCCAGACATGGCCTTTGGCAGCAAAACAGATCACAGACATCAACATGGCCCCAGATGGCAGGGCAGGCCACTTGCTTCAGCAGGGCCCTAGCTGCAGTAGGACCACAGACCCAGACCTGGCTCTCGGCAGCAGCATGAACCATGGACATCGACACGGCCTCAGGTGGCAATGCAGACCACTCATACCACAACATGGACATGAGCATGGCCTTCAGTGCTCGGCCACCGACATCAACACAGCTCCCGACTGCTTTAGGAACACGAACACCCACATGAGCCTCAGGCTTCTCCATGGGCTGGGGCAGCCGACCATGGATACCAACGTGGCCTCCAGGGGCAGAAGGAATCATAGAGGTCTTTTGAGGAGGCTCATTCCGGAAAATGAACTATTCATCTCGGACAGGATTGCTCAGAATCAGTGTGATCGTGTAGCTAGGCAAATGTTTAGGGGTTGAGTCAGAGTGCCAGCTGCAGGCTGCTGCACACCACCTTGTCCTTAGTGCGGAGTCCTGTGACTACCCTGGCACAACTGTTAAGCTTGTAGGCTGTGGGCCTCACAGCTACATTGAGCTCTCTGTCTCCCAGCAGGACAAGCAGCACAGGCCAAAGCTGCTGTGGCTACATTTTGGAGTCCAGCTGTCCAGTAGGCCTAGTGTGTCAGCCCTATTCAGTAATGACCTGTTTCTGCCGGAGCTCCAGGCCACACATCCCTTGTCATAGGTGCTAGAAGCCCAATGGCTCATCGGGCAGGCTCTTTGTCCTTGAGGCCTGCTGGCTGAGACATGGTCAACAAAGGATGTAGATTCATCATTGTCTGCCAGCTCTCTTCTGATGTCTTTCTTTCTAATTTCATCAGTTCATTTTTTAGAAGCATCTCTCCATAAGAGGCTAGTTCTTAGTTCTTCCAGAGCTATTGCGGGCTCTGCAGACTCCTTTTCCTCTCTTCAGAGCATCCATGGGTCTCTGAGACTTCGGGTCTACAGCAGGTCCTCGCAACCGCCGCCATCTTTGTTTTCTCCCATATCTGTGCACTCTTACTTAAGGGTATTCTAGTCAGTGGCTATTTTATCTCATATCTAGTCAGAGCTACATTTTGTCTCAAAACAACTTCAAGAGGGTGGTATTGTTACTTCTTTCTACTGAATAAAAAAAGTCTCAAAAGCCTGTGCTCTTTCAGAATAAATGGATGGCTATGCTATATGTTGTCTCCCAGGCACAATCCTCTCTCCCAACTTGGAAACCCAGTCAACATCAAGGTGAGTGGGATAAAGAAAGACACAGAGAGAAGCTTTGAGAACATCATCATTTCCTAAAGAGCAGATGTGGTGACATTTTGTTTGTGCTCTAACAAATAAAGCTTGCTTGGAAATCTTAGTGCATAACTAGTCACTAGTTAACCATAGAGACCAGGCAGTGGTGGCACATACCTTTAATCTCAGAACTTGGAAGGAGAAAGCTGGAAGTATCAGAGTCCTTAAATACTTTCCTTGGGTTAGGTTTTGAAGTTTCCATGACTCGACACTGCCACTTGCAAGTGGAAGAAACACAATCTAGCTCCTTCAAAGGGTAAAAGAATATGGACATGAAACAACAAAGAGACCTAAGTACAGTTAGAGCTCAGAAACACATAGAAACAGGGCCATGTGTCTTCGGAGGCACTCTGTTGTTGACTTGTGGATTTCTCAGCCTATGTATGCTGTTCTCTCTGACCCACTCCTACTTGTTAGAAATATGACTACCTGCTTCTTTATTTTGTATCTCACTACTGAGTCACACCTGACACTCTAGCTTTTCCCTTGCTTCAAGTTACTGCATGTTAGGGAATGAGTATGATTGGCTAGTTCAGAAGTCTATTCTTTAATCCTAATCTTCTATGGCCATATCAGAGTCCACAAGGAAACAGCTATTTCATTCAAACTCCATGATTGTGGTATGCCAATGAACATTTGTAAAATAGGGGTTTTTCTGTGACCACAGTCCCCAAGACAGAAAAAGGGGTCAGGGATGGATGCCACCTAACAGAGCAATGGGCATTTCCTCCATAGGAATACCAGTCACAGCCCCACCATGGCCCAGTCAATACTGTGTATTCTAGTGGATTATCTTCTTTGGTCCATTAGAGAAGCTATGACAAGTATATCTTCAGCCTAGTAGTTTCTAAACAGCATATCTTTCTCTCAGTTTTGAGGCCAGGAAGTCTAAGATCCAGGTGCTACCAGCAGATCATGGGTCCAAGGAGGGCTCTCTCTGTAAGTCACAGACTGGGTGTCACAAAGTAGGCAAAGAGCTCCTGCAGGCCTATTTCCTAAGGTCTTAACTCCATCCATGAGTGTAAATCCCTAGTGACCTAATCACATTCTGAATAACCACCTCCTAGTACCATCACACTGGGGCTTTTCAGCAGGTGAGCTTTACAGAGACATGCATTCAGACCACAGCATATACATTGACCTTAAAGTGCCAGAAATGGTTCTGGTCAAAGCCCAAGACAGAGACCATTGGCCCTAATAAATTAAGGGAGTTAGACTAAAAGCTTACAATGCCTGGTATCTAAATATCTCAATATCATTTAATCACTGTTAATCCATCCTGCTAATTACCTCTGAAGGTAACTAGTACATGATATGTAGGACTGAGGCAACAATTAATTAATGTAATTATTTCCTAGGAGGTTTATATACGACAGTTACATATAATCTGTGTTCTTCCTCTGCATGCACCTGGAGTAGGACAGGCCCATAGGATAAAAAAAA
Source organism: Peromyscus leucopus (assembly GCF_004664715.2). Lineage (NCBI taxonomy): Eukaryota > Metazoa > Chordata > Mammalia > Rodentia > Cricetidae > Peromyscus > Peromyscus leucopus. Next base: position 22,850,776 of record NC_051064.1, on the reverse strand, counting down.
AATGGCTCAAACCAGTTACCAAGGCACACACATAGTGTACTTCCTTATGAGCCAACCTGAAGTCTGCCTAAGGGCCTAGCAACAGGTGCTGTCAGAGTTCCTGATTGTACCCAGCCAATCAGGGGTGACCACACAATGCCACCAGATTGCAACACAGATCGGGTGCTGGCAGGAGGGTATATAAGGCCTTCCTCATTTTTTTTTTTTTTAAGATTTATTTATTTATTATGTATACAGTGAGTGTTCTGTCTGCAGGCCAGAAGAGGGAGCCAGATCTCATTGTAGATGGTTGTGAGCCACCATGTGGTTGCTGGGAATTGAACTCAGGACCTCTGGAAGAACAGCCAGTGCTCTTAACCTCCGAGCCATCTCTCCAGCCTGGCCTTCCTCATTTTTAAATAAACGAGTTTGTTGTTTGTCTTCAACTGACTTCTGGTGTCTGTGTCATTAACACCGCACCTACTCATCCCCTTCCCTGAGGAAGCCGTTAGGATCCAGCAACATGCACTAAAATGGTATGAGCCTGTGTCTTCTGCCCATGCTATTGGGTCATATGTCCCTTGCTCTGGGGCAGAGACTTCAGACTAAGAGTAACCAGGATTGAAATTAATTATTATGTCCTTAAAACTTTATGAACTTGAAAGAAGTGGCCCTGGCATTAACACAATCTTCCTTCAGAACTTACGTGGATGTATTTGGTCCATGAAAATTGAATAGACTTGCAAAAAATGTACCTATTATTAGATAAAAATGTGTCACAAAATAAATGATGTTCATATGTAATTCCACCAACACATACTCTCACATGAAAACATACAAACCTCTCTCTCTCTGTGTATTTTACAATAACTGAATTAAGTGATTTTTGAATTAGCTTGGAAGAAAACACTTTCTAAACAGAAGCCTTGAGAATTATTTCACTTGCTTTTAATGTCCCCTCAGTCCTAGTAGAGCAGAAGCAGCATCAAGCACACAGCAGGCATGAGCGCAATCATACTTTAAGGTGACATTGCTTAAGTATTGTTCTGAAGTACAGCATGCTAGCAAGGTGGCCTGTCCCCAAAGGCTTTGTGTTTGAGTCAGCTCAGCACTACTGCCAATGTCACTGACAAGATGTGTCAAGACCACGTGAAAACTCAGAAGAATCTAGCTCTGCAGAACACTTCACACTTGTTAGTCCCGTTCGCTTCTCATCTCACATGATCTTGGTCTTTATTCTCTTGTATGTTTTTTAACACTTAGTGGTAACCTGCTGCTCTATGACACACACTTGGAGAAATGTCACCTTAATGTGTAAAAGCTAGTGCAGGGAAATACAAGAAAGAGGTTTGTTTTGTTTTGTTTTTCAAGACTATGAGCTCCAACGGGTCAAGGATTTTTCTGCTTGATATACTGGTTATATCTCCAGAGGCTATAGTAATGGCCAGACACTGAAAATGGTCAGTAAATGTCTGATGTGAGATGGATGGAGGGAGGAGAAAATGTCTGGATCATTTGGCGAACCTTGCAGACACTGGTCCTGCTAACTTAGAAGAGGGGGATTTTTAGTCTGTTATTTGACAGGTCACAGTTGAAGCAACAGTGGAAAAGTCAAATGGGAATTTCCAGATGGGTGGATAGGACTTAAATCAACCTCTCCATCTAGGCATCAGCGTTATTTTAGAAGCCATCAAGGCAGGGTTAATATCTGCCTCAGTCTGTTCCAGATGCTATATTTAACATATCATAGATTGAATGCTTTAAATAACACACGCTTATTTATCATAATTCTAGAGGCTCGAAGTCCAAGAGCAGGATGCCAGGATGTCTGGGTCCTAGTGTGGAGTCCGGCTCTGCCATCTACTCATCATGTCTTCCCTTGAGGGAAATAGCAAAGGCACGCCCTGGAGTCTCTTCTATAAAGTCAATAACCCCATTCATAAAGGTTGGGATGCTGTAACTTAATCTTACTCTAAAGCCCCACACCACCAATGTGTAACACAGTGACACAAGGGATTTGGTCTCAATGTGTGAATTTGGAGGGACACAATTTTTTAACATCTAGCAATGTCCAAAGTTTTAGAAGATATGGATCACCCAGAAGAAAAAAAAAATAGAGCATAGAGATATGTCTGAGGAAATCTTTTGTTTGCCTAGTAGCTAATTCTATGCAAAGGAAGTTAATCTTTGCTTTCTACATTTTCCCATTACTAACTTCCATTTCCCATTCCAACCTCTGCCTCCCACTCCTTGTCTTTCTTAGCATTGCCAAGAAAATGACATACAACTATCTTGCTGTATTATGTAGAAATCTAAACAAACATTTGTAGTTTTAAGACCTGGAGCACCAACACATACAGACTTCACCCAGAAATCTATATTCTGTTTGATGTGAGTGGTTAATAGTAGTTTAAGTAAATACCACTAATGATAATATGGTTTTGCTTTATGCATCCCTCCACAGGATATTTTCAAAGACATCATCTAATTAATTATCACATCCACTCTGTACCCAGCATCATTATCTCCCAGAGGAAAAAATTACAGGTCAACAGCTCTCCCCTCAAGTTGTTCAGTCAAAAAGACATAGGAATAGAAATGAAAGGCAATTTGTGGTCTCTTCTCTAAGTAACCAATAAATAGCCACTCAGTATTTATATCCCAGAAACTTTGGAATCAAAGAAATGCAAGGAAGGTCCAACCATTGTAGAATCCTGTCTTGAGAGCAGACAGAGAAGGATGAGTGTTTAACACAGTAAGTCAGAACTCCCCCTTGACAATCTGAGTGGCGTGATGGAGTTGGAAAGCAATGTCCAGCATTTTAACATGTTAGCATTCAGATTCAAAACAGCTGCTTTCATGTGGGGCTTAACCAGAATTAGATAAACATCATAACATAATAGTTTCAAATTGGTGAACAAACAAATCAAGGGCTTTAGCACACAAACAGAACTGTGGATAATAAACAGTTGTTTGAAGCTAGCCTGTGATTCTTGCTTAAATGGAGTTTTCCAAAAGGTTTCTGGTCTGGAATTTTTTGGGTTTTTTTGTTTGTTTGTTTTAATGTTCAGAAGCATGAATCTCTTAGAACAGTAAAATCATGTTAATGAAGACAGAAGTATAGTAAAGTTAGTGAAGAGAACCAAATGCTATAATCATCTTCTATAAACAGCAAGCTCTGTGGGTCTGGAGTATTTTAGTTCATACCACCAATATTGTAGCATGAACCAGAAGGAATAAAGATTCTGTGGTGACTTCAACTTGGGTTTGGAAAAATATTTCCACATATAATTGTGAGCTTAAACAAATTACTTAGCCTCTCTGAATACCATTGTGCAATGCAATCTTATTCAAGATTTTTTATAGAACTATACAAATTTGTCAAGACCTGAGAGGGAGCAAAAACAGAATATTTTGAGACAAAGGTGGAATATTGAAGTCCATCTATTGAATACAAAAAGGGAGATATCTTAATGAAAATGCTAAAAATCTCCCTGGATTTCAGACTTTTAATGTTTTCCCCTTTTGATGCAATAAGATGAGAAATTATCTTTTAACTGGTATTTGATGCAATAAGATGAGAAATTATCTTTTAACTCTCATCCAAGGGAAAAGTGAAGCAATACATAATAATTTACTGATAAACAGTTTGCCCTGCATCACAAGGTTACTGTTTTAAATCAAACATTGGCATTAATAAAACCATGTTACGTTCCTCTTGTGTTCCATTGTTGTGCTGGCCCTGTAGCAGACTGAAATGTCAGCTTGTCCCAGACCTTGAAGTAAATGCACAACTCCACCTCCTTCCAAATGTTAGCTGAACTGAGAAAAACTCCTTTATTTCTAAGTACATAATCAATTATTGGTATTGTTTTCAAATGTAGAAAATATATAGCAGAACAAGTAAAATATCTTGATGGGCCATTGAAACATGCAAGTCTTAGACATATAAAATGACCAACTTGAAAACTGTACATCAAAAAAAAAATTTTCCTTTTGAGTAACAAAAAGTATGAGGAAATTAGTTACTTGACCACAAGCAGGAATAACTTGTTACATAGAAGCATTTGGAAAATAATAGCAACAACTAGTCATGTTTGGAAATGTGATGGCTGTTCTTGATTGTCAACTTGACTACATTTCGAAATAACTAAAACCCAAGCCAATGAGTGCACCTATAAGAATCTGATTGATTTATTTAAAATGAGAAGACCCACCTTAATTCTTGGCCACACCTTCTTTGATAGCCTTTATAAGAACTTGGAAAAGGGAAGCTTGCTCTCTCTGGCTTGCTCTCACTATTTCTGGCCAGTGTTAGCGCCTACTTCATTAGGGTTCCAGAGTATACTGAAGACCAGCTGAGACATCCAGCCTCATGGACTCAATAACTACTGGATTGTGTGTGGGGGGTGGTGCGTGTGCAGAGAGATAGAGATCTAGATATTCAGTCCATCGGTTCCGTTTCTCTAGAGAACCCTAACAGGAGAGGAGGAAAGAAATGACCGCAGGTGCAGAGGTGGGCTTCCACTCAACAGTCTAAATGGGAGCAACTGGAATCCAAAACTACAGAATACCCAGCTGCAATGTCAGAGACTCACTATTGTGACTTGGGCAAGACTCACATCCTTTGTCATGATAATTAAGTCATTTAAAATGGAAGTGAAGTTGTGTGAACACCAAAACCAGGAAAAGCACTACAGAAAACATGAATACAAGCACCTAACTGGATGAGACAGAACTGATGGTCATTGCTGTCCAGGAAGTGATGGGATGATATTTAGGATTTGTCCTAGTGAGGGTTTATATTGCTGCAATGAAACACCATGACTGAAAAGTAAATTGGGGAGGAAAGGGTTTATTTGACTTATACTTCCAGATTATACTTCATCATTGGAGGAAGTCAGAACAAGAACTCAAGGAGGGCTGTTGCAGGAGCTGATGCAGTGGCCATGGAGAGGAGCTGCTTACTAGCTTGTTCCCCATGGCTTGCTCAGCCTGCTTTCTTACAGAACCCAGAATCACCAGCCAAGGCATGGCACCACCCACTATGGTTTAGGCCCTCCCCATTAATCACTACTTGAGAAAATGCCTTACAGCTACATCTCATGGAGCCATTTCCTCAACTGAGGCTCCTTCCTCTCTGATGACTGTAGCTTATGTCAAGTTGACACATAAAACCAGCCAGTATAGGACTGTATCACTGAGTATTATTTTTACAAAATGTTTAAGGACTGTTCCATAGACTAATAATGTCAATTTATTGGAAAGAGAGATTCCTCAGGTAACAAAATATGTTTTAATGGCCATCAAGTATCCATTTGGATTAAAGAATAAGAAGTGAAGGCATGTGGTACCAAATAAGAAAAAATACTTCTAAAATTAAGTCAAGCAACACTTCAAAGATCTCAGGAGTGATAGCTGACTTCCTCCACTGGCCTATTATAAACATACATAGTCATTTTTCTCCCCAGGAAATTAACCCCTTCCAGGGCAGCCTGTGTGCCAGAAACAGAACTCCTGCAATTTTATGTGAAAATGTATCAACAGACCTTTAGGCATACAATTCCTCACACCATGAACTTCTTGACTTCACTGCTCTATTCAGTCATGAGAGATCATCCTACTTGTATAACTCCAGCAACAAGGCAGAATTTACATACTGGAGAGTATTCAGAGTAAGCCCAAGGATCACAATGTGCAGTTCCTCACTTGTATGGTGGGTAACCAGAAGAGTATGTTGTACTCAGAGAACTCTCCTTTCAGTCCTGTGGTCCTTCATCAATGCTATCCCAGGTAACTGTGCCATACTCTCTCTTTCTCCAAGTCTCTAACACAGAACAGGCTATCTATTATATCATCACACAATGCCAATGTTTTGCAGTGCCCGTAGCTGAAAAGCTTTCTCTCCACGTCCTGCCAAGCCCCGGCAGTCTGACAGCCCATTTATAAAATAAACACACAGACATTTATATACTTATAAACTGTATGGCCATAGCAGGCTTCTTGTTATCTACTTCTTCTATCTTAAATTAACCCATTTCTATTAATCTACAAGTTGCCACATGGCTCATGGCTCATGGCTTACCGGTACCTTATATATTGCTTGTCATGGCAGTAGCTGGCAGGTCTCTCCCTCTGCCTTCCACTTCCCAGAATTCTCTTCTCTGCATGTCCCACCTATACTTCCTCCTGCCTGGCTACTGGCCAATCAGTGTTTTATTTATTAACCAATCAGAACAACACATTTGACATACAGAACATCCCACAGCAAGTGCCCCTGGAGAGGTGATTGCAAGAATTCCATCACTGTCACTTAGAAGGTGTAGTCTTCTCCACAGTGGTTGATAAATGTACCACTTTACCAGATCTACATGGAAACGTTTAAACATCCAGTTCATTAGGAGCTAACAACAGGAAACACAATGATGGCCAAATAGGTAGCTTAGGCATCTCTATCAGCACATTTGAGAGCTTAGGGAACCTCTCAGATGTCATCATCATGCATTGCTTCCACATAAGAATCAGCTGAGAATCAGTTATGGCAAGTCAAATCTTCAGCATCAAATTGTAGAAACTCTTATGTTAAGATAAACTTTCAAATCTTTAATTAAGGCAAAGTAAGGATTATTTTAAATTACCACCTCTCCAGCAAAGTTTGTAAATTAAATACAGGTGCATATATATGTATATACACATATACATTCTCTCTCTCTCTCTCTCTCTCTCTCTCTCTCTCTCTCTCTCTCTCTCTCTCACACACACACACACACACACACACACATACACACACACACACACACACACACACAGAGTTATGAAATTGTAGATGTGCCAAAAGAAACAGTTTTCTTGGCAATTTGACATAAAGAATTCATCTTGAAAAGTGTACCTGTAGAAAGTAAAATTATAAGTGATGTCGATAGCATCAGTGTAATCCTGTGTATTGCCTCATAAATTGTAAACAGAAATATGAAGAGAAAAAGGTAAGATTATTTCCTAGCAAGCTGAATGTACAAACATCAGAAACAAATGAAGGTGTGACTAACCACGTGGTGAACCAGTGCGTGCAACGATGCTGGGAAACAGCTGGGGCTAGCTAAATCACGGGAGTACGGAACAGACTCTCCCATCGAGAGCCGCTTCTGTCCAAAATCTGCAGTAAGAATGTAAAAAGCTGTGAAACAAAGTTGAAGGACAGCTCCTGAAGCCAGATCGTTGAGAATGCAGGTGATCGGACAAGCAATTAAAACGTTTCATAGTTTTTGGCTCATCCCAATTTTAACTACGTGAAGGTAGAAAAGGGATGGCTTTCTAATATGTGGATTCTGCACCCTTAGGGATCTTAGTCACAGAGAAGTCCTTAAAATCTTGGGTAGGGGTTAAGGAAGTGGTTTCACTTATTTTCACCTTTATTTCTAACTTAAAGTTTTGAATCCAACATCAAGGTCAGCATCCCAAATATTCCATTTTTAGTAGCTTAATTTATACTAAATTATAACATATTAGACAGCAATACTTCAAACATTTTTTCTGATTTAAAAAGAAGCCTAGGAAAACTAGTAGTACAATGCAATATGAATATTGTCATGTACAGGCCATGACAACAGAGACACATTTGAACATACTGAATGTTCTACAACATATAACTTTTTTTTCCTTTTTTTAAATATTGGACTGTCATGACTTTTTATCTATTGAAACTTTTATAAATGTATACAATATATCTTTCTATTTTGTTTGTTTGTTTGTTTTTTGGGAGACAGGTTTTCTTGGTGTAGCCTTGGCTGTCCTGGAACACTCTGTAGACCAAGTTGGCCTCAAACTCACAGATCCACATTCCTCTGCTGGGATTAAAGGTGTGTGCAGCCACCACCCAGTGATGTATACAGTATATCTTAATCATACCCCTGCCCTCTCCTTCCTGATATATATCCCTTTCCACTTCAAGGCCCCACCCCTGGCTGAGGGGCTAATGAATGTTACAGGAGGGAGAGACACCTTTCTTAGAGGGATTGCAGCTGAGCGTTCCCCCTGCACCGGTGACTAACCCCGCAGCCATGCTCATGCGTATGCACAGCATTCATTGGTCTTACTCGGTTATAAATCTTCTCCTTCTTAACGCAAAAACAAGCATGCAATGTGTGGTTCATTTGTCCGAAGATCATGGAGACTTTGGTATTGGAAAGGCAAGTGTGACTTTTGTGTACTTCTTGGTGCTCATTCCATGGGTTGCAAGTCAAAAAACATAGAACATTTTCAAAAAAAAAAAAAAAAATCCAACAAAGTTGTCACTATGAATGTAGCAGTCACTCACTCTGATACTTGATGGAAGCAAAGCAATTACAGAGAAAACTGGAAGCATGCCTATTGACTGGTAAAAGTCATCTATCAGAGGAAACAAGTAGGAAAAAATTTCAATTGCTATTCTTATTCACGCCCACTAAGGTGAAGATACCTTTGGTAAATAAGCCAGTGTTTTTCCTCTGCCTCTCAAAACTGCCTCCCAGAAACCAAAAGGGAAGGAAAATGTAGTTGTGTTTTTGTTTTTGTTTTTACTCTTTTGGCTCCTTTGCTCTTTGAGTCTTTTAGGGGCCCAGCCCCCAGCCCCCAAGTAAATACATGGAAACTTACTCTTTCTTATTTATGAATGCCTGGTCTTAGCTTGGCTTACAGCTTTTATTAACTTGAATTATCCCATCTGCCTTTTGCCTCTGAGCTTTTATCTTTATCCTATATACCTTTCTGTACTTCTTACTCCATGGCTTGTGTAGCTGGGTGGCTGGCCCTTGGTGTCCTCTCCTCCTCCTCCTCCTCCTCCTCTTATTCCTTGATTCTTCCTTCCCAGATTTCTCCTCCTATTTATTCTTTCTGCCTGCCATTCCCACCTATTTCTTTCTCCTGCCCAGCTATTTACCATTCAGCTCTTTTTTAGACCAATCAGGTGTTTTAGACAGGCAAAGTAACACAGCTTCACAGAGTTAAACAAATGCAGCATAAAAGAATGCAGCATACCTTAAAATGATATTCTACAACAAGAAAGATCCATGGAGAAGACAATGAATTGTACAGCCCTGAACAAATGATTCTTCAGTCCCAACAGTGATTCTTTAGGCTTTCTGGGTTTCACAGAACAGAGATCCAAGAGCAACAAATGATAGTGGCCTCCGTGCATGAGCAACAGCTGAGACACTGAAATCTGAGTCTTAGCCTTTCAGACCGAGGATAATGGCAAGAGCCAATTCAGATGGGAAGCAGTTTTCCAAATAGGATGAAAACCAAGAGGGAAGCAATGCGCATTAGAACAGACAGCACACATGAGAGAATGTATATGTCTTTGAGAGGTGGGGTTTGGGAAGAAGAGTATGTGTTTGTATGTGTTCATGTATGTGCAGGAGCATGTATACTTTTTCAAGGTCATATGCATATATGTGCATCTGTGTGTGGACCACAGAGATCAGCCTCAGGTGTTGTTCCTTAGGTGCTACCCGTTATTTGGGGATACAGGGTCTCTCATTGGCCTGGAGTTCAGTGAGTAGGGCTGCTCACTGCCGGATTCCAAGAATACACCACCATGACCAGTATTTTTAACATGAGTTTTAGGAATCAAACCCAGGTCCCAAGCTTGTATAACAAGCACTTTTCTTATTGAACTACCATCCTAGCCTGGAATCTGGTTTTTTGTTTTTGTTTTTTGTTTTTTTTTTTTTTTTGTTTTTTTGAGAAACAGTAAAGAAATAACTTTTGGAAGTCAGTAACAGCTATTGAAAGAGGATAATGCCATGCAGCCAACTCAGATGCCCTAATGTGTTAAAGCACTTACTGCAGTCACATGGAAACTAGGGGATGACTAGTAAATATGAATTCTTTCCACAGAAAGAACAAAGACTAATTGAAAGCTGGCACATCTTAAGGATAGTTTATTCAGCCTGTATTCATTTCTGACCATTGTTATATTTACCGAATCAAACTTTCAAAGCAAAATCCTGGAAGAAAGATGTGTTTTTCTCACAGCCTCACAATGTAAAGTACATATAATCTAAAGCCCATTGCTGATTAAGAAAACATTCTAGCAAAAGTGGGTAATGGTGCAGATGCTGCTGAGGATGCTACCCGCCAAAGAACCCTCTGGTTTCTTAGGCTGCAATATCACAAAGGTGAGCATTGCTCAGCTCATTCATCCATTTATTCAACAGGATATATTTCATGCATACTCATGGCTGGCTAGTGTAAAATGGACAGAAGGAACACAGAGCACATAATGAGATAATATATGTTAAAATCCTTTGAAAAGTACCAAATGCTACAGAAATGCCAAAGTTGATGGTGATGGTAATGCAATCATGAGCTATTGGGGAAAAGTTCTTTAAATAAAGGAAAATCATTTCTGACTATGAAAGTATAGAAAAGCAATCATTTGTTATTATAATTTTTTTAAGATTTTTCAACTAGGTAGTAAGAGATTCTGTACAAGGACTCCTTTTCCATTTCAAATCACTTAATATGGGATTATAAGGGATGTTTTGTTTGAATAAGAAAGCAGCAACAAGAAAACATACCTTGGTGTAGAGGAGCCTTAATTAGAATCATCTACCTGAACACTTTCACACATCACTCAAGAGAGACATCAGGATAAAGAATTCCTATTTACAGACACTCCCCAACTTCTGCACTCTGGCTGCCATCAATCAGGGCTTATCAGGCCATTGCATCAAAACTGACAAATAAGTGTAATGATCCAAGATAAAGGGAAGTACAAGGGGAACCCACAGAACAAAGGCTGTGAGAGGGTGGGTTCCAGTGGAAGAACATGTTTGCATATGAACTCAGGGTTACTGCTCATGCGTCTGCTCTCAGGGGGGTTATGTGAATGACTGTTTGGACATTTGTCAAAATGTTTTGAAATGCTTAAAACCTGCCATTGAAATAAAAGTTTCTTGTGGAGAAGTGTGTGTCCTGGTGTTTATGAAATAAACGTTGCCATTGGAGGAATTTATGCAAATCAGTATATTTTCTTTGGAAAGAAGAACAGAAAGCGCCAATAAGAAAGGGTGATCCTTACACGTGTCTGAAACTTGAGTGTCTTCTTGTTGAGCAACGTGAAAAGATCTGTCTTATCACACAGCATCCACAAGAGCTGGGCAGTATATGTGTCCTTCAAATATAAGAAGCTTAGTGCAAAGATGGGCCGGGAGGACTGGCTTTGCACTACCTGGAGTCGCAAAGAGGAGACGGGGTCATTGTCTAATAAACAGCTCTTCTCCCTGAGTAGAACTACAGTGATTCCCTTACAATCATCAGGCTGCCAAGCTAAGAAAATGTGACCAGTGAGGAGTAGTGGAGAGCAGAGGAATCCTGTATGAAAAAATGCTACACATGGAGAGAGGGGGGGAGGGAGGGAGAGAGGAAGGGGGGGGCAAAGGCTATATAGGATGAACCACAAAATTAGGGACGTGTTGTGTATGTCCTGAGGAGATATCTAACATCTGCTCATCCCAGGTAAGGAACCACTGGCAGGCCAAAGCATGGATGCCGCCAAAGTCCAGTTTGGTAAATGAGTTTTACTGGGGTTACATCCAGAAGTTAGTCAGTTTACCTGCTCTCTGCTTCTTCCAGGGAGCTCAGCTTGTCTGAGAGGGAAGCTCAGCAGTCTTCGGTGCTTATATACTTAACATGCCTGGGGCATGGAGTGATCTGAAGAATCTGGTCAATTTCAAGTACTTCTGAATCTATATTAAGTTCTTCGCTTCTGTAGGATGGACCTTTTCACCTCCCTTTAGGACAGCCTGTTGTTCCTCCCTGTGAATTAACAAGCTTCTCTCCAGGTTGGGCAGTTTTGTCTCAGAAGAAACTGACAGAAAAAATGATTTTTGGTTTTTGCTTTTTGTTTTTCTCCAAGTATTGGGATACCACAAAAGTTTTCCAGCATAAATGAAGTTAAGGTAGAAGTGAAGAGAAGGATTTTATTTTAAAGTTCTCTTTGGCTGCATGGTAGAGAAGTGGCCCCAAATGAACCCTGAGCAAATGACCTTTTGTGGAACAGAAGTCAGACGAGATACATCAAGCCATAGAAGTGATAGATAGGACTTATGCAGTGATTCTCAGCCTTCCCAATGTAGCCCTTTAGTACAGCTCCTCATGTTGTGGTGACCCCTACCACAAAGCTATTTTGTTGCTACCTCATGACTGCAACTTTGGTACTGTTATGAATCATAATGTAAATATCTGTTATGCAGGTTATCTGATATTTGACCCCCAAAGGGTTGTGACCCTCATTGAGAACTGCTGACTTAGAAGGTGACAGGCAAAATGGACATTATATGGAACTATTTTTAAATATTTTAATGAGTACACAATATAGATTTAAAAACTTCGGTGTTTTCATATTTTGAAGGCCTGGCTAACAACCAGGTCACCCCTCTCTTGAAGAACTAAGAACTAAGAGTTCTTCTAGAACTCTCTTGAAGGAACACAAACACTAATCACTGTACAGCTTTCCTAACCATCTCAAGGTCAGATACCAAATGATCAAAACAATTCTTAACAATGACACACCCAAACTAGCTTGTTCTAGGCCACAGGCCCTGCCTCCCCAGTTCGTGGATAGCACAGCAGATGCCCCTGCCCATGCTGTACCCTTATTTCTGCTGTCCGAAAATCCTGGTTCTTCCTCACTGGGTCCCATGTGCTATGCGATGACTCTCTTGGTCTGCATCTGGTCCTACCAAACCTCCCCAAGGAAGAATAGTTGCAATAGTACAACCTCACTAAACTCCAAAAGGAAAACCTGAATTCACTCAAGTCTCAGACCAAATTACTAGATGTTAGAGGCAAGGATGATACTGTAATGATGTTGCTAAAATGTAGGCAGAAGTTTTTCTCCTGCCTGCCTGTTCCCAAATACCCAGAAGCTGCTTCCCAAATTATCACACAGAGGCTATTATCAATTATAAATCCTCGGCCAGGAGATCAGGCTTATTACTAACTAGCTCTTACTCTTAAAAATTAACCCATAATTCTTATCTATGTTTAGCCACGTGGCTTGGTACCTTTTCTCAGTGTGGCATTCTCATCTTGCTTCCTCTGAGCCTGGCTGGTGACTCCTGACTCCACCCTCCTTCTTCCTAGCATTCTCAATTGGCTTTCTTGCCTAACTTCCTGCCCAACTACCAGCCAATCAGAGTTTTATTAAACCAAAAGATTTGAGTGACAAATCTTTACATTGTACAAGAAGATTATTCCACAGCACTAAAATATTTAGTCACTCAGAGACAAAGCATGATGAAAAATCACAAAGTAGAAAACAAAATATTATAATGTCTTTTTCTACCAAATTTGCAGACAAGTAGGAGAATTGTTTGATCTGATTTTGATTTCATTTTTCTTCCTGCCTATCATCTGGCAGAGATAATAAAGAACAATGAACTATTACATGCTCAAAAATCACACATAGAAAAATGTAAAAAAATAAAGAACTATTTAATCTTAAAATTAGATAAGTAATAATTGTATTTTGTGAATAACTGTTCTTAGGCTAGCATAATGGCTTTATTCCTGCCCATAACATACATTCAGTAAATGTTTACTTGAGTGAATGAAAGAACTGACAGGGTTTTTTCAACTGCAAAAGTCATTAAATTAATAGTGATTATAGGAAGGAAAGTTTGCACAATAGAAGTAATTTTAAAATACATTCAAAAAATAAAACATTTCCTTTGATATGCATTCATCTGTTAAGAATCCTGAAGCTGTGTTCAGATTTTAATCCACCATATTCATCCATATACATGCATGAATGTTTGCAGACAATATAATCACATACTCCTCAGAGCTCATATAATATATATATTCATCTCTGGTTCCCTTTAATGAACAGATAATAGTGTTAACATGAGCCATATGGAAAAAAACATTTCTCATAGGGCATTTAGCCTTGCTTTGTTTTTGTCACAGACTCCCTCTTATCATTCTGCATGTCCATGTCTCTAGTCATAAGCAAGTCTGGCTAAAGAGTGTGAACAGCAGGGGGCTATGGAGATGCATCGCAGGGTAAGACCACTTGCTATAAAAGCTTGAGGACTTGAGTCTAAATCTCCAGCATCCACAGATAAGTCATGCATGCCCATGCTTGTCTGCAACCCCAGCACTGGGACATGGAGACAGGTAGATATCCTAGGAACTCACTGGCGAGCTAGCCCACCCCAAATGACAAGCTTCAGATTCATTGAGCATCTCAAGGGAGTAAAGAGGAGTGACAGAAGAAGACACATTGGTATTTTCTCTGGCATCTACATGCATGTGCATGGGTACATACACACACACACACACACACACACACACAAACACACACATGGATAGATAATCACTCTACTAAGAAGTTATAAAACATCTGAGTTCATCACTAATCATGACAGTGGCATCACCATAAGAAGGGAACTCCTGTTACCTAGCTCTCAGACTCTACCCTAGAACCTTCTAACTGAACCCTGTCAACCACTGAAAGACTTCTCATTGTGCTTCAGATGAACCTTCCATCATGTAACCACCCCCAGGCCTTTGTAGTTTTGTTGTCTACTAGCTAACCTTGGTTCCTTTGGAGCCCTATTCCTACTGTTCCATCTTAGTTATCCTCGTCTCTCTATGATCCCTAAGAATTCTAAGCCCCACTTTGTCTCCCAGGGTTCTATCTCTTTTACCCAGAAATACAGAATCTCTGCTTCTAGGTCAAAACATTGCATAATTAGGGATTTAATACTAAGTCCCTTAAGTAGTTGAAAGTAGAGATAGATCTCCACCACCACAACCCCAGTGTGTGTGTGTGTGTGTGTGTGTGTGTGTGTGTGTGTGTGTGTTATGCATGCTGCAAGCATACTCCAAAGACTCAGCAGAAACTTAGTATTTGTTAAACAACATTTTTGTGAATGGACACATCATCATAAAAGCACTGTTCGTGTGAGGTGTGTCTTCTTGGGTCTTCTTTCAGGTCTCAGTTTTGAATGTTTATCCAATTCAGAAAACACCCTCTGCCCGTGCTTGTTCTCACCACACCTTGTGCTTATCGCTTTCTCCCGTTAAGCACTCCAGCTTTGCCTCAATTGCCAGTGCACATCCAGTGTTCCTGGGATCCCTCTGCTGCTTTCCTCACCTCATTATTCTCTGCATAACTTTGTTGTAGACTTATCAAATATCATTCACTTGAGTTTCCTCCCAAGCATAATTTTAGATACTTATGGCCCAGCAACATAACTCTCACAGGAGTACTTTGTGACCTCTCATATATATCAATGGCTCTTAATAAAGCTCTTAAAAGCCAATGTAAGTATGTTCTTTTTCACCATCTGTCAATACTAAAATATAAACACATCCTGAAACCTAACATAAAACTTAAATCATTACTTTCTAATAGAATTTTCTTTTACTTGTAAAGAAATAGCACAAAGGGCCCTAGATTAACCTAAACAGCCAATCACATGCAGCAAAGTTCACTGACCGATTCAGGTGCCAAAATCATCCATCAGTAACTACCAGAGATTGAAATTTTACTTAAATGGTTAAAGAAATAAGTGATTCTTTCTCTGCTTCCAAAGATCACATCATGCTTATCCATACCACACAAGCTGTTATATGCCTGAATTAATTTCAAGGGATTTTTTTTCTTTTTTCCTCATTAAAAGTACATAGAATTTTTCTAAAATTCATGGCCTGGACTATCCACACACACAAAAAAAATCTTTGCAAAAAATAAAGCTCAAATGTGTTTTTAACAAAAATGCGATTGTAGCTCTCCTGCAAGATGTTAAAGGAAGCTTCACCTGAGAGTCTCCTGGGTGACTCCAGCTAAAGGCTTTGGCATAAGAGGATGTAAAATAACAGGAAATGAAACTGGAGGAAGTGGAAGCAGCTCAGGTCACCAGAGAAGACAGTTGGAAATGCTTCTTCTTATATAAAAGTCCCATTAAAAGTTTTCTTAAATGTGTGTATATATATATATATATGTTCTGTCTGCATGTAGGTCAGTGTTCATGTGGTGCCCCCAAATTGCAGAACTGGAGTTATAGACAGTTATGAGCCACTGTGTAGATGCTGGGACCTGAACCTCTGCCCTTTAGAAGATCAGCAAGTGCTCTTCATTGAACCAGCTCTCCAGACCTAAGGGTTCTAATTTCTAGTCTATCCTTTTCCTATGAGATCCATCAAACTGGTATAAAGAGCACACATTACAGCTGGGCGGTGGTGGTGCACGCCTTTAATCCCAGCACTCAGGAGGCAGAGGCCAGCCTGGGCTACAGAGTGAGTTCTAGGAAAGGCTCTAAAGCTACACAGAAATACCCTGTCTCAAAAAAAAAAAAAAAAAAAAAGAGCACACATCACATATGCATTTAAAGACTGAAGCCTGCTGGGAAGGGAGTTGCAGAATTCTAAATCCAACTCTCAGGAGAATGAGGCTTGAGGATCAAGAGTTCAAGACCAGCCTTAGTTACACAATAACATTGTTCTCCAAAACAAAAAAATAAGAAAGATTAAAGTCAAGTTATAGATTGCAGGGGCTGCTTTCCCTTCCCCAACACTACCTGCAACCCTTTTATGTGGGGAAGGAAGGAGTCAGCTCGGCTCTTGCTCCTTCTCTTCAATGTTATTTGTGATTTGCCTAGTCTGTGTCCCTAAATCTAATAATAACTAAAGCAGATGAAAAGTTAAGAGAAGCCGTGATCATTAAAGCTAGAAACAAGAAAACATATAAACTACAAAGCAGTCCAGTGTTTCATGTGAGAAAGGATAAAGGAGGCAGAACATAAATGAAACAAGCTATGGTGTATGGAAATTCCTAATGCAAATTAAACACTGGGCAAACTAAGGGAACTACCAACACTTAACGAAGGGCTGAGGACATCCACTCGGGAAACAACCGAGTTAGAGCCAAGCTGGATAAACATGTCACAATGTCATTGAAAAGATTCTTTTCAAAGCTTTTCTGCTTCTTGGGGTTTAAACAAACACACTTTTAAGCCAAAGGCTCCTTATATAACCTCATGTGGTTAGTAACCATTTGGTTGGCCCTGCAAAGCAAAGGCACTATCTATGCATGAGTATGGCAATTAATTGGAATGTTCCAACCAAAAACATGGTGATAGACAACCCCCATCTCCAGTCAACAGTGACAGAGAGACTTCCACGCATATATTGAAAATTGATCTCACATTTTCTTTTATGGATACTAATTGCTAGTAGCTTTAATGTCGAGAAATTAAAAAATCAGTTGATTGGATTTTTAGAAGCAAAATAATAAGCCTGTTCAAAGTCTCAGCAGATTTATTCTCCTGTGTTCATTGGCTTTAAGTATGGTGTTTGTGGAATTGGTTCAGTGAGAAGAAAACTGGGACATGACTGTTCTCTGCATTTAGAAGATTGTAGACTCCAGTTTTAAACACAGGGTCTTTTCATCCTGAGGTAACAAATCAAGGTTCTGTGAATGAAACCTGAGCTGGCAGAGTTCAGAAGCACCAGGGAGCACCTCAGGGTCCAGGCCTCCCCATTCTTCAGGCCCATGCCAAGGAATATAATAGGCACCATTACCAAATATCCCTTACCAAAATTCAAACCCTTTATTATATGTCATTTTTTCCTCTCTAAAAGTCTCAGAAGTACAGTTCCAAGACAGGGTTACATTTCCTTGATTAGCCTATTTGAAATCAAGATGATCATTCATACAAAATGCGAAATTGTTTATATATAATGACCCTCCTATGTAAGATCATCACACCAATTTCCCAACTATTCATTATGAAATGTGCACATCTATTCCTGTGTTTGAAGACAGAAAAGACTGAACAAAAGAGTTCTTACCCATCCTTCAACCTCTTGATGCAATCTTACACAATACTGGTGTTGAAGATATATTTAGTTAACAGGGAAATTAAGCCACAAAATGAAAGTGTACATTGTCATTCAAGCTACTGGAAGCCTTGATCCAGGATATCTGTGGTTTAGGGAGCCGCTATGCCATCAGTTACAAGAAGTCTTAGCTTTATGAATTAAAAAGTCACAGGGGCACCTGTGACAGGAAGAAATGTGCCCTTTGTACCTGGACAGACAGCAGTCAAGAGCCAGCCAGGGACCTGCACATTAAGACTGAAATGGGAAGGCACTGATAAACACAAACTAGTACCCAAGTAGAATCAATAGAAACTCTATAAATTACAAGCCAAAGTGGTCCATTCTCAAAGTGGATAAAAATAAATGAATCAGTAAGAATGAAGATCCAGCAATTTGATATAGGGATTTTTGTTTCATTTTAGTTTGGGTTTTTATTTTGATATGGGGTTTCCTATGATCCAGGCTGACCTTGAATTCATGAAGTAGCTGAGGATGGCCTTGAACTTATGACTTTCTTGCAGCTATCTTCAAAGTTCTGGGATTACAAGTGTATAACACCACTCCTGACTTCCTTATTTGAGTATAGATTGGTTGTATGTTGAATGTGGGAATGCCCTGGACATACATAGTGTTAAGACTATTCATAAATATTTGTATTATTAAAGTTCTGACCGGGCGGTGGTGGTGCACATCTTTAATCCCAGCACTCGGGAAGCAGAGGCAGGCAGATCTCTGTGAGTTCGAGGCCAGCCTGGGCTACCAAGTGAGTTCCAGGAAAGGCGCAAAGCTACACAGAGAAACCCTGTCTCGAAAAACCAAAAAAAAAAAAAAAAAAAAAAAAAAAAAAAAGGTCCTGTTTTCCCAAAACAGGATTTCAGGGCGTGTGTGTGAGTGCGCGTGTGTGTGCTGGATCAAATGTAATCTTTTTTTTAAAGTATCATACTTTTGGATATGTGGCCTTCTACTGGAGTGTGGTGGACCTATCAGGGTTTCCACCCTTAAAGAAAACTGACTCTTCTCTCCCAGTAACTATCAGTTGCCAATAATGCCTCAGGGAGAAGAGGACTACATGCCTTTGCCCTCTTCTCTAGGTCCTCTACATGCTGTCACAATAGCTGTGAGTTCACATGTGCCACTGTTCTAGTGTGTCCAGAAAACAGTTTCCTTGTGGTCACCTATTGCCTCTGCCTGTTCCAATGTTTCTACTCCTTCTTCCACAATGGTCCTAGAGCCTTGGAAGGAGGGGGTTTAATACAGACATCCCATGGGGGCCGAGCATCCCATGCTCTCTTATTCTCTGCACACTGATCAGCTATGGATCTCTGAGTTTAGAGACATCTACCACGGAAAGAAGCTTCTCCAATGAGGTCTGAGAGCCTCATTCATATATAGATACAATAAGTCACTAGGAGTCAGTTTAACACTGTGGTCATTTAGCAGAATAAGAGTGGTAGTTTCTCGTTGCTTTTTTTTTGGTTTTTCGAGACAGGGTTTCCCTGTGTAGCTTTGCGCCTTTCCTGGAACTCACTTGGTAGCCCAGGCTGGCCTTGAACTCACAGAGATCCGCCTGACTCTGCCTCCCGAGTGCTGGGATTAAAGGCGTGCGCCACCACCGCCCAGCGTTGATTTTATTTTTATTTATTTATTTATTTATTTATTTATTTATTTATTTATTTATTTATATGTATACAGTGTTCTGTCTGCATGTATGCCTACAGGCCAGAAGACGGAGCTAGATCTCATTACAGATGGTTGTGAGCCACCATGTGGGTGCTGGGAATTGAACTCAGGACCTCTGGAAGAACAACCAGTGTTCTTAACCTCTGAGCCATCTCTCAAGGACCTCAACATAAATCCAGCTACTCTGAACCTGCTAGAAGAGAAAGTAGGAAGTAGTCTTGAACGAATTGGCATAGGAGATCACTTCCTAAATATAACACCAGTAGTACAGACACTGAGACAAACAATCAATCAATGGGACCTCTTGAAACTGAGAAGCTTTTGTAGAACAAAGAATACGGTCAACAAGGCAAAGTGACAGCCTACAGAATGGGAAAAGATCTTCACCAACCCCACATGTGACAGAGGACTGATATCCAGAATATATAAGGAACTCAAGAAATTAGACATCAAAATGCCCAACAGTCCAATTAAGAAATGGGCTATAGAACTAAACAGAGAATTTTCAACAGAGGAACCTCAAATGGCTTAAAAACATTTAAGGAATTGCTCAACATCCCTAATCATCAGGGAAATGCAAATCAAAACAACTCTGAGATACCACCTTATGCCTGTCAGAATGGCTAAGATCAAAACCACTGAAGACACTTTATGCTGGAGAGGATGTGGAACTAGGGGAATTCTCCTCCACTGCTGGTGGGAATGCAAGCTTGTACAACCACTTTGGAAATCAATATGGCGCTTTCTTAGAAAATTGGGAATCAACCTCCCTCAAGATCCAGCTATACCACTCTTGGGCATATACCCAAGGAATGCTCATTCATACCACAAGGACACTTGCTCAGCTATGTTCATAGCAGCATTGTTTGTAATAGCCAAAACCTGGAAACAACCTAGATGCCCTTCAGCTGAAGAATGGATAAATAAATTGTGGCACATATACACAATGGAATACTACTCAGCAGAGAAAAACAATGACATCATGAGGTTTGCAGGCAAATGGATGGATCTAGAAAAAAAATCATCCTGAGTGAGGTAACCCAGACTCAGAAAGACAAACATGGTATGTACTCACTCATAGGAGGATACTAGATGTGGAACAAGGATGACTGGACTGCTACTCACATCACCAGGGAGGCTACCTGGAAAACAGGACCCCAAGAAAAACAGGAGGATCGCCCAATGATGGATAAATGGCTGAGATCTACATGAACAACCTGGACATGAGTAGGAGCAATGAAGGGCCAGGGTTGAGGGAAAGAGAGCGGGAGATCCCAGTTGGATCAAGAACAGAGAGGGAGAACAAGGAATAGGAGACCATGGTAAATGAAGACCACATGACAAAAAGAAGAAACAAAGAGCTAAAGAGACCCACAGAAATCTACAAAGATACCCCCACAAAAGACTGCTGGCAATGGCTGAGAGACAGCCGGAACTGACCTACTCTGGTGATGGAATGGCCAAACACCCTAATAGTTGGGCCAGAAACCCCATCCAAGGACTGAGGAATCTGGATGCAGACATCCACGGCTAGGCCCCGGGTGGAGCGCCGGGAGTCTAATTAGCGAGAAAGAGGAGGGTTTATATGAGTGAGAATTGTTGAAACCAAGGTTGAATAAAGCACAGGGACAAATAGCCAAACGAATGGAAACACATGAACTATGAACCAAAGGCTGAGGGGCCCCCAACTGGATCAGGCCCTCTGAATAGGTGAGACAGTTGATTGACTTGATCTGTTTGGGAGCCATCCAGGCAGTGGTACCAGGTCCTGTGCTCACTGCATGAGTTAGCTGTTTGAAACCTGGGACTTATGCAGGGATGCTTGACTCAATCTGGGAGGAGGGGACTGGACCTGCCTGGACTGAGTCTACCAGGTCGATCTCAGGCCTCGGGGGAGGCTTTGCCCTGGAGAAGGTGGGAATGGGAGGTAGGCTGGGGGCAAGGGGAGGGGGGCAGAAAGGGGGAGAACAAGGGAACCCGTGGCTGTTATGTAGAACTAAATGATATTGTAAAATAAAATAAAAGGGGAAAAAAAGAGTGGTAGCTTCTCTCAGCAACAGGTTCCTGTCCCTGATAATAGCGGCAGACATGGGTTTCATCTTGTAGAGCAAGCTTTAATCCAATCAGAAAGTAGTTGATTACTTCCATGACATTTGTGCCACTGTTATACAGGTGGTATGTCTTGCTGGACCTGGCGTCCTTACAGCTCTTAGAGTTCACAGCTGGGAAAAACTAATGATTGCTTTTCCCTCTGACAGCATGCATAGCACCTTCCTGCAACATGAAAGCAAGCCAGCTGGGCAGCACAGCTCAAACTTAATGGATTTTTAAAAACGAAGAAGAAGACACAAAGTTGGCTAAGTAGGGAAGACGGGTAGATCACAGAGAGTTGAGAGTACGGGTGAATATGATTGAAATGCATTGTATGAAATCCAAATTAATTAAAATTGCAATAAAAAACACTATACTATGTTACATTTTTGTTTTTGTTTTGTTTTTAAAGCAAGCTCACTGAAGCATACTATCTCTAGAGACTTGGGCTTATCATTATTAATGTGACTAGTCCCCAATTTTTACGTTGATATAATCATGTATCAATGAAATCCGTGCCCACCAGGCCCACTTCCCATACAGCCCCATCCAGGACATTCAGCTCCCCTGGACTGGGAGACTATGTGGTCCCACAGCAGCTCCATAGTTCTGTGACTCGGTATTTGGTTCCCGTTGTGACTCATGCCTAGGAAAAAACCAGGATAATGTTTGTTCATTTGATTGTTTGTTTTGTTTCTCTTGGCTTCTTTGAGCAGAGATCTCATCACATAGTCCAAGCTGACCTCTAACTCTCCATCGTCCTTTCTTGTCTGAGTCGCTACCCTAGCAATTCTGTCAGGTTTTTCTCCTGCTCCTGGGTGCTGTGTCTTACCTCTGGCTTCACTGGTGCTAGAATCCCTGTGGAAAAACCTAGAGGGGTGGCACAGATTTCTTGCACCAGGCTGATTGCTGGGCCACGGTAACCAGACACTCTTATCTACTTTGAGATCTCAGAGTAATGATAAATTTTGCCTCAAAAATTAAAGTGGGTGAGGCAGCACTTAGTAACAATACTCTACAACAGTGTTTTCTACTCTTCATACTCATGCTCATACACACAAACACACACAGAGTGGGAGGAGCTCCAGATAAATCTTCAAGCTATATTCATTTAGTTATGAAAACATCAGTAATTTGAGTTTAATTCATGGCAATAATAGTTTTTATCCAAAAAATACCTTTCCAACAGACTAAAATTATACCTGAACATAGTCCAGTAGTACCATGATTTGATCAATTTGTGTTGTTTTCATATACTGAAATATCACACAGTACCTAAGTGTACAATTGCTACATCTTAATATGTGAAAATGGGTTTAAACCAAGATGCCCAGCCTAGCCAAATTTGCTCCTGGTGAGCTAGCAGCAGTCTAAGGAAGAACTCAACTAAAAATATTACTAATAAATATTAGTAGAAGGAATAATATATTGCCTAAGCAACCACAGTTTGTTATTTTAAAAATCTAATTCTTTCCCAACATATAAAGTTATATTGATGGTTTTGTGAACAGTTATAGTGGTAACTGTTGTTATCAGGGGTTGATAGCAAAATCAAAATTATCTTCAATATTTTAGTTAGGTCTGCTTGGCTTGTGCAAAATCGCCTCCATTAAGTAGGACACAGTTTCACAGTGTAAGGGATTATGCTGCTAGTGCCCTGCTTCCCAAGCCTGTGAATTTCATAATCAAATGTGTATAAGTAGACCATCATCACATCTTAACAATGTTATTCCCATTAAGTTCTTTGAATTCATTGAACATCCCCACCATGTAGGTCCTAGGGATGTAATTCAGATCTTCAGTGTTGACAGCCAGTACCTTTGCCTACTGAGCCATGTCACTGGCCCAACATGTTCTTTTCTTGATTCATGAGTGCTAGAAATAGTGACACAGGCCTGCATGAAATCCCAGAGGCAGGAGGATCATTTTAGCTTAAGCCCAGCCTGGGATACATAGTGATGCCCTGCCTCAAAAAAAATTTTTTTAATACAGGAACTGTTTACTTATAAAATACTAGCACTGCTTAGGATAATCTACAACTATGACTAAAGAATTATTTTTTAATATGAGAAATGTCACTCTAAAAAATAAAGTCAAAGAACTATATAGGGAGGCACAGGAGTCTGTGTTCAACGTTCACACAACAGAACTCACACTTGACTGTTTGCAAAATTCCTGGTTCTAGGAAAGTCACTGATCTTTCAGTCAGCCATGTTTAAAATGTCACCATTCCTTTGTTGGTGGTGCTCTGAATCTGGCCTCATACAGCTAAGGTTGGCTGAACTCACTATGGAGCCTCGGCAAAGCTCAAGCTCTCATTCGTCTTCCTGCCTCTGCCTCCTGGATGCTGAGTTTACAGGTTTCAGGCCATATACTACACACAAACCTTTTCTTTTTATTGATCTAAGTCACTCATTAATTTATTTACAAATTCCATTTTCATTGAGAAGTATCCAAGGATTCCTAACTGTACTGGTGCCTCGTCTCCTACCCAAGAATGGCCCTAAAGCCCAAAGACTTGGTTACCAAGGTTATCAGAGTCTCCTGATTTATGTTATCATTCACTCAGCCTTATAAATCTTCTGTAAATTACTTAATTTCTAGTATATGATAACAAGAGGTTATTAGGTTTTCAATGCCTCATATTGTCATAGCTTGAAGCTACATGTTGTTGTGGATATATTGATCTTCTTGTACATGTGACCTCAGACTATATCTGACTAGTGGGAGCAGCTCACATAATTCATGCTACACAGTATATAATCAATAAATACTCATTGAATTCATTATTTTGATTTCAAATTGAAGTATTTAAGCAATGTAAATTAGACATCACAATTAATATTAATATTTGAAATGTAGTTATCTTCACAAATTGTGAGTTATATCATAGTCTAATTTACAAAGCAAAAAATTTAGGCTTAATGAAGTTGAATGAATTTCCCAAGGTCAGACATCTGGCACACAGTAGATTTGAGTCTCAAACAGATAGCTCTTTTATTCTAGAGTCCACATTACCATATAAATTATTAAAATGAGCTAAAAATGTAGGGACTGAATAATTAAGATATAAATCAAAGCTAACGCTTTCAAATGCTTTAGTAACAACTCCCATAGAATATATGTTTTTCTTCTATATATTTTTTCCAGCAAATTTCACACTCAGGTAACATATGTTTACTATATAAGGAGTTTATACTACAATCCCACAGATTCAAGGAGAAAGACCATTGACCCAAATTATGGCAAAATAAGTAAAGCAAGCAATTAATTAAAGTAAACTTTTTTTTATTTGTGTACACTGGCTATCTCTTCCTAAAGGCAGTGTTCAAAAAATCAGCATTGGATATGGTTAAGATAAGGGTTTTTATAGTTCAGAAGTAGGGGTTTCCAGATGGGAGATTTGACAGACAAATAGGAAGAGTTATAGAAGCAGAATGTAAGCATAACAAGTTAGTTATGACAACCTCCTGAAACAAAGACATGTTTGCAAGTTGGTCATAACAAGATAATAATAACAAGATGGTCATAACAAGGTAGTCATAACAACTTCGTAAAAAAAAAGATTAATGTGGGGATTTATCAAGGCAACTCCACATAGTTAAAAAAGGTTTATTTTAGGGTAATTTACAGCCAGTAAAGAAGTTGATTACAGGATCCAGGAGAGGTGAGGTGCAGTCCAGCAGGGTTCTCTGGAGAACTCTGATTCGATATGCCATCCAGCATCCAGGATCCTGAGGAACCAAGAGGGCTGGCACATCTGGATCTCAGGTATTAAGGGCTCCTGTCTTGGACCCACCCCAAAGGCAGGTCACAGGTAGGTATGGCAGTTACCAAAAGCCTTACTAGGGGTAGAATTTCCAGGTCAAAGCTGAAACAGCTACCTACTACAAAATACATGATTGCTATTTTCTATAACAGGTAGTACAGTACCATTTGTAGTTAAGGTTACAGGTGCCCAATCCCTGAGAAACAGGGATGAATCTAGTTGATTTTATTTTATTAGGCTTTCAAACCTAAGATGGAGGCATGATGGTTTATCATTACCTCCTTGTCTTATGTGTCCCTGTCAAATCCTTATAGGATCTTTGCATTCTTTATCTAGGGTAAAACAAAATTTTAATGAATTGAAAGAGCCATGGCCCAATCACATGTCTATCTGGCTAGCATAGAACAAAATATTTTAAGGCCATGTCTTAGGGTTTCTATTGCTGTGAAGAGACACCATGACCATGGCAACTCTTATAAAGGAAAAGATTTAATTGGAGCTGACTTACACTCTCAGAGGTGTAGTCCATTTTCATCATGGTGGGAAGCATAGCAGCATGTAGGCAGACAGTGCTAGAGAAGGAGCTGAGAGTTCTACATCATGCTTTGCATGCTGTAGGAAGAGACTGTGTGCCACACTGGGCATAGCTTGGGCATGTAAGACCTCAGAGCCTGCCCCCACAGTGATACATTTCCTCCAACAAGGCTATGCCTCCTAATAGTGTGATTCCCTATTGGCCAAGCATTCAAACACATGAGTCTATGGGGGCCATTCCTATTCAAATATAATCATATAATGTACCATATAACCTTGGTATACCAATAAATACTATAGGTAGCCATTATGTTCCCTTTGCCGCAGTTTCCTTTTGATCTAATATTCCAGCCTTCTGTTGAGAATAAAAGGCAATGAATTCTCTTCTGTAACTGCTTCTCTACTAAAATTAGGATGCATTTGGTAGGTCCCAGGAAGGTTGGAATGTTAACCAAACCTGAGGGGTTAGGGCACTGGAGTATTCATCAGAAGCATCTGGTTTGCTGACCTAGCTGAAAATACAGGGAAAAATCACACTAACTTGACTGGTTCACATCAGTTTTCAGCAAGTCCAGGGCTTTTGGTTTTGCAGGCCCACATGAGGCTGATGTAGTGTAGATCATCTTTGGAGCAATTTATAGTCCATAGCTGATTTCTAGATGGTGTCTACCAGCTGATTGAACTCTGCCAAGACAGATATAGACTAGGGACAGAAGATAAAAAACTTAAAGAATTTTTATATTTGGAGCTTCCCAGTCAGGAGTAGACAATAGGCAGGGAAGCTTAGGCTATTGATTGACAGGAGCACTTATTGGGAGTCTATTTACCTCTGAGAGTCTTATGACTTTCTTGATTCCCTGGAGCTTACATTACCATTGTTTCTAATCTTTTCTGAAATTCACATTGTAGGAAAAGAAGCTATGAGGTACCTGTAAAACATCCGGAGTAGACTCATGCCTTTAAGTCATAGCAAGAGCTATGGCTTTGGGTTAAAAAGGATGAACATTGTTTTCTGTCCAGAGGGCTGGATCTATCGATTGGACATATGTTTTCAGCACAATGAGAAGTAGCTTTAAGTCTATACTTAGAACACAACCAGAGGAAATTTAAAATTGTGAGGTTGTGACTGATAACAGTATTCAGTGTTTTACCAGCCTATTAGAACTTCATTGATTAACGTTAAAACTTTGAATTTTTGAAATGTTAGCATAACAATAGCATATAGGGGGAAAGCAATAACTTGTTTAGGCTTTTGTGTCTTCAGATGTTTATAATTTAAATTATTTTTAGACTTTCATAATTTATATAAACGTTAAGTATTTTTATCCAATCATTTATCACGAGGGATAGTGGTTGATTCCTGAGAGCTGTTACTGTAAAGCAAGTTCCTTTAAAGAAATCAATAGTAAAAACTTACTTTGAAACAGTTTGGTGAGTTTATCTTGATCAGTGTGAAGTCTGCCAGGGAGGCAAAGGTCCCTGTCTACCTTTCTCAGCAGGAGTCCTACCAGCTTTAGGAAAGTGAGGCCTGGTTTTAATGAACTAACAAGGCAGCTTTGGCCTTGGGGAAGAAGCTGGTAGCCTGCTGCTGTTAAACTGACGAAGCTACAGTTAGCCTCGCCATCCATGCCATCTGCGATCTGAGAAGGACAAGTTATAGCAGGACATATAATCAAAATGACGTATGGATCAGTTAAATGACAGACTTACCGTGGCCTGGGTGGCTATCCTGGGCTCCTGTGGGCTCTTTGTTGGGGGAAGTTGTTACAGATCTTCTGCTGTCACATAGTGAAAGAGTTAAGCTCTCCCACTCTCACAACTGAATTTAGGTTTAAGTTCTCTGAGGCAAGACAGGTGTCCCTCACAACAAAGGGCCATTTATCCACAACACCCTTGCATTCAGGGATGGAGGAGAGAGCACACACAAGGCCTTAGTCAGCCCCACAGTGTCTCAAGGACAAATCCTGCAGCCCCCTTCTGAGTCACATCTGGACTTGTCCAAGCTTGTGCAGATGTGTCCAAAAACCATAAGACTAAACCTCAGCCAATTAAAAGTATACTAATGTCACTGTTGCTTGCTTAACCAATTATGTTTGAGATGGCCTAACTGCTCCTGAAACTCCCCTAACCGTGCTTAAAAGGACCTGTGTGCCTTTGTTCATGGTCGCCATTTTGTACCAGTGGCTGACCACCCCACCCCACCCCCGCACGTTCTGGTTGTTTCTGCAGAAGAAACGCTCTTTGCTTCTGCACACTATTTGAATCTGGGGTCTTCCTTCAGCGTTTTCTCAAACCCTTGCAATAGGACAGCATTAGCTCTTCAGCAGCTGCACAGGACAGCATCAGTCTTAGGCTGATAGAGCCAGAACATCTGACAGATTTTCCTGTGGAGAAGGAAGATGGGGAAACTGACCTCACCTCGATGAGGCAGAGTAGGGCAACACTTTCCACTCTTTATGCAGCACCTTGGCACCAGGCAGGGCATGAGGCAGTTTGTCTAGTGGTTGGTGTTACCACGATCCAGGAGACTTTGTCAGAGCCCCATTTTCTTCTTTGGAGACCTAAGAGTTGCCACTAAGAGCTGGCTTTTCTATCATGGGAAACTTCTTTTCATTAAACATTTTAAATGTGTTACTCAGGAGATATCTGAAAAGTCTACTAAGTAATTCTAATTTTAAATAAACTTTACTTGTTTTTAATTATATGCTTAGGTTTAACTTTGAAAACATACACAGGAATTAAATAAAGTTTGTCCCTTAAGTGAATTATATTTGTAAAAAAATTTGATCATTTATATGGTGACTATTAATATGTATGTCTATTTTTCTTTGATAGTTTACAAGTTAGTATGTTGTATAAGATTAGGAATCTACAGTTTTATCCCCCTAAGTTTAATAAGTCTTAAAAATTACAACTCTTGAATTGAAGCTCTTTTAATATAAATCATAAATACAGTTCATAGGGAGACTGGCAACTTTATTTTCCTAGTCCTTTCATAGTGTACCATTACAGAGTATCATAGTTTCTTGTATAATGCAGTTTATCAAAACAGCTAAAGCTTAACAAAATTAGCAAAAAGAAGCTAGACATGATTCTTAAGTTAGTCTCTATTAGCCTAAATAGACCCTAGGTAAGGAGAAATATTTTATAGGCTTTTGTCAGACTGTTTAGGTCATTGTCTTGCTGCATCACAAGATAGAAAGATCACAGTTTCCAGTGTTTAGTATTTGGTGTTTATAGTTGTAGCCCTAACTTTAGTCACTTGAAAATTACACTGAGTGTTTGGGATTACAGTGTAGCCTTGAGCCTTTCACAAGGTGTGCTGTTAAGCATTAAAAAAAGTACATTTTGGGTTAACATATCTCAGTTAACAAGAACAGCTAGCCAGAAGCAGAACTACAGAAGTTAAAAAGCAATATTAATATATTTAGGGACATTCCTAGAACTATAAACTTTGATGGATTAAGTCTTAGTGTTATTTGGCTGGTGGTTCTATTTGCTCATTTTTACAGCCTGAATGGTAAGATTACCTACGTATACATTTCTAATTATTAACCCTGTGTAAGTCAACTTTTGTTAGCAGATTCTACAGATTTTTACCCATATCCAATAAACATAAATACTAAGAAGCAAAAAGTTCACATAATAGTCATATAAATCTTGAGATAAGGTTTATATCTTAGCAAAGTTTTAAGCAGTTAAATAAAACCAATAGTCCATTTTTTTTTTAGCTGCTCTCCCTTTTTTTTCTGCCACAAAGTCAGGTAGATTTCTCAGATAGGACAGAAACTTCCCAACTCCAGAGCTGGCTTTTCAATTCAGCAGAACATCATAAAACACTATTTTAACACTGTCCATTCTCAAAGACATTTGAATTCCTGCTAAATTGAATCCAGTGACCAAAAAGCTCAAAGATGAGGAATATTTAGCTCAGGCTATCAAAGTAACCATGGCAAGTAGCAGAAGCAGATTTGAGCCTGGGTTGGGGGAATGCACAACGTGCCCAGTGTGCTATGCTAAAAGGTGGTGTGTTACCACATTGCCCCAGCCTGATGGTGTAGAACTGGTGGCAACTAGAGCTTGATCCAATTCTTATGTGTGCCTGTAACTGGAAAAGGTTGAGGGGGCACAGAAACACATACAAAGAATGGAGACAGGAAAAGGAAACCAACACCCAGAACAGGACAGAGGATTGTCCAGCTTACTAGTCTTATTACCCGTGTCTTTTGTCTGTTTCAGGTGCCTAAGATGGAACACACAAAGACAGGCAGAATACAAGACAAGACATGGAGCAAAAGTAACAATAGGGACAATGTGAATAACAATTGGGATCATTCAGGGATCCACCAGTTCAATCAAAGGAGGTTTTTAAAAATCCGGGGGCTTTTTCTCAACTATCTCCCTACACAACCCACGCATTGGGAACCCACCAGAAGCTTCCTAAGTGCTGGGTTTCCCTGGTTCAGTTAAGCTTGGTCTATCCAATTTCCATCTCAGCTCCCACTGTCACCTGGGCATCCTCAGGTTCCAAGGTCAGTCAGAAAAAGGACTAGTGCCTCTGGCCAAACTCTCAAGCAACCAGATGGCTACGTGATATCTTGCTTGCTGCCCTGAAAGAGGGAATGCTGGATCTCATCAGGCCCCCCCCCCCCGCCTCCCCCGCCTCACATCCCTAAATCAGGAACCCACAGAACCAGATGTCACAGAGAGTATTTATGATTTACCAGAGGAGGCCTCATTAAATGGGTGTGTGCTGCTTTTCTTTGATGAGGCTTATACTCAGACAGTCTGTCGAACTGGAGGTGTGCTCCGGGTGCCTGGAATATCCCAAGGTGTGCACCCCTTAGGGAGCAGATCTTCAGACCTAGAGTGCCAAGTGTCCAGCTTCTGAATTTGGCCTGGGGTCTTGATCTTACTTGCACTTCCAAATGTTAATTCCACAGATGCAAGGAGAAAGACCACTGACCCAAATCATAGACAAATTAATCAAAGCAAGCAATTAATTAAAGCAAGCATTTTTTATTCATATACATGGTATGTCTCTCCCTAAAGGTGAGGTTCAAAAGATCAGCATTGGACATGGGATTAAAGGTGTGTGCCACCATGCCTGACTGTTTACAGTGTGACTATGGACTCACAGAGATCCAGATGGATCTCTGCCTCCAGAATGCTAGGATTAAAGGTGTGTGTGCCACCATTTTCTGGCCTCTATGTCTATCTAGTGGCTGTTCTGTTCTCTGACCCCAGATAAGTTTATTGGGGTGCACAATATATTGGGGAACACTATATCACCACATACAGGGGCTGTGGAGGGGTGCTCCTTCTAGCTTGCTCCCCGTGGCTTGCTCAGACTGCTTTTCTATAGCACCCAGCACCAGCCCAGGGGTGGCACTTCTACAGTGAGCTGGATCTTCCCACATCAATAATCAATCAAGAAAATGCCCCATAGAGAAATTTGGTAGTGAATTTTTCTAAATTGAGGTTCTCTTTTTCCAAATGACTCTAGCTTATGTTAAGTTGACATAAAACTAGCCAACACAAGACTGTTTTATAAACATACACATACAAGCACATGCCACATAACAGCACTTCAGTTAATGAGTATGATCTTAAGCTTATAAGAGAGCTGAAAATTCCTGTTGCCTAATATTTTTTACTGTACTTTTTCTGTTGATATACAATTAGCTACACAATATTTACCACCATATTGCAATTGCATTACAAGTTCCATATGTGTTTTGATCAGATTTGCCTCCTCAACTCTTCCCCAATTTAATGCTCTCCTTCCCTACCCATTCAAATTAGTCTTTGTTTGTTTCATTTTTCCAGACCAATTTGTGCTATCAAGAAGTGTGTTTGTTGCAGGGAACCCACCTGAGATGAAGGCTCAGGAACAGTTAACAGCCAAGTGAAAGTTTGTATTCTACCCAGATGGGACTACACTCAGGTATTCAAGACCTAAATGTAGCAGAGTGTTAAGAGCACAAGGTTTTTGAAGGCAGAAAAACTCATGCTGGCATCTCAGTTGGCAGCTGCAGAGGGGGCTTCTCATAAGCAAGCAATTTGACAGAAGCTAAGATAAATAGTTAGCTGGAGGGAGAGGTTTCTACAAGCAGGCAGTTTAGCAGAAAACTAGTTAGGGCATCTTGACCTTTGGGTTCCTAGAATAGAGTTGGATAATTATCTATAAAATTCTTCATCAAGGAGATCAAATTCTAGTTAAATCTGAAATGGCTTCGGCAAGAATACAAGATGGGCCACTGCTCTCTAACACCAGTGTTGCCTCTTGCTTGTTGAGCTCCAGCTGAAGAAGGGGGAGTCTTCATTCAGTAACTGATAGAAGCAGAAGCAGAGATCCACAACCAAGCACCAGGCCAAGCTCTGGGAGTCCAGTTGAAGAGAGGGAAGAGGGATTCTATGAGCAAGGAGGGGTAAAGATCATGATGGGGAATCTGCAGAGACAACTGAATCAAGCTCAAAGGTGCTGTGGATGATTGACTGATAAATAAAACACTGATTGGCCAGTAGCCAGGCAGGAAGTATAGGCGGGACTAGCAGAGAGGAGAATTGAGAGAACAGGAAGGAAGAGAGGAGGAGACTCCAGCCTGCCATCCAGGGAGCATCATGTAAAGGCAACAGGTAGAGCCACAGAACACGCGGTGACATATAGATTAACAGAAATGGGCTGAGTATAAGAGTAAGAGCTAGACAATGGTAGGCCTGAGCTAACGGCCGAGCAGTTTAAATAACATAAGTGTCTGTATGTTTATTTTATAAGTGGGCTACAGGACTGCCGGGGTTTGGCAGGACCTGGAGAAAAAAACTCTAGCTACACAAAGGAATTCATGATCAACAGCTGTGGAATCTTCATGGGACCAGACTAGACCCACTGCACATGGGAGACAATCATGTAGCTGAGTCTGTTTGAGGGGCCCCTGGCAGTGGTATCAGGATCTATCCCCGGTGCATGAGCCAGCTTTCTGGAACCCATTACCTAAGGTTGGACACATTGTTCACCCCTAGTAAAGCAGGGAGGGGCTTGGTCCTGCCTCAACTGAATGTACCAGGCTCAGCTGTCCCTCCATGGAAGAACTTACCCAATTGGAAAAGGGGATGAAGGGTTCAGGGAGGAAGGTGGGGGATGGAAGGAGGAATGAGAGGGGGGATCTGTGGTTGGTATGTAAAATGAATTTTAAAAATTTTTAAAAATAAAAATAAAAAAGCAAGATTCCTCACATTATTTGCACTGAATGTAAGACAATAAGAATGTAGCTTTCTTAAGTTTCAGCTGAAGACTTCTATAATTTGATCAAAAACTCATGGTGAAATATCTGAAATTACTTTAATCTAAATATTTTGGTCTTTATATATTTCACATCTATCATAAAACATGCTTTCTATTTTTTTTAGAAGCATAAATATTTATTTGTAACAAAGGAGTTTGTGTGCAGTGTTGAAAATCTACAACTTCTTGTTAAATTCATTTTTTTTTTTTTTTTTTTTTTTGGTTTTTCGAGACAGGGTTTCTCTGTGTAGCTTTGCGCCTTTCCTGGAACTCGCTTTGGAGACCAGGCTGGCCTCGAACTCACAGAGATCCGCCTGCCTCTGCCTCCCGAGTGCTGGGATTAAAGGCGTGTGCCACCACCGCCCGGCTAAATTCACATTTTTTAAACAAACATTTATAATCATTTTATATAGATATAAATATGTAAATACAATGAGTTCAGTGGTCTTTCAGCATTTTCCACTTAAATATTTTTTTCTTTTTCTTTTTTGAACATAAAAACAGGTTATAATTCCAACGTCCAAAGTTATTTGAAACTGGAAAGTATTTTCTCTGTAGGAAATAGTAAAAATGATAACATTTCCCAATAAGCCCCTTTAAGTCAAATAATAGCCAAATAAACTTAGCAAACAAATTTTTGTGAAGAACACTTTTGTTTGTTTGGTTTTGGTTTTGGTTTTTTGATACAGTGTTTCTCTGTGTAACAGTCCTGGCTTCCTGGGGCACTTTTAAAAAAGATTTATTTTACAGGGTGGTGGTGTTGAGTTTGAGGCCAGCCTAGTCTATAGAGTGAGTTCCAGGACAGCCAGGAATGCTTAGTGGGAGAAAGTCTTTTCCAGGGAAGAGCACACTAACCGGTTATCCAATAACCAAAATGGTCAGCCCTAAAAACATACACACAAGCAACATTAAACAGACTGAGTAGACTGTATTCATGTTTTTAGGAATATATATGTGTGTGTGTGTGTGTGTGTGTGTGTGTGTGTGTGTGTGTGTGAACAACAGCAATTAATAGAAAAAAAAAAAGGCCAGGAATTAGTTTGAAAGAGAGCAAGTAAGGGTATATGGGAGAATTTGGAGTGAGAAAGAAGGGGGAAATATACTTGGGTCTCAGATAAATAAAAGAAATAATTAAAAAGAAAAACAAAACAAAAATTAGATTAGACTTGTATTTTCTGGGCAGCTGAGAGGCAGAAGGATCAGCTCAAGGTTATCCTTAAATAACCAGCAAGTTTGAGGCCAGCCTGTGCTAGATGCATTCTATTTTTAAAACTCTCTTTTTTATTGACTGTGTTACTTACAAAATTATTACAAGCTAATTTGTAAAGGTAATTCTTTTTTATTTAAACTTTTTATTTTGGAGGAAGTTCGTGTATGCGTATTGTATTACATCACCTCCAATCCTCCCTTTCTATCTCCCTAAATTAACATCAACTATTCTCTAATTCTATGTTACATTATTTAAACTTGCACAATTTATTCATCTATATTTGTCCAATTCAGAATTATAAACTCTTAGAAAATAGGATTCCCATGGTTTTCATTTATTTTCTCTAAATTTTATAAAATTAAGTAGGTGTTTGAGCACATACATTTTATGTGTGATTATTGGTTGATTGGATACAATCCACTTAATGAAATGTTTTTAGTACTCTTTATCATTCATTATCTTTTAGAAGGAATAAAAGTATTAACTGGAAAAAAGAATACAAGATGGATAAACCTCACATTGTCTTACCATGTCGCATGATCGTCCACTGGAGAGTTGTTGGCTTACCAGAGGCTGCATGCTTAGAGAAAACTATCTCTTCCCCTAGCAGCAGATAACAATTGTCGGCAGTTCTGCAGCTCAGGGTATAATTGTGTGCCTCCTTTCTCCATTCTGGGTTTTGGTCTGGCTTAGACTTGCACAGGTTCTGTGCATGATCTCACAACCTCTGTGAGTTCAGGTTTCTTTTTTTAAATATTTTTTTATTTTTGAAATTATGGATTAATAACATCATTTTCCCCTCTCCTTTATTTCCTCCAACCCCTCCCATATCCCACCCCCTTGCATTCAAATGGCAAATCGATCTCTCTATTTCTCAGATGCATGGCTTCCTTCTTTAACTCGGTTACTGTGGTGGTTTGAAAGAAAATGGCACCCATAGGGAGTGGCACTATTAGGAGATGAGGCCTTGTTAGAGTAGGTGTGGCCTTGTTGGAGGAAGTGTGTCACTGTGGGGGTAGGCTTTGAGGTCTCCTATGCTCAAGCTATGCCCAGTGACACAATTGCTTCTGCGACCTGTGGATCAAGTTGTAGAACTCTCAGCTACTTCTCCAGCACCATGTCTGCCTGCATGCCACCATATCCTACCATGATGATAATGGGCTAAACCTCTGAAACTGTAAGTCAGCCCCAATTAAATGTTTTCCTTAGAAGAGTTGCCATGGTCATGGTGTCTCTTCACAGCAATAGAAACCCTAAGACAGTTACATGTGTCTAAAGGCTATAACTATGAAGTCTTATCTACATGGGTGCCTAAATAAGACCTGAGCAACACCAATAAACTAGCAAACATGGAAGAGGGAATGCTCATGGAGATTCATCCCTAGACAAAGATTTCATTTCTTAATGATTTTCTGTTGTTAAGTGATACATGACTACATGTATATGCTTGTAGGTTATCCTACATCATTTTCATTTCTCTTATATTGGGGGGGGCATCTGTAAGAATGCCCCTTCTAACCTTTAGATCAACTAATTCCCATCTTAAAATCTATGCTATAGAGAAGTAGGGTTTCCCACACCAATTCTGACTTTTCCTCTACCAACACATTCAGATTTGGGTCCTCTCAGAATCTTTCCACCCCTTCTTGTCCTTCCCTATTAAAAGCCTAGACATCATTGGCCTGGGGAGGTGGGTCAGTCAGCCACCTATGCAAGCATGAGGACCTGAGTTCAGATCCCCAGCACCTATGGAAAAGTGAAAGCTGACAATGCACACCTGTAATCCCATCACTGGAAAATAGATAATCAGGAGTTTGCTGGCCAACTGTTATAGACAATTGGTGAGCTCCAGGTTCAGTGACAGATGTTGTTTCAAAGAATATGATGAAGAGCAACAAAGGACACCCAACATCAATTTCTAGCCTCTATACACACATGTACCAATTTGTGCACTTGAAAGTATACATATATGCATATATAAAAGTAAATAAATAATAAATAAATAAATAAATAAATAAATAAATAAATAAATAAATAAGCAAGGCCTATAGGTTATTTAAAGTCTGGCTCTAACTCTAACATCCAGTCCAAGCAAAGCATTTCTTGATTCCCGTGCCCAGTCTCGATCCTCTAGAGTTTTATTTACATATAATCTTGGTGGAGGTGAAAGATACCTTGAGGCAAATGATATTCTTCAAAGTCATGGAATTTTTGTTTTATTAGAGTGATTATTCAGGGCTCAACCTAAATCTATACCTTTAACAT
This sequence comes from Peromyscus leucopus, assembly GCF_004664715.2. Lineage (NCBI taxonomy): Eukaryota > Metazoa > Chordata > Mammalia > Rodentia > Cricetidae > Peromyscus > Peromyscus leucopus. Next base: position 22,814,092 of record NC_051064.1, on the reverse strand, counting down.
AATTTTTCCAAGCTGACAATTTTTATACTACAGATAAACAAATTGCATACATTTGTCACCATTCACAATTTATCAGTTTAGTTGCTTCTAAATGTTTATATCTATTAATGTTACCATTCTAATCCAGAGGTCATCAAGTTCTGCAGGTATCACAAGTGCCCACATCCCCAGACCAGTGTGAATACAGCCATGATGGAGGACAGATCATATTGTGTTCCAATGTCATCTGTTCATCGTCCTCTAAACCTGGAATCTGTGTTTTTCACTCAGCATGGATACACATGGTAAATATTTGCCTAATATAAGAAAAATGCACGATTGTGGCATGATTCAAACATCAGCAGTTAGAGTAGTTGAAGCAACTGATGATCCACTTAGTGCAGTGTTCAGCAACCCAGGTTTGCAAGAATGGGGGCCTTAGCTAATGTTCTTGCTAGGAAGTGATGCTGTGAACTTGGTGTGTGTTTTAGAATCATTTTTACTACAGAAAAGAAAGACCTGACACTATCTGTTTTGATAAAAATGTTTTAGTAAAATGTCCTTCAAATGGTTTCTAGCCCTGAGATTCAAATTTCCTGTATGGTTTTAGAAACTGCACCTGACTGAAATGAACACAAAGCAAGGATATGTATGGTTACATAGAACAATAGGGTGCTTCCTGTTCTCAGTCCTCAGGAAGGGCATTCATGGTTCAGCTTGGGAAACCTCAGTCTTTTGCAGCATCTGTGCATTTACCTGAGGACATGCTGAGGTGGTAGAGGTGACAAAGAGTGGGCAAAGCTGACACTTGTCTCTGCTGCCCACTTCCCCTTTGCCCTCTTCTCTCCTTTTTATCCCATTCTCTTCTCCCTTGCTGTGTATTAAAGTTGAGCAATGGCACTTTCTATACAGGAATCCCTCTGCATGTGCAGGCTGAGTTACAAATAAACTCAACTGGATAAAGCTCACTAGCCAATTCTAACCCTTAGGAAAGCAACACTCTCATAGTCAAGATATGCTAAAGCAATGTGTAAAATGCCAGTACTACAATCCATAAAAGAAGAATTGAAAATGTATTATTTTGTAATCACCTGCAACATGACAAAGATCTTTTCTAAAGTATGTGATTCCAAAGAGAATTCTTAAAGCAATTTCTTTTTTCCTTTTCTTTCTTGCCTTTTTTTTTTTTAAAGCACACATACAAAATTGAAAGGGTTCCACAAAAATGCTCACAGGTAACAAGATAGCCAGGAAAATGTCCATTTGCAAGCTGATCAGAATAAAGTGTCTCTTTCTTTAAGACAGTGCCACTGCATCAGGTTAAAGGTTGTTTGTAGGTGCCCTAGCAAACCTAGCAATCCCACAGAATCAGCCCATCTGCCTAATCCATATTCAGGATTTTCAAAAATGGTAGTTTCTCAGGCATATGAGAGTCTGCAATGTACTTTGTGCAATGAAATAAAACATGTTTTTAATATTTGGCCAGGGCTTAAATCCTCAAGAGCCAAGATTTCAGAACAAATATTTCCACATTAATTGAAAATTTTATTGTCAAATATATTTCATGGTTTATTCATGTGGAGGAGCACTTCTTGTCTCCCCCATTCATTCCAACGATTTCACAGAGAAGCCAGAGGCTATTTTAGAAATTGGGGTGACATTTAAAATCAGGGTGACATTGTTTTTCTCACATGCAAAAATAATGATTTCTTCTTTTATGTGGAATATCTCCTTTACTGAATGATTGGGCTAATGATAATGTTCTTCTGCCTAGTTCACAGGAAAGCAAGGAGGATCCACAAAGATTTAACATGTGTGAATCTGCTATATAAGCTGTAAAGAATTCAATTAATATTATAGATTGCTATCACTATTATTCATCAAAATAATACTCAGGCTTTAAGGATTTATGGAGTCCTAAGAAGAAAATTAATTTAAAGTGGAGAGAGAAACAGTGTGACAGAGACAGGCAGACAGATAGACAGATAGGTGCACAGAGAGACAGACAGACAGAAGACAGACAGAGAGGGAGGGAGGGAGAGAGCCTTTAGTCAAGGCATGATTATAGAATCCAATAGCCTGTGTTCAGATACAGCTTCATGCATTGCTGTCTGTTTATTTTGTAAAAATTAATTAACACATGAGTTTTAATACTCTTAACCTATAAAATATGGAACATGAGGATATTTTTATCCAATATTCCTATTACTCAGTCATTCGTGTGAAGTGTTTGCCACATAGTAAATGCTTATTGTTAGTGGTTATTATTTCAATTCCATGTGAGTCCACCAAAGGAAGGCTTCATCTTTTTCATACACATATCTGTCATTCTTTATGCCACTGCTTACTGTTGGGCTCTGTTCTATGCATGGAGTATACAGCACAGAGGGTAGACAGTGTGCCTGCTCTCTAGACAACAAGCAAGCAATGGAAGTAACTTTAGGAAGAGACTAGTGTTGCAAAGAAATAGAGCTTAGGCACACAGAACTGGATCATGGGGAGCTGGAAGCAGATATGTGTGCCTAGCAGTCATGCAAAGATGTGAGTGAGGAGGAGTTAGGGCCAAGAAATAACTCTTGCAGTGTAGCAGGGAGGAAGTTCTAGCCTGTTGTGTTCACAAGATGAAAAGACCCCAGTGTCTCTTAAACAAGGTGAATGAGAGGAGATGTGTGAGGCAAAGATAAAAACAGGGAGCAGCCACATCATATCACACAAGCAGTCAGCCATCCTGAACCTAGATTGTCTGCTAGTGCCATCAACGACTTGAATCCTATAGCATCTTGCACAGTCTGGAAAATATTGATGTTCACCAAATATTTGTAATAACTTGAAGTATTTTTAGAACAAATGCATCAGAAGGGCATGTAGGACACTTAGTGCTAAAATCAGAAGTCAGCCACTCACGCCAGTCTTAGGAGAGTGGTCTCTACTGAATTTGGCAGAGATTCCTCATGGCGGCCCCTCCCCTTGTTCATCATGGTCCGTTAAAATGGCCACTGTAGCCGTATGTCAGTAGGTGAAAGGAAGACTTGCCTTTTAGCTTGATGAGAACATGTGGATGTTGGGAATTATGGTACAGATGCTTGAATCAGCAATGAGGCAAACATTCTGTTTGTGCCTAAGGAACTAAAGGACTGAGGAACTAGGGCTCTTTATTTTACTTATTGTAAGTAATTAAAAGTTTAAGATGCCTCGGTGGCTTGTATCTATTGCACTGGCCTTGTATTTCTCTTTGCTCCTCCCATTACTCTAGAAGTGGTTTTCAAGAGGTATCTGTTATTGGAAATAAAATTAGAAGCTTGTTTAGGTTCTCAGATGATGCTTGCACTGTCCACTTTACCCTACAAGTGTAAGGGAGCCTTTGCTCACATGGGAAATTGAAGCATTTGGCATATGCTGTTCTGAAATCCTTGCTGCCTAAAACTCACTTTCCAGGTGAGCTGAGTAGAAACCTGTGATCCCTGTGCCCTTTCCCACCTCCTAACAAGCCAGGCTGGCTACACTAGCACTAGTCTCATCCCTTCCCTTTGATGAGAACCAGCCTATCCCCAAGCCTCAGGGATTGAGTCCCTGATTATTCTGGCCAGATGCATCTCATAAGGCTTTCTTTCCAAGCAAGTCATGTGTTTTTTTAGTTTCTAATGCCCAGAGTTTCCCCCCAAAATTAGCATATTTGGTGCTTTCTATGTGTGGTGTTTTTTTTGTTTTGTTTTGTTTTTACAATTGAAACTGTAGCCCAAAAAAAAAAAAAGAGTAAAAATAATTAACATTTACTAAATGCCTACTTACCTGCCAGTCATCAGTTACTCACCTTACGCAAAGCACTTCTTATTTCATAATAATGATATGAATGACTATAGTCTTCTACTGCATTAATGGCCTGGGTTCCTGTAACAAGCCAATAGCAGAAGGAAATGTGATTGAAGGCAGAAATTCAAGCGCTACATCTTTAGAGTATGGCAAAGTCTGCCTGGTCCCAAGGGACAATGACAAGACCCAAGTCAATGCAATTCTTCATTTGTATCCCTCAAATCTACATTAAAAAAAAAAAAAAAAAAGCCTGGTGTGGGCTTTGCTGACTCCCCATGGGAAACCTTACCTTTTCTGAGGAGAGAATGGGGGGTGGCTGTGGGAGGGGGGAGACTGTGGGAGGGAGCAGGAGGAGGGAAGAAAGAGAGGGGACTCTGTGGTTGTTATGTAAAATGAAAAAATTTCTTAATGAATAAACAAATAATAAATAAAAGCCTGGTGTGGTGTTACATATCTATCCCCCCAGTGCTAGAGAGACAGACCAGCCAAGTTGAAACCAAGAGCTCCAGATTCAGTTGAAATATCCTACCGCAAAATATAAAGTGGAGAGCAGCAAAGAAAGACACCAAATATTGGTTTCTGGCCTCAACATGTGCGTTCATGGATGAAAACACCTACGTACACACACATACCACATGCTTGCTGCATTCCATGCATGAAGGGGTCCATTCACCAATGATCATGTCATAAGAATTGCAACTGTCAGAGTTGGGGAGATGGCTCAGTGGTTACAGAGTTTAACCATGTTAGAATGAGGACTGAGTTTGGATGCCAGGAACTCAGGTAAATGCCAGTGGTCATGGTGGCCTGATTCAAATTGAGCTGCAGAAGGTAGAGACAGGTTATCCCCAGAGCAAGGCGGCTAGCAAGACTAGCTACATCTATGAGCCCCGATTTTGACTGGGAAGCTCTGCCTCAATGAATAAGAAGGAAATCGATGAAGGATGATTTTCATCATCAACATCAGGCCTCCATAAACACAGGTAAAGACATGTGCCAACACAGGTTAAAAAAAAAATAACATGTGTACACATATGAATATCATACACACACATGAAAAATGGAAAAAACAAATGAAAATAAAAAAGAATTTCAATTTTCACCAAAATTAATATGAAATATTCGTTATTCTATTTTGTAGGAGACTACAAAAATTAAACAAGACACCCGAGCAGATGAAAAGGCAGGTGCCACACAGCAAGCCTGTAGACTTGAGTTTAATCTCTAGAATGCACATACAGGCAGAAAGAGAACTGAGCCCTCAATGTTGTCTGCTAACCTCCACATATACACCATGGTACACACACACACACACACACACACACACACACACACACACACACTAAATATAAATGGATACATAAATAAATGAGAACATAATAAAAAATAAATATATTACATCACAATTAACTAATAGCCAAAATGTGGAAGCAACCTAAATACCCACTGAAAGATGAATGGATGGATAGAGGGTATGTTAAGCAAATACACAATGGATATTATCTTTTTTTCTTTTGTTTGTATGTGTGTATGTTATGCTTGTGCACATACACATATGTGTGCAGTTGCACTCATTCATAAACGCACATTTGGAAGCCAGAGGCCAGTGTTTGGTGTCTTCCTCTCCTGCTCTCCACCTTATTTTTTACATAGGATCTCTCACAGAACCTGGAGCTCCCCCCAGTCTTTACTTGGCTAGGCCGGATGGTCCCCCAGAACTACAGTCACAGATGTACAGGTCCAGATCTTCATGTGTGCACACCAAGCAATTTACACACTGAGCCCTCCCTCCACCCTTTGTCCCACCCTCAAGAATGGGGAGGGGAGTTTGCAAAAGGTGAAATGAGCAAATCTTGAGGACATTATGCTAAGTGAAATAAGCCAGTCACAAAGGCAGACACTGCAGGTAAGACATCAAACTCAGAGAGACAGCTTTATAACAAAGGGCTGATTGCAAAGGGCTGGGGGGCGGAGGTAGCCTTCATCCTTCTTTAACTGAAAACAGAAAATGCCACTTAAAATATGTATCCACATGCAAAGATGCACCCTTAAATGTGAAAACATGTTTCATGATTTTCAGTTCACATGCACACAAACATATCGACATATACACAAGAGGTTTGCCTTTAAAAAAATTACAGCTACTGATTTTAAAATGCATTGCATGTTCTCATGTGTCATTGGAGGAGACAAAAGGAATGTAATTAGTATAATTAGATAAACTATTAGTAATCTGACTGTTTTTCACCTTAAAGTTATGTTCTTATTTTTTAAATTTATTTGAATTTATATCAGGTTTTCTCCTCCTTGAACCCGCCCCAGATCCTGCCCGCCTCCCCACCCACTCAACTGATTATGACACTGTTCCCATCTCTACTAGTCTGACATTTGTCATTTGGTGGCGGAACTTGCTGTACTGTGACAGTTTTAAAGCTCTTATGAACAACAGGTGTCCTTGCTACCTTTGGGTAGTGCTTGGAGTTTATTTGGAGGATTTGTACAAAGCATATTTCCAGTTGCCCCCTTCCTTAAGGATCACTAAACTAAAATGCCCTTTAAAACCTTCCTTTTTTGGTATTACCACAAGACTTACAGTAGTAATAATAGACCTATTTTTAAAATCTATCAGCCAAAATGCAAAGAATGATCCTGTGGCTTCCTACGGTGCAGTCAAGGACTGAATCTGAGGGATCTCTGAGAAGTCTTCGCCTGTCAGTATGGGAGGTCGTAACGCTTTGAGGACAGTTATGCTGAAGGCCTCGGCTCTTCTGAAGCGGTGGTGAGGTTCTTTCCTTTGGTAAGCTAAGGTCAGCCTGCAGATTTTTTGTCCTCTGAGCTGCCCTGCCTGCTCCGTGGGAAGGACCGGCCGTTTCAGTCAACCCGACTTGCTCTGCAAAGCCGTGCGATGAACATCCTCTGGTGGCCACAGCGGGGATTGCCAGTGTCTGGGCCGGACCAGCTTCCTGCCAGCAGCAAAGGCTCAGAAGGCTGCTCTGAAGAGGGGCTGTGAGCTTCCCTCCGCTTGGTCTCCCCACGGGGCTGCTCACCTCTGTTTTCTTGCTACAGATGCAATCTGAGCACTGGACACTGCAGGTCTGCTTTAGAAAGAAAGGCAAAGGCTCACGGGAGATGCCGCCTCCCAAACTTTAAAGAGGTGCAGATTGTGTTGACAGTTTGTCTAAAGAAGGCTGATGAAGACAATGGCGGGCTTAGAAACTGCAGGGCCGCCAGCTGCTTTCCTGAGGCTACAGTCTTCAGTGCCTTGTGGCAAAACCGCAAACCACACAGAAACACTTTTGGGTGTCATATTTCGAGGGAGGGAGAACTAACGGTAAATTTTAAGACTCAGTAAACAATCTGCTCCCTGGGATGGGAGGGCGAAAGTGTCGGCTACAAATTAATTAATCCTTTGTGACAATCAAACCTGTGAATTAAATGTGAATCAGTATTCATTCATACCAGTGACAAGAGCTGTTGAAAGCAGGCCTCCCCCACAGGCCACATGTTCTTTGTGTTTTATTACACATCACAGAATGAATTAAATCTAATGAGGCTGGCTTCTGTTGCTAATTTCTTTAATGATTGTGATTAATGTAAAGTTTAAAGGAGGCAGCATATGAATATCTGTTGAATGTTATGCTAATGACAACATTTTAAGGTCACCTGGCTTCCAGAGACATCAGCCACAGGAATTATGACTTGGCAAATACTTCCTTTAGGGTATAAGGAAGGTAAATATGAACATGCTTTCTTGACTACAACATTAAAGTTAAGACCACAATTGCTTGAATACAGCAATGCAATAATAGAGACAGAAGTATCCCGAACCTTGTTTGGAACAAAGTAGATAAACAGCATTTTGCCTAAGGCAACACAACCTTCTCTACCATTTATCTTTTAATTAGTTGGTAGAGTCTTCAATTGCAAGAAAACCAAAGCCAAACTGCCACCATGAAGCACAGAGCAATATTTGCTAAAAGCATAGGGAAGTCCCCAATGCTAGGAGAAGGCTGAAGAGCCCTGCTAGGGAAAGTCAAGGAGGTGTATTAAGAGTGCCCAGACCTCCACCACCTTCTACGCATAAGATGATGGGAGGGAGGAGATGCAGTGGTCTCTCTGGCTTCCCTCTTGGCAAAGCAGGTATCCAAATATACTGCCCCATATTGGGGAGGTACACCTTGGCACAGTGAGGGAAGAGCATGTTTATAAAGACAAACTGGATGAAGAAAGGACAGTATAAGCTGGGTAGTCAGAAATAATGGCAACTAACCATCACCCAGCCCTTAGCCACCTGGCCATCCATTTACCTCTTTACTTGCTTGTTGAATAGAAGCAATAGGAACTGTGAATCAGATAACTTACTTTAAAATCCTTTTTGTGTAGACTTTAAATGTTTTGGCTCTTTTGATTTTTGTATTTCTAAACCTTCCATTTTGTTTCTAATGCTTAAATGGCACATATCTTCTGAGGAGATGAACACAGTTTATAACTTGGGCTTGCTTTATTTTTGAGATGTCTGTCAGAAATAGTAAGACTAAAATAACATTTTTTTGGTAGGACAAAGACCATTAAGTCACTGTTGCCCAATAGCTATGCTGGCTTACCAGCCTGGTTGAAGTATACTTTAAGGAAGGGGCAAACCCAAAGAGTAGTAGAACCCAGGGTCCAAGCAAGAGAGATGGTGTCCCAGGTAACAGTAACTATCAACACAGCTGAGACTCACCCGAATGAGAAGCCCTAATTGAGTAATTATCTTTATCAGGTTGGTCTGTGGATATATCTATGAGTGATTGTCTTGACTGTCCTAATTGATACAGGAAGGCATGGTTCACTAAGCAAAGCACTAATCCCTAGTCAAACTGTCCTGGATATAAGAAAGCCAGCTAAGAATGAGCCAGAGAGCAGCCCAGGAAGCAATTGCTCCATGGTCCTAGCCTTAACATTCCCCCTGATGTACCTCAGTGATGGGTTGCCACTCAGATGTGTAAGTTAAATAAGCCCCAACCTACTTTCGGTAAGAGTGTTTTAACAGTAGAAGCAAACTAGAACAGAAGAGATCCTTGGAAACGTTTCCATCCACTGGAAAACCCCATGATGAATGATGTCACTCTGTATACTGTGAATTTGTTGCTCTGATTCGTTGATAAATAAAGTGCTGATTGGCCAGTAGCCAGGCAGGAATTATAGGTGGGATAAGCAGACAAGGAGAATTCTGGGAAGAGGAAGGCTGAGTCAGGATGCCAGCCCGCTGTTCAGGGAACAGAATGTAATGGCACACAGGTAAAGCCACAGAAAATGTGGCAAAGTATAGATTTATAGAAATGGGCTAATTTAAGATGTAAGATCTAGCTAGAAAAAGCCTGAGCCAATAGGCCATATAGTTTGTAATTAATATACATAATTAATATAGTTTGTAATAATCTATGTGTTCATTTGGGTCTAAGCAGTTACAGGACCAGGCAAGACACAGGAATTTTATTAGTGGCTGTGGGACCTTGGTGCCAGGCAAGCACAGGAAAACTTCAGCTACAACCCCAGAACACCAAGACAACCTAGAAAGTGAGCACACAACATGTAATTAAAGGGAAATAGTACAACTCAAAACCAAGTCTGAGACCAAGGGCAGGGCACCAGAGCTAGCGCACTCCTGGGATAGGAGTGGGCTTTGAACTCTTGCTGTGTGACCAGAAGTGGCTGTTTGGGACTGTGCAAGCAAAAGGCAGTTCCTCACTCAGCTCAGTAGCTAAAATGCATTACATTTGCAAAGTAAGAACTCCCTCATTTGATGATGTATCCAGAAAGCAGGTGACATATAAAATGGCCTTATTATCTTGCCATCAAGAGGCAGCAGTGAAGCCAGATTAATGAAGAAAAATGTAGTATTTCTTCAGTTTTACTATTACTTGCCCTCCTGCTAAAGGATATGAAATGCATTTTGAGTTCATCAGAGAAACATGGGCAAGAAAGCTCCCAGCTCTTTGTATAGAAAGAGAGAGAGTGAGGAAAACAACACTACTTCACCTACTACCAGGAAAGAATAATTAGATACTTTTAATGAGCTTTGTGTATTTCCTTTATTGCTATTAGTGAAATAACTATAAGAAATATTTATAAGGGCTGCTGCATACATAAAACCAATACTGCCTAACCAACATTCCTATATCTGGCTCAGACAAAAATGTCCCTCAGATAGGAAAGAAACTACTATATAAATACAAAGCAAAGTGACAGATAGGTTTGCGCTGGACTATATCAGAGTGAGAAATGTTAGGGCCAGGAAGATGACCCCATAGGTAAAGCACATGTTATGCAGGCCTGAGGGCCTGAGTTTGAGTCGTAAGGACCCTCAGAGAGTAGCTGCAGTAGCACATGTCTGTAAGCCAGTGATCCACGAGTGAGACGGGAGGTGATAAAGGAGAATCTCCAGATGCTGTCAGGCCAGCTGGCCTGCAAAATAACAAGGGGGCCCTGCCTGCCTCATGTGAGGTGATAGGCAAGGACTGACACCTGCACTGTCCTATGATACTGTGGCACATACAACACACACATACACACACACACACACACACACACACACACACACACACACACACATTTGGTTATACTTGGGAAAAACAATTATTAATTTCCATGGATCTGAAACCATACTTGCTGCTTTCAATATCACTTGCCATAATCTGTCAGTGAGCCTGATAATAACACAGATACAAAAGGTTAAGGTTTACTTCAATTTATTTGGCTAATTGTTTTTCTATTAAAATCATAAAATATTTCTGTGTCCAAAATCTGTAATTGTACTGTGAGGATATGGAGGTGAAGCTGCACAACTTCTGAGCCCCAGGGTGTCACAGTCGGATACTATGTGAGTATAACTACAAGGCCAAGTATGACACAGTCAATAGCCAAAAATATAAAGAGAGAAAGCAATCTATACACAAGATGGTAGCTGCAGGAACACTGAAGAGCTTCCCTCACAGACCTTGTATTTGGTAGGAAGGCTTTTCCAGTTATGCCCTCCATGTGTTCACTGTCAATCACCCTTAAACATTACAAATAAAATAGTATTCTTTATTCCAGTAGATCTCAGGCTTCAGTTTGTGCATAGATGCTTGAAGAGTTAACAAACATGCTATGGTCTCCCCAGGGCCAAGCACCTGGCTCAGGCTCTACATTTGAATGTGTGCTCAAGGCGATTTTGATGTCAGTCCTTAGCCAATATTTGGGAACCATTATTTAGACATACATATTGTTCAGTGTCCTCCAAAGATGTGCCGAAGTTTGAACACTTTATAAAGATGAACCCTTCCCCGGCAGTGGCAGTCATGTGCCTGTATACTGACACGATGGCCCTAATGTGGCCTCCCAAGCCACTCCTTGAGAAGTAGACATAGTTGACATAACGAGATTCAAAAGAGACAGATATAGATTGTTTTCACTTCTTCGCACGGTACTTCATCACCACTAAATCAGAAAGTTATCTCACTTGATGGCACTGGTTTTCTTTTAATCAATCATGCTACCTATAGCTCAATTCCTTTTATTTGGAAATTCTTTATAGACTATTCAAACTAGAGTTAAAGATCTAAAAATTACCATGAATAGAAATACAAACATTTATTTCAATTAAATAATGTCACAATGTTTAGTTTACCTCCAGTAGTTACCACCGTAAAGCTAATCAGTGGCATAATTTATACTGAAGAACAATTTGAATAATTTAATAGACTGTATTTAATTCTAGTCATTAGATGTAATTGAAAATTCATATTAATATAAATACATCATATGCTCTATTATTTATTTTGTTCATCTAATATTATATTACATATTATACTATTAATAAATAAAACTATAAAAAAAACTCATTCCTTTCTTACAGCTTCAGAGAATGTTGAACAGGTTCAAGATCCCTGGGCAAAGCCTACATTTTCTAGATAAACTCATAAAAATAATAGACTTTAAATATTTAAAATATTTTTATTCATGCTTATTAAATAAATTCCATTATTTATATTCTGATGTTTCTTTTGGTGTCAATCAGGTCTTGCTCAAATTTCATTTAATGTGTCCAAAACAAAACTGAAAATCAGACCTCTGATTTCAAGTCTATGAGTCATGTAATACTTCCTATTTAAAATATTCCCTTCTTCAGTGATGAAGGTGAACATCAACATGTGTCATGATAAAAATTATATCTGTGATGTTTAAGTGTGGGATGTCCCTCAAGGCCCACAAGTTAAAAACTTCTTCTTCAAGTTGGTGCTATGGGGGTAGGGTGCTGAAACTTTGGGAGGAGCCCTACCAGAAGACCTTGGAACATAGGGGTATTCTTGAAGAGGACTGTGTGTCCCCAGTTCCATCCTTTCTCAGTCTTTCATTCCAGCCATGAGCTGAATAGGCTTCCTCTACCACAAGCTCTGCCACAATATAGGACATACCATAAGCCTACAAGCCACAGAACTAACTAGCCATGAACTGTTAGCTATAAAACTATGAGTAAAAGTAAACTTCTCTTTTTACGTTATTACAAGTGTTTTGTTACAGTAATGAACAATGGAACTCTTGAAATGTTACCATAATAATAGGATTTTAACATTATGATTTTCTTTTCCAAATTACAACCCCAGTAAAGCCATTAAAAAAAAACACTGAAGGCATTCAACAAGATTTCTAATTATTGCTCTTGAGCTATCCACGTCATTCAAAACAAGAGAAGGTTTGCTCTCTAGCTCTGGCCTTCCAGAAGAGAAAGTCAAGTTAACACCACATTAATAAATGGTTTGGCTGAAAGAAATCACTGTACATATAAGTCTGCAGTGCTATGTGACCCAGATTTGCTGTATAATATAATCATAATATGTGTCTGAAACACAGGTCCTTTCTGTTTTGTCAGCATTGAAAATTACATAGATACATATGTATTTTAGTGCCATTTTGTAAATATATGCTAACTGATTACTATGTGAGAAGTTAATATGGGCATTTCAGTCTCTTAAAAGTAATGTCACAAGATACAAATACAGGTGTTGTGAAAATATTATGAAATTAAGAGGGAAAAGTCCTGTTAGGGCCCACAGCACAGTATTTATACATATATATATATATCCTTTCTCTGCCTAAGTCTCCAGTAGCTTATTCAGAATGGACAGAATCAGAAGGCATATAGGATTTTACTTCAGATTCATGGCAGCCAGACCACTGATGAGGATGACACTATCAAAGCAAGAAAGAAAAGCCTGGCTCAGGCAGCCCTGTGTTCTGCAGGATGCTGTGTATTCCCTGCTTGCCAAGGTTGAGCCGTAGCTTGGTGTCTCCAAATGTTCTAGTGCCTCCCAGGCTCTGGAACTACCATACAAGTCAGAATGACCCAATGTTGGAGTTGTAAAGGAACACTTTCAACCTATCTATTATAATTATGCTCAAAGAAATATGTTTGTGAATCAAAAGAAATTGAATGTTAGGAAAGAAACACAAACCCTGAATAAGAACCAAAGGAAAATTTTACAACTGGAAAACAGAGTGCTAGAACTGGATATTTTATTGAATACACTAAAAATAAGAATGAAATCAATAAAAAGTTATTGCTTTCTCAATCTGAAGAACAGAAAACCATTTTTTATGAAGAGAATTTCTAAGAATGGAACATAATTTCAAAAGATCCAGCATGTTGGCACATGAAGTCCCACACAGAGAGAACAGGAAGATAATGAGAGGAAAAAAGAGAAAGCAGGAACTACTGACAAAAAGTCCCCTTCAGACTTTACAGAAATGACACATTACACTACAGGTGCATAGATGCAACAAGCTCCCCAATCACTGTCCAACCCAACACATCAGAATCAAATTAGTAAAAAGGTCACAAAGATGATGATCATCATGACAAAGATGGTCATCATGACAAAGGCAGAGGAACGTGGCCTGCGACGGAGGAGCAATGACAGGAGTGCCACACAGTTCTTGTGTGAAGACCATGGAACATCTGCAAAACCCTGAACAAAAGAAAGATGTCTTAAGATCCCACCAACCCAGAATGTGTATTGGATGAAAACACCCTTGGAAATAAGTTTATCTTAAGACACAACCGTAAGGGGGAAAGAAAACAAAAGTCGCACGCAACTCCAGCGCTGAACATTGAAAATCAACTGAAGGGAAACCACACCATGAGGAAAGCCAGACCTTCAGGAGTTGAGGAAAATATCCGAAAGGGTAGCAAGGTCTAAGTCCATATAAAAACCAACCGTTCCTGTTCATTTAAACTTGTATTACTATTCAAAGCACAATTATACCTCATTGTAGGATATTTATAATGTAATCCATATGCCAAAGATAACATGGAGAACAGATGTCAATGAGCATATGTTTTGTAAGGTTCTTCCATGTGACAGTTTGAATGTAATTGGCCGCCACAATCTCATTGGGAGTGGCATTATTAAGAGGTGTGGCTTTGTTGGAATGGATATGGCCTTGATGGAGGAAGTGTGTCACTGTGGGGATGGGCTTTGAGGTTTCTTATGCTGAGGATACCACCCAGTGTATCAGTTGACTTCCTGTTGCCTACAAGATCTAGGACTCAGCTACTCCAGCACCACGTCTGCCTGCACTCCACCATGCTCCCCATCATGATGATAATGGTCTGAATCTATAAGTTGCCACCCCACGTAAATGTTTTCCTTTATAAGAGTTGTTGTAGCCTTTAATCCCAGCACTTGGGAGGCAGAGGCAGGTGGAACTCTGTGAGTTCGAGGCCAGCCAACCTGGTCTACAGAGCAAGTTCCAGGACAGGCTCCAAAGCTACACAAAGAAACCCTGTCTCAAAAAAATAAAAAATAAAAAAAAAAGAGAGAGAGGGAGAGAGTTGTTGTAGTCATAGTGTCTCTTCACAGCAATAAACCTTAACTAAGACACCAGGGACTGGGGTATTGCTATTGTAGAACTTTGGGTTAGGAAATCAATGGAATGCTTTAAGCACTGCTTAATGGGCTATACTGGTAGGATCGTGGAAGACAATGGTGCTGAAGATGATTTGATTAAATGTGGAGATCAAGAGGTGTCAGAGAAGAAGAATGTTAGTATGTGTCACAGAGACTTGTCTCGTGATATTTTGGTGAAAAATGTGGCTACTTTTTACGCTTGCTGAAGAGTCTGTCCGAGGCTAAAGTGAAGAGTTTGGATTAATTCTGTTGGGAGAAGAAATCTCAAAGCAGCCTAGTATAGACTCTGTCGTGTGGATATTAATGGTAACTCTAATGAAGATTTATAATGAAAAGGAGCAAGCTGAGCATAGTAAAATACAAAATGTAAATTTTGAGGGGAAAAAAAAAAGAGCACCAGGAAGTAGCATGAGCTAAATCCTGTATTCAAGGAGATAAACAGATTAAGAAATGGAATAAAGGGAGTAGTGATCTCGGGGAATAATCTTTCCAACTTGTGGAAAGAAACTAAAAAAAAAAAAAAACTTAGAGCAGGGTATGATGGGGCACACCTTTAATCCCAGAATTTAGAAGGTGGAGGCTGGCAGATTTCTGAATTTGAGGCCAACCTTGTCTACAGAGCAAGTTTCAGAACAGTCAAGCTTAGGAAGTGAAAAACGGAAATCTAGTGAAGAGGTCGTTGAACAAGGGGACCATGTTCCAGCCCCAGCAAGCAGCAGAACTTGGCAGCTTCAGCCACATGGTTCTAGCTTTAGAGTTAAGGATAGAAGAAATGGGTTACAGAATTTGCCTTCATGACCTCAAGAAAGCTGCTGAGGCCAGGCATGTGTTAAGTGTGCCCCTGAATGGAGGCCTAGTAGAGAGGATTGCCTTGGAGAACCTAAGGTGCTAGAGATGCCAGAGTTTGGATTACCTTCTGAGGAGAGCTAACAGGGAGTGGATCCAGCCCAAGAGAAAGAAGTGTGTTGTACTCAACAAAGCTGAAAGGAGTTGGAGATCTGAAGAGCATTTCAATATTAAACATGGAGATGCAGAGTTTAGAGTTTGCCCAGCTTGTTTCGGTCTTGCTTTGGTCCAGTATTTCCATACTATACTCTCTTCCCTATGTTTTGGAATAGTAATGTATATGCCATGTCATTATACATTGGAAGCATGTGATTTTTTTTATTTTGATTTTACAGGGGATTACAGTTAAGAGATTGCATGAATCTCAGAAGAGACTTTGAACTTTGGACTTTTTAACATTGTTGAGACTGTTATAGAATATGGGGACTTTTGAAGTTGGGCTAAAAGCATTTTGCATTATGATATTGTTATAAGCATATAGGATCCAGGGAGTGAAATATGGTAGTTTGAATGTAATTGTCCCCCATAATTTCATAGGGTATGGCCCTGTTGGAGGAAGTGCGTCACTGTGGGAGAGGGCTTTGATGTTTTCTATGCTCAGGATACCACCCAGTGTCTCAGATGACTTCCTGTTGCCTACAAGATGTAGGACTCTCAGCTGCTCCAGTACTACATATGCCTGCATGCTGCCATGCTCCCCATCATGATGACAATGAACTGAACCAATGAAACTGTAAGCAAGCTACCCCAATTAAATGTTTTCTTTATAAGAGTTGTTGTGGTCATGGTGTCTCTTCACAGGAATAAAAATTCTAACCAAGACATTCCATTTTACAAGAGATGGTAAAATACTAAAATGTAAAAAGTGACAAAATATTTTAACCACTTACAAGTAGGGTCACAAGTTGTAGCATAGAGGCTAATTATTATGAAAATCCAAACATGTTCGTTCAAATAGAAGACAAGAAGATTGGCATAGAGGAACAACTGGAAACAAGTCTGATCTTGTCAATAATTACATTAAATAACAGCGGAATGAATGTTCTAATAAAAAGAGAGCTGTGGCAGTGGGGAGATGGCTCAGCAGTTTAGGATGTTCACTGCTCTTCCAGAGTGACTGAGTTGCCAGCATCCACAAATATCAGTTCACAAACAGCAGCATCTCCAGCTCTGGAGAGCATGGCCTCTTTCAGCCTTCCTGTATACCTGCACACGCATGGAATGCACACACACACACACACACACACACACACACACACACACACAAGTGAAATACATAAAAATACAAGCCTTTGGGCTTGAGGGTAGAGCTTAGCATTACAGCACTCGCCTGCTGTTGAACAGCCCCCATAGACTCATGTGTTTGAATACTTGGTCCATAGGGAGTGGCACTATTGGGAGGTGTGGCCTTGTTGGAGTAGGTATGGCTTTGTTGAAGGAAGTGTATCCCTAGTGGGTGGGCTTTTGAAGTCTCAGAAGCTCAAGCCAGTTCTCTTCCTGCTGCATATAGATCTAGATGTAGAACTCTCAGCTCCTTCTCCAGCACCATGTCTGCCTGCACATCTCCATGCTTCCTACCATGATGATAATGGACTAAATCTCTGAAACTGCACGTCAGGTCAGCCCCAATTAAATGTTTTCCATTATAAGAGCTGCCATGTCATGGTGTCTCTTCATAGCAATAAAAACACTAAGACACCTACAATGTGTGAAACCCAGAGTTCAATCACCAGTCCCAGAAAAAAAGAACAAAAGGAGGAGTGGAAGGAGAGATGGGGGAAATCAGGATGGATACTAAATCAGGACCCAACTCTATATTGCCTACAATAGATGAACTTCAATATGAAAATGCTGATAGGTTGAGTAAAGATGTACGTATGAGGTAATCACAATACACAGTAATGACTAACAGATGATGCAAACCTCAGGAGAAAGGGACTTAAATCTATTGCTTTTGAGGGGGAATTATTGAAAATGTTTTGAAAAACTTCAACAAATGGGCAAATTGCAAATGAAAGAAATGCTGTGCCTTCAGCAGTAGTGGGAAGTGCTGTAGTTGACTAGGCCTGTTGAGGAACAAAAAAGCCATACACACAATGGTTTGGGAGTCATCATGTGAGATTTTTAATATTGATATTTCTTAACCCTCATTTTAAATATCAAGACAGTTATTTTATTTCATATAGTCTTAAATATGCAGTAAGAAGTATTAGCATGCTGCCATTATATATGAAGGACCATGTATATAGATGAAACCATTGAGGAGTCTTACTATGACTACTTATCTTTAAAGAAGGACACACTGTGATGAATGATAAATGACAGAAGTTGAAAGATTGAATTCAAATAATCCAGCTCCTCTTAGTGCTGCTGGACTAGTTTCAGATAGCTGTTAAAAATGCAAATAATGGCCGGGCGTTGGTGGCGCACGCCTTTAATCCTAGCACTCGGGAGGCAGAGCCAGGCGGATCTCTGTGAGTTCGAGGCCAGCCTGGGCTACCAAGTGAGCTCCAGGAAAGGCGCAAAGCTACACAGAGAAACCCTGTCTCGAAAAACCAAAAAAAAAAAAAAAAAAAAAAAAAAAAAAAAAAAAAAAAAAAATGCAAATAATGGTAGCTGAATTGTACTGTGTGTATATGTCACTTGAGTCATATTCATGGCTGATATACACATGCTTCTTCATACATATACATACATAGGATGATAGAAACAAATGATTTGAAAAACTGAATTCTGAGAACACGGCAAGGGTAAGAGTAAGCCATGGAGACCTGATGATTAAATGGAGTCTTAGAATTGAAAACGGATGCTGGGGAGCTGGAGGAAGTTGACTCAGTCAGGAAAATGTTTGCAGCACAAGCACAAAGACCTAAATTCCAATCTGCAACACCCACCAGAAGAAGGAAATGTCCTGGTACACCTATATGATGTGACCCAGACCCTGGGGCGACAGCCTGGGGGAGGGGCTCCCTGAGGTCGCTGGCCAGCCAGACTTCTGAATGCATGAGCACCTATCTCAACAAGGTGGAGAACAGCTGGGTGGTGATGGCACACACCTTTAATCCCAGCATTCAGGAGGCAGAACCAGGTGGATCTCTGTGAGTATGAGGCCAGCCTGGTCTACAGAGCGAGATCTAGGACAGGCACCAAAACTACACAGTGAAACCCTGTCTTCAAAAACCAAAAAACCAAAACAAACCAAAACAAAACCAAAAAAAAAAAAAAACAAGGTGGAAAGCAATAGAGGAATAGAGGAAGACACTGGTGTTGACTTCCAGCCTTCACATGCACATATACCTGTTCACATACATGTTCACATACACAAATTTAAATAAAAATTTAAAAGGAAATGGATGCTGGGCAAACTAATAAGATACAGATCAAGTATGGACTTCCTCAACAATGTATCTATATTTGCTCATTTGTCGTGACAAAGGTACCAGGGCAATATGAAGTGTTAACACTGAAAGACTCATCTGTATTTCCCTGTAAATATTCTGCAAATTAAACACAGTTTTATATTTGTTCTTGGCCAAAACATGAAGAAGCTATGAACATGATACTAAACTGATTGCTTGGGTTTAAAAATTATCAAGAGATAATTCAGGAGAAAGAGGTTGCAACATAATAATTAACAAATGATTACTATTCAGTGTTATAGATTCCAGGTTTTTAAAACTTTTTTTGAAAACTAGTGAAATGTGGGAAGCATCAGAATAGGCTGGAACATGTATGAACATGTATAAAATTCCAATGAACATGGGCTGACATAAAGGCTTAGGAGTGACTAATGAGGCACAATTACCACCTCCTACCCACTGCGTCAACAAATTAGGAACTGACCACACTGGTCAGAACTAGAGAATCCACACTGTCTACATTGCTGGCAGAGCTTACAGTTAGCACAACCTCTGCAGAAAGCACATGAATAATATGTATTGAAATCACACATGCTCACATTCAGATATCCAAACGCTCTTTATCTTAGCTCCTCTAGGAATCAGGAACACCCATCACTGCATTGTCTGTTATGAAGGAAATTGTAAAACTGCACACACCACAAATAGGACAATTGTTATAGGTAAAATATTTTGAGAATGTGTGTATGCTACATATATACAACTGGTAAGATAGTGTAGCATCAAAATCAGGAAGATTTATATGTGTTAACACGGTCAATTCCCCAATGGTTTTTAGAGGAAAGAAATACAAGATGTAACATAGTAAGTTTATTGTTGATGCTTTAAAAAAATAAAGAGGAAAAAATACTGTGAAATATATGCAAATACATGCAATGGATGTTTTGACTAAAATTTTAATATGTAAATACACCACCAATTTTTATATGCATTGTATATTACATAGAAAGTAATGTGGATTATATGTACCACCTTGAGAGCAGTAGGTAAAACCCAGGGAGGGACAATGAGGCAAGCTTTCTGGCCCAAGAGGACTCTAGTGTGCTGATGAAGGTTTAGTGACCAGCTTGTTCTTGGATGTGTCTGCTGACTTTTGGAGGGTAATTTCATGGCTCCAAACATTCCTAAAAATATAACATTCTCTCCAAAGCCTTATCCTTCACTGGCTCTAGCCTAATTCTTTCTTAAGTTGTGTAGTTACAATTCAAATTTAAAAATATCTAAATGATCCAAGGACATTCTAGAGGCAGAAATCAAAACATCATATTAAAACATTTAAGTGCCAAATACTTCCCTAGTATCACTTAAAATGTTAAAGTCAGCAAAGGCCCAGCTAGGCTATTTAGATGGTGGATAGTGTCTTCCTGATAATAGATCCAAATGATCTTAAAATAACTTGAAATGAATACCTTACCTACTTCATCATCCATAAGCTTCCTGATCCCTGAATGAAGGTTGGGGTAATTAAGGGTACTGAATTAATTTTCTACCCTTGTGCAACAAATTAGCACACACTTAGCAACTTAACACCATATGAATTTATCATCTTTCAGTTCTATAATTCACAAGTCTGAAATGGGTCTCTTTGTGAGACTAGAGAATAAGGCAGGGAGTGATGTCCAAAGGCCTCACACAAAGGCTGTAAATTAGCATATGAAAGAAACCAGTTGTAGAAAGAGTGGACTCTCCCACCCAAAGGCAGACAAGTAATAGTTAAGACCAGGCGGGAAAGCCTGCATTATGCAAATGACCCATAAAAGTCCCAAACCTTTATGAACAGGCTCCATTCTGCTTTTAGCCTTCTTCCTACTTCAGCCCACTTCTCCCTTGAAAGTGCATCCTTTCATAATAAACCATTCCTGCATCTGCTACAGACCACAGATCCCGGTTCTGGGACAAAAGAATTTGGAAATTCAGGTGCATACCCACTGAACTCCACTATCTGCCAAGTGTCCATTTCTTTTTCTGAGGTTTTTTTTTGGGGGGGGGGCAGAATTCACTACTTTTCCATCTTCTAGAAGCATCACACATTCCCCTGTAACCCTTTCCCCATGCTCAATGGCAGAGTGGTGACTGGAATAGGGTGCCCCTCCACAGCTATACGTGAGATGAAGTTTCCTGGGCGGCCTCCAAGCGTAAAGCTCATACATTACTTCCTGGTTAATCCTCTAACACAACAGGGAAAGAAATAATTTATACAGATACCAAAGGTGTACAAGGATATGACAATGAGAAACATGGGAAATGAAGACTGGTACTGTACTCAGAAGGAACTGGGAAGAGGGGTGTGACTGGGGGTGCTTACCTGCTATCAGGTCAAAGGTGAGTATGAATAATAAACACACTGCCTTGCAAGCATGATGAGCAGGAGTCCCAAAGCTGATCAGGAAAGAGAGAACAAAGTCAGTATTCCTTCCATAGAGAGAAGGGATTTGAACCCTGTCTACCTGTAGAACTCAGCATCTAAGTGTGCTTACTGCTCTTCCAGAGAGCCTGAGTTACCACCCATGCTGACAGCCTGTTACTACTGTCCCAGGGGACTCAACACACACACTGAAAAAAATTTTAATTCTATATATTTTAAATTTTTATTGTAATTTTATGTGTATTAGTATTTTTCAAATGTATGCCTGTGTACCATGTATGTGCCTGGTGCCCACAGAGGCCAGCAGAGGGCATCAAATCCCCTGGAATTGGAGTAACAGCTGTGAGCCTCCATGAGGGTGCTGGGAATTGAACCCAGGTCCTCTGGAAGAGCAGCCAGTGCTCTTAGCCACTGAGCTATCAATCAAGCCCCTAATTCTACATTTTGAGTGAGTCAACTCATTCAAAAACCAAAGTAAAACCAAACAAATTGATTAGACTCTTCCACAACTAATTCGGTATCATAATAATTTGGTTAAAGTGTTCAAAGAATTCCAAGTTTGCTGATTGTTTAACCTGTCAAACAGACCAGAACCAAAAAAAAAAAAAAAAAAAAAAAAAAAAAAAAAAAAAAAAAAAAAAAAAAAACACCCTCCTGGACCCCGGGACTAGCACACCTTTGAGGCTCAGAACTTACCTAGGCCCTGGGTCTTGGAAATGTGACTGCAGGTACAATGCCATCAAAATCTATACTAGGTCTTCTGTAGGCAAAAAGCCTACAAGGCCATGGTGTCTAACAATTCCCATATCCAGCAGGGCTAAAGAGAGACCACAGGGGTGGCAAAGGAGTAAAGAAAAGACAGACACACAGAAAAGCTGGGCTAGGGTGAATTGCACTCTCTGATGGAGAGACCTCAGTATCCTGTCATGTCTGTATTTATTAGAGTTAGAGTGAGGCCAGGTAAGTGCATAGAGCTGAATAAGCAGCCAGGGTGTGATGTACAGCTGTATCAAGGAGACAGGCTTAGTTAATCTAGTAGGAGCGGTCTATGTAGAAAAGCAGTCTTCTGGCCACGAATAACTAAAGAGAAGAAAGCTCTAGTTTCTTTCCAACGTAGGACAAAATATGATACAATTTGGTATATTAATGAAAGAAAACTCTATTCTACTCCTGCTGTCTCTGTTTTGTTTTGTTTCAACATGAATGTCTTTAAGGAGAAACTAATTTGATGAGCTACAGAGTTGGGAAATAGGAAGAAATGTAATAGAGTCAAAGTAATTGTAATTCCCCCTGTAAATATAGTCTGCTTTTGAATCTAAAGTCTGGGTATGTTTTTTGAGCCCTGAGGTGAAGAAGAAATATATCTGGTGATTCATTTACAAAGAGACAATATTTGGTCCTGTGTTTCAAAAGAAATGCATTTTAAGTAAGCTGATATGTATATTACTTGAGTAATGTTGTATTTTCAATTCTGGAAGCATTTTGGGGAAAATAGTGTAATTCAAAGTCTCATTTTCCCCAAAGGAACAATTTTATAATCAGATGGCTAACTAGAAAATGCTCATGCTAAGATATAAAAAAGCTGAAAAGGGAGTAAAATAGGATAGTAGTCTGGCTAGAAGTGGGAGGAAAGAGGTCTACTGCAATTTGTATTTCTCTTATTGGAATGAAAATCAAATTCAAGAAGGCACAATTATAAGTTCTTAGAAAAATACTATGATTTCTATTCATAATGATTAATATGCACATTTTAAAAGTCATTTTTAATATTTATTTTCTCTTACCCGAGGCTTTCAGTGGCATCAGAAGGCAGTCACAGAAGAGCTCAAGACAATGTCACTGCAGTCAATCACTGAATCTGTAAGATATCAGCAACGTAATCAGGACAAACTACACAAAAAATCTGTATGGTGCAGGGTGGTGGTGGTGCATGCCTTTAATCCCAGCACTCAGGAGGCAGAGGCAGGTGGATCTCTTTGAGTTCGAGGCCAGCCTGGTCTACAGAGTAAGATCCAGGACACCAAAACTACACAGAGAAACCCTGTCTTGAAAAAACAAATCTGTATGGCTGTGCCTGTGGGGGAAAATGTGTTGTCACTGTTACGTAGTAGCACGGCCATCACATAAAGTAACAGGAATAAAGAGCATCATACTTAGAACCACTTGGAAAGAAAACAACTGTGGTTTTTAAATTCAGGCATATGGATATACTGATTTAAAAAAATTTAAGCTTACAAGTCATATGACTTGAAATGTTAAATATAGACTGTTTTAGATGGCTTTAATGTTTAACATGGAGCATAAAGAGAAAACAGAATATTTACTAAAGTCATTTTACTCAAATATACAAAAATAAAAACTATAAAAGCCTAGCCAATGGTTGCTATTAGATCAAGGTAGTTTCCTCAAATTAAAAAATTTAATGATGTAAGTAAATAAAAGTCACTCTATATGTACATATCTCAACAAAACAATTGAAACTCATTACTTTATAGCTCACTAATCATTTCAGATATTATAGTATTGTTCAATTTACGTAGAAGACAAAGATATTGAAGAGAAGATTATACCAGATATAATTTTCCTATCCAGTGAGGTGAGAGGTAACCAAGTACACAGGAAAATAAGATTCCATGAATAAGTGTCAGAAGAAACAACAGAAAACAAAAATAAACCCACACAGATTCTACAGAATGAGCATTCACACAGTAGACCATGGAACAGCTCAAATTGTTAACCTTGGAGACAAAAACAAAGCTTCAAATTCTCATTAGTAAAATGGAAAGTGCTAAAAAGTAACACTGGTGAGTCGGAGACTATCCAAACATAAAGTATGAAATGGAAAAATACAATAACTAAAATTAAAAGCTAAGTGGAAGAGTTTAGATTATAACTAACTGAAAACCACAAGGTAGCTTAGATAAGACTAGCTGAATGAAATGTGGAAAACCAAGAAGATAGTTAATATTTTTAAAATAAAAAGTATAGGCAGGCATATCATGATAACAGCACATGACACAGCAGAACTGCAAACCTTACAGGAAGCTAGAGGACAGGAAGAGGAGGAGACAACAGTCTCACAATTATCTCAAAGCACACACACACACACACACACACACACACACACACACACGGGCTTGTGCACACTACTTCCCATCACCCACTGTGACTTAAGGAACTCTCAAGTGACCCTACCTCTTAAAGTTCCCACCACTTCTGACAGTACTTGTCTTGGAAAGCCTTAACACATGGGCCCATGGGAGGCATTTACAATCTTCTCTACAGTCAACTGCAGTGGTACCCACGTGTTGCCTAGCATTCAGAGGCAGAGACAGGGTGATGCCTGGACTGCACATTGTCATTCAAAACAAACAATAATAACAACAATATCAGCAAAAACTTCACACTATAGCATGTGTTTGTGAATACTAATTAATACCAGACATCAAAATGTAAAAACAGATACACACCTGTACTTAATGTTAACATTCAGACCCAACCTTGGGGACCTGGCCAGTAAGTAGGCAATACCTTGGCTGGCCCAGCATCCTGGCAAAGTCATCCTAAGTAAAGTTCCCTTTAAGAGAACCCCCCCTCTCCTTCTCCCTCCCTCTCATCTTTCCTCTCTCTTCCCATAAAGTCACTCTGCACCTCCTCTCTTCCACTCTTCCCCCATCTCATTCTCTACTTCTTCTTTTCTCAGCCCCCATCCGCCCCCTTTCTCTCTTTCCCTCTCGCTTTCCCTTCCCTTAACAAAACTTTCCCAGTGAGGGCTGCCTGCATGGTGTGTCTTTCCCTGAGGCTCCCACCTACCACCTGCCATGCAGACATGGTCTATCTCTTTCTCAACCTGTGTGGGGCCTCTTAGCTCCAACCCACCAAGGTCTCTCTCCTGCCATTTTACAAAACTTGCTATTGTGAAAAGGCAAAAAAATTAAATATTATTTGTAAAAGAACCCACAACTATAATGTTAACTATAAACAACACATTTGAGTGTCATTTGAATAAACAAAAGTAAGAAAGACAGCTTCTGTTAGTCTAAAAATGTCTGTATTTTCCTGTATTTTTTTAGTAGTTCATTGGTTATGAAACTTTGGAACCAATTCCCTAGATGTAAATGCTTCCATGAGACCCCATAATAATGGTGCCACTGAAATTTTTACCTGACCGCTCTACCTTCTTTCTTCTGTTATAGATTACATTTTTTTAAAAATTTTAAGTCTATTGGCAGCCATGATTAATTTCCATTACCAAGGAAAGGTAAATTGTTGCTGTAAGGCAGAGGCAGAGGACTGGCTAGAATGGAAGGCACACTCCAGGATGCCAACTTCATGTCCTACAGGGAAATTCCTGAGACAAGTAACATAAAGAGAAAGCATTGTTTAGTTTACCATGTGGAGGATCAAACCAAAGGTTAGTAAGGCTGCAGATGACCATGGCAGGAACATGTGGGAGGAGGGAACAGCCCATCATTAGCCAGGAAACAGAAAGAGAAGACAGGAGGGGTCCCACGATCCCCTTCAGGGGCATAACCACACAGAATTAAAATCCCTCCACAAGGTCTCCTCTCTTAAAGGTCCACAGCACCTCTCAACACCACCGACCAGGGGCCACACCTTCACTATAGACCTTTGGGACATGTCATTTGTGCCAACGTAATGACTTTTAGTGTTTCTGTATCCAATAGTAAGGGTATTTTAAAATTATAACAAGAACCACAATGGTCTCAAACCATCTGGGAATAAATCAATATTCGTTCTCCAAATAAAGAACCAGTTAGGTTCTGAATGAAAGTAAGAGAAAGATAAGGTACACCATTGGAGAAAGACACGAGCTTTAGCCAGGAAGCTGATGGCTGCAGCAGCCTCAGTATTTCCTCTTTGTGTGTGTCTGTGCTTGTCTGTAAGCCTAATCACCTGCTTCCAAAGACACATTATTAAAGGTTAACAACATTTTACCTTTGTCTTAGTCACTGTTCTATTTCTGTGAAAAGACACCATGGCCAAGGGAACTCTTATAAAAGAAAGCATTTAATAGGGGGCTTGCTCACAGCTTCAGAGGGTAGTCCCTTATCACCATGGCTGGGAGTGGGGCAGCAGATGGGCAGTAGCTGAGAGCTATATCCTGATCCACAGACATCAGGCAGAGGCAGAGACAGAGGCAGAGAGACAGAGACAGACAGACAGAGAAAGAGAGACACTCGGTATGGATTGAGCTGCTGAAACCTCAAAGCCTTCCCCAGCAACCAAGCGTTCAAATATATGAGCCAATGGGAGTCATTCTCATTCAAACTACCACAGTCTTTAAGTAGCAAAGCATCCAGTGTGTCCATGACTGAGCTAGGGGAGAAATAACTATGTTAATGGTACAGTGACAATGGAGATGGTGTGTTGTTCTTTGGTTGAAGAAATGAGGTTTCCTTGACACACGTGTATCATGTTAAGCACATGTTTTGCTGCTGTGCCAATGATCACGTTTAGCAGCTGAATATTTATATGGGGGAGTTTTTAATCTAATCGAATCGTACAACAAAAACTGTTAACATCCAAGCCTTCCTCCTCCCAAGCCTACCACTGGCCTTTATTATCCCTTTGCTTCTTCAAATATTTGCACAGTTCCCTGGCTACAGTCTTACAATATTCAATGGTGAGGACCAATCCACTATGAAATGAATTTGTCTGCCACCCTCATTTAGGAAATAATTATGCAGTCATATCCACGATGGCTTGGTGGCCAGGGGTTAGTGATTGGCAATTTCTGCTTCCAAATGACAATGCATTGCTTGTCACTTCTTGAACCTAAGCCATTTATATCTGCCCTGGGAGTGACATTTTAAAAAATAGATTTTCCCTGTGCTTTCTTCCTGTGAGATTTGTTTGTGTTATTTCTGAGGAAGGTGCCATGAGAAAGAAATATCAGCTGAGTAACTAGAACTCTCAGGTGGAACAGGACGGTGGCTGGATGAACGCTTAGGGCAACACAGGAAGAGTGGTGGTGGCTGAAGGCAGGACGGGGAAATTTGAAGATGTGGCCGAATGAAACACTACTATCTATGCTAGAAAACGGAAGAGAGCTGTGGGGAAATGTATCGCTATCCCAGCTTACAACATTGTATCAAAAACAAAGGTGCATGTGTAACAAGCATTCCAAGACAAGTTAAAAGATGGGACCCATGTCTGCTAATGGAAACAATCTAAATGAGCCTGAAACCAGGAGCAAACAAAATAGAAGCATAAAGTAGGAGAGTGCATGTGTGAGAATCATGTGGGGGGGGGGAGAACGATCAAATGATATGTAGATTGAATTAAATGATACAACAGAGATATACAAAGCAATAATAGACAGTCACAGACTGTAAAACTGCCTGTTCCTCTGAAGAGCTGCCCCTGGGTAGTCGATTGCAGACATAGCTGGGCACATTTCTGTTACAGCTCACTTCTTTTTTGTTTGTTTGTTTGTTTGTTTTGTTTTGTTTTGTTTTTTCGAGACAGGGTTTCTCTGTGTAGTTTTGGTGCCTGTCCTGGAACTCACTCTATAGACCAGGCTGGCCTCGAACTCACAGAGATCTGCCTGACTCTGCCTCCCCAGTGCTGGGATTAAAGGCGTGAGCCGCCGCCACCCAGCCACTTCTTTAACAGAGTGAGCAATAGAACATTTTATTTTGCCATTGTTACTCTTAGTGGAAGAAAAATGGATGTTTTTAACTTTATCATTTGCACTTTCTATAAATTTTAAATTAATAAGATGTTGTGGGACGGTCTGTATGTCAAATTGCTCTGATTGGTCAATAAATAAAACACTGGTTGGCCAGTGGCCAGGCAGGAAGTAGGTGGGACAAGGAGAGAGGAGAATTCTGGGAAGTGGAAGGCTGACGCAGAGAGACACTGTAGCCACCGCCATGACCAGCAGCATGTGAAGACGCCGGTAAGCCACCAGCCACGTGGCAAGGTATAGATTTATGGAAATGGTTAATTTAAGCTATAAGAACAGTTAGCAAGAAGCCTGCCACGGCCATACAGTTTGTATGCAATATAAGTCTCTGTGTTTACTTGGTTGGGTCTGAGCGGCTGTGGGACTGGCAGGTGACAAAGATTTGTCCTGACTGTGGGCAAGGCAGGAAAACTCTAGCTACAATAAGATTATTATTCAAAATAATGATAAAATAAGAATATGCTCGAAGAATGAGTTAGTGCAATTTGCAGTATTTTGTTTGAACTGAGGTACTGAGAAGGAATGGGAAGCCAGGCTGGTCAGCTGAGATGTGCCTGCATCTCAAGCTGGTCCTGAAGGGATTTCGGAGTGCTGTGTAGCTTGGATTGCGTGGGGGCAGACTAAATGTAAGCTGTCCTTACATTTATACCACAGTTCAGCAAATGAAGGCCGGCCCATGCACAAAAGTCCCACAGCCAGGAGGCTGAGCTCTTGGGACCTTAACCTACTGGCTGAATCGTCTGAGCCTATATTCTAAGTGCCCATATGCCCTTGCCACACACAAAACTCCACCTTTGGAGCAAAAAGCTAAACTACCTTAAAATTCTAAAAGTAGAGTCATCATATAGACTGATAAAAAATTGAAACAAAAAGCCATTCTTGTTCCTGGTTATCCATTATCACGGTGGTCTCCGTCACTCCTGGTGGCAAGGACTTAGCTGGTGGTCTTGATAACACGTGGAAAATAAAGCTGCGGGACTGTTCTCAACCCACCACCTTCAGAAGCATTTTGGCTCAACCTGGACATGAGAACGTCCTTCCTTTAAAGATGAGGAACGAGAGTCTCTCATATGTTGTCCCCTAACCTCTCCTCAAACCCCAGGCTGTGACGGCTCTGGATTTGGGTTAGCGAGGAAATGAGTGACTGATGTATGTGGGGAAAAAGAAAAAGAAAGAAAGAGAAAACTTTAAATCTATCTAATTTTTAAAATAAAAATGATTTTTTGCTTTCCTTTCAGAGTGGAAAAAAAAGAAATCAAGAAAGCACGAAGCACGGACTGGAGCGTTTGTGTGCATTCTCTGACAGTAGGATTTCCCCCAGTGTCAGCCAATGCAGAGTTTATATTCCAGCCGCCGAGATTCTGCCCAAGCTTCATGATTCTATCTGCCTCACTACAAAAGGCAACAGAGGCTAGATCTTTTCTTATCATCTAGGATTCCTGGGGGAAGATTGAGGCATCATTTCTGGCTTTGAGGTAAATGTGTGGCTTTCATTAGCATTAATGGGAGCACTTCACATAGAAAGAACCCACTCCGGGTTTTTAAATGCTTGAATGATGATCTGCACAAAGCAGGAAGAGCCTTTCTGATTTCCGCAGCTATGCCCACGGTGGCCGCACTTGGATTAGGAAGCACAGTAGGCTGTCCCTTAAGACCTTCGTCCATTTAGTCACTTCAGAACGCCTGGGCAGAGAAAGGGTCTGGAAATTCAGCGCGGGCTCAGGCTGTCCTCCAGCACGGAGCGGAAGCTTTCAGGCAGCCCTCCTGTCCCAACCTTTCTTGTGAAAAGAAAGACTCCGCTAATTGAAAAAGCGACTTGAGACTCTGTCTTTTTTTACTGGCAGCTTCAAAGCAAAAGCAGAGTAACAGTCCTGCTCTTATGTCTGTAAAGAGAAAACCCGCTGAAATGTGTGGACCCAACAAGCTGTCTGGGCAGATTTTTCTCCTATGTTTAACCAAAAAAACACCAGAATTACTCTCTCTCTCTCTCTCTCTCTCTCTCTCTCTCTCTCTCTCTCTCTCTCTCTCTCTCTCTCTCTCATGTGTGTGTGCGCGTGTGTGCGCGTGCATGTGTGTGTGTGTGTGTGTGTGTGTGTGCTTGCATATTTATGTGTGTGCACACATGAAGAGACCAAACAGCAGATGTCATGTTAGGTGCCATTCATGTTGACTTTTTCGAAGGGGTCTCTGATGGGCCAGGGTCTCACCAATTAGGCTAAGATAGCTGAGCAGTGAGCCCCATGGATCTGCTTGTCTGTACTCGCCCAGTGCTGGGATTATGAGTGTGCACCACACTCAGCTTGTTCCAGAGCAGTGGTTCTCAACCTATGCATCGCAACCTCTTTGGAGTTGAACAGCCCTTTCGCAGGGGTCACATATCAGATATCCCACATGTCAGATATTTGCATTATGATTAATAACAATAGCAAAACTACAGTTAAGAAGTAGCAGTGAAATAATTTTACTGTTGGTGTAGGGAACATCAAAGTCAGCTCAACACACCTCAAGAGCAAGTTTTCTGCACAAAGGAGATTTATTTGCTCCAGAGGAAGAGAGGACAGGGATAAGGGACAGAGACGGGAGAGATAGATAAAGAGGGAGAAGGGGAAGGGAACAAGAGAGAGGGGGAAAGGTTTTGTCTCAGGTGTGCGGGAGAGGGGTGCTGCCTCTGGATGGAGAGCAGACAGACCTGGCACATAGGAAAACAGCAGTTTATAAAGGTACAAAGGGAACCCCCGTGGTAGGATGAGGTGTGTAATTTTAATTGGGCGTGTTAACTAGGTTAGCCAAAAGGGGTTTTTGGTTGCTAGACTTCAATTCTTTGATAACTGGACTGTAGTAGTCAGCCTTGGGAGGAGGACATGGCCAAATAAGGGAATACTCCTTGGGGGGCAGTTTTAGGGATGCAATCTAATGCTTTTTAGCAAGGCAGAGGGAATGGGGAGATGGGCAAGGTCTGCCAGAGCCATGTTTGCCAGGCCTGGCTGGCTAGAGTTGCTTCAGTTGGGGGTCACCACAACATGCAGAGTTGTCTTAAAGGGTCACAGCATTAGGAAGGTTGAGAAGCACTGTTCTGGAGGGTTCTGGGAATCAAACTCAGCTCATATTTCACCCACTAAGTCCCCTCCCCAGCCCCAATGTGGGCCAGGTGAAAGTGGAGGCCTGCTGGGCTGTGGGAAGCTAAGGGAACACAAAGGAGGCACTGGGTGTGCTACAGCTGACCCATACATCCTCTTAGGGAACACTTTTAGAAACTAGAAACAAGGCCAGCCACAGGACAACCGCTTTTCATCCAGAAGACACTCCCGTCCTGAGTGTTTGACCTGCATGGCCCTGTTGCCTGCTGCCTGAAAGGGAAAGAAGTGGGGGTGTAGTTGTCTTGAAGGCTATGAAACTGCTAGGCATTTTTCATATTACAAAATTCTTGCCATACAAGCATGGATTTAGCAATGATCTATAAGAAAAGATGGGTGTACCCACATGAACAGACAGTGTTTTGCATTTCCAACTGTAAGTTTGCATTTAGTTGTAATTAAAGTTTGTGTCTCGTAATAAAGTTAGACAGCAAAGTGTATGGAGGAATGAAGAGTCTGCCGTGAGGACTGTCAGGGTGGAAAAGGTAGACCTTACCTTTGCAGAGCTTAAATGCTACCCAACGAGGTCAAACATGCAGATTAATATTAAAGATTAGCAATAACTCTCCCACACAAAGGAAGCCAGACCCTGCACCTTCCTGTGTATTGACTCATCTACTCATTATGCAAGCCACTTACCAGGCTCAGGTGCCAGCTCCCAAGTGGGTGTGGAATAGGCACATGTAGTACCCAGGGGGCTGGGCATTCACTCCATGTACCCACATGGCTGAGAGACAGGGCTGCCCAGCACTGGTTTCCACCATTCCAATCCACCATGAATCGAATGCAG
The DNA here is from genome assembly GCF_004664715.2 of Peromyscus leucopus. Classification (NCBI taxonomy): domain Eukaryota; kingdom Metazoa; phylum Chordata; class Mammalia; order Rodentia; family Cricetidae; genus Peromyscus; species Peromyscus leucopus. The sequence continues at coordinate 22,782,106 of NC_051064.1, read as the reverse complement.
AACCCATCTCCAGATGATATCCACTATGGTTAATATTGCAGGCCTTGCTGCTGCTGTCCGGGGTCCATGGTTGTGTCTTCTTCAGCCTCTAGCATCTCCACTGCCTGTTAGAGGGGCAGCTACTCAAGTGATCCATTACTCACTTAAAAAATGTATCCCTTGTTTGAGTCAAGAGATTTTGGGTTCAATAGTTGGGCGTTCAAAGTGCCCAGTCTTCCTTGTTCTCTAGCCTCTCCATGCTCTTCCTGTGTGTGCATGCTTGGATTCAGCTAACAAGGTTTCTTCATCCTCAGTGTCAAGGCTTCCAGTCTGCCCTACACATCTTTTCTCGTGATATTCTCATATCTGGATGCTTTTGCCTCATCTTTCACTGTATTTCCTTTCTTAGCTTTCGAGTTCTAGACCACTTCCTCCAAAATCCTCCCACACCTCAAAATGTCCGTTTGCTTTCTTAAACATGAGATTTGTTCCATCCATGTGCTTTTAAGAAAACAATCTGGATGATAATGGGGTGTACTTAGAATAAGGAGTGGGTTCTTGTGAGTGTGTTTGCATGTGAATGTGTGGGTGAGGAGTATACAACTGTGTGTTCCTGTCTGTGGAGCTCAGGGTTGATGTTGAATATTCTCCTCAATTGCTCTCCACCTTACATTTTGAAGCAGATTCTCTCCCTGAAACTGAAGCTCACAGGTTTGGCTAGACTGGCTTTCCAGCAAGCCCCCCAGGGGTCCTTTGGTCTTCCCAGCACTGGGATTAGAGGCACGTGCTCTTGGTTATATGTGAGTTCTATGAATCTGAACTCAGGTATTCATTGACTGAGCCATCTTCTTCTCCTCCAAGACTGAGTTTTCTTTAGCATCATCAGTACAGCAACTGAAACACAGTCAGAGCTCAATAAGCATTTTCTGAATAAATTAACAATAGCACTGCATCCATGCCCTCTCCTTTCAGGAGCTATCAGAACATCAACTGTAACGTTGGGTACACAGCAGTAGAAGAGGGTTTGACATTAGTAGCCTTCCCTATCATGTATTCATCGACTATGTAGCCTTTCTGCTATCCAACAGACCCTACACTGGATGACACAAATCTGTGTACTAAAACATAAACCCGTGTCAGACCACGGACATGGTAAAGGCAACAGCAATGTAGATGATGAGTGTTAGGTAAGATCATCGTAGGTTTTTCTGGCCCCAAATATCATGCAAACCCAATTTTTTCCTGTTTTCTGTTTCAGTGTGATTGTGGAAACATCTCAGTGAACAGGAACCCCTCCTGTCATTCATGGAGGCTCACCCCTGGCCCTGCTCTTCAGAAATCTCTGCATCTCTAAAAACAGGACACTATGTTGATCCCATGCATCATTGTATAATAATGCAGTATTGTCCAGTTGGGTGGGATTAATTAGGAATGCCAGGGAAAAAAATTGAAGGGACAATTGTGAGCTAACCATTATATTCTAGATCACCTCTCCCAAACCAGCATCCTGTCCAAAGAGAAACTTGTCCTATGTAAGGAAATGAGACTTTTAATCCCTAAGCGACCATTAAGTCTCCCTGTCATTTAGTTCCGTACTGAGTGTGCTGCAAAGAGCCCTACCCATTTCCTCACTCAGCAGGGCAGTCGTGAAGTAATTGTTGAGTTTTCAAAAGCAGGGAAAGCAGTCTAACATCTAGATGAAACAAAACTTCAAATCTGAATGGACAGAAACTATTGCCAATCAGCAGGGTACATTTGTTCATATGCATCAGATACCATCTACTTCATCTGTCCACCTTCTCCTCCTACAGTGTTTACAGGGGAGATCTTTGAGGAATTTTTTAGTTGTGTATTTGGTGACTGAAAAGCAACTGGAAAATCTCCCTCTGTCTTGGGGGGTTGGCACTGTTCTGCACACAGGAAGGTGAAGGAGACAGACTATGGGTTGAACTTGCTTTAGTAGCTCAGTTAACACAAAGATCTAATTTCTCAGTGGAGATGGGCGAGGGAGGAACTTCTTGTCACTCATCTGGTCCTAAGAGAAGCTTCACGGATGTGCACACTGAAGAGAAAGCACATGAGGCTGGAATGTGTCTCCCCCTGGAATCAAAAGCAACAGGTGTTGACATTTGGTGAGCCAGAAAGTCCTGATAGCTGCAGTTCACTGACAGTCACAGCCTTTGCCCTCTGTTATGTAAGTGTCTCCTGAAAATAAAATTCTTCCTATTTCCTCTTGAGACAATAAAAGTGATTATTAACCTAGAGATGAAAATTAACTGACTAAAAACAATGGTATTTTTTGTGTAGAAAGTTTGCTATGGTGTGAGGGGACATGGGGGTTATGCCAGTCATATCTATGTAGTAAATAAAAATAACATTTTCCTGGGCATATGGTGATATGTGTTATTCCAGTATACCATAGAGAATGGAGAGAAAGAAGCCACCTCAGAGAACATCAAGAATTCTATAGGTCAGAGAGAGAGAGAGAGAGAGAGAGAGAGAGAGAGAGAGAGAGAGAGAGAGAGATCCATGAGGCACCAGTACTGTGGAGGAAGAGGAAAGAGAAATCCATTGAAAAGCCCAGTGAGTTTGAGCACCAACCTGGTCCACCTAGTAAGTTCCAGGACAGTCACATAGAGAGACTTTATCTCAAAAGACAAAACAAAAGCACAAACCTCAAGTCTGCATTCTGAGCAAGCAGAAGATTTCTGTGCTGAGAAGAACAGGAGAGGCACAGCACAGCTGTCTTAGAAGGTGGCCTGGAGCTCAGTCAGCATGAAAAGGTCTGACTTCTCTGTGGAAATGGGCGAGGGAGAAACTTGGTGTCACTCACCTGACCCTAAGGGATGGCTCACAGATGTGGGTACTGAAGAGACAGCACACAAGCCCCAAGGCTGCCTCTCTGTTGGAATCAAAGGCAGCAGGAGCTGACATTTGGTGAGCGCACAAAGTCCCCGAGAGAATCATGTACGTTCCCTTGCTATGGAGGCTAGAGGCACTTCCTTCCTGAAAGAAAACCGAAGTATTTTCCATCATAAAAAGTTTCCTATGTGTAAATAATAGGTCTGACTTCATTTACCAGCTCTACTATCAAAAATGGCACACAACGCTCTCCCCTCCCCTCTCT